>NC_080027.1:34081675-34741750 GCF_030020395.1 Manis pentadactyla
CCTAGAAAGTTTACAGATTATCTGTTTCATGGATACAGGTTTTGGAGAATGAATGTTGAGGACTGATTTTATTTAAAATTACACTGTTTTACCATATTAGATGGACTTAATTTCAGATCATGGCCCTTCCTCTCACTAGCTTTAAGACTTTAGGCAGATCACCTAATTTCTCAGACACAAATTTTGAGACTTTAAATGGGAAAACAAAAACAAAACAAAAAATCACCTGTATTTTTCTTGAAGGGCTTTTGTGATGATTAAATAATCTAGCAAAATTCCTGAAACACTGTAGGCTCTTGATACATGCTACTCCCCTTTCTTGCAGCCCTACAGAATATTTTTTAATAGTAAGTAATTTTATGTGGGTAAGGTTAACATGCTAGCAACTGGCAAGCTCCAGGTTTTTTCTGAGGGATATGTTTTGCTTTTTTTGATGTACATCAAAAAATATTCCTTCCACGGCAGTCATTTTGTTTAAAACTCAGTAACTTTGACCTTAAAAAGTTAATATTGTTGTTTGTATTCCTTGAGTTTGGCAGAAAACAAGGTCCCAAGCACTGAAGCAAATCTTTTTTCTGTCTCTCTTGATCTATTTTTCCTGCATTGAAGAAATGTTTCATGTATTTGACTCCTCTATTCATATCTTAATTCGCAGTTGTTACCAGATTTGCATGTTCACATTCACATTTTCATTTGTAAGATTTATACAGAACATGTCCTTTGCACAAGTGTACAATATGAAATACAGGCTTACACAAAGAATAAAATGCATTTCATCTCTAAGAATATATGAGCCCTGAACATAAATTCAATAACAACACTACACTGGGGAAAGAATTTCCAAGTGTTGAGAAGCTGGGTGGGGAGCTGAAAAACTGAAATTTTCCCAGTAGATCAAGTCTTCCAGGGGAGAGCAGGGTGAAGGAAGCCCAGAATTAGTTTCAGTTAAGAAGAGATAGGAAAATGGTGGCGCTGAACAAGCCAGCAGAGTCAGATACTGCAGAGTGGCTGAGTAAGGGGTACATTGGGAATGACTATTAGTTTTACTATTTAGACAGTCACAGGAGAAAATACAGAGGGCAGAGTTGTCAGGTTGCTGGAGATGGAAGACTGAAGTGTTGTGGGTGGGGGAG
This sequence comes from Manis pentadactyla, assembly GCF_030020395.1. NCBI lineage: Eukaryota > Metazoa > Chordata > Mammalia > Pholidota > Manidae > Manis > Manis pentadactyla. The sequence continues at coordinate 34,082,809 of NC_080027.1, forward strand.
GATAACTAGGCAGATGGGTCTTAGTTCCCGTCCATATTGGCCGTGTGAACCTGGGCATCTTGTGTAATCTTCCTGAGTCTGTTTCCCTAAATGTAAAATGACTAAGCTGTAGATTATTTTATGGTGCTATTTTGAGTGTTACTGTGATGATAATATACAGAGTACATAGCAATATGTTTTTCTAACAAAAAAGGTTCTCAAGAGATGGTAAGTATTAGTCTTATCAGGATCAACATTTTTAATCTGTATTCAAGATGATGAGAGAGAGAGGAAGAAAGACAGATGCAGAAATAGAGGGAGTCAACTGTATAGTTAACTCTGACTTTTTAGGTGTTACTCAAAATCTGCTTTTTTTTTTTTGATGTTGAAGATACCGTAGTGTCTTTATGGCATATTGTAATTTCCTTTTTGACATTTTACTTCATCTCCAACCACTAAAGCAGAGACTAACTGCTTTCTTTCCTCAAGGACTCTGAAAACTAGTGGTTTTCTTACACTGGTCTTTTGTGGCATCAGTCAAAGGTGCAGCCATCCAGCATTCTGAAATAACTCATCCCCTTTAGTCTGTTGACCAAAATTAGTTTAAAATTCATTTCTAAAAGAGAAATAGAATTAATGTTATAATATTTTGCTCTTCTACAGGACTGCTTTGATGTGTATAGATTTGATTGACCACATTTCTGGAAATACTATGCATATCTAATCTGTATTATTACTCACTACTCTAAGGGATAAACTCTCAAGTTTGATACAACAGAAGTTACTGATTATTCACCCAGATCCCAGCCAGCATAAAGCGGGACTAGCCAATAGAGATTCTTCCCTTTTCACATTTGGCTCCCAAGGTTGTCCTGGGTTTTGACAGCCAGCTAGCATAAAGAAAAGAGAAAGAGAAACAATGAGGCATCATTCAGGAGGGAGGTTGGACCAGGTCTGGAAGTGTTGTACATTTCTTCCATCCATATTACTTGGCCAAAACTTCTACCTAGATTCTACCTCAACAGTTCTGCCTAGATTCAATGGCACTCAAGAAATATAATCTGTGGATGACTAACAGACTAAAAACTCTACTGCATGAAAAGGAAGCCTAGAAATTTGGTGGTCAGACTGCCATTGATGCCACTGTCTGTACTTTAGATTCTTAATTACTGAACATCCAGTGAACAGCTCTGTTTGGCTAGGAATGAATGGCACTCCTTTATTATACCAAAGTTTGTTCTGATCTTTTCAAATATTCAAATGTAGCAGTGAGGAATGAAGCCCTGACATTGGTGTTTGAGTCCTAGCTCAGGTGCCTACGAGCTGAGTGTCTTAACTTCTGAGTTCTGGTTTCCTCATCTGTAAAATTGTGAGAATACAACAGACCTTGCTAATGTTTATATGATATCTGGAAGTAAAAGTATGTAAAATATGCAAATTATCTATCAGAGCATGCAGCACAGAGGGTGCTTAATAATTTTTAGTTGTTATTATTGCAACTGTCATTTGCATTAATACCAAGTAATGATTTACAAGGGCTTCATCATGAGTAAGATTCTTGATATGCATTACATAGCCCATATACCTTAACATCACCTTTAAATCATTGGGGACACATTGATACGAGGTTTGTCATAGCCCTGTTAAATATCGGTGGCCTTCAGAGTTCAAGCTTAATAGATGATGGTCTTAATTTTTGCACTCAGCAGTAGTTCCACCTCGATTGCTTCAGAGTTATGTGGGCAACCAGTCAATCTGGATTGTCATTGTTACTTATAGTAGCTAAATATCCCTAGGTAAACTACTCACAAATCATATGCTTCTTTGAAAAACAAAACACCTGTGATCATGTATGCAACACCCACAGATTTAAAAGCACTTCAAATGTGCTCAGATATTTGTTTTATTTTTCTAATACTTAAGATCATTGGAAAGAAGACCTCTCTAGAGGATTATTTAATTTATTTGTCAAATCCAGTGATTACTGAATGTTTGAACATGAGAAAGTATATGAAATAAGTGCTATGGCTGAGTCCTAAGATGCTATTTCCTGGTAGTGCAAGTAACTTTTGGAAGGTGTAATGATAATTTTAATCTTCATACTTATTTCTGAAAGAGTAAAGTTAGTAATTAAGCCCTCATTATAGGAAGCATTCAAGCCTATATTGATTTCTTCAAGCTCTACTTAAACTCCAACCTCAGGAAAATAATTTAACCTCTGCTAGTCTAAAGCACCTTGTCTATAAAATGGGAGTAGTATATATCCACCTCCCAGAGTCTGAAACTATTCAGAATACAACAAGGACAGATATGATGCTCTATAGATGTTAGTTCAATTTAAATCTAAGTTTGAAGATTCTCTGATGTTATTACACTTTTCATTTTAGGAAGTTTTGCATTTTTTTGTTATGAAAAGTGGTTACCCTCTATAAAAGTCACTAAATCTAGAATTCAAATAGAACACAGTCTAAAGGATACCATAAATGCCCTGTTTGCTTGGTACTATTTACACATGTTTTCCAACACAATTTACTGGGGAATGAGATGAGGTAAGTGGAGATGTTTGTTATTAAACTCTGTTCCTTGCATTTTAGCTACATCAGTGAAAGCAGGTTTCTGGATTCGAAGTGCTAGAAAATGAATTATTGAAGTGTGAAAATAGAACTGTGTATTGAAAATTGCAAAACATGCACAGGCTGGCTGGCCTCCCTTATTAAAGAAGCTGGTTTTGTTAGAACTTCAGTGGTTAAACCTAAAAGGTACCTCTACCTCTTATTAGAAGAAATGTTCTACCCCTTTTTTCCTGCTTCTTGACCTTGGGAAAAAAAAATCTCATAGCAAATATGTCAGGAATCTTAATGAACTCAGTACCATATTTTGTACTCTCTGTTGCATTTTAATTGCTGTATAGTCCAAAATGGTGACTATATTTCCCAAACCTGGAACTAGGACACATTGCCTGACACATGGTCTGGCCCTGGGCTCTCAAGCCTCTGAGAGACATCAGTTGTTAGAGAAATACTGAAATTTCTCAAGTATAATGCATACAATTAAAATGCATGTAAATAATCCTGTACTGGATTTTGGGGGTTGTTACTAAGTAGTCTGTTCTAGAATTTAAATTGAGGAAAAGGGAAAGAAGGGAAGGTGAAGTTAAAAATGCTAACACTTATTAGGTGTCAGCTTCTGAGAAAAAAGCCTGTATTTCAACTAATTTAATCTTTTTAACAACTCTGTTATGAATGTTTCAGTTTTATCAGTGTTTCAGTTTTATAAAATTCTAAATGGCAGAGTCAGAATTGAGGCCAGGTCATGGTCCTTCAGTAAAACCAAGTCAACTTCTAGTACCACTGAGTTTTTTCCAAACAATTCAGATATGTGATTCCAACAGCAAGCAGTCCTTCCATTTTTCAGCATCAGCGGGGGTCCTACAGTTTACTTTAATTCTGACATTAACTAGACTTGGTGCAGACACCACAGGTTAAGGGCTCAGTCCCACAAGACTGCCTCTACTTCAGATGTCAGCAGCAAATAGGGTCCCTAGGCAATCTCCACTCTGCCTGGCTGCCCACAAATCGGGGGTTTCCACAACCCTCCCTCAGTTTGGAGAATTCATTGGAATGACTCAAAGAATGCAGGAAAGTTCTATACTTACAATTACAGTTTTATTATAAAGGATATAAACCACGCCAGAATAAAAAGTCTGCCACCCTCCCCATCTCCATAGGTACCTATCAGAAAGGAGGACATTCCTGTATATGTTTAGAATGTAGTAAGCTCATGAATTCTGTAGCTATCCAGATTCTGCAGCTCTCAGTTAAAGTGTCTAAAGAAAACTTACAAGAATAAATAATTAATTAATCATGTGTTTATATGCTTAGTATCTTTCTTTTGCTGCTAGGCGATAAGTGAACCACTGTGAGCACTGTGTCTATAAATTCAGCACTGGGTTCTCCCAATAGCAATCATAGTTCCCCATGAATAGTAAGAACTAAATAAGGATATGTTGAATGAATGAATCGGAGAAACCCAGTTTTGAATCTCAGCCTTAATATTTACTATAACCTTGAACAAATTACTTATGCCTCAGTTTCCTAAGTATTTATAATGATAGTCCTTTTCCTATTTATTGGGAGATTTTAGGAAGATAGGGCATACAGAGTACTTATACAGCATGGCAAATAATAGGCACTCAACAAAAGTTAGCTATTGTTATGTTTACCCAAGTTTAAAGGCCACAGAGGGAATAGCAGAACTAAATTTTATGATTTTAGGATCTATGGCCCATGTATCTGTAGGCCATTCAAGATATAATTTCATGAAAGCACCTAGATTAAATTGACTCCATTCTAACGAGTATCTTGCACTTAGTAGATATTCATGCTAATTGGATGAATATATGGATGTGTAAATAGGAATGTAGTAACATCTAAAATAATCAGGGATCACACATATAGATATACAGAGCCACAGAGTGAATGGACATGGGTGTTTTTAGCGTGTGAGTTGATATTCAGAAAGCTTTGTCACATCCTCAATATTTTCATCATTTCACATCCTTGCAACCAATTTTTTGATGCAGAAATTGAAGCTAAGAGGATTTCAGTGATTTGTCCAATATTAAAGCCCTGATAATTATATACAAGCATTTTGAGATCTCACCTAGTGTCCCTGACCACTGTGTAACACTACCCTTCATTTTAATCCTTTAGCTAACAACAGTATTTTTTTCTTCTAAATATATATGCCTCTAATTCTACTCTGCATATAGAGTTCTCATTCTATTAATCCTTCTTTGTCAATCCATTTCCTGTCCTTATGAATTTACAGTTTAAGTCTTTTAAGTATCCTTATAAAGTGGTGAATAGACCAGGGGAGCTCCCAATAGAAGTTGCAGTGAGGATTTTGATTCTTAGAGTTATCAGACCAAGTACCATCACTTGTAGAATGAGTCCTTAATGTCAGTAAGATAAGGCTAATAGTATTTATGTCAGAGAGCTACTTGAAGATGAAAAAAGTTAAAACATAAGTAAAGCCCAGAATACCATGTCCAGCGCATGCTGGGTGCTCTGTACTAGGTGGGTCTCTCCCCCTTCCCCTTTCAGGCTCTGCCACGTTTAACAATCCTCACTGTCTACTCTGCAACTCCACATGTGACTTAATGTCCAAGAAAATGGCTTTAGAACTCCAAAGATAACATTGTTTAGAAGTAGCATTACAGGAAACACACAAACAGCAGGATTGAAGACATACTGTATTTTACTTATATAGGAAATTTAATGGCTTCTGTTTTGTCTATACCAACCCCTCCCTCTCACTCCTAGACAGCAGCCTTGGCTGTATCGCCAGGCAGAGATTGCACAGTTCCAGAGATTTCTTCGAACTGTTACAAATGAAAATCCACGAGGGAAAGGCTCACTAGAGGACATCACAGGAGAGGTTATCATTTTTTCCTTTTGAAGTTGGGCCTCATATCTTTTTCTCATTACAATCATTACTTTGAAATATGATTTTTTTAAACAGTAATTTTCTAGAACAAAAGGGATAATACCATATTTCAAAAGCTTTACTGTGAAATTAAACCTTTGAACTACTGTGAAAGAAATTATTCCCTCAAGGCTGCAAGGCTTAAAGGTTATTAAAAATTTAATTTTAAAGAAGGCATCTAGAAAAAAAAGTGTATAAATGCTACTTAGAACTCGGATTGCCCCACTTAATAACTCCCATTGCTCCTTATTTTTAAATAATCTGGAAATGTGAACAAATGCAGTCCATTTTTTTAAGTGGCACATCACTATGTCAGCAGATGGCTAGCACTACTCATTAACATCATCTGTTTTCAACTGGAAGCACGTTCACTGCCGTGGCTCAGCTGGTATCTCCTGCCTCCCCATTTAACAGAGATAGTGGCAGAGTGTAGAAGTGTCACACCCAGGATACACTGAATGCAGAGAATCCCCCAGACTCCAGATATCACTGTAATAAAGAACAAGTATCTAAGCCACAGTATAAATGGTCCACACTTAATGGATGAGTGTGATCGAAAGGGTTATTTCAATTTTCTCATTTGTCAATTGAAAAGAATTTTCTTCCTCCTGTGATATGGACATGCTATTAACGCCTCCATTAAAAAGACAGTGCGACCTTAGGTTGCTAACCTTCTTTGTGCCCCAGTTTCCTCATTGGTAAAATGAGGATAATAACAGTACTTACCCCATCTACTTCATATAGTTGTCATGGAGATTAAAACAAGTCATACCTCTACGGTGCTGGAGATAGTGCCTGGCTCATTGTGCACACAATGTATTGTTATTGTCATTATTAATTTTAATCCTGCCATGTCCACATAACGCAATGCAGTCTTAAAAGACAAGGGTGAATAGATAGTAAGTTCATGCCCTTAAGGAGCTCACAAGCAGGTAGAAGAGAGTGTTAAATAAGCAACAGTGATTTAAAAAAAAATAGCATAATAGGATGATAAGTCAGAGGTGTGCTCAAGGTATTTGTGATATGGATCTGTTGGGGGAGGTGACAGAGTGAGAAGGAGATGTGGTTAAGGGAGGCTTCCTGGAGGTCGTGTCTCAGGAAAAGCATTCTTAACACAAAGGAGTGAAAGCTCATGGAGTATTGATAAAGCCTGCTTCCCAGGGACACTGGGAACACAAATTACATAAAACTGTGATTCTCAATCCTGACTAAAATTCAAAAGCATCAAGGAAGCTGCTTATAAATCATCCCTGACTTACTGAATCAGGATCTTCTGGTCTGGAGTTTAGTTATTGGTGATCTTAACCTATGCACGTGATTCTGAGGCACAGTCAGGGTTGTGAGTCACTAAATAAGAACACATTAAAAACACCCTGTAAACAAGGACTCTCCATAAAAATGCTAGTATTGTTATAACTGCTTAATATTTTAAAACTTAAATGTAATGATCTTGAAGCCCTTTGCCAATACTGTTAATGACAAGTACAAAAAGTTGGCCTTATCATAAAACTTTTGCCAACTTGGGAAAATGACTAGACCTTCTTGTCTCTGTTCTGTTTCTTACAGTAAAACCATGTAAGGGCAAAGATCTTCACAGAACTCATTAGAGTTCAGTGTACTCAGACAGAACCTTATTTCTCTCTTCTTGACAGCATTCAATACCTCTGGTCTTGTAAGCAAAATTTCTTACCTTGTGTTAACCTTGAACCTTCCAGAACTGCAAGCTCTTCCCACCACACGGTGTGCTCCTTGAGGGCAGGGATGGTAGGTCTGCCATTCACTGTTGTTTCTCTGGCCCTTCACAGTGCTCTTCATAGAGTAGGCAGCTACAGTATTTATTTAGAAGTGATTGATGAACTGTTCATTCATGGGAATAACTTGAATGCTTGTTTGTGTCTTTAGTCACCTGCCTTTGGGGAAAGGTACCTTCTCTATATTCAGTTGTTAGCTTATTTTAAGACATTGTTTATGAGGACTAGTGACATGTCCCAAATTTGGCTGTAAACAATTATTTTCCGAGTAACGTAGACAAATAATTGAATTCTGTTGTGTGCTTCCACATAAGGCATGGGGTAAGGTTCATGTGTGCCTACCTAGGCTATCACCTTGAAATTCTAGCAATTGCATGAAGTAATTAAGACTCTGTTTCTCTTTTAAAAAGTTCTGGGTGTTGCCCTTTCTTTTTCCTCCTATTTAAAGTTCAAAGCAAGCTATTCATTATATCTTTTTTTTAAAAATTGCAAACACTGTGTAGTATCTGTAACATGCAATTCCTGATAAGTGTGACTGTTGCTTTCGTAAATGTCTAGTATGTCAGTTAAAATGAGTTTTCTCATTAACCTTAAGCGTGCCAACTTGTCAAGTTATGATGAACCAAACAAGACTCTACCCAGAAACTGAGCTGCCACCATTGCATTTATATGGCTTTTGCCAATTAGTCTATAAATAACACATTTTTTAACACACTTCAGAGTTTTGCAAAACTAAACCACTTTTGAATGTTCTGAAATTCAAAAAAAATAGCAAAAAAGACTCTCCAAAGAAAGTGAAAGAAAATCATTTGCTCTTGTTGGATGACATGCAGTTATTTAAAGGAACAAGGAATCGGATGAGCAGATAGACATTCAACAAATATTTATGGGACATCTGATCTGTGCATAGTATTTTTTTGGATGTAACAGTTATGACTTACTAAACCAGTCACTGGGATTTTTTTCTTTCAGTAGAAAATTGTTAGTTAGCAAGTATTTATTTTACCTCTGCACATTTTTCAGGTTACTAGCAATGGAGTACAAACACAAATTACTGTGTTTTGGGAGCTCATACTTGATAGACAAGGCATATAAACAAATATTTAGAAAAAGGATTGGGAAGGCAATAGTAGTGGTATGCATATATATACGGAGGTCAAATAGCAGTTAAGGAGGAAAGATAGCAGAATATGAAGGGTTTATAAACAAGGAACTTGTTTGACATAGTCCTGAAGTTCAAGTTATGTCTAAAGGATAAAATTTTAGAAGTTTTATGGGGATAATAGCTTGTGTTTGAATCACAGTTTGTGAGTTCTCTCTGACATATTTAAATGATTGCATGAGGAGCTGGCAGGGGACATTGACGGCTCAGCTTTCATCACTAGGGGGAGCAGTTTTGCTTCCATCATGGCTACCCCATCTGACAAGAACAAACGAAGGTGGAAGCTAACATGTACCATTCTCTTTTGGAGGCACTTTAGAGTGTAACTCCTGTGACTTCACCATACTCACCAAGGATTCTTACCCTCTATGCCCAGTGGCTATATAAACTATTTTTTCTAATCACATTTTTCTTCTCGTGAAGAGTTCTGGTAAATATGGTTATCCCCATCAAGTTTTATTTCCAATGATGTTTTAGTGACCTGTAATATTCTAACGCCCTTATCTAGCCCAGCTGGTTTACCCATTCATGTGGATCTGCAAAGAATCACTGAAATAGGAAAGTGATAGGACTAGTCTTCTAGTTTAGAACAGTTCTTAAATGAATTAGTACCTGCAAAGGTGTGTAGAATAACATTTGGCATATAATAAGCATCAATAAAGGTGAACTATTTACTACAACAACCATGACTACTGCTGCATTACTGCTATCAAGTAGGTGAAACAAGACACAGTCATACACTTTCCATCTCCACTTTTTAATTTAAAATTTTTATTGAGCATACATCTCTTTTTTTATTGACGTATAGTTGATATACGATATCATTTTGGTTCAAGTATACAACAGAGTGATTCAACAGTTACAAATATTATTAAATGCCCACCCCAACTAGTGCAGTTTCTGTCTGTCAACACAGAAAGATGTTACAGAAGCATTGACTATATTCTCCACGCAGCACTTCCATCCTCATGACCAACTTATATTATGATTAAGATTTTTCTGCCTCTTTATACCCCTCACCCACCCTACCTACCCACCTCAACCCCTCCCCCATAGTAACTACCAGTCCCGTCTCAGTGTCTATGAGTCTGCTGCTGTTTTTTCATTTTGTTTTGTTTTGTTTTTACATTCCACATATAAGTAAAACCATATCGTATTTGTCTTTCTCCACCTGGCTTATTTCACTTAGCACATGACCCTTTAGGTCCTTCTGTGTTGCAAATGGCAGGATTTCTTTCCTTTTTGTGGCTGAAAAATATTCCATTGTGTATATGCACCACATCTTTATTCATTCATCCACCAATGGACACTTTGATTGATATAAGTAGAGTGTTAAAGTCTCTTAATATGATTTTGTTGCTATTTCCCTTTCTAAGTCTGTATTTGTTTTATAAATTTAGGTGTTCCTATGTTGGGTACATAGATATTTACAATTGTTTGTTACAATAGATGTTACAATAGATTGTTATCTCCTCTTGTTGGACTGACCCCTTTATCATTATGTCATGTCCTTCTTTGTCTCTTGTTACTTTATTTGTTTTGAAGTCTATTTTGTCTAATGTAAGTACTGCTACTTTTGCTTTTTTTCCCTATTTTTTGCAGGAAATATCTTTTTTCCATCCCTTCCCTTTCAGTCTATGTATGTCTTTAAGTCTGGAATGAGTCTCTTGTAGGCAGCATACAGATGGGTGTTGTTTCTCTATCCGTTCTGCCATCTGATTGGTGCATTTAGTCCATTTACATTTAAGGTAATTATTGATAGGTATGTACTTATTGCCATTTCATTAATTGTTTCTGGTTGTTTTTGTTGGTCCTCTCTGTTCCCTTCTTCTTCTTTTATACTTTTGTTATTTGATGGTTTTCTTTAGTGTTATGCTTGGATTTTTTTTAAAAAATTTCATGTTATCTATCATAGGCTTTAGGTCTGTGGTTACCATAAGTTTCATAGATAGCTTCCTAACTATATAACAGTCTATATTACTTAGAAGGTCACTCTTTTTCAAACACAATCTAAACACACAGGTTTTTTATTCTTCTCCCTCCTCTACACTTTATGTATAAATGTCATATTTTACATCTGTTCTATATAACTTGATGGATTTTATGTATATAGTTGATTTTGCTTTTTTTTTAACTGCATACTTGCTTAGTAGATAATTTTACTGGAGGTTTATTTTCACTGGAGGTTTATTTTCACTGATGAAAGATTTTTATGCTTAAGGATATTTCCCTCTAAAGTAGTCCCTTTAACATATCCTGTAAAGCCTGTTTAGTGGTGGTGAATATTTTAGCTTTTGTTTATCTGGGAAACTTTAAATCTCTCTTTCAATTCTGAATGAAAACCTTGCTGGGCAGAGAATTCTTGGCTGTAGGTTCTTCCCTTTCAATACTAAATATTTCAAGCCACTCCCCTGTAGCCTCTAAAGTTTCTGCTGAGAAATCTGCTATTAGCCTTATGGAGTTTCCATTATAAGTAACTGTCTGCCTCTCTCTTGCTGCTTCTAAGATTCTCACTTCTCTTTAATCTTTGCCATTTTAATTACTATATGTCTTGGTGTTGTCTTCCTGGGTTCCTTTTATTATGGGTTCTCTGTGCTTCCAAGACCTGAAAGTCTGTTTCCTCCCCCAGACTGGAGAAGTTTTCAGCTATTATTTCTTCAAAGAGACTTTCTGTTCCTTTGTCTCTCTCTTCTCCTTCTGGGACCCCTATTATGTGGATGTTGTTTCATTTGGAGTTGTCTTAGCATCCTCTCATATTTAGAAGTTCTTTTTTTCTCTCTGTTCCTCAGTTTGGTTGTTTTCCTGTTCTCTGTTTGCCATCTCATTGATTCTTTCTTCTACTTCCATCAGTCTACTACTCATTCCTTCCATTGTGTTTTTCATTTCAGTTATTGTGTTCTTCAGCAATGAGTGGCGCTTTTTCAAATTTTCTATCTCTGCTGAAGTTTTCACTGAATCATTAATTCTTTTCCCTTCAGTGAGCAACTTTGTAACTGTTACTTTGAAATCTTTATCAAGAAGATTGCTGATCTCCATTTCATTTACCCCTCTTTCTTGTGTCTTACCTTGTTCTTTTGTTTGGAACATATTCCTCTGCCTCCTCATTTTTTCTGGGTTTCTGTGTTTTATCTTTTATAGATGGATCGGCTATGCCTGATGATCTAAAAAGTACTGGCTTCATGGAGAAGGTGTCCTCTGGTGCCCAGAAGCTCAGGACTCTTGGCTCACCAGTGCCTGGTTCTCCTTTGCAGGGGGGCCATATTTGTTCTTGGTGAACTGTGAGTGGAGCCACCTTTCTGCCTGTCTGTGGGCAGTGGCTGATCTCTCTGAGCAGAGGCAGACAGCTTGCTCAGTGTGCCTTTTGTGTGCCCTGAGGCACTTCTGCTTGTTTCATTATGGGTGGGGCTACCTGCTATTGGGCTGTGTGGGGCAGGTGGGGCAGGTGTGCAGGGGAGTGCTGTAGTACGGCTGAGCCGCTAGTGATGGGCTGGAGAATTCAGAGCTGGCACCCACAGGTGGATGAGGAAGGGCTAGGAAAGCTGGGAAAACCTCTCTCTGCCTGCCAGGCAGTAAAGTCTCCCTCCGTCTTCCAGGCAAAAAAGTCTGAGCACTTCTGGGCTGAGCAGGCTGGGCAGGAGGGTGCACAGGGAAGCACACCATGAGGCTGAGCTACAAGCAGGGAGATGGAGCCTTTGGAGCTGGCTCCCATGAGCACCTACTGGTTGGGCTCTGGGAAGACTGGGAAAGCATAGTCCACCTGTTCTTTCTCCTTCAGAGAGAGCTCCCTCCAATTCCCACCTCTCTGGCACACTTCCCGCTGCTGGTAAATCTTTCAGACTACCACCTGTGTTGGATCTCAGTGGACCAATGGAACCTGCCTATCCTCTGCAAGTGACAGGAGCTTTAGCCTCCCAGACTGTCCAACTCTCCCTGGTTTTCAGCTCCCTTGATCACCAAAGACCAATGCAATGTGGACTCATGTTCCCAGAGCAGATCTCCAGGGCCAGGTGTGTAGAATCTCTTAGTGCTTATCTCCCTCTGCCCTATTCCTCTCCCTCCCACTTGTGGGCTGGGATGGGAGAAGGGCTTGGGTCCCCATTGATCATGGTTCTGCCAAGTTACCCGTCTGAATGTGGTTTTCTCTTCTTCACTAAGTGTAGATCATCTGTTCTCTAGTCCTGAGGTTGTTTTCAGGGTTGTATTTTCTGTAGTTGCTTCCTTGGTGTATATGTGGGAGGAAGTTTCTACCTGTCTTCCTCCTCTGCCATCTTTTCTCTCCAGCCCTACTTTTAAATGACATAAACTAGGTCTGTCTCTCCTGTTTGTCATGTGACCCATGAGACTAGAAAGCACATCTCACTTATTGACTGATTTATACCCAGTACTTAGCTTTGCTCACTAAAGATGTGTGGAGTAATCAAGAATAAGTTAGCCTAATCCTCATAACCTTGAAGTTCAATTTTTTAAGTTGATGTAGTGAACTAATGTCATTTTCCCCAAAGAGTGAAGTTGATACCCATTCAACTCAAATTTTATATTGATTCGATTTAAAAGAGTATAATTCTCATCATGAGTAGGAAATGAATGGGAAAAATGTATTTAGTAGAGGAAAGAGAGAGGCATCTTCCAATTAATCAAGAAATGATGCAACTCTGGCCCTTTTTTATTTTAATGGAAGCACTATTTCCCATATTATTCTGATTTGGAGAATTGTGTGAAAAAGACGAGGATTACAGTAGCACAAGGAAGGAAAGAGTCATAAACAAGTAATCTCTTCAAGTGCAGACAGTACATCTGTGAAGCCTGGCATTAAAAGCAAAGGGGTGGGCACAGAATAACAGCTGCATTTCCTTGTTGGAATCCAAACATTGCTTTTTGCAAATCTTGTGTTCACTTATGTTTTGAAAGGAGTAATGATCATAAATAATAAATGACATTCTCGGGCATTCTTTGTTTACAAAAGTAATTTAAGTTTATAGCATGACATCTGAGCCTCAGTTTCTCCTGTATCAAATGCGGGTATAAATATTTCCTCTCATGTCGGGTATTGAGGGTTAAATTAAGTATCAAGTACTTAATGTGATTGTGACTGTGTCATTAGTATGTCTTTATTAATAACTCCTCACCTCAGGCCTGGGAAGGAGACATTTACTAACCTCATTTCACTAGGGGACATTGATGGAGAAATGAATTGGCTATCCTACCCCTGTGCCTCTTAACAAAAAAGTCTAAGAGTAAGGGCTCCATTTCAGGCTTTCAGTAAAACATTCCTTCTTCTGACACAAATTTTGGTAACTTTAAAAATTTTTTCAGTTGCAGAGATTTTTGTTTTTCATTTGCTAGTCTCAATAATAAACTCTTGTTTCTTGTCTTGCAGTACATATTTTTAGAGTTTGTCAGACTTTAGACTTTAATTAAAAATGAACATACCTGATGGTCAAACAGGTATCATCTCACCACCTATTTATGCTAATGTTTCTGTTTGAGCATCTTTAGTTTCCTAAGACTAAAAGGCCACAGAGCTTGCAGTGGGATGCAGAGAGATAAGTATATGCATCCATATAGAAGGGGCAGAGCAGCAAGAGGGGGAGGTGAGTAATACTAGAGGTGAAGGGACACCCCCAGAAGCTGGGTTTCTAGACAGCTGAACATCTAGGAGTGTGCTGAACCAAGGAAATATTTGTAGTAGTTACATTAGAAAGGAATAATAGGCTGTCCTCGCTACCTGCCTGGACAGTGAAAGGATAAGGCACAGAAATGAGTCAAGGAACTAATACTGCTACAGATGGAATGCCCTATACATTCTGTTATTATTATATGCTAACAATGTGTCAGACTTGCCCTATTAGCTCGATACTTTTCCTGTGTTATCTTTTACTCTTCATTAATGACGTATTATCATCCCTAGATTAGCATAGCCATTTTGAAAACTAGAGTTTGTCTTTCTCTGTAAGAGGTACTGTAAAGTATAGGTGACTGGGAATGAACAGCTCGTCTCAAATGGCATTTATTTTATTTTGTTCTGAGAAGTAGCAACATGCATCAGAGGTTTGGGGATGTGCTAGTAGCCCTGACTCTTGACAACTCTAACTTGGATATGCACAGATGTCACCCCCAGGAGCACAGGAAGCAGAGTGATTGGATAATCCCTGCACATCTTTCCAGATCAAATCTGTAAATCCATGAGATGATTATTAGCAATGCACAGATCTCAGTACCAGATTCCTTAGATAAACACCCTGTAGGCCCCAGAACAGGAAAAGCCTTTCCTGCTTTGACAAAGGTGAGCTGACTCTCCCTCAGGTGCAATTTTTCTGGGCTGCTAAGCAGTCAGGGGTTCCTAGTGCTTGACCAGGTGATCATAGGCTCTGAGAGGAGGACCAGAGCGTTTGAGTGTTTTTTACTAGATGCTCCAAGCTTGAGCAAGAGTGAAAGCAGGCCTGCAGTGATGATGCTTTTCATCTTCTCTGGTGTCTCCGCCTCTACCCTACTCCCTTGGTTGGATACAAACAGCGGGAAGGCAGGCCCTTAGGGTTTGCTCAGAGCAGCCTCGTTGAAAAAGTGCCTCGGGCTTCCCTTACTGCAGAAAGAAGGTGGAGGAAAAGAGCTTCCACCTGCATGTGCTTCCAGGAGGGCAGTTCCATGAACACCCAGGCTTTGGTTAATCTCTCTCCAATACATACCTGCTACAGATGGGCTTAATTTTTCTGAGTAAAGTTTAAACTGCCCTGAAAACTTCAGATTGCTAATGAGTGTTAGGGAAAGGCTGCTGTTGAGTGGAATGGAGTCCTGAAGCCACCATCTCATTAGTCTGAGATTTTTTTTGTAATTATTTTCTCTAAAAGTAGGGTTTTTCATAAAGCATCATCAAGTTTCTGTGCCCAAAAATTGCACCTGAGGTTCCAAAGAGATGTAACACCTTGCATACATGATAGCACTCAGATATTCAGACTTTAGTATCAGTAATGATGATGTGACAAGAGCAAAATCATGCATATAGGTGATTAAGGTGATAAGAATTAGTCATTCCCTGCTTAAAATCAAGCATGATTCATTATTTGGCAAACTTTTACTAATTCATTATCAATCACTATTTAAAAGAACAAAAAATAATTTTTTTCCGCATAATTCGTAATACAATATTGTCTATATTCTGAAGACTCTGACATTCTAGTGGCTATAATATGTCCTTTTCCTTTGTTCTTTCTGCATTGTAATCCTGACTGTACCAGTTGTTAACTTAGTAACCTTGGAGAAGTTAATTCACTTTTTAAAATTTGAGTTCTTTTCTTACATGGGATGTTACTTGAAATGAATAAGATAAATATGTAAGAGCAAATGAATTCAATACATAATTATTGAGCATCTATTTACCCGTCACTCTCTATGAACTACTTATTTCTTCTTAGTCACAATAACAAGTAGGTATTGTCCAGTCATACAGAGAAGGAAATGAGCTCAGAGAGTTAATAAACCTAAAGGATTTTCACAGCCAGTGAATACCATCAGAATTTGAACCCAAGTCAGTGTGATTTCAGAGCCACAACTACCTCCCAAGGAATGAATCTTTGTTTCTATAGGTTTTTAAAATTATTCATTTCAGTGTGGTCTTTCATTAGTAAAATACACCTCTTCTTACATATCCTGTTTTACAAAGTCCATTTGCCATGGATTTAAGGTCATATATTAAATGTCAAATAAGAGCCTGGACAGGCAGAGGGAAGGATAGATGGTGTTGAGAATCTGGGAGCGAAAATGGAAAAGATACAAGTGAAATATAAGATGAGTTTATCTGCCAGGGCAATTCACACCTGGGTTATAAATTCTGGTTGGGAACATTTGCACAATATTGAAAAATATATACTCTTATCTTGAGTTTTTATTTCCTTTTTCATTCCTTTAATAATTCTCCTTTCCTCACCCAAAAATACTTTCATTCTTGTACAATTCTGGCTTTGCTTCAGGAAACTGGCTTTTTCTCAGGAATTGTGTTTTTAGCTCCCAAGCAACTGAACTCCATCACCAGCAGTCGTTGCCATCCTCAGAATGTGATGGAAAGTTTTTATATGAAATTCCACAAGAAATCAGGTTCTATTATCATCATAATGATGAACATACTAATAGCACTGCCTTCCAGGTATTCTGTTAGTATCCAGAAATGTGGAGACAGATTTAGAGACAGATTTTGTCCTCCAAAGTACAAGCATTTAAACATAACGGTGAAAGATGATAAGGGCAGTAGTAGAATTGCACGATAGAAACATGAGTGAAAAAGAAACTACCACGGGGAGGTCAAAACAGATTTACAGATGGTGTGGTGATAGAAAAATCCTAGAATGGAGACTAGTATTTTGCTTCAAAGAAAGGCAGAAGCTGGTCAGTGCAGGCCAAGGAAACACTGAGGACAGGTGCTACAAGGAAAGGATATAGGTGCTACAAGTAGGAACACATCATGTAAGTCCTGATATGAGATTTTTATCTTAAGTTTACATATCAAACAAAATGACAATAATAATAACAGAATTTGATTTTGAATTAGATGAAATGGATGCTTTATATATTAAAATATCATTGGATTCATCCATTTATTCATTCAAGATTACCTATTGGTTGATTATTCTACCAAACTCTTAGCTAGTCACTGAGGATTCATGGTTAAACAAAGTGGACACAGTCACTGCACTCCATTGCTTAGTGGAGAAACACAAACATGAAATAATAACAATAAAATAGATAAATAATGTACGGACTCTAATGTGATGAGTAGTTTGATAGTATCTAATACAGTGAATGAAAGGGAGATGTTTCAGCATAATATTTGCTGGTGAGATTGGTGAACAAGACCAAGAAAAAGAAATTGAAGCCAGAAATGAATACATAGAAAATTCATCATGGAGAATAAAGGTAAAAACTGTCAAGTGTTTAATTTCAAAAAAAAAAAGTCAAACATCTGCTTTGGCAGCAGCAGGCTATAGAAAAAATTTTGAAACATTATATTTGGCCCATAGTATAAACAAGATTATTGTAGGTTGATATTACTATTTGTTTTAAATTAATTCAGTAACTTCACTAAAATAACAAAGATCCAAATTATGAGTGTGTAATCATTTCTCTGTAATAAAGATAAATCTGATAACTGCTATTTGCTTCTGAAGATTATATTTTAAGGATATTAACAGACTAAAAGAAGGATAACCAAGACCTACAAATCGTGTTGTGTATAATGATGGATACCAAAAGAAAAATGGTGCCAAACTTGGAGGTGGCATAGAATGGTTGTAAGACAGTCAGACATTATGTTTCAATCCAGCGTTTTCCAATTACTGGTTATACCTCCTTGAACAATTTATTTAACTTCTCCAAGCTTTAATTTGCTAATCTTTATTGCACATAAAAATATAACCCATTTCATGTGATTATTGTGAAGATTAAATACTATAATACATATAATATGTTCAGAATAATACCTGGCATGTAGTATGTGTTCAATAAATACTTGCTACTATATCTGATACCTGCTAGTTCTGGCTAGTCAATATGCTTTCAAATGTAGTTGTAATATTCCTTTTGCCTTTCTTCACAAAACTGCTCTTCTCCACTGCAATCCTGTAAGTATGGCAGACCTCTCAACCAAAGTACCCTTCCTCCAGACCATAGAGGTAGGCATGTAACCCTAGTCTAGATAATCATACTGTTCCATCACAGTGGCCAATGACTGGCCCAGGATGGTCATGTGAACTTAGCTGGCCAATTGGAATCCTTCCCTGGTGTTTCTACATGCTAAGTCACAGGTGCTTTCTCTCCTTTCAGACTGTGGTGATAATGGCTTCAGAGCTGTAGGGCCATGTCCGTCATCACATGGGGACATTTACCTAAGTAAATGAAGCCAACTTTCTCACAGAAATGGAGGTGAGAGATGGAGAGAATCATGGTTTAAAAAGTGCATCAGCTCAACCTCTTAGAGCCCAAAGCTGCTCTGGCTCCTAAGCAGCCCTTCCTTTACTTGTGGGAACATCCTCAGTGACCTGCCAATAAATCTATTTGTGTTGCTTAATTTGATTTGGATTGGGTTTCTCCTGCGTGCAGTAGAAATGGTTCTAACAATTACTGTTGTTGTATTATGGCCATTGATGAAACACCACCATGCATGACACTTTGGAACTAGTAAGCTCTCAGTAAATGTGTTTGAATGAATTGAGTGAGTGAATTTTTCATATTCATAGGTCTGAAGATATTTTCTGAATAACTGTATGATTATGAAGGATGATCTAAAATAGATATATTCAGAATTGAATGAAATATGGGATCAGAATCTATTGGAACATGTGGCATAGAACAAATAGTCAAGTATTTCAAGTGAGACAGACTTAAATTCCAATCCTACCTTTATCACTGATTAATTGAGTGGCTTTGGGAAGGGCCCTTAATTTTCCTGTGATCAATTTTTTTTCTTGTAAAATAAAAATAAGTACTGTCACATGGTGTTGTTAAAAGTGTTACCAACACATTTAGTAACTTTGTACTTTCTCTAACTCTTAAGAACATAGGTTCTTTGATTATATGACTGTCCTTTGCATAAGACACAACACAGTAGTGTTACAAAGCTGCATTAGGAAAAAAAAAGTTAATTCAAAAGATAGTCAAAAGAAGTTAATTCAAAAGGATCTATGTACTAGATTCCAATTATACTTGTATTTCAAAAGTTTCTAGATAAAATCCACTTTGATTAAGTAACTGTTTCCATGAATAGAATGTCATTTAAATATATGTATACACTTTGAGAGAAATTGCAGTAAATATCTTGGCAAACTGTAATTATTGGCTGACCACACTGGCTTTTCTGTTAATGACTCACTGCCCAGTGAGTCATTTCTATAATACCCGAATTTTTTAATGTGTTCCATCAGTAACAATTTTCTTTGTGTATCTTTTAATGAAAATGTGCATCCAGTTATCAGAATAGTGAGGTTTGGATCACAGAATCACAACAGCCCTTGCCTCCTTTTGAATGCTTATCTTTCCTGATAATCAAGGGTATTATTTCCCATAGACAGCCTCATGCTTCTAAGACATATTAGAAACTGTCTTTAACCATCATTTTCCATTACCAAGGGAGTTTGGGATAATGGAATGTGTAGTCACTTTCAATTTGTGTCAAATTTTCTGATGCATTTAGTACCACCAACATTTTATCAGCTTGTCACTAGAACAAATGAAGTTGCAAATTGCATCGACTTTTTTTCATGAAATCTTTGAAACTGTTTATTTTTAACATGACTACTTCTCTTCTCTCCTTTTTATTTCTATAGTGTTGCACGGTTGATTTTTAACTTTCAGTCTTTGTCCTTTAGTGAGTATGGCATGCAGACACAACAATTTCCTGGGGCCTTGGATGTTTTGAGGGAAAGGATTTAGGCGTATTAAGGCTGAATGCAGATTGAAGCAATAAGCATGGAGCAATTTGATGAACTACCTGTAGACAGGAGTGGAGAATTTCTGACACATCAGGAAGGCCATTATGCTCCTGTTATGTTCAATAGCCCAGTTGGCTGAAAGGTTACGGGTGATGTATGTTTTCATTATCTTCTATGGGCTTGATGCCTCAGAAGACCCCAGATGGCTTATTCTAGCTGCAGTTCTCTTCATTTGCACTATAGCAATGTCTATCAAATCAAGCCAATATGTTCAAGAGGGTCAGTTTGCTTTGAGGAATATTGTTCCGTGATCTTTGTAATATGCTTCTGCCTGAAAATCTGCAAGGAGTTACCACCTGGGGAGTAACTGAAAGAGTTTCAAAAACACATTTTGATTTCCTAGGTGTCACCTGTCACTGTGAAAGCTATAAAAGCAACAGCCATCAACAACATTACCTATCATGTATTGAACATATATTATGTACCAGGCATGCCTTACACACACTGTTTCATGATACCTTCTTTTCTGTATCCCAGCAAGCCAGGTATCATGATTTCTATCTTTTAAATGAAAAAAAACAACATGACACTAAAGAGATTAAGTAACTTGCCCAAAACTCAATTCCTGGAACTACTAGAGACAGCATGCAAAGACAGGTCTGCCTGATGCCAGGAAATTCCTAACAAATGAGATCATCTTGTCCAACATACAGAAATTCATAGTCTAGCTGGGGAGAGAAGTATATGTAAAGGATACTTCTTATACAATAATGTTTTTCATTAAAAAGTGTGTTTAAAGGGGAAGGGAAGCAATACATACTAAGAGCTATTTATACCTATCTTTAGGGGAAGAAGTAGTGAAATCTACAAAGGAGGAATCAGAAAATCCATATTGAGGACATAATTTATCAGTGGAAACATGATGGTACAAGAATTGGAACCACTGTTTAAGGAAAGACTCAGGATGAGCCTTGAAAGTACAGGCATTTGGGGGAGCAATAAAAAAAAGTCAAAGGTGGCATAAGAATTGAAATACTCCAATGTCTAACCCTATCTAAGCCCAGGGGAAATGAAGGTGTAGAAGGTCAGACTGTGGCTCCAAGAGGAGGATGGAACAGGAGAGACTGAAGGAGAACTTTCGCTTTCTAATTTTTTAAAAACTGAAGGCTATGAAAATGTGGTGAATGTATAGCAGACCTCTTTTTTAAAAAATAAAAATGTGAAGATTGATACCTGTCTTCCCTATCACCTGGGATTATTGTCACGTTGAGACAGGCATTGTCCAGATGAAGGCAGTTGTTAGGATACACAGCTTGACTTTCTGGGTCATGACTGTTTCCTGTCATCTTGAAATTTTATTTAATCATTTTTTCCTCTAAAGAAAATTAGTTAAAAGAAATGAAGCTGTCTTCATTTTAATACTATTTCTAATTTACCAACATTTATTAAAATAATCATTCAACAAACATTCCACAGAGAGTAGAAGGAGACCCTGTATGTGGCACAGAGTGTTTATCTAAAAGCCCTCTAAAGTAGTGAAGTCAGTTTTGCAGAGGTTTCCAATGCAAATATCATGGTATTTAATAAGTAGCTAGGGTCCTTTAAGGCTCATCCAGTAATAAGTTTTGTTTTCTTCTAAAAAAGCAAATATTCCTTCACTTAAAATGACCTTGTGTCATATGTGTAAAAAGGTTGATCTAATATAATGGGACTTTATCCCATCTATTTGTTTTAGAATGCTGTGCATTTGTTTTAGAAGAAGGATTGTTCTTTCATTACATAGGCTATTATTTGCTTTGTCAAATCCCTCTTGGCCTTGAGCACACTCTAGAAATTGGGATTCTTTAGAAATGCCAATAAGAATGTTGTACTAAATATTATCTGTTTTAAATTTGTTGAGGAGGCTCAGAGTTGGTGTAGCACTTTAAGGATTTATATAAGCAGACATACAGATCTGGGCAAACAAGTACACATCTGGGATATATCTGGGTCTACTCTCTTAAGGGCCTGTGCTGCTTAATGCTGGTTAATTTATTTTATTTTTAGTAACATAACAATAAATACATCTCCTTTGATCTTTTAACTCCTTTATTGATGTCTAATTGATAATCAATAAACTACACATTTGAAGTGTGTGATTTGATTGTTTTGATGCATATACTCATGAAACCATTACTACCATCAAGATAATAAACTCCATCACCCCCAAAAGTTCCATTATCTCTTTGTCATCTCTTCTTCCCACCCCTTGAGGACTCCTTCTCACAACTCCTGATCTGCTTTGTGTCATAAATTTGTTTG
Organism: Manis pentadactyla; assembly: GCF_030020395.1. Lineage (NCBI taxonomy): Eukaryota > Metazoa > Chordata > Mammalia > Pholidota > Manidae > Manis > Manis pentadactyla. Next base: position 34,104,903 of record NC_080027.1, read on the forward strand.
CTTCTTCTATAGTTTTATATAAATGAAATCATATAGCATGTTGTCTGACTTATTTCACTCATCAAAATTATTTGAAGATTCATCCATGTTGTAGCATGCACCACTAGTTTATTCCTGTTTGTTTCTGGAGGTATTGCACTGTATGGATGCATCACAGTCTGTTTATCCGTTCTCCTGTTGGTAGCCCTGGGACCCTTCAACTTAACTAACCTTTCATGACCTTTTGTCTCATGTCTCTGATATTAATAAATCCCACATGAAAAAGTATTTCAAAAGCCAAGTTCTCTACTATCTCTTAATCATTGAAAAGAAAGCAGTGTCTTAATAATATGCAGAAGTAGAATTATGATAGTTATTATGATAAATATAATAGGCTGATGGTGTGCATAGCACCAAATTAAGTTTGCTGTTTTTTAAGTTGGACACAGCATCACTGATGATGGGCATTGGCTCCCACCTTCCATTTTATTTTCAATTATTTTACAGGGCAACTCATGGGTTATGGAAATATGGCTAAAAACTAATATGACTTAATTGAAATCATTTATTTAATATTTTTTTGAAGGCCTGCTATATGTCAGGCACAGGACTCAGAATATGGGACTCAAAAGAGAAAGAAAAAAAGTCTTTGCTCTTTCATATCCAAAAGTGGATTTATTCTAAGTGATTATGAAGTTTAAGCATATGCACAGGCCTTTCCAAAGCCCAAGAAAAGTGGCATTGGTCTTATCAGGGGGCATTCTGGAGATATAGCTAGAGGAAACTGGTATTGAGGAAAGAGAGAGAGAGAGAGAGAGAGAGAGAGAGAGAGAGAGAGAGAGAGAGAGAGAGAGATTACACTGGATAGTTAGGATTTAGTAGGATAGATACATGTGGTTCATAGTCATTTCTGTGAATAAGACTTAGGACTAGCCACCCCAGGTTAGAAATGATGTCTAGAAATCCTACTTCCCACTGTGCCAACTCCCTGGGACTCTGTGATAAGGAGGTGTAAAACTTAACACAAAATCAAGGTGCTCCTTAGTTCTGGACACTGGAAAGATATGGATGGTAGAGGGAAAATTACGTTTGAAATGGTCAGACCCAGAAGTTTGTCTATATAAAGTATATAGAGAGAGGTATTTTAGGTTATTAACTAGGAAAATTATAATGTTACTTTTCTGTGCATAAGATTTTGTAATATTTGTCAACTTTTAAAATTTCTAATTTAATGTGGCTTACTTTCTCAATCTAAAATAATATTTACATGTGCACTTAATTTTCTATTTTTAATTTTGAATTCATTTTATTAAAGAATTATCTCCCAATTTGTGTATAATTGAAGTACCACAAACTAGGATCCATCACTGTTTACACACTACAGTTCAGTAAAATAGACAGGCTAGTAAATATACAATTAAGATATGAGGTTCTAAAGGCTAGAATAAAGGAATCTCAAGGAGTGCATAGGACAGACATTTCATTCTTACTTGGGAGGACAGCACAGACTTCGTGGACAAAATGGTCTTAAAGCCAAGATGCAGTGGGTGAATATGAGGTGGCCAAAGATGTAGACGTCTATGTATGTTTGTGTATCTGTTTGGGGTTAGGGGAGCAAGACAGGAGGGTGATGAAGGGAATTTTTCTTTACTGTTAGACATAGAGAGCTTTAAAATAGGTGGGTGGGTGGCACAAGATCACATTTGCATGCATTTTAGTTAATCCTAAAGGGCATGAGTGAGGAAATTACAAGACTTTAGGTAGAGAGTGTCGCGCGCCCCGTCCTCGCCGGCAAGAACAGCACGCAATAACAGCAGGATTCTTCTGCAGAAAGCTTTAATCTTCAGCTCTTTTGTGATACAATCATCAGGGGAAGAACCCAAAGGGAAAGACTGGGCTAGCTATATAGTTCTCATGCTCCAAGCTGATTGCGCGCTGCCTGTGATGCTTCATTAGCATAGCTGCTACGATACGCCAATTGGTTAGCAGGTGAAGGTCTAATTAGCATGTGGTATGCGGCCAGGAAGTACGGGACTTTTCAGTGGCGGAATTATCCAGAAGTAGTCTTTGTTTTACCTACAACTTTCTCTTAAGCTGGGCGCCATTTTTTGGGTGCGGCAGGTATGGCTACCAACAAGAGAGACCATATTTGATTATGTCTTCCAAAACTGTGTCTTTCCTTTAAGGCAGATGTCCTTAACTCTCTAGAGGCCACTGTTCGAGGAGCAGTTTTTGAATGCAGGGAAAATTAGTGAAGGAAAGCTCTTCACTATAGTGAATGGTATCTGGATTCCCGTACCATTATAACCTAAATATCAATATAACCTAGGCCACTTAACGTTCTTTCTACATTCGAGTCACTGATAACTTAATCAGTCTCTTCTGAGCGTGTCAGAAATCACAGGCTGTTGCATACATTTCCTACTATTTTATTTGCTTTGTGAGCGTGGCAAAATATTTCTATTCTCTAAGTTTCAGTTTCCTTGTGTTTACAATGGGGGCAAAAATCCCTACTTTAAGAGTATCTAATAAAATAATCTGGGATAGAAGTGTCTAGAATCAAGTAAGTGTTTAATGAGCTTTAAGTGAAAAATTCTACCATTTTAGGATTAAAGATTTAAATGTAGACAAGAAACTATAAAACTGCTAGAAGAAAACATAGGCAGTAAGCATTTTGACATCAGTGTAAACAATATTTTTCTTTTTGGATCTGTCTTCTTAGTCAAGGGCAACAAAAGCAAAAATAAACAAATAGGACTATATCAAACTAAAAATCCTTTGTGTAGCAAAGGGAACCAACAAAATAAAAAGGCAATTTACTGAATGGGAGAAGATATTTTCAAAGGATATGTCCCATTGTGGTTAATATCCAGAATATGTAAAGAATTCACACAACTCAATATAAAAAAATTAAATTAAAAAATGGGCAAAGAACATGAGTAGACATTTCTCCAAAGAAGACAGACAGATGGCCAACAGATACATGAAAAGATGCTCAGCATCACTAATGATCTGGGAAATACAAATCAAAACCACAGTAAGATATTGCCTCACACCTGTCAGAATGGCTAGTATTAAAGACATAAGAAATAGCAAGTGTTGGCAAGGATGTGGAGAAAATGGAACTCTTATGCACTGCTAGTAGGATCGCAAAATGGTGCAGCTACTATGGAAAAGAGTATGGAGTTTCCTAAAAATCATTAAAAATAGAAACACCATATAATCAGCAATTCCACTTCTGGGTATTTATCCAAAGAAACAGAAAACATTAATTTGAAAATATATGCACCACTATGTTCTTTGCAACATTATTTATAATACTCAATCTATGAAAACAATCTGTGTCCATCCATAGATGAATGGATAAAAAAAATATCAGTATTTGTCTAATGGAATATTACTCAGCCCTACAAAATAATGAAATCTTGTCATTTGCAACAACTTGGATAGACCTAGAGGGTATTATCCTAGGTGAAATGTCAGAGAAAGACAAATGTCATATGATTTCATTTATATGTGGAATCGGAAAAAAAAATGAACACACACAAAAAAGCAGAAATGGATATATAGTTAACAGGAAACAGTCTGGTGTTTGCCAAAAGGGAGTGGGTTGGGAAATAGGTGATAGAGATGAAAGGGATTAAAAGATATACACTTCCAGTTATAAAATAAATAAGCCACAGGGGATATACTGTACAGCATAGGAAATATAGTTAATAATATTGTAACAACTTTGTGTAGTGACAGATGGTACCTAGATTTACTGTAGTGGTGTATATAAAAATTGAATCACTAGTACACCTGAAACTAGTATAATATTGTATGTCAACTACACTTTAAAATAAATAAAGTTCTTCTATTTTACAGTGAGATACTGTCTGTAGCTCCTCTCTGATGTTCTTGATGAAGTAATCTTTGGAGAATGGTTCCCAGAAGACATTTTTCCCCTAAATATGGAATGTCTTTCTGAATTAATTCACTTAATAAAAAATTAAATAATGCTTGGAATTCCATTAAGAGAGTAATTTCAACAGGTCACTGAGGGCTTATTTTATATCCCTTCTGAGAATACTCCAATATTTGCTTAGCATTCAAATATGATCCACCGGTTTAAAAAAAGATTCAGACCATAACTTCTGCAAGATACTATTCAACTGTACATCATCCCAGATGCAGTTTGGAGAAAGTAATTGCATATGAATGTTCCTTACCACCCTGGTTTTCATATTGATCTGTCATGGCCAAACGTGACCTCTCAGAATGTCCCAATTTTATTTTATTTTTAAAGGCACAGCAATGGTAGGCAAAGTTTTCAGAGTATAGAGCCGTGGATATGGTTTGGGATACTATCTGTCTCAGTAACTCCTACTCATTGCTGTTTCAGGGGTTACTTCCCTGGCCCTAAGGTCAAGTCCCTTTTTTATATTCCCTTAGTTCTCTGTGTCTTCTTACTCATTGTCTACTGTTATGTCTTCCTAACATATTGAACATGTATCTGTCTCTCTAATATGTAAGCTCTGGGAGTGCTGGAACTGAACCTGACTTAAACACTGTATCCCCTTCACTTCTGGAAGTTCCTGGCATATAACAGTTATCCGATAGATATTTATCAAGTGAAAGAATGAATGATTGTATGAATGAACATTTAGTTAAGAGTCAAGATTGTGACTGTAAGGAATAGTCATAGACCTTTCAGGATCCGTTAGGAATAGAAAGTTCTTCAGATTTTAAAGCTGCAGAAACTTTGGGAGATGCTTCAATGAAGGAAATTAAAGAGCAAAATGAATTCAAAAGCAATCCTGATGTTTTTAAGGCTTGTGCTATTTTAAAAACAAAAAAATGCCATGCTTAACTTGGTTTGCTCATAAAATTTTAGTATTTTGTTTAGTAAATTGAAAAGCAGAGTTTATATAGACAAGTAAATATTTATAAATTGATTTTGCTTTGAGATATTTTTCATCTTTGAAAAGAATTTAGCCCCAAGCTGCTGGCCTTTAAAAAAAACAGCACTCTTATCATTTGCTGGGTGATGAGATACAGGAGAAAATTGAGATTAGAAAAAAAAAAAATCATCCATGGTGCAATAAAAAAGATAGCATTCTTAGGGTGACTGGCCTGGTGTACTTTAGTGACAGATGCAGAAAGGGGACAGAGGAACAGAGGAAGTAAATTTACATTCATTGAGCATTTATTAGGACCCAGTCCCTGAGCTGGGCACTCCCCATGAATTATATTACTTAATTCCATAGCAATAATTTGGAGTTGATACAATAATTATTTTTCCAAATGAAATACTGAAGCACAGAGATGATAACTACTTTTTAAGAATTATTCTTAGGTGAGACAAGGGGAAGCAGAATTGTAACTAGGTGTTTCCCAGCCCCAATACCCATGCCAACGGCTTCATCATGGCTCAGGCAGTAAACAAAGCTTTCATTTTTTAAAAAAGCAGAAGCTCAGCAGTAGCGATATCATAGTGTTTTTCCTCCTATGAAAAAAAGGCAAGGTCTTTAAGGCCAAAAAGTGTCTTATCATCCCTATTCTTTCAGGATTTGGACCAGTACTCTCCAATAAGGATGTGCATTGGTTGAGAAATACACTTGTATGTGAAGTTACATTTTCTTATAACTAGATTATTTTAAAGTAAAAAGAAATAGGTAAAACTAATTCTAATAACATATGCTAGCTCAATGTCCACACTGTTATTTCAACATAAACAATATAAAGATATTAATGTAACTTTTTCATAGTAAATTTTGAGAATTTAATGTGAATTTTATACTTGCAGCATATTGGGACTAGCCATATTTCAAGGGCTCAGTAGCCATGGGGCATGGGGATTACCTTATCAGACAGCATCTGGAGAGTTCTAGTTAAGAGTCAAGTTCTAGTTAAGAGTCAAGATTGCGACTGTAAGGAATAGTCATAGACCTTTTAGGATCCATTAATGATAAACTATCTCAGGCAAGGAAACTTTAGGCCTTACTCATTAGAAATATCAGTGTGTCCATTATCATTTCTTCCATATGGCTTCTCCTTGACTCAGTGCTACGTGGGGATCAATAACCTATGTTTTAGAGTCAGGTTTCCATAAAACTGTGCTTTGCCACTTATTGGCAGTGAATCCTTGCACAAGTTACATAACGTGTCCGAGCTTCAGTTTGCCCATTTACAAAATGGGAAGAATGGGGCCTCATTCACAAGATGGTGATAAGTTAGGTATGAATCTCCTGGCTTGCGGCACTTGATCCATAAGTAGATGCTCTTAAAACTAAAAATTGAATCCCATTTTCTTGTATGTGGGCTTTCATAGAGATGGAGTGGAATATTCTTGACAGAAATAGTATATTGTTTACCATTTCACATATGACCACTCCCCCACTCTGCCTTAGTCCAGTACCAGTGAATCTGGCTTAGTTAATCACTCATCCTCTGTGAGTAGATACAAATCGGTGTGGGTTTCATACATCTTGATGTGTTTATTGTTTTCTGATATCACATAGTTTCCTGTAGAGTGGCCTCTGTGGGCTAACTGGAATAATTTTAGGAATCAGCACTCTGTCATATTGAGCTCTTGAAAAGGAAAAGAAGGCCCATAAGCTATCAACTAGAACAAAAGGGAACCATAGCCCTGCCACCCACTGTGTCCCCTCCCCACTGGTGACAAGGATTTTTATAAGTCCCCTGTACACTTGTTCTTGGTTTCTCCTGGTCCTGGGCTAGTTGCATGAGTCTCGTTGCTCCAGTTCCAGAAAGTGCTGGAGGCTTATGGTTGCTTCCCGACAGCGTGTATATAATGCCAACCAAAGCAGCAGTTCTGCGTTCAAAACTCAGGATTGTATTGACAGTGTCTCTCCCGTTTCTGCCCATCCAAGCAGCAGCAGCTTCTTACTACCTCTCTCCCCAAATCTGTTATCTCAGAATCAGGCATTGCTCCTCAAAGGACTTACTCCTCACTTAAAACCCAGTCAGCAATGGGGTGGAATACTTGCATTCAGGCTCTAATTTCCCACAGGGAAATCAAATTCAGAGTAAGATTTTCTCATACACTAAGTCTTCTCCTCTCCAAGTCCATTAATAACAAACTAATGTTTAAGAAATATTCACTAAAATGTTAATTGTGACTTGACTTAGGTCTTACTCTCTAATAATGTCTCTACCACTTATTGGCTGTGTGACACAGGGAAATTCATGTCTCTGATCCTCACTGTCCTCTGAAAATGTAATTCTTGGTTCCCTAACTACTTCCTGGCAGTGTGATACAGTACAAATTAACATGCTACATGAATGTTTAGATAATGGACAAGACATAAAGCATCTTTATCACTCCTTTGCTCAGAGCTTGGTAACTCATTGTGGCCTAGCGTGAATGTGGCTTTTAGGAATTGATTGTTCTGGGTTAGAATCCTCGCTTTAACATTCACTAGCTCTGTGACCTTGGCAAGGCATTTAACTTTTTAAGCCTCATTTTCTTCACCCGTGAAATGGTTCCTTTGACTTTGGGGGACTGTTGTGAGAAGGATGCCTGGTGAGAAATAGGCTCCAATCCACTGAGGTTTATTAACATGGTAATTGGAAGAAAACCCTTCTTTTGCTTTCATTGTGTTTTTTTTTTTCCAAGTAAACACAAAGCATATCCAGCCTTTGGCTTACAGCAATAACCAAACAAGATTTAAGCATATTTCTCATCTAATGAGTTAGCTAAGTTGTCCTTTGGAAAGAAAGTCCAGTCCACCACCAGGCACTGGCCTCTCAGTTATCATCATGACATTACTCCCCTTAGACTCAGCAGGGAGGTGTTGGAGATGTTACTGATAGTGCCATACTGTCTGATTGGAATTCCAGGGCTGCTGTGTCCTGGCTGTGTTATTTGGGCCAATTCCTTGTCCAACCTATGCTTGTTTCTTTATGAAAAATGAAGACAATGATAGGACATGCCTTAATAGTTTGTTGTAAAAAATGAATAATAAATGCTGCAAAGTGGACCAGGATGCCTGTGAATTCAGTGGAAACAGAACAGGAATGGATCACTTGACTCTCTGCTTCTGAAATCTTGAGCTACATTAGCTTCGATTGCTTTTGTCCTTGGGGCTCCATAGTAAAGTAGATAACTAGTCACTTGCTCACCAAATAGCGATGATTATAACAAGACCTTCTCTAAAATGTGATCCAACAACATGAAGGCTACGGAGTTTGTGTGAAATGCTAAAGGGGAAAGAATAAAGTTGTTAACAGTTAAACATACCCACAGACACTTATGCTTCTATCTATAAACAGAAGAAATTGTCAGAATCTTTGTAATGTTAACCACCTCAGGACTAATAAAGTATGTAAATCTCTTTGATGAATGGTAGTTATTTGCTAATTTTGCCTCTTGATCATAAAGGGTTGTGTGTTTTATTTTGATTTTCTGTATAACCCTCAAATTTTATGTTCCAATATGAATTGTAAAAGACAACTGGGAATTGATTTTTCAAATGAGAATTTAGGCTATTATCTGGTTATTTCATACTGAATTTGCAACACCTACTCATAAATGTGTTGTTGATGATCACCATATTATGTTGTTTCTCAGAACATGTAATTGTTAACAAAGAGAGATGTAGTGTCCTAGAATGCAGAGGGTTTCTTTTAACATAATTTCAGTATTTTTCCACCTGGGAGTAATCTTTATGAAATAATGACACAGTATTTCAAAAGAGTGATTTAATTCCTCTTCAGATTCTATTCATTTGTTTATTGAGTGACTATCTAATCTGAGCTCCATTATGCCTAGCCTAACCATGTTGAAGATACAGACATAAAAGAAAATGTTTATACCCACAGAGTATATCATTTTCCATGGGTTTGGAAAAATCATGTATTTGATAAATACACTACACTGAAAAAAATGCAATAGAGGAAGGAAATAGTGGGGTTAAAAGATGGGGGTCAGGAAGGACAAAGATGGTGATTTCTTAACATAAGTCTTACAATATCATTTATAGAAATACCTCAGAAAAATCAGGGAATTTCAAAACCAAAAGTTAATCTTTTCAGCCTTATTCCCTACCACTTCCTGATACACACACCATGAGAAAGTGCTGTTTAGTACGGACATGGGAAAATGCACCTTCCAGTTGCATAATGGTCCTGTTCCTCCCCCTACATGCTGTCTATGTGGCCTGGGGCAAGTTACTTTCCTTAGCTACCATTTCTTTATCTGTGAAATGGAGAAGGTAAAACACCTCTTAGGATTGTGAGGTCTAAATGCAGTGATCCCTATGAGAGGGAATAACAGTAAAAAGTGTTTAGTAATTTTTAGCTATAATTATCTATGGCTGATAATTTTCTACCTTGTATTTTATCATGAAACACTGTTGTTCTCTTTTAAATTATTGTTCATTATGTTTGGCTTGTTTGAAATGCATGTACTTCCTTATTTCTACCTATTGAAATCCAAGGTCTTAAAATGTTACCTTCTCTTCAATACCTTTTCAAATTTCTTTCAAATGTATGAATGTAATACAATCACTTGTAACTATATTCCATTTTTTCCTCCCCAAACAGTGCCTATTGAGGACCAGAGTGCATCTTACTATTCAGCATAGTGCTTTGACACAAATTAGTTGGAAAATGGACCCTCAATATTACTTTTTTGAAGTAAATTAAGCAATAGACAATTATGGAGCTTTGTTCATTCAAATTTTGTACACCCTGCATTTTCATGCATTATACGTTGAGACTGTCAAAACTGTTTTTCTGTACCAACCTCATCCTGCATCAGTTCAGGAAGGACATTTCAATCCACCCAACAGTGCCCCACCTACAAGTCAGTGGTTCAGGTTTATATGTATCTCCACCTCTGCTTGAAAAGCAATATACATTTGTGAAAATATTTTAATTCTTTATTCACTTTGCCTTTATTACTTTATACAAATGAATGGAACAGATAAGATGAAATTACTGAGACTGATGAGGAGAAACATAAGTTTCATAAACTCAGTACCATTAGGCAAGATGGAAATCATTAGGCTTGCCTCAACTTTAGCCTCAATCAGGCACTCACTGGCCTTAAGTGTTCAATTATGAAAGAAAAGGATAAAAGTGAAGCACAGAGTGCTAGAAATACACCATTAAATGCCTAAAAGATGAACGGCCATTAGGGATTTTATAATTGGTTTTAACAAATTGAGAATGGAATACCTATTTGAATCTGTAAGTCTTTTGTTTAACTTGTGAATATTTATTATAATATGAAAGTTGGAGATTGCCTAATATTTCATTCCTTTTTAGAAAACAACATATTGAACTGACGTAAACTTTAAATCACCAACATTTAAAGGTATAAAGAATATCTTGCATCCCCTAATTTTTACCCACCCTGACACTGTTATTCTAAGTGTCAGCTTTTCCATTTTCTAAATTTCTGGAGTTACTGAAATTGTTTAATAAACCATTTTCCTCTCTTCTAAGTATATCTCAATAGAAAAATAAACCCCAGAAACTTTTCATTTAATAGAGGTTATAGTCTTTAACTCAAATCTGTTTTGAAATTTTAAGTAATATTACCAATGAATTCAGTATCTATGTATTTCTGCAACACCTTTTCTATTAATATGGATGTCCTAATAAACAATTCCAGACTGTTTTTGGAAGAGAAGTTGGATTTCCTTAATAAATGTTGCCATTCAGAAACATATATTATCTAAATTCGTAATATGCAAAGTAGCTGTTCTGTGGTAGAGTAGAAGGGCTTTACACTGGTTAATTTGTGAATCATCTGGGAATCTCTCAGAGTGAAGATTCTGATTTAGTAGGTTGGTGGTGAAGCTGGAGATTCTGCATTTCTAACAAATTCTCAGATGCCCTTGCTGATGGTCTGGACCATACTTTAATAGCAATTGGGTTTGAGCACTGAATGCATAGTCAGAGAACTGCCTTCAAACAATACTCTACCACTGACCAGCTATAAAAACCAGGGAAAGTCATACCCACCCACTTTTTCCATCTTTGCTGCTATTCCATTAGTCCAAGCCACCATAATTTCTCAATGATGGCACAGCCTTCTAATTGTTCTCAGCATCTGACCCTGACCCTCTCCAGTCCATCCTCCAGACTTCAGCAAAATAATCCTTAAAAAAAAAAGTCTTTTCCTGTCACCACTACTTAAACCACCCTTAACATCTTTTAATGACTCTCCTCAGAGAAAAGTTCCAAATTATTAACATTAGCTGTAAAGCCGCCAGGAGAGCTCCAGCTCCTGTTTTATCTACCTCTCCATTACCACTGTTCATTAGACTCCACCTCCATGGGCTTTTCCTTTGCTGGCTAAGTGTGATCCCCAGGGTGCATCTGAGAAACTGGTTAGGAATGCATGTTCTCACAACCAAGCCTGAAATTCTCTCCCACTGGACAGGGCCCCTCCCGCTAGGCTCTGTTTTTTTCTGTTCTCCAGCACTGTTTGCCCGGTGTAGATTCCCAATAAAAGGTTTTGAACAAATGAAAGAATAAATCATTTTAACCTTTGTATTTTTCATTTTCTTATCTGTGAAACAGAGAAAATATTACCTCCCTCTCAGGTGACTTCAGATTCATTAGCATATATGAAGTTAGAAAACAGAATGTGCTCTTGAAGATACTCAAATTTTTAAGCGTGTTTACATCATTCTCTCAATTATACCTAGACTAATTGCTTTTACTAAAACAGACTATTGCAGTTCACAATTTTGTTCATTAATTCACTCACATAAATGATATTGGATGTTAATATTATTGCTTCTACTTGAAACATTCTTAAAGCTTTTACTGTTTGTATTTGACAGTTGTCTCCTTCTAACTTCTGGTGTACCTTAAAATTTCCTTTCAAAACACTTACAACATTTAAAAATAATTAGTGCTTTTCTTATTTCTAAAATAATATAAGTTCACTATAGAATATATGTTTAAAAGGGTATTAACGAAACAAAAAAACCTATGTTCCTACTATAAGTGTAAGCTTTCATGATAATGTAACCTCTCAAACTCTTCCTTATACTTTAAATTGTAAAAGTTGCCGTAGTTTAGATAAATTTATCTGGCAGTTCTGAATTATGTAGGTAAGAATTTTTGTCATATTAATCACTTGATACTGTGACCCATTAATGTGAATTCTCCTAGCATATAATAAAAGGGTATATTTAATTAAATGCATTTTGCAAGCTTTTTTTGAGAAGTAATAAAATATCACAAATTATTTGGATGTAAAACTGTATTGCAATTAGGTAACATAGTAAGGACCGAGTTCTGTAAGAACACTTGATCTGCAGTGGATTTCCTGTGTGTTCTCTGAGCAGCTTTCAGCTCTACTCCCAAGGGAACATCTGAATGCACATAGCTACTTCCTCTTGCTATTGTAGAACCAATTACATTAATTTGTTGGAAATAACATTGTCTACTGCTCGCACTGTCCTAGATTAGATTCTCTGTGAATCTGGATTTCACTCTGCAGTGTATAACACTGAATTTTAGTGGCAAGAACTGCAGTTTTCCTTTGCTTATATAAAAAATGGATATTAAGTACTCCCAGGAAATACAGCTTTCTCAGAAACCTGCATTTATTATAGGAGGTGGCTGCATATATTTCCTGACACTTTAGTATCATTTAGGATAGGAAGAAATTGAAAGAATATAGAGATTCTATTGCGTTATGTATGTATCTCTAACTTTGGGAATCTTTTCCAGTGTTCATCAGGGTGAAGGAATTTCTATGTAGAGACAAGATGCTACACACTGGGACAGGGAATTGTAGTTGGATGAAAGAATCTAATGGAGTTTTGTGTATTTTGTGTTATAATGCCAAATTCATCTTCTCAGCAAAGGAACATTTATGAGCACTGTTCTAAAACAGACATATATGCAGGATACCTAGAAATATATGTAAAAGAAAGTAAATATATATTTATATGTAAATTAATCATAAATATATATTTAAAGATGTACACATTATAAATATACGTATGTGTTTAAAGAAGTAATACAAGTCATTTGGATGTAAAACTACCATTTCTGGGTTCAATGTGTGTATATGGAAGGGGAGAGGAAGATGTTAGGAGAAGGGCAGGTGGAAGTTGAGTTGCATAGTTTTGGGACCAGAATATTTATTTTGAGGGGAAGAGCCACGGTACAGTGGTATAAGGCTGAAAGGTAAGCAAGGATCAGATATTTAAGGAGCTTCCAAAACAAGACAGAATTTGGACATTTTGCTATAGGCAATAGGGAAGCACTTGTAGAGTCTGCCACTCAGGATGCTGTCACTGAATCGTTTGGCCATATCAGAGCAGCACTTTGTGTAGCAAAATACAGTCTCTTTAAGCTTCCTAAGTTTTGCCTGCTTGGGTTTGTAATTTTGTTTGTTTTCTGTGATTGACAAGGGCATTGTTTCTACATCCCAGGAGACTGTAACTTGCATTATGTAGGACTCTGGGAAAGGGAAACAAGAGGACCGAATTTGAACAGTGACTTTGCCATTAACTCTTGTGTGACTTGAACCACATCACTTCTGAGGGTTTCAGTCTCCCTCTCACCAAGCAAGAGTGGGGATGCTGTTGGAATAAGTGACATTAAAGCTCCCTAGACTGTTCGCCTTCTTTGATTCCTTGTGAGTACCTCTACGAAGTCTTGCCTTTTGTCTTTTAGAAGATAATCCACACTAACACTAATCCTAGGTAAATAAAACCTAAACTGTAGTGCAGCAGAATTTTGAAGTATGCTTTCACTTGGAAACAAAGTTGAAGGAAAATAAAAGTTATATGCTTCTGCTCCAAGTTATATGACTTTGGAATTTGGACAGATTTGAAGATTGCTGCCTTAATTGTTGTTGTATTTAAATCTTTAATACTATTTAAAATTAAGCAAGTAAACATCTATTTATAGTAATGCTTGGATATAGTAAGATCCCAGTAAAAATGATCTTCCTGGTAGAGTTGTTGGTGATACATAAATAAGCTAAATTGCGTATGTAAACTGCATAACACAGTGAGTCCACCAAAATGCTAATTTCTATTTGCCTTGTAAGACTCTTGTCAACCTGCAGGTATCTAACTTGCTATTTGTCTATCTTTTGGGGTGTTTTCCTGTAGGATCTGACCTATTTTACTCTACAAGTGGCTGAGCTGCAGCAGGGGGCAGATGAGTCAGTCTGAAGATAGCAGGTTATGTTAAGCATGGGGTGGGGGCTCTATAGAAGAAGATGGAAATAGCAAATCCTACTTGACAGCCTCAGTATGTTTGACAGGCCTCTGTCCCATGAAGGAGGAGGGCACAAAGATGGACAGTAAGATACCTGTGAAAGAGGTGCTCCTTTTACTGCTTTCACACTCAGTGCATAGCTTTCTGAGCCAGTGCAGAAGTAGATTTTATTACAATGGCCAGAATACGTGCTAAACAGGGATAAAACCTCAACACAAAGGAAGGAAACCCTATGGAAAGAGAAAAATAAATCACTTCAGGAATATTTCAAAATTGGATGATAAAATTTTACTTATATTTTGTAATAGTACAATAATACTATTATAATATTGATTACTATTTAAGAATTTGGGGAAAGATCTGACCTAAACTGTGCTTACTGCTGGCTTTTCAGAACCCTTGATCAATTAGATCCATGCTATTGGTTTTGCTCTCACCAAGGTGTCCTGAAACTTACTAACTGTACAGTCTAAAGAAAATTAAAGACAAGAAATGACAAGTGTTGGCAAGAATGTGGAGAAAAAGGCACTTTCCTGCAGTGTGTAGAAATGTAAATTGTTCCATCCACTGTGGAAAGCTGTATGGAGGTTCCTCAGAAAACTAAAAAAAGAAACACCATATGACTCAGTAATTCTACTTCTGGGTCTATACCTGAAGAAAACAAAATAAATGACTTGAAAAAAATATATGCATTTCTACGTTTATTGCTGCCTTACAGTGCCAAGATAGAGAAGCAACCAAAGTGCCCATCAATTGATGAATAGATAAAGATGTGGTACATTTATACAATGGAATATTATTCAGCCATAAAAAAAGAAATCTTGCCATTTGCAACAACATGGATGGACTATAGGATATTATGCTAAGTGAAAAAGTGAGGCAGAGAAAGACAAATACTGTATGATACTACTTACATGTGGACTCTAAACAAAACAAAGCGCAAAAAACAAGCCAAAGAGAAATAGACTTCATAGACAGTGAGAAGGTTACCGTGGGAAAGGGGTTTGAGTGGGTGGGTAAAATAGGAGAAGGGGATAAAGAATCACAAATCTCAATCATAATATAAATTGATCAAGATGAAAATACAGCATAGAGAATATAGTCAGTAATTTTCTAACAACTTTCTATGTTGACAGATAATAACTACACTAGTTGGGGTGAACATAACTGTTGAGTCACTATATTTGAAACACATATAATATTGTGTAACAGCTATACTCCAATAAAATAGAGTATTAAAAAAAACCCATTAATACCCCTAATCTCACCTTTCTCATGAAAATATAAAACCTGCTTTGCAGAGTCATACTGAGGATTAGATAAGATAACAACTAGAACTTCGCAGAGCACAGTACCTGTTGTCCAGTTGGTAATAAATCAATTTCAGTCACCTGTCAGACCTCTACATCTGGGACAAAGCATTTCACTTTTCAGTTTTTAGTTTTACCATGTCTAAAATGAGCTTTGGAGTGAGATTTTTTCTTAAATTCACTACAGCTCTTCCATTCTACTTTTTATGTCTGTCTATGACACTGATCCCCTATGAATATTCATATGCTAAGAGTAACTATCATATTGTTAAAAAAAAAAGAAAGTAGAACTGTGAAAATTTCAGGTACCCTACCAGTGAATGGGTAGAGATCTGAGAGCCAGTAGGACAGCAACTAGCAGTTTTTCATTTTACCGAGTTTGCCTTATCTATCATTTTCATTGTCTTTGTGTCTATAACCCAAGCTACTCACTCCTTCAGGAGACCCTGAGGCCAGTATGAAGAATAAAGTATTTAGGACATGCAAATCCCTTTTTACAGTAAATTCCTGGACGTTTTTGGTTTTTCCCAGATAGTCCTATTATGTTGGGGGTCAGGTGGTGGATAATATTTGCCTGCCTCTTCTGTTTTAAGCTCCTCATTCATTACTGGAATTTTGGCACTGGGGAAAGATGCAGCTTTTCCAGTTTGACTTGGGATGCTTTTTCTTGGCCACATGCTTTTCTTCTGTTTTGTTCCCCAACTGAGTCAGGTCCTGTCCCTTCTGCAATGGATCTGGACATTTTACTTCATCTGAAGTAATATAATAGGTGTCATAAGTAATCAGTTTTCCCATTAGTCCTTTTAGATTGCTCTCAGACTAGAAACTATGATGTTAATTAACCTTTACCAGGCAACTCACCCTGCTTCCCAACTGGCGTGGGGATTTCTCAAGCCATGTATACTGATATCACAGACTTCCTGCATGGTGACCTTTTCTTGTCCATGTCCATAACTAGATTGTGAGTACTTAGATGGCATGCACTGAGACCCTGTGTCATTTTACCTTTATTGCTACTACGGTTGACATGAGATGCTTGATGCTGGGACGTATGAAGGGCATTTGTGGAATATACGGGTGAGTAAGACATGGGGTCTATCTTCAAGCAATTCATAGTTTAGCTATGCAGATAGACATATGAGAAAAATATTAGGCATCTGAAAAATAAATATTTTAATAAACACAGAAGCAAAGTGGCCACACTAAATATAGTGTCCAGAGCATAGCAGTTGTTCACAATAAGTATGACAAACCAAAGTGAACTCCTGAGTAACAGGTAAAGGGAGTAAGTCATTGTCCCCAAGAAAGGGTAGGATCACCACCTTAGAAAGGCGATGCCTGAGATGGACTTTGAAAAAGGAGTTTGAAAAGTCCCACTTTGTTAAAGTTTGTACATTTTTATACTATTTGAATAATTCTCTGAAAATCTGGTTAAGGCCATTGTGGCTCGAGCCTCATTCTTTCCCCCTTGCTTTCAAGGAGACCTGAAGAGACAGAAGAGACAATGACAATATAACCAAGTTGGAAATGTAGGCAAAGACTGTATCACAGAGAACTTTGCATTTTATGATATACATTGAGAAGTGATGCATTTACTCTAAATCTATCTTGTTGCTTTTGTTAATTCTCAGTTCTAAGTTTAAATTTGTTATGAAGCATTCAAGTCATGCTCAGCTCCAGCTAAAGATGTTCAGATTAAAAAAACAAACAATACAGTAGATGATGATCCATTATAAACGAATGATCTCTAAAGCAGACAATCTTCATTAGAATTTCAGAGAAATAAGGTGTAGCTCCAGGCAGAAGGGTATTCCCTGGACCAGAGCAAATCCCTTATGAAACCAGTGAAACTGAAATAAGTCAAGGGAAAGAGTAGGTTGGGAGAAACCGTTATTGCTCACAGCCTGCTCGAATTCACTGACCAGGCTTGGTACCGTCCATCTCCTCTGTCTGTGGCTCCCGCTCTGCTGGCTCTTCTCACTCTCTACCTCCCACCCGCCCCTTCCAAGAGGAACTCCTTGCCAGGTCCTTGGTGACTGGCAGACTCCAGACCAATTATGTACCAGGAACAGAGGGGAGGAGAGAATGGCCTTTTTCTCTCCGCCCTTTGCCCCAGATTGATGGGAGGGAATGCAGTGGTAAACACCTATTGATATGTAAATGAACTAAGGCTAGGTGGGAGCTTCTGAAAATTCTGTCATTTACCCCACATAAAGCCAGGGCCACATCACAGGTCCCTAAAAGGCCTGTCTCCCTTGACCTCTGACAGTTACACATTAAAAATATACAGGCAGACCTTACCATTAACTAAAACTCTATGAGAGCTCCTTCTGTAAAACTAAATCTCACAGACAAAATTATGTAAATCACTAATTCAGATCTTAAAGTAGATCATATAGGCCTAATTTGTATGAAATAAAATCAAATATCTCTCTGTAGGAGAGATACCCCCTAAGTCAAAGAACAGTAAGTCAAAACTAGCCTAATACCTAAAATCAAAAGTTAAACTATGGATGCCTGCAACTTGGGACAGAGAAAAACAACATTGAATTTTAGGACAAAAGTTTGGGTTAATAAACTATCTCTGCCACTCTACTTACTGTGTGAACTTGGGCTAGTCATATAGCCTAACTTGGCCATAATTGGTAGACATACTGCCATTTGCCTTATCTCCTTCACAGATTTCTTTTTTAATGAGAATCCAAAGACATATATTAAACCCCTTTGTAAACTCTAAAATGCTATATAAATGCAGTCTTTAAGTTTTGGCTATTTGTCTTCTATGACACCAAAAATATGATTGAGTACATAAAAAATTGAATATACAAGCTACTTTTTCAGAGCACATTTGTTGTGGGAAGTTGAGGGACTAGCATTTTGAACTAGATAGTGTTGTTATGCACAGCTACAAGTTGTTTGAATCACATATAATTTTTACCTGCTGTGAGTTTGTAGTGTGCTAGAATTTTCAAATATGACCCTTTTTTTTACATTTCACAAGTAATATATGTTCTGTCTTGGCATTGTGGGATTGCCATGACCCTAATAGTTCTGATTAAGCATCCTTGCCAAATTAACGACAAAGAGCCCAAACTTATTTTCCCATTCCCTCCTCAAGCAAGAGGGTAAAAAGAGTGACCCATTTAAGACTGGAATAATACTCTATCTCTCCACAACTCACAGAATGAATAGAGCTGTAATGAAGTGCAATTTTCCTCAGAAAATAAACTCCAGCGAATGGAAAATTGGGGTTACAGCACATGCATTGGGAAGTAATAGTCACTTAAATATTGAACACAGCCTAAGGACAATTTGAAAAGATGAAGGACATTCAAGCAAGAAACTAGAAATCTGGCAAAGGTAAAGGGGGTCCACTGGAAGCTTTATTGAACAGTGATTGCAAGTGTAACAGAGAAATAATGAAGCAGTCTGCAAGCTGGAAGGGGTTGAAAGGGCAAAGTGCACCTTGGTTCATGTCTAGACACAGTTATGTATAAAGTTGTAGTCCAATGACCTCACAGAGTAAAACAAAAAATGAAAACAAACAATGAATTGATTAAAATAGACAAAGAATTTTCAAAAATTAACAACCCAGCACAGGAAACGAAAGATCAAAGCAAATTCAGTTTCCAAATATACATGTTTAGGGTATTCCAGTGGTCTGAAAACACTTTGCTTTCAAATCATTTATCCATGGGCAGCAAATATTTGTAAGTACTTACCATATGCCAGGATAGGAACTCATTAGGGACAGCAGGGAGGAAAATGGATAAGGTATCTTTGCTCATGAAGCCTCAAACTAATGACTTTCACCTGAGTCCAAGGAAACACACCGTAGTTTGTCACTAAGATTACTAGCAAGTTGAAGCATAATAAATGGCCATTTTTGTAAGTCAGAAACATTCAAGTATTGCAGTTTTAAAGGTTCAACCTAATATTAGCCTATAAACTTTCTTTGAATGGTAGAAGCCTTTTAAGTAAATGTTCTTTGCTCTAAGAGTAATTTTCCCCCCTAACCAGCATTTTCTTCTTTTTTGGTTTAAAAGTGAATGTCTCCCCTTTGCTATTTTCCCAAGACTCACCTAAAATCTCCAAATTAAGTATTGTTTCATGTTAAATAGTATGCAACTATATGTTCACCCTTATACATTAAGAGATCAATATGGAGTAGTCCAGACTTATTAGAATTAATCACTCAATTGAGATTACTTACATTAGGCAGAGTTACTAGAAGTCTGAGGAGACCTGAAATTCAAAATAATACCCATTCTTATATAGCTTTACTCTGGAAGGAAACCTTTTACTGAGATTCTGTTAGTATATTCTGGAGTCATTCCATCCTTCCTTTGTCTGAGACCAGGATCTTCACTCTCAACCCTTGAGGTATATCTCTTATCCATTAGATTGCCTATGATTGAGTTGCCCCGCCCCTCCCCTGTTACCCAGCTCCATTCACTAAGATATTTCTCAGTGCAATTTAAGGTCCCAGACCAGTGACGGCATTATCACCTGTGTGTTCTTGACAAATGCAACCAAGCCTCAACCCCAAAATCTACTAAAAACTGGAGGCTGGGCTCAGTCATCCTGGTTAACAAGCCCTACAGGTACTAAAGTTTGAGAACCACTGATCTAAAACAGTAGCTTTCAATTGACTGCGTATTAGAATCAGCTAGAGAACATTAGTAAATATTAATGCCTAGGTCCTATCACTAGAAATCTGATCTTTTTGGTGGGGGTGCAGGATGGATTTTTCAGTAAGCTCTCTAGGTGTTACTAATGAACAGCCCAGGTTGAAATAGCACTCATCTATTAAAGTTAATTGTTTTTTGTATAGTTTCTATGATTGCTGCCTGTGAAGCCAGACACTAGGTTTATCTGGGGAGGTGGTGTTTAGCTGTATGAACTGTGTCAGGGATTTTAGACAAATTGATTAACTTATCCATTTATCTTAATCGTCGCTTATACTGAATGGATGTTGGAAGCCTGCAGTTGACTATGTGGTAGTATAATCCTCACCAGCATATATGACTATGGAAATCCCCCAATAAGTAAATTATCTATGTATCCATCTTAGATTTACAAAAATTTTATGTATATTACTTAGTGGATGAGGCATAAGTGGAGTTAAAGGCAAGAAGATATGAAAAATATTATGCAAAGACCACAAGTCTACCTATCTCAAGTTTATCGAGCATCTACCAAAGTGGGACTTCATTTCTCAACTCTTCAAAGGCTTGCCATGTGTTTCCAAACTACTCCCTTCCTTTGTGAATACCTACATCATTTTAATTCCTGTCTTCCCTCCACCCTCTTGTCATCTCCAAGTTCTTGACTCCCCTTTGACCTACTTATTTTTGCGTATTGGAAATCCTCAGGTCTCCAGTATAAACAATGGCTATGGGGCATAAACAGTTGTTTCATGTGCTTGAAAAGGAAGGGGAGAAACTTTGACTATAAGGTTGGAACATACAGGAAGGGCCTGGTAGGAGTCTTGACTCTGGATGGAAATCAGATAGGATTGAACAACAGCACTGCCCAATAGATCTGGGTCGGGTGGGAACTGAAATCCATCCTACTTTGAGAACCAAATGATACCAAAATGTTGTAGGGGTGCAGCTTGGTCGGGGGATGGCGAGTGAGGAGTATGTGTGAGGAATTGTTTTCTGTAATTAATCACACAAACTTGGGGTTGGCTGGCAAGAGGAAGTTTTTTTCTTAATAAAATGGCAACATTAGGTCAGGGAGGCCCTGGTGACAATTGACTTGGTTTTCTTTTTTCTGAATTTTGTGTCCTTTCTCTGAGATGTTAAATAGTTAATAGTGCAAAGATTAGATATTATATTACTATGGAGGGTCTCTCTCTCCTTGAAGTAATCTGCTCTACCAGTATATTTGTGCCAGTTTATTCTTTTCCAATGTTCAAGTTGTTACCTTTTTCCTTTGAATGCATTGGGTAAGGGAAAAGGCCATTGCATCATATAGGGTTAGATTCTGTGGGGAAGCCGTCTACACTAACAGACATCGGAGCCTTCAGGAAAGGAGAGAACGAGGCTATAGTCTACAGTTAGGTTCGGGTTCCAGTAACATGAAACCCTTAGCGTGGAATCACCAACTTAACAATGCTTGTTATTGAACTATTAGTAAGTGAGAACTAGATTGCTGAGCATTCCTTAGTTCAGTCCTGGAATGAAGTCAATGGTTTGGGCTGGGATGCTGGGGGAGGGAGGTGTGGTGGGGGGAAGGGGCAGGGAGAACACAGGAGAACAAATGACTATACATGAAATGTGATTTTGAGGTCATTTGTTAATAGCCTCTAGTAAATTAACCCTTCCAGGGAGGTAGATGGGAAGAACCCAAATCTTTTCTCAATGTGAACCATTTACTTTTCTCTCAAGACTAGGATGTTTAACATGGATAAAGTAACCTTTTTTTCTTTGCTTTCTTAAATCCTTTACTTTAACCCCATGAAAAGCCTTTGCTTGGGGAACTCTTTCCAGTCTGGATTGGGTTGATAGAATACATGGGGGAGAAGAGACCCTTTAAACATTTTTCCTTTCTTTTTTTTACCCTTTCAATAGCAAAAGTGCCCCAGCTTGCAAAAATTAAGCAGCCAAGAGCATTTCATGCCTCATTTTGAAATGTCAGACCTTACATAAACCTTTCCCAGTGTAACTGTAGGTTTTTGCCCTAGACACGTTCTTAGAATTTTTATTACTGAAAAATGAAAACTTAATTTTTTTCAGTGAGGCTACATCTTCTAACCAATGCCTAATTCCATGCAGTTTGCCGTCTCTACCCTGGGGATGCCAAACCCTAAAGAACGGAAAGGTATCAAGGGTCAGGATAAATGTTTATAGGCAACTTCAGAAAGACTGTTGCAGAATAGCTTAACCTATGGCAGTTGTGATCATCAATTTCCTGGGATGTGGGGGAGGATATTTTAAGCTGGGCTGCCTTATGTAGGACCAGTTACTGCTGATTCAAGAAAATTTTCAATAGTACGTAAGCTTGGCTTTGCAGACTGTAGATGAAACAAGTGAAATGCTTTGGCCCTGATGGGAATGTTGAACTCTCAATTTTCTCTGTGCTGTGTTTTTATTGTCTTCATTAAACACATTATTAATAGACAGCTTTTACATTTATATTTGCCAAAGACTGCAAATTGGCATTTACACATGCTGGGGAATTGACAGGCACTTATTAGAGAGTCTTCATATCTATTACTTGTTAACATTTGTAAGGTTTTCCAAGACTCTGTGTTTTAAGCAAATATTCTCCAGAATTTGTTTGGATTCATTGACAGTAATAGCTAATAATAATGGCAGTGAGGTGCCAGACAGAGGATCCTGCATTTTTGCTGTATTATTTCTAATCCTTCCAACAATCCTGAAATGTAGGTATTACAATCTCCACTTTAGGATGAGGAAGCTGAGCCTGAGAAATAACTTTACCAATGTCAAAGACATTCAGATGGAAAAAGAAGTAAGGATTAAAACTTGGGTCTGTGAAGTGACAAATTCCTGTTTTTAATACCTGCATCAGTAACTGCCCTTCAGTATATTCCCTGCATCCAACACTATGCCTGGAATGTAATGATGGTGCAGTAAACAATTTTTTGAATGAGTGAATAAGTAAAGGGATTGGCTTGCCATATCTTTCAGTGGAGAAGGTGTTAGGATTGGGCTTGGGATGGTTTCTCAATTCTGCTTCATAGCTTCTTAGATGAATGAACTTGGAAAAGACACTCAACTGTATTAAATCTTAGTTGTCTCATCCACATAATAGTCATGGTTTAGAAGACCAATTGAATGATAAATGCAAAAACATTTAGTAATTTTGGTGTAAATATTAATTGCTATACCTGTGGCATAATATGCAAAGCCTGGGACTAAATCCTTCCATCTGCTTTTTTGTATCTAAAATCTGGCAATAATTTTCACATATTTTTTACTTTTTATCTTACCTCACTCTAAGAAATATATTTTATGTCCAAACCCAGCCCATACATATATGAAATTATAATTAAAACTGAAGCAAAATTGCTATAAAACATTATTTAAACCTACATTATGCAAATCTGTGTTCTGTTATTTCTGTTTTATTTTGTTCAAATAAAATATTGTTTATGGCCACCAAATTGATTTTAGGATCCACTTTTTATTTAAACCCACTTTAAAAAAAATACTGTTTTTAGAAAAGTTTCATTCTGATTAAACCATTTCATACTGTTTTAAAGTAAGAAGACTCTGAAAGGGTGGTATGATGGTGCCAGGGTCCGAAGGGGAGGCATGTGTGTGTGGGAGTGTTATGTGTGTATGTATATCTGTTTGTGGTTGGAGGTGATGATGTAGAAGCAGAACTAATTAGAGACTCATTATTTCAAAATATCTATCTATCTATCTATCTATCTATCTATCTATCTATCTATCTATCTATCTATCATGTATTTACTTTAGCCTGACTGGGTGGCTTAAACAGCAAACATTTATTTCTTAGTTCTGGAAGCTAGAAAGTCCAAGATCAAGGCACCAGCAGACTCAGTGTTTAGTGGCAGTCCGTTTCCTGGTTCATAGATACCATCCTCTCCCTGTGCCCTCAAGGGGTGAAAGAATTCTCTAGGGTCTCCTTTGTATGGACACTAATCCCATCCATGAGGGCCCTGCCGCAGGACTTTATCACCTCTCAAAGGTCCTACTTGCTAATATTGTCACATAATCAGTTAGGTTCTCAACATCTGAATTTTAGGAGGGTGCAGACATTCAGACCATAACTCTATCTATCCATCTATCCTTCAGTCCATCTACCTGCATTTATATAAATCTACCTACTACTTACTCTATAAATAGCTCTATAAATAAATAAATGAGGATAACATTCAGGTATGCTTTTTTAAGATCCATTTTAGAACGGTTTCCATGGGTTCCCTACAGTCAATGACCACACAGACTTCTGAGAAGGTGAGAGTTTGTCTGCTAATACATATATTCTGACAGTGACAACCTGTAATATTGTGTGCATTTTTTTAAAAAGTGAGGTTGTAATTTTCTATAATCTGTTCATTAAATATGTGTCACTTATTTTAAACTGAAGAGGATGCATTAGAATGTTGAGTTTTTATGTTACAGATCATTTAACTTTAATAGCTATAAATATCAGCATTGATTTCTTAATCAAACATACAAAAATTTTAACATAGGTAAGAATACATGTAGCTGAACTATGTGTAAGAACTCTAAGCCATAGAAAAGACACATTAAAAATTCCACAATTTATTTAACCAGCCTTCTATTGATGTACATTTAGGCTTTTCCCAGTCTTTTTATATCATAAATCTTATTGCAATTAATAACTTTATATATGCCATTTCATTTATGTGTAATACATTGTTTTCTTTCTTTACTAAATACTAACAAATTGTCCTCTGTAGAGGTTTTGTGAATTTTTCTCTCACCAGCAATATGAGTGCTTGTTTCTCTAAATGCTGCTCAACACTGTGACTTATCAAATTTTTCTACTTTTGACAATAGAATAGATTAAAAATAGCATGTCAGTGTAATTTAATTTGAATGTTTTCCTGTTTCTGAGTGAGACTGAACATCTTTCTATATGTTTAAGAACCACTTGTACCTTCTTTTGTGTGAACTCTCTGCTCATTATCCTTTTCCCATTATTCAATTGGCTTTTGGTATTTTTTCTTATTTCTTTAGTGAAGATATATTGAAAACTTATTGAAGCCAATTTTCTATCTTTTTTTTTTCTCCTGTGATGGACTGAAAATATTTTCCTATTCATTTATTTTGCTTATAGTGGTTTTTGCCATGCAAAACCACTTTTTTAATTGATTTGAGTCTTTTATTATCCTTATAAATGCCTTTTCTAACCTGATAATTACAGTTAAACATCCCAAGTTTTCTATCAATTTTTTATGGTTTCATTCTCAAAAATATTTTTAAATGTTTGATACTTTTAGAATTTGATTTGGTGTTATGAGTGAGGCATAAATCTAACAATATCCCCACAAGTGTTTCTCAAGTTGTTGCAGAACTTTTCACAAAATAGTTAATCTTTTCTTTATTTATTTGTAATGCTCTGTTTGTCATGCATCAGAGTCCAATACATATTTGAGTCTATTTTTAGCCTTTCTAATATGAGTCATTACTTTCCATTTATTTGCCAGTAGTTACACTGCTTTATTTATTTAAGTTATAGAATATGTTTCAGTATCTGGCAGTATTACACGCCTAAACACCAATCTACTTTTTCAGTTTTCTAAGTTATTCTTGTTTTTTTTTTTTTTCATGTAAAATTTGTAATTACTTTGCTTACTTCCCACCTGAGAAAAGTTGGGTTTGTGTGGTATCTGTCTTACAGAGAAACTTAGGGAGAGCAGACATGACTATGATACTGAATCTTCCTATCCAAATTCTCTATTTGTCTTTTTATCTGTTCTAATCACTTTGGGTACCTTATGAGCATTTAAAAGTTCTCCTTGTATAGATTTTGACACTACTTGTTAGATTTATTTTTTTTTAAGTATTTTATTTGTATTAGTGCTGTTCTGAATGGAGTTTTTTCTTTTATTATATCCTTTAACTGGATGTTGTTTGCAAATATCAAAACCATTATTTTATGTGTATAACTTCTGTGCTTAGAACTATACAAGAATTCTTTTATTACTGGTAGTAGTTTTTCAAGGTTAGTCTCTGAGTTTCCAGGTATACAATCATATTTACTATTAACTCCTGTCAAATCATATACTACAATTCTTTTCCAGTTCTCTAATTTGTTGGCTGATATTTCCGAAAGTATTAAATAGTGACTGTGACTATAGGTACCATTGTTTGACTCTTAGGATTATTCATTTAACATTTTTAAGAGTGATGTTCTTTGAATTTGAGATAGATATGCTTTATAGTGCCAGTGAAATATTTATATTTATTTTTTCTTTATAAAAAAGTTCAGTAGCCATTTTGGATTGAGAAATGCCCATATAATTTGTCTTCTTATTTTATTGATATGAGAAATTGTATTTCTTAATATTGACATATACCTATATTTCTGGAATAAATTCCCTTAAGCCAGTCAGTCACTGTCAGGTCTGGTATCAAGGTATACTTACTTTGTTAAAATGATGTGGGGCATTCTCTTCTTTTTCCCTCTAAAAATTTGTTAGTAGTGTTAAAATTACTTCTTAAAGGTATTAAGCTTTGCTTTCTACTAGCATCCTTTCTGAATGGTCAGGATTCTTTCCTGACTGGTCTGTGCCACTGTGGTTAGATATTTTGACAGTTATCCCAACCACCATCACCATGTAACTATACTGAGAGAGAAACTTCAGGAAGGAGCAGTAGGATAGGCCAGAGCCTAGGAAAGATCTCTTTAAAGTTCCTTTCTCTGCCACAAAATACCAATATAACAGTGAGTATACTTTTCATCAGTGATTTCTGCAGGCTTCAAAATTTTCCCCAAAGCAAAGTCTAGGCTGACATGGATTTTCTGAATTTTCCAGTCTCATTTGGGAACCTTATGCATTATTTGGATACGGTTTTCAATTTTACCAAGAATTCTCTCCTATATGACCTGAGTTAATGTGTCTAAAGCCACTGACAGAGTGCCTGATACATGGTAAGTGCTCAATAAATATTAGCCATCATTATTGTTATTGGTGGTATTATTATTATTATCCCGTTTGATTTTCACTAAACTCCCTGTAAATAAAGTTGAAGAAATTATGACTCACAGTTAAAATGGCTTGCCCAGATCACACATTTAGCATATGGCAGCCCTAGATTGCCAACTCAAGATCTTTTTTTTCTGAGACCAAAGCTTTTCCCACTAGCTGATGTTTATATGTTGAGGGCTGTGTACATGAATGGGGAAATCTCTATGAAATTTAAGCAATTTTTGAGTTATGAATGTGGGTAACAAATCCACTAGTGATAGCTATTCCTCTGACTTTATCATCAATAGAAATAAAAATAATTTTATACCATATTAAAGGTATGGCATATATCTTGAGATATCATTTGTTTTCATCACTATTTTGAAATTGGTCTATCAGATCTGCTGCTTGAATGTATTAAGGTACTAGTAAATATTTGTAATTTTACTTCAATATAATTAGTTCTTTACAATGTTATGTATATATATAATGTACTTAAAGTGTTATAAGAAAAGAGTTCATGGCCTTTACAAGATGGTCAAAGAGGTTAACAGTACAAAACGAGTGAAGAACCTTTGCTAAACTGTTCTGTGATTGTATTACTCTCCTGTTCTTTTCTGTACTTTTAACTACATTTCACAAGGGACGTATCATTATGGGATGAATGTTTCCAACACCTCATTCAAAGGAAATTTGAGACATCCGCACCTGATAGTAGCTGGCACTAAATTCAGTGAATTCTTCAGCTGGCAGAATAACCAGATGGATTTTAATTGCCCAGTGAAAGGATAATTTTCCCCAAGAAATCCCACACATGCCAGTGCAGCACCGTGAGCTAGTCACAAGGCCTCCTCCTTTGCCAACCTTTCCAGCCTGCTGCAAACTGTGCTTTTCAAAGGGCTCTTGTGACAGCATCAAGCAAAATTTAGTAAACGTCTTTGCTCAATTGGGGTAGAAGTGAAATAAATAGCCAGTGCTCTAGGGAAAAGCCACAGACAATGCTTTCCTGCTGCTCAGGGCACTTATCAGCTCACACACAGCCCTGCTGCAGAATGCATTGTGCTAAATCTAATCTGACGCCTCCCCTTGGGGAGATGGGGAGAATGTGGAGATGATCAGAAGGTTGATGGATTAGGGTATATTCCATCTTCCTTCAGAACACCAGCGTTTCCCTTCAACATTGTCCTGCTAGGCTTTATGTTGCTTGCATTTAGAGTGATTTTTTATATTCTGACTCAGAACCGTGTTTTTCAGATTCTTTGAACTTTAGGATATGTGAAGAGCCCTGATACATAGGAAATGTTTATAAAAATAGAAGTACATCATTATCAATCAGGAAAGGACCAAGAGCAGTCATCTTTTCCATTATCTAAGATTTCATTCAATGGATTAGAATTCTCAATTTGTATTTTTAAATGAATGGAATTAGCATTTCTTTGGGTCAATTTAGAAATTTATATTTACTAAGATATTTATATCCCTTATTTTATTAAATCTTCATGACCACTAATTATTCCCATTTTGCACATGAAGAAAATGAGTCTCAGAGTGGCAAATAACTTAGTCAGTGTCACACAGCTCTTAAGAAACAGTTGTGCTTTCAACTCAGTTTTCTACTTGTAACTCATTTTTCCATGATCTTCCTTTAGAGATAGATTTATAGTTGCATAAATATGCAGGCACAATACCTACACAGATTACCTTTATACTGCACTAGATTTTCAGAAAAGGGAAAGAAATATTTTGGGGGTGCAATCTTGGAATGTT
Source organism: Manis pentadactyla (assembly GCF_030020395.1). Taxonomy (NCBI): domain Eukaryota; kingdom Metazoa; phylum Chordata; class Mammalia; order Pholidota; family Manidae; genus Manis; species Manis pentadactyla. Next base: position 34,133,829 of record NC_080027.1, read on the forward strand.
TCTTGAACTAGATCCTAAAGAGATGAGTCAGACTTTCATCAGTACAAGTGAAAAACATAGGTTTTAAAAAGAGAACAATACTCCTAGAAGCATTTCTCAGCAATAACAATACAAAGCAGTTTCCCATTTTAATCTTAGCAAGTATTCTATTTTGCTTGTAAGTTTCTGTTCATACCTCAATCAAATTAAATTGCTTTTTCCACATAGCAGTTTGGAGAAATATCAGGTCCATTGGGATCAACTGAAAAACAGATGTGAAATAATATGCATTTTTCATGTGCCCCCAAGGGTTGTGACATTTCCAGTTTAGTGACCCTATGGGATAAGGAAAACATATCTCTGAGCATGAAACCAAAGCTCTCAGTCCCACATTTGGTTGCTGGAATGAGCTTATTTAGGTATTTGGGAGAACTTCACTGAGTATCTTGTGTGGAAATCTGCAAAGTTTGGACCTTTTTGTACAATTAATCATTTACCACAGCCAGTTATTTTTCTGCTTGGGGAACAGCTGGCTTTAAAAAATACTGCAACATTAACTCACTTACTTACCCATACCTACCCATATAAATAATGTTATGCTGTCAGGCAGTTTGGCGTAACAGATCCTATTTCAGCTTTTCCTCAAATATAGATATTAATAAAAATAGAATGGTGCCAAGATATCCAGATCATCTTTCCCACATACCCGCTATAAGATTCATTTGGTCATTTATTGAAAAGAAAATTACTAAGTTACCCCTGCATATGGTATCTAGACATTTTGAAGCTCAGAAGGAGGTTTTGATAAAGCTTTTAATACAATTAATATTTCAGTTTTGCATTTGTTGTATTGTCTGTGTTTTGTTTGTTTACATGTTTTAACTAAGTATTAAACACTACAAACATATCTACCCTATATTGACTCCTTGTTCTTTAGAGGATTCCCTGCAGTTTAGGTACTAATTAACACTGGAGACGCTGCTGTGAGTAAGAAATGAAGGGTAAGTTGTTTGAAACAATGATATACATATCCTTTCTCTACTTAACACTGATGATAATGGAAGTAGTAATTACTTATTACAATTGATATTGTCCCTGAATCCTGTTAGGAAGTGTAGTCTTCCTTCCTGGCCAAATGTTATAATCACCATAACATTTATTCTGTAAGCATAATAAACCATATATGAGTGGCACTGTGGTTGACCATAAAGGAGTTTAAGGAAAAACTATTGGGGATCACATCTAGGTGGATAATTCTAGGGCCCAGTGACAGAACTGAGTGTGGCACCAGAGTAGTATCTGAAGGTGACATATTAGGAAGGAGCCAACCTATCAGATGGGGATTGAAGGACTTTTACTTTTTCCATAGAAAAGAAGCAGGTGGTTGGTTACTGATCGCCTTTCTGTTCCATCTGAGCATCTGAACCTACCTTAGGAGGAAATGGTCTCAGTTTTATGTATTACACTAACTCAACATTTGCTTCTCAGTTATCCTACTGAGCTCTCTGAAAGATGTCAATTGTTCAGCAACACAAATGCAAGAATGGATTTTTTTTTCAAGTCACACAAAATAATTAAATGTCCACAGTTTAATAATTTCCATTTACCACTTCATTTGTACCAGGTAATATGAAAGGTTGGTACTTAGTATAAGTTACCTGATTTAATTCTCACAATATTGTAAAAGCTACCAATTTTATTTCCATTATATGAATGAAGAAACTAATGTTTGTTGAAGTCATGTGGTTTGTTCAAAGATATTAACTTTAACTCCAAAGCTTTGCTGGTCCCAATACTGATATTAACAGAATCTTACCATAACCCTTGTTCACGAAATGGCTCCTAAACTTAGGAACGTTCCCTGTTGAACCTTCTCTTCTTAGCCTATGAGCCTCTGGAGAGGAATCACAGGGGCCTCACCATCTCCGCATTCTGTCTGGCAGCCCACTGGCCTGGCCCCCAGCTCTCACCACTCCTCATTCAGATAGAGTTGTAGGTTGGCTCCTCAAACCCCCAACTCCTACATCTGGCAAATCTTCTGTCTCTTTTTAAAGAGATAGCTTGAAATCCAAATATTTCGACAAATTTAAAAAGGCCCTTTTTGCCTTTTATCTAGAAAAGGAATCAGCAAACATTTTCTGTAAATGGCCAGATAGTACATATTTTAGGATTTGACTGCCAGTTGCTATTATTTTGTTGTTGTTTTTGTTTTTACACCCTCTATTAAAATGTACAAACCCCTTAGTACATCGTGGATCACACAGAACTGGCCAGTTTGACAATTGCTGGTATACAACCTAACATTCTTAAATGCATTCAGATTTACTTGTACAAGAATTTTAAGTTGTTTATCTACTTTACCCAAATCAAACCACAGGTTTTATTGCAAGGCCACATTTATTCACACAGTTCAGATATGTCCAACAGTAACAACAATAACAAAATTTCACTGTTTAGTAGATCATAAAAGGGGTTTAAGCCATAACCCCATGTTGCTCTGGGAGGAAGGTGCTCACTCCGGGCAAGTTCATTGTGAATTCAGTGAGATAGAATAACGACAGTGGAGTAGGGATTAAAGGGGCTCATACAAGTTTTATTTTCATGGCGGTCACCTGGCTATGCACAAGGGGCAATGACACTTTTCATCTCAGCCCTGCTGGCTCTGGCTCTGCTCCGTCCTGCTCCCCAGCCCGGGGCTCTCTTCTCCCTTCCTAGCACTGGGGCTCCAAGGCTTCTCTTCTCTGCTTCTGCTCTCAGCTCCCTAAACTCTCTGCTACTCTGCTCCTGCCACACTCTGAACTCTCTACTTCCTTGCCCCTAGCACCGGGAGGAACTCTGTGGGTGGGTCTCTATGGTGATGGGCAGACACCAGACCAATTAGGTCGAGGTTCTTGTTGTTACCTCTCCACCCGTCCCCTGGGCTGGTACTTAGCTGACAGTCCATCCACTTCAGGCAGCTCTGTCACAGGTAAACATCCTGCCACCCACAGGTATGCTAGTAGGCTCTTTTATGCATACAGTGGGCGATATTAGAATCAGGCAGGGTGAGAATCTTAGCCATAAAGTATTTCCATTTTCTCTACACCCCAGATGTCTCCTTCTTTTAAAAACCCTTACATTCCGCACCACGTGGAGCACCGGGTAACCTTGCACCACCAGAAGTCCCTCTTCTCCTGGTCCGGAGGCATCTCCTAGCCTCCTCCTCTCCCCTCCCCTCTCTGTAGATTCTTGTTGATTAGTGTAATTGTATTCCCTTAGTATTCCTTTCCTCCTCTGCTTCTCAGAGTTTGTTCTTTCAAACCCATTGTGTAAATCCACATTGCAAGGTGCCCCCAGGGACCAGGCAGAAAGAAAAGCTCTTCTCCAGGTAGATGTAGAGAGAGAGAGAGAGAGAGAGAGAGAGAGAGAGAGAGAGAGAGAGAGATTATAGGAGACTATAGAATGTAGGAGATAGAAAAACTGGATGAAATCTTGCCTAGGTGAAGCTATAAGAGAAGATGGTAATGGAGAGGATTTGGGAGATTGGAGAGATCTAAATTCTATTTCTGGTTTGTCCGCTGAATAGCCAGCTTACTTTAGATAGGATGTGTTCTTTTCTGGACTTCAATACCCCATCTTTAAAATAATGATGTCAGAAAAGATGAATTCTAGTTTCTTCACATTCTTGTTACTCTATCAGAAACAAGAGATACCTTCTTTCCTTGTCATTTAGAATACTGGAGATCTATATTTTTTAAGCCTTAATTTTGTCAATGAAAGTGAAATACCAAGTTGTTGCTGAAATTCTGTATGCACACACAATACTTTTTCTCAGTCACCAAAAAAAAAATGTGCAATTGTGATTGCAACAACTTATGATGGGAGGTGAGGGATTTGCTATTATCAGAACTATTCAAGGCAAGTCTAGACATGGCTATAATAGAATCTGTAGAATTATGTGAACTCACCTCTAGAGAGCTCCATGTGGGCTGGGTAAGACACCCTGAGGCATGTCTGCCTGTCTGCCTTTCATATCTTAAGAGCACATTACAGTCTTCAGATAGGTGATTATCTCCCCTTTTGTAGTTTGGCTTAGAAATAGCATTAACATCCTTTGCTATTCAACTTCTGAAAATACTGGTCAAATCCAATAAAAAATAATAAAATTGGTTTAAAAAATGAGGTTGAATTATTTTCATGGTTGATACCATATACATATATTTAACAAGATGGCTTACCCATTTGTTCAATTAAGAAATATATGTTGGCACTTTCTCTGTCTCAATGTAATAAAGATGAATGAACAACCACTAGCCTATCATGTCAAGAAGGCAGGGGTTTTATCTGTCCAGTTCTGCCATCTCCCCATTACAGCTTTTGGTATTTAACAGTACTCAGACAAATCTTTCAATTGTTCTTGCCTTGAAGAGTTGTAAGATGGAAAAATTAGACTAATAATTACTAATAACTGTAATGCCATGAGTTACTGTTGGACTCATGGCATTATGAAAGGGAAAATTACATTCAAGGGCATAGAAATAGTTCAGAGGAATGGATGAATAATTCAGTCTTAACAGAGGACAGTAATGAAAATTTCAAAGATGAGGTAATGACCAGAGCAGGATTTTGAACAATAAATGGTAGTTTTCCTGATTAACAAGTGGAGAAGACCATTCTCCACATATGAGGGAGCTGTGAGGTCAGTTAACAGGTTGCCTAATGGAATTTGGCCTTGCTGGAGGTTGAGGGTGGAGACGGAGCATGCAAGGTGCTGGAGACACATGTATGTGCCAGGATAAGACTAACAGGATAAGGAGAGGAAGGACATGATCAAATTTCTGCCAAAAGGATCTCAGTACCCACGGAGTGAGAGATGGGCTGGAGCTAGTGAAGTTAAGATTCAGGTGAGTTAGAATGATCCTGAAAGAGTCCAAATGACATATGGTGAGGTCCTGGATTAAGACAGTGGAAGTGTTCCTATAATTATTTTTTAGGTTTTATAGATGTGTGTGTGTTGGGGGGGGTGCGTGGGGGAGAAGCACATAGGCTCATATATTGATGACTTGTTTAAAAGTTTGATAGACACTGTTACCTATACAGATTTCAGTGACCTTCAGTTGCTGAGGAGGTTTGGGAGTAATAGAGTATTTGGTTCCATCAGTTACAGGGAACCATGAGAAGTTGAGGAGCAGGTCAGTACTGGGATCAGAATTGTATTTTCAAAAGAGAAATTAATAGTAGCATTTAAAGTCAGATGGGTGGTGGTGTTAGAACTAGTCCCATCTATTCTTGTCTCCATCAATTTAGGCCAGGTAAATGGAAATCCATAAATATTTAATGTGAGGTAAAATTCAAGATTGAACTAATTAATTACTTATTCAGTCATGACACATTTAAAGAATCACTAGCCTAAAAATAGGAAGCCCCAAGGCTTACTCTGCAGGGGAATTTCCTTCCATTCAACAGATATCTAGTGCCCTTCCACTAAAACAAGGACTGCTCATGTGGGAGGACCTGCTTCTACAAATTCATACTGGACAGGTGCCATAAGACACTAAGTTAATTTTAAACTCATGGTAAAGGATCAGTTACAGAGGCATTAAAGGAAGGGCACCAACAAAGAGAGGCAGAAACAGATTTGAACTTGTCTGCTAGGCAGAGTGAGTTAATGGTGTTTCTTTAGAGTGAAAAACAAGAGAAGGCAAATGAGGTAAACCTAGTATGCCATCTAGTTCATTGATATGCATTTAAGCAGAGTGGAGTTAAAAGATTATTACCTAACTTGCGATATCCTAAGTACTGCACTAGGAAAGTAGTAGAGTATAAAATTTTTCAGGAAATATAAAAACTTTGGGGCTGCTTGTTAATATTTTTTTGTAAAATATCAACATCTGTTTTAAGATCTTGTTACACAGTTGTAACATCCAGTCCCAGGAAACTTATTTATAATAGAAATACACTTCATCAACTTTAATACCAATTTTTTTTAAGACCAGGCTAATTGTTTGCTATCTGTGTATCTCATGGGTTTTCATTCAATGAATTTGTTGTCAGAAGTGGAAGGGTTTCAAAATGGAACACTCCTGGAGTTCAAATGATGAACTAGGAATTATGAGTCTTTGGACTACTAACTTATTTTCCTCGCACTCAGAAGCCCTTCTTAAAATAGAAAAAAAGACAATTAGTAGCTATTCCTACTCTGGAGTTTTGTGAAGACTAAACAAAATAACACCTGGGAAAGTTACCTGGTAGGTCTGAATAAAGGTCACAAAGATGATGGTCATAATGATTTTAATATAAACAGTATCTAAATTCAGGGAACAAAAGAAATACAATTATACAAATGACAACTACACTACACAGATGAGTATTATACTCCAAACAAATGTGAACATATGGTTTTAGAATTATTATTTACCATTGGAAATAAGATGTTCAAAATTATAATCCAGCGTTTAATCAGCATCAGGCTAGTCTATCTTTTTTACAGGTGAGTGGGTAATTGGTAGGAGAGGAGTTATGGAATATATTTCACATTACTAAAACTTCATGAATTTCTTCTAAAAAGCTCTGCTTAAGTTGAAAACACGCTTTTGATTCATGTAATTCTCTCCCGGTTCAAATGGAAATGCCCCTCACTCACTTCTGTAGCACAGGTCTCTTCACTTCAGGGATCTTGTCTTCTCAGTTCTCCCAGGGAAAGATAAAGGACAATGTAACGTGGTGAATGCCAATACATTGCCCTCCTCCAGGAGCACAAAGCCATACTTTTACTTTTCTACCTTGGGGAGTGTGGAGACGGTTGGATTATCCAATGAGCAATTTTGGAAACAAAACAAAACAAAACACAGAAATACCACTTCTACATCGAGAAATGTTTTAAAAATCAGTACATTAAGGTTAGAATATGTTTCATTCATACATTTTTTTCTCATTGTTTCAACAAAAGTATGCTGTTTTACATATGCCAGACTTTATACTTAACTATACAAGAAATGAAAATTGTCCACTCTTCTGATTTAATCATAAACAACAAAACTCATAACTATTATTGCTGCTGTTACTACAGCTATTATTAGTATTACCTTAATGATAAAATATTTTTATCATTATATCATTTAATCTCTACAATAGTGCTATATATTGGTGAAGTGGATAAATATCTGTTATATAAATCAGCAAATGGAAATGAAAAATAAATCCCACTTAACGTCTTAGCCTGGGCTCTGGATGGTTTTTTTCTTTGTTGTTAATTCCCATGAGAAACTGTAACCTGATTCAGATTTAGGGTTCACATTTACACTACCTCTGTACCTCCAAATTATAAGCTGGTACATCAAATAAGAGGTGTCCAGATTAGAAACATATAAGGGCACTTTACAAATCAAAATTAAGATTTACCTAAAGGGAAATAATTTTATCTGATAATTTCTACATACTTTTTACAAAATGGCATACAGATGTGAATATAAACTCACAGCACAGATTGCAAAACACACAAGGGATTAAAAAACTATGAGCAAGAGTAAGCATAACCAACATACAGAAAAAGAGACTGCCAAATTGAATAAATGGGTCAAACAGCAGAATAGAAAAAGCCAAAATGAAAACCAGGAATTATAGAAGATAGATTGAAAAGAATTACACAGAATGTGGCACAAAGAGCATATGTAATAGAGAAGAAAAAGTGGCTAAGAGACATGGAGGACAGAAGGGAAAAGTCTAACATGTATTTTATTGGAGTCACAGAAGTGGAGAATATTAAAAATGGGGAGAGGCAATAATTAAAGTGATAATGGTGGATAATTTCCCAAATTGATTGAAGACACACATTCTGACTTCCAGGAAGCCTGATAAAGCACAAACAGAATAAAAAGAAATGCACAACGGGACACATCATAAGGAAGCTTTAATGCATCAAAAATAAGTGAAATATTATAAAAGTAATCAAGAGAAAAGTGAGATAGATTACTTAGGATAAAATGAGTCTTACATTTGACTTCTCATTAGTAACAATGGAAGACAAACAAGGATATAAGATCTTAGAGTGCTCTAAATATATATATGTTCACAAGCTAAGCTATTATTTAAGAATAAGAGTTAAATCAAAATAATTTTGCACAAACAAAATAGAGCATTCCCCATCTATAGCACTTCAATAAATACATTTCTAAAGAATGTTTTTTTAATGCAACTAAGTGAATGTATTCTGGATGAAAAATTCCAGAAAAAAATACGAGATGCAAGTAGAAATGATCAGCAAAGAAAGCAGATAATTGACTGAATTGAAACTGACTGTATAAAATAATAAAAATATTTCATTGGATGGTAACAAAAAATTAGAACCAGCATAGAGGAAATAAAGAATATCTAAAATAGGGGAGGCAGTAGTAATTAAGTGAATTATTGTAACATCCTTCTGTTACAGGGGATGTTACAGCTACCAATTTTCAACTTCAAATATACATACTAAAAATATAAAAGTTGACCTCACAGAGACTAGAGATAGAATTTATAACTTCCCAATCAAGAAGAGAAAAATGACATTTTATAAACAGAATCCATCCAAAGAAAGCAGCAAAAAATAAAAAATAAGTATAGAGAGGCAAAACCAATAAAAAGTGAAATGTAATATGGGAGGTATAATTTCATATGTACCAATAAGCAGAAGTGAGACCATAAAGCGTCTTGTGTGCCTAGCTAAGGAGCTGTAATAGTTTTCCATGGAAAGTCGGGAGTTATTGAACCCTGTAATTGTATCTCTGTCTCCCTAGACAACCTGGTTATTTATGGGCAGTTCTTTCTGATGCATTCATGTATCCACAGGGACAGCCCCTTTCTGTGGTGAGGTGCCTCAGTGCTACCAGAGACTTAAACTGGTCTTTGAATGGTGATCAAGATGCTTAACTACATTGACTACTTCTATTCTTTCTTAAATTTTTAAAAAATATAGTTGATATACAATAGATTGCTTCTTGAAGCAAAGCAATCTTTTAGTTCTCATTTTTGAAATTGCTATATGCCTACCAGATACTAATAAATGGGTGATCTTGTCACTTTTCTCAGATCTTATACATTTTATCCTTCTGAGTTAGTAAGAATTTCTAATGGACTTGTACCAAGATTTTGTACCCATAAGTCTTATAAAAATCATATTAATAGTGAGAGTAATGTAAGTCAAAATAACTTTTATTGAACATTTATTGTATCTAAGACACTGTATTAAATATACAGTATCTCTTTGAATCTTCCCATGTGCTTAATATATAATGTATGCTTATTAATCCCATTTTATAGATGAGGAACTATAGGCCTTGAGAGACTGAATGTTTCCTTTAGGTTGTACCTAAGGAGTGGCTAGGTATACCAGCCACCAGGATAGCCACTAGCCAATAAACTCAGGCATTTTCACTGTAAAGTTTACCCCTTATGCTATACGGTTTCTCAGGCTTTCCCAAATTTATCCTTCAAATTCAGTGAAAGTCCATTTGGTGTTTTTTTATGTTGATGAAGTAAAGAACATTCAGACAATCAGAGAGAAATGGCATTTTATTTGCATAGTTGATGAGAACAGCAACAAAAAAGAATTAAGATGTTTGTTTAAAATGCACATATTCTGTTGTTTACTTTAGATAGATTTGTGATTGTCATTAAAAGACTGCTGCCTTTTTCTCAGTGCTCAATCCTCTGAACATGGCTCTTCACTAGGAGAGACAAGCAACCTTAAAAAGAAAAGCTGTAGGGGAGGATTGTTTCTTGCCTCTTCCTAGCTTCTGGTAGTTGCCAGTAGTCCTTGGTGTTCCTTGGCTTACATGCATCCCTCCTGTCTCTTTGTCTGTTATGACTTAGCAATCTCCCTGGGTGTCTGTCCAAATTTCTCTTCTTACATGAACACCAGTCATTGGAGTGAGGGCCCATTCTAATCTGTATGACTTCATCTTGATTTGTGCAGAATCTATTTCCAAATGTGATCATATTCACAGGTAATCAGCATTGGGACTTGAACATACCTTTTTAGGGGACATGATTCAAGCTAAAACAGGAAACTGTGTAACAGTTTTGTAGAGGACAGGAGCTATGTGTGCGTGCATGTGGATATGTGTGTGCGTTTTAAGTGGAAGGGAAAGGAGAAGATGACTTCTGAGAGAAGAGGAAGCAAAGAGAACTTTTGAAAAATAAGTGAGGTTTTCCTAGGAAATTTGGAGAAACAGGCATTGGTGGTGGAGGGGAACACCTGAGAAGCTCTAAGTACCTAATAATGCAGTTGTGGATCCTCAGCCTCAGTCCAAGAAGTCACCACTCTGTGAAAGAGGAAAGCCGTATTCTGTTGCTCTTTATTGTTTCAGCTGATGCTCTTATCCCTGATTATATACAGTATTTAGTTTTTCTGCAAACAGCAATCCAGATATTAGACTATGGTGATCCTGTGGCATGGACTTTTTGCAAATCTCATGTTCTGCTGAGAATCTCTCCATACTCTGTCTCAAGTTCTGAGAATCAGAAATGGCAGTGCTTGCAACTTCCTAATAATAAATGCAGAAGCATTCCATGTTGAAAATAACAACATTATTTTCATTTTCATTTTTATTTTGTTTATTACTAATTCAGCCAAACTAAAATGAACTGTCCTTTTTTGGTGATTTTGTGTGAGAAAACACTAAAAAATGAACCACAAGTATAAAAAATACAAGATAAAGTATAAAATATTGCAACAACACTAAACTCCTAATATAGGTTATAGTTATTATGGTTTTGAAGAACCATCAAGTAATTATATATGGATTTCAAACATCTTTTACCTGAATGGTCATGTTTTTGGTTAAGAAGAGAGATTATAATGTTGCCATAAATTTTACATTTAAAATATATAGGTTGTCTATTCAACAATATGGATTTGGAATTGGTAAAATAAATTATGAATAAATATTATGGAAGAAGTCATCCCTTTAAGTATGTTTTAAAGGAATATTTAATAGCACAGGGAACTGCTTATTATATACTGCTGAAATTCACAGTGTTTCTTAATTTTGAAGTAATTTGTGTGTGCAAAGAAACACCCCAAATAGTGAAATATTATTAATAATTTCTATTCTATTTGTGCAGTTCTATATTTTTCAAATTCACTGAAAAAATGACTTGAACTTAAATAAATTTAAACACTTCAATATACACTTAAAAAATGAAGAAAATAGAAATTTAAGTCACAATTTTTAGTGAGGTCTAGGCAGTGTTATGCTCACAAGTAATAGCCAGTTTACTAGAGGAAAAAAGCTAGCTATTTATTATAAATTTTATTGTCATGTGTGACATGCAATTTATAAATAATAGTTTAATTTACAACACTCCTTAATTGTAAATTCCATGTAGCTATTGCTTTTCACTGAATTCTTTCTTTGACATTTACAAAATCATATCTGTAGAAAACAATGTCAATTGACTGATGAATATAATTCTGATATCATTGTCAGTTAATATTTTGTTTATGTTAATGAGTAATGAAAAAAAGTGAAAGATTGAAGACATCTGTAGGAATTTCACTTATTTATTAGTAACGATGTGAAACTTGTTTGCTAATTTAATTATAAATTTCAAATGCTGAAAGAATATTTCCTCCATTTATTTGTGCTACTCATGATGTAAGGACTACAGACATGATAACGACAGTAAAATTTAATTTGCTTCATTAACATATTCTTCAGCACTTTTTAAAATCTCCACATCCGTAAAATAATAAATAATACCACTATTTGTAGTTTGCTGATGTCTTTAGTGAAACCCTCCCCACCACACTGATTTTCAATCTACGCCATATTACTGAACTTGAAATTAGGGAAAGATGTTCAGTGGGACACTGTAAATATACTATTTCTACTATATAGATAAGATAGATGTAAATAACCTTGAGAACATAGATAATAGTAGACTTTAGTGAAATTACTTTGCAATGATGAGTGTTGAGTACTTATCACTATAACTACTTTTAAATTCAGATAACTAACTGTTAAATAACAGCTGACATAAAATTAACTTGACTCTCATAAATTGGTACTAGCTGTTTCTAATACACCACTACCTAGGAGAAAAAAACAAACAAATTTAGGTGTAGGAAACAGAACTTAGGCAAATTTTGCAACTAGTTTGCACTTTAGTTTCCTTGGTAATAGGAATGTTGTGAAAACCAAAGATATTCAAACATTTGGTATAGATACACAGGGTAGAAAATATCCTTCATACATTAATCTATATCCAACTGTGAACTCTTCTTATATAAAATTGAAATACACACACACACATACATATATATAATGAATACATGTGTAAGTAATATAAATAAATAAATGTGTATGTGTATATATATATATATATACACACACATAGACATTTATACATACACATGTAGATAATTTTTTTCCTAAGATTTTACAACTTATGAGTTTATGAGTATAGCTGAATATCCCCCATTGTGGATAATTAAAGTAATAGGAAAATTGGGGCTAGAAATACAAACCAATTAAAGGGAAAAGGAAGAGCAGCCCAGAATCTGGTTTCTTTTACTCTCTCAGTGACTCCATTTTCTTATTATAAAATGGATTAATATAACAGGACTTACTTCAAAGGCTTGTGGAAATGACTAAACAAATTAATGTAGGAAAAGTTCTAAGAATATTAGAAGTAAGTTAGTGTTAAATTATTATAATTTTGATCACTTTCTTGGAAAAAATAATTCCCAGAATGACATGTTTATACATTGTATTTTTCATATATGTTGATACTCTCTTCAGAGGTTGAATATATTTGAACTTACATTAGCTATGTATAATAATGTTTAATAGGTGACACTCCCTTTAATATTCTTTATTTTCTTTTTATATTCTTAATTTCATAGATGAAATGATATTAATTATTTTGATCTATATTTTAATTACTTATCAAGTAGATATTATTTAATGTTTTTTGGCTACTAATAAAATAATTCTTCAGTTATAAATTGCTTTTCCATATCTTTGCCCATATTTTTAAGGGGAAAAGAAGATTTCTCTGATTTTTAGGAACTTTTCATCTATTATTCACATCAAAAGTTTGGTTGTCATTTTTGATGAATTTTTTTCATTGAATTTCAGTTTTACTTGCAGAAATTTTGAGGGTAAAAAAATATCGATATTAAATAGATCAATTAGTATTTTTCTTTATATTTTTGTTTTACTTTTTTGGTATAACCTTTATAACTATCCTCAACCCCAATATTATAGAAATTCAAGTTCTATATAGTCTAAAGTATCCAAAGCTTTATTTTTCACATTTATATATTTATCCAAAATTTATTATGATGTATGGTGTGAAATATAACTCTATTTTTTTCAAATTTTTATAAACCTATGTGTTGACAATTCCATTCTTTCCTGTTTGATTTAACATGTTGCCTTTATCACATATTAGACCTCTAAATACAATTTTCTTTTTTAACTTTCTGTTGAGTTTTATCACTATGCCAGTACCATATGGTATTTGTCTTTCTCCACCTGGCTTATTTCACTGAACATAATACCGTCTAGATCCATCCATATTGTTGCAAATGTCAGGATTTCTTTTCTTTTTATGGCTGAATAATATTCCATTGTGTTTATATACCACACTTTCTTTATCTATTCATCTACTGATGGACACTTTAATTGCTTCCACATCTTGGCTATTGCAAACAGTGTGGTGATAAACATAGGGGTGCATATATCTTTTTGAATCAGGGATTTTGTTTTCTTCAGGTAAATTCCTAGGAGTGGAATTCCTGGGTCAAATGGTATTTCTATTTTTGTTTTTTTGAGGAACTCCATACTGCTTTTCACAGCTGTTGCACCAATTTGCAGTCGCACCAATAGCGTAGGAAGGTTCCTATTTCTCTGCACCCTTGTCAGCACTTGTTATTTCTTGTCTTTAAGAGAGTGGAAAATTCTAACTGGTGTGAAGTGATATCTCATTGTGGTTTTGATTTGCATTTCCCTGATAATTAGTGATGTGGAGTGTCTTTCCATGTGCCTGTTGGCCATTTGAATTTCTTCTTTGGATAAGTGTCTGTTCAGATCCTCCGCCCATTTTTTAATTGGGTTATTTGCTTTTTGTGTTGAGGCATATGAGTTCTTTATGTATTTTGGATGTTAACCCCTTATTGGGTATGTCGTTTACATATATATTCTCCCATACTCTAGGATACCTTTTTGTTCTGCTGGTGGTGTCCTTTGCTGTACAGAAGCTTTTTAGTTTGATGTAGACCTTCGCCCTGTTTTTGAAGCTCTTGTAATTTAAATACAGAATAGTACTTGCAAACTCTAAAGTCTGAAGTGCAGAGGAATTTATGACTGGCTAACACACTGTCTCACTATTACTTTAAAAAGTGTTTTACTTTATTGCAAGGAGACTTGGTTTTTGAGGCATTTTTGTGTTTGGCACTTCTTTGGTTTTGATTTTATTTTTATCCCTTGAAAGAAATATCCATTCAAGTTGGCAAATGACTGAGTTTTAGAAAAATAGGCAGGGGCATTAGATGGACGCACAGCATATGTGATGGTACACCTCTATCTTATGTTAGTCATATTTAATGTTTTAATTGCATGGAAGAATATTTTTCTGTGTTAAACAGATATTTCATCTCAATAGATTTTTTTTCTTCCCTCAGTGGATATTTTAAGCTGAAAGATACTTCTACACTTGGCTAAAGAGAGATAATTAAAACTTTCTTTAGAAAAGCAATATGGTAATAATAATTCTGTTTTATAGACCCCCGCAAATTATCATTTCTTATCTCAATGAATTAGTCTTAGAAGTTTTTAATCTAATTAATCCTTAACCAAGTGTAACACCACTGGGTGATATTTTGTGTAGCTGCCAGTGTGCATGGATTTAATTACGGATTTGCAAACAGATTTAGATAAAACCATGTCTAGCTGACCTATGGCTATTCTGGGTTTAAGGTAAGGAACATTTTAGTTAATTTAAATATTTTAAGTGTCATATATTAATCTGTGTTTGTGTATGTAGTATGTCTATTCATGTACATGTTTATGCATATGTATTTACTCTTTCTTCCAAGTTGCCTAGAACTCCTGATACATTTTTCTGTACAGTGTAAATAAACCTATGTAAGTTAGTAGAAGCAGTTCGTGTCTGGAAATTAATGGACCCGATTTCTACTTTTAGTTACTTTCCTTCTGTGGGATTGTGGGATTCATTTTCTTAAAATATTAGATTGGATATTTAGGCCCACTTCAAACTCTAACATAATATGATTCTAAATTTAATAATGGTAAAGTTTATTTTAGAAAGAAAATCATTGTTCTATTCTTGACTCTTTATGTCTTAGATATCTAGATCTGAATTTTAGAACTCTTAAATAAACTTTGTCTTGGTCATTTGCCTTTGCAGATAAATTCTAGATATCTGAGTTGGGACATTTGATGAGTATGCATAAAAGATTAGGCGACCCTGAAATGTTTATGTAACATTCGAAATGTTAGGTAATACACTATTATGTGTGTTACACAAATGTTTATGTAACAAATTTTTATGTAACACACTATACGATTAGAAGGAAGAGTTTTAAAATTAGAAATGGAAAATTCATTCATTTATTATTGTTACAAGCCACGTATATAATAAATCATAAGAAAAATAGTGAAAGAATTAAAGATAAATGTTTAAAATATAGTTACTATCACTGATTAGGGATATATTTTTTTTGTTCTACTCTAAATTAATAAAGAAAAATATCTTCCATACAAAGTTATTATAGGGGTTGAATGAAATAGCTTATATAAAGCTCCAAGCATGGATTTGTTCACAGAAGAATGGTAGTTCTTATTTTATTTCTATATCTGCAGCTTTTTTATTATGGGAAATTTCAAAAGTATACAAAATAGACCTAAGAGAATAATGATTCCCATGTGTCCACCATCTAGCTTCGACAAATATTATATCATTGTGTCACCTACCCATTTAGCATTATTTTGAAGCAAATCTCCAACATTATAGCAATATATATGCAAATATTTAAGTACATATCTCAGAACAATAAGTCCTCATTATATGAAAACAAAGTAAATAATATTATCACATCCAATTAGTAATAATTATTGGCAATAGATGCAAATTTAAACATAGTTCTTCACAGTAGAGAACAGTAGGTAGAGAAGTTGCTCATTAGAAATAAATCACTGTTTCTTTCTTATTATGTGTATATATATTTTTGTTTGTTTTTGAATGGAATGTGGTGCCTGAATCCCAGAGCAGTCAAATCATTAGGTCAGTTATTAGCCTAGAGCTGAAATGCTCACTTTGTGACTCTCAGGTAAACTCTAACATCTATATTTTAACAACTGATGAATTTCCCACTGTAAATATGTATAGTTGATTCACATTATTTGAAGTTATTATGTAAAGTAGCCATGAACACTGAAATAGTATCATTCTTAGAGGAGATACAAGGTTAGGTGCCAGAGAGGTGCTGGTCATATTTTTTTGTCATCCAGTCAAGACATAATCTTGTTTTATGTGTGTTTCTATTTAAAGAAATCTTATTTAATGCACCTTATTGAGTCATTAAAATTTTTCTCAGTAGCACTGTATCTCAAGCCTGAATGGAGATCCTTTGATGCATGTACTTTCCCTATGAGGCACAACATAACCTTCATGCACTTAGGAACACTCTACAGCACTTTAGCCCTATCTTTTGGGCCCATTTTAGACAGTGAAATCACCAATAAAAAGCCCAATAGTGTGAAAAATGTAGCACTAAATGTATTTGTAAAAATACATTTGTGTACAGTGTACGAGCTCCAAGAAGGTAGATCATGGCCTTGCACAATCTTAGCTGAGAACTTGCATGTCATATAACTCAAATTTTTCACCTTTCTGCAAATACATGTGAAAGACCCTGAAAGCCCATAAAGGATTGATTTTGAAGTACAAGTAAATTTTAGTATGTAAGCAAATTTTCAAATATGGAATCCATGAACAACAAAGATTGATTATACATACATTTTTATACAGACATATATTTAGAACTTGAAAATGAACCTTAGAGAATAATTGTAAGTAATATAGGATACATACTTTAGAGGGCAAAGAAGGAGGAAAAAATACATGACAGAGCAATAGTAGATACTTTTCCAATATAGCTTTGAGTGAAATAAAGTAAGTTGAGATAAAGCACATCCAGTTTGTGCGTGGTATCTCCGAGTCTGTTGTTGAGGAGGGGGCTGGGATGTCTGTGGCATGGTGTGATGGAAAGAGATCGCAGGATTCTGCTGTGTTGCTATGCTCTGACCTGCCCTGGCATGTATTAATCACAGAAGGGATATTACTGTATAAGCCTATGGCTTGCACACTGAAATTGCTCCTTCAGTTTGACCAAACTAATATTTCATAAAGACTGCCGAGTGCTTTCATCACTTCAACTCTCCAGGGAAGTTTTTCATTCCTTGTATCAGAGTGGGCAAGTAATTTTCAATGAGACCAAGAGAATTTACATGATAATTCAAAAACTGCTTAGCAGTCAATAAACAGGAGGGGGAAAAACAAGTAGTCAGTACAATAAGATTTTACTTTTCATGAAGATATTATATCTTCACCTACAAAACTGAGGTTTAAAATAAAATAACCTAAAGCAGGAAAGGGCACCTTCTGACAGATAACTTTGGGACTTTACAGTGGCAAAGCCAAACCACAGTGACAGTGGCCTTTGTAGATAAGGACCATTGATATAATTCACATAAAGTGATCTTACAAAGCCACTGGGCCTCATTTATCTCCTGTAAAGTTACCTGGGAGAGAGCACAGTGGCCATGCAAACTGTCCCAGCCCTTAAACAAAGCTAACGTTTGAACAGAGTAAAATTTTGAGTCTGAGAATAGGACACATGAAGGAGGTGATCATTATATCGATTAATTTCAAAGGATTTAGCACTGAAGTTTCTGTTTCATGGGGTGACAACTTGAAAATATTGAGAATGTCTCTCCTGGAGATCTTCAAATGCTCTTTGCTCCGCTAGTCTAATTCTTTGGCCGAGCCATTAATTTTGCCTATAAGAATAAGGGGTGTCTAGGCTCATAAGAAACTCCACAGTCACAAAGCAGCAACTTGATGTGATTAAAACAAGCTCTTTCCATGATAGTCTCAGCTGAGGAATTTGGATAAATGCTAATTCTGTGATTTTCATATTTCAGTGATTTAGCTCTCTTATCAGTTCCCATTATGCTAACTTTTTTTCCTGAAAATGAAAAGAAAATGAGGGATTACACTTCAAGTTTCCTCTTAATGTGATGGCTGCCTTCTGTGAGAGTCATCAGGAAGTCAGCTCACTCAAATTTTGAAAACTGACTAGCATCCATAATTACTGGTATCTGAGGCCCAGTATTTCTTCTGAGGGGCCTGTGAATGCCCTTTGGCTTTCACACAATCAGTGGAATCCCCTGTACTTTTTCTTTATTCTCCAAACATTCTTAATAGAGGGAGCTAGTGGATTGTCCAGGTTACTTATGCAGGGCAGAAATAACTTGTTTCTAGAATATTCTGAGTATGTGATAAGAGTGGAAGCATCCTGATGGGATGGCATTAGGATGTGGGGTCTCTGAGGAGTAATAAGGTTTATGTGAGGTCATGAGGTTAGAGCCCCCATGATGGGATTAGCTCCCTTATGAAGAAAAGAAGAGACACTCGCTGTTTTATGCAGTCACAGCAAGACGGTGACCATCTGAAAGCCAGGAAGAGAGTGCTCACTAAGAACCAGGTCTACAAGTACCTTGATGTTGAATCTCCCAGCCTCTAGAACTGTGAGAAATAAATCGTTGTTTAAGCCACTCAGTCTGTGGTATTTGTTTTAGCAACCTGAGCTAACACAAACATCAATAATCATAATGACAGCATAGCAACGATAACTACAGTATATCTCATATATCTTTCTTTCTCTGTGACCCTACCATCCAAGTTATTAATTTGAATCTTCTCCCACTTTATGGACTATGGGAAACCAAGTACTCTCTCCCTAAGTTTTTGCAAACTCTGTTATTGCACCCTCATGGCCTCTGTGCCTTCCTGGGCTTCTGTGTCCATGCACTGTCTTTGTGATGCTGTTTCTTGCACTAGATATGCAACTTAGTATTCCTTTGAATATAAAACAGAAACACAAATCCACTTGAATAAAATATTTTGTAGGCAAAATTGATTTACTGAATAAGAGAAATGGATTAATGGTGAAGCGATGCCAATGATATTAAAATGCATATTAAACATCTTATTTCAAAAATAATTTTTTGAAACACCAAGGAGTTCCGCTGTTTGTATTCAATGTCTGTGGCTGTTACGACAAAATACCACAAATACAGGAGCTTTGAAGAAAAACAGACATTTATTGTCTCTTAGTACAAGATGCTAGAAATCCAAAATTAGAATCACTGGGATTGAAATCAAGGTATTGGCAGGGCCACATCACTGCTGTCATTACTGCTGTCTTGAAAACCACCACCACCAGCAACATCTCCACTACTAATGTCACCACCAGCACCACCAGCACCACCATCACGAACGCCATCACCACCGCATCCCCGTCAACGTCAAAACCGCCTTTGCTCACTACTACCATCACTAAGTGAGCACTGCTAGTACCACTACTAGTACTGTGATGACTAGTGCCATCAATGCTCCTACTACCATTTCCTCCTAGGGTGTGCGGGAACTGGCTTATACCAGCTCATGAGATATAACTGGCAGCGTCTCTTCTCTACTCTGTATTCACATTTGCTGCAGGAGCACAATGGTAGCTTAAAATAAACCGTGCTACAGGGATTAATCCCATGAAACCAAGTGAATACTATAAACCAGTGATGCTAATCTTCTAGCATACCGAGATGCCCCACAATCACCACTAGTACCTCACCAATGCGATGATTACTACCACCACCATCCCCATCCCCACCCCAACTACTGCCATCATGTCATTCTCAACATCATCTACCTATTGTTATCAATACCATCTGAAGGATGATGTATTTTAAAAATCACTTTTTTCTCAAATAGATCAGCATGCCATTGTGGTGATTATTTGGGTGGTTATGCATAAGAAGACAGAGTAAGTTTTGGCTTGGTACATTAGCCTAATATGTGAGACCATTATGGAACATAGGGTGGGGGTGGGGTGAGGGGACAAGCTCCAAGCTCAGCATCCTTTTTGGCTGTAAAATTTCTGTATAGTTTTGCTAGATTTATTGGACAGGCAAGGTCTATTCACAGCAAATCCATTAAAACAATCCTGCTGGCACTCTATTATTTTCACATGAATTAAACTGCAGATTGCTTGAAATGCCTTAATCTCTGAAAATAGGAGAGAGTGATGGGTAAAACTGACATGTCTACATACTACGGGAGATTTGAGGCTGTAAAGAAACTTCTCTTTCATTATAACATCGGACAGGGTTAAAAAGTGAGTTGATTGTGGCTTAGGATGATGCTAATGAAAATTCTTTAGTCTTTCCTTAGAGAGAAAAAGGGTTAGAAAGCAAACAAGAGAAATAATAATAATATTTGCTAAACATTTATGAACTCCATCTTTATAACAGCACCGTATGATTAATATTATTTACATTTTACCAATGAATAGACTGAAGCTGAGAGAAGTAATACATGGCAAGGTGGGTTCTCTGGTTTCAAAGTCCATGCTTTCCTACTACATCTTACTACCTCATCAACAGGAGGAGAGAGGACATTTAGTAAGACTTACTAGGTACAAAAAAAATGTCAGATCTTTTCATGTGTAACTCTTTATGTTATCAAAACAACTTGTAAAATAGGCATTATTATTTCTATTTTGCAGTTCACAAAAATAGAGATTTAAAGAATTAGTTACTTGTTCAAAACAATTCAGCTTTTAAGAGCCAGAACTAGGGTTCAAATTCATAGTGCCATGTTGGAAACGCTACCTTTTTCCCCTTACCCCAAACTTTGGGGATATAAGTACATGTATATTTAGTGGGAACTGGGCCAAACTCTTTTATAAGATGTTTTATAGTATTCTTTGCTCAGTAGCCACCTAAAGTTTCTACTTTCATATTATAGGCTGTTTTGTTTGTTTCTTTTTTTATTTGGTTTATTTCATTAATTGCTTGAATTAATGGCAATTTCTGTCGTGTGGTTGGTTTTCAGGTTGGTCATTGAATAACAAACTCTTAGCAGATTGCCTGAACTTAATCCAGAATATTTGAAATCTGGAGCTTTTATTCATTATTGTGCACATTAAGATAATTAGTTGAACTTTTGAGATTCTTGTAGATAATGTCATTAATCGTCCTAAGAATTTAGGTCTTTCTTGCCCCCTTTTAAATCCCTGCATTGATTCTAATTTCTGTTCCTTATGTGACTATTATATAATATCTTGGTAAATGCAATTGTATGATCTTGAAATTTCTCTACTTACAGATATATACCTGAAGTAAGATTTTTTTTACTGACTTAATCTTCCCTTTAATCAGCTGTCACCTTTTGTGTAATGCCAGTAGGAGAAATAAACTGAGAGTAATCTCGTGGTGAGAGGGAGTAGAAGCAACTTAATGCTGGACTAAGGAATTCCCAGCTGCTGTTAGTGTGCGTGTAAGCTGATGTTTTAGCAGGAACTCTCTATTTCTATATCTTTAGCATTTCTTCCGTTAATTCCTTTTCCTCTACTTTCACTGCCACTGAGTTTGAGAGACCTTTATTTTCCTTATTATGATCATTAACTAATAGGGTCCTTACATGTTGAGTCCATATTATTAACTAGTATGTTCCTTATATGTGTTTGCATTCAGTTAGGATTATAGCATGACCAAGCTGGATGTTCAGTCTGGAACCAGAGAGAAGGAAATGGTAACATAACTGAAATAAGTGCTTGTGTTCCTTCTTCCTGTGCCTTTTATGGTTCTTTAGACACCAGCAGGTCTGACACAGGCACTGTCCTCTGTGCTGAAAATCCAGAGCCTGTGGTCACAGACGTTGTGGAAGATACAAAAGCAGAAAAGCAGTAATTCTAGAGTGTAACCACACTAAATCCATTAAAATTAATTGTTCCAAGAATACAGAAGTCAAGTAGGGTCTAACCTTGTCTGTTTAAGGAATGGGTGGTGTATACATGGGAGGGCTTAGGAGATTTTAAGCCAAATTTTCAGATCCTCTGTGATCCTTAAAGGATGTAGTCATCAACCAGCTAGAAGAGGGCAAGAGAGGAAGGCTTAATTCTGAAACATTATATGTATGTGACATCATTTAATTTTCAGACTGAGACATTCAATATACATCAATTGTTATAAATCTAAACAACCAAAAAGCAAGCTGAGTAATTTACCCAGAGTTGTTACTTAGTAACCTGTCAAGAAATGATTTAATGCTATACCGGTTTGTTAAAAACAAGACAGCAAGCCCGAAATGGAGTCACTCATGCTAAGGCCATGTTACCAAACCAAGACTTAACATAATTATAGTTTCCTCTCTCCTAGAAAGGGAATTCTAAACTAGTCAATCAGGAATCAGCTGATCAGCTTTAGGCAACCTGCCTGATACACCACTGCCACACCCTAAAGGCAGGTAACCTTGCAGGACCAACCTACTTTTTGCTTAGTGTGACTTCCTTGTTCTTCATCCCTTGTGACAATCTTTCATTTTGTACAGCTCCTTGGAACTCCTTTCTGTCTGATAGATTGGATGCTGCCTGATTCATGAATCATTGAAAAAAGCCAGTAAGATCTTTAAAATTCACTCATCTGAATTTTATTTTGTAACATGTTTGATCCTCAAGCCCACTGCCTTTCTGTGGCAGTGCTGATTTGGCGGATTTCATGGGTGAGTAAACTAACAATTTTTTAAATGGCAATTTTTCACAGGGTTTCCAACATTGTATTTTAGAAAGTAACAATGTTTTTAAAATGTGGCTACTATCTATTAGAAGTTCCATTTAATAAAATGGAAGAATTTTAATAACAAATTAACACAGACATACATATAGAACAAAAACACCATTTTTTTCCCAAGAAAGTATAGTTGGCAACCTCAGTCATATACAGAGAAACACACCACATTATTCTAAAATTCATTTTCTTCAAATCTATGAAAACTTCTTTGTGGATCAGTATTTGGAAACCATTACGGAAGACTAGTAATTGACTTGGGGCAATTAGCCAGGCACTGTGCTATTTAATATACATCCTTTCTTTCTGGGAGAGCCAGGCACCATTCAGAAGAAGCCAGAGTGCTAGGTCACATGGCTGACTCTCCAGGGGCCCTCATTGTGATGTCCTGTGCTTGTTTACATCTAGGCCAACTCTCTCTAGCAATTGTTTAGTTTTTGTGGGGGTGGGGAGAATCGTGGAGGAGTAAGTGAGCAGCCAGCCCTCCATTTGGCCTCTTTAAGAATGGATAGCGAGAATGAGAGAGTAGAGCTTCTATAGTTAGAATTAGAAATGCCAGCTTTCCCTTCTGGTTTATTGGGAGGAGGAAATAAAACTTGCCAAGTGTCCCACCGAGCCTCTCAATATGAAGTCCTATTTCAAATACTTACTGCCTGCTGCTATCTGAATTTCCATTTAAAAATAATTATCAAAACCATATGGATTAAAAGGGTTGGGGGGAGTCTCAAAATGGAAATATGTGAATTGCAGCCACTTTGGCCTTTTGCATTTGGCTGAGTCTCCCCCAGCCCTAACACTTCCCCTCTGTGCCTTCTGCAGCCTGGTCCCCATGCTGCTGCCCCCACCAGGGCGTGTGACACGCCGTAGAAATCCTGCCCCCAGCTCTGAGCAGAAGAATAGAGTGAACTTAGTTCTTCAGTTTCTAGTGGCTGCCCACTCATTTCTCAGAATCATTTTAAGTTCTTCTCCTCCTTAAGTCTTTTCTAAGTCCTTAACCTTCTTTCTTGAAACAGCACCATGAAAAAAATTACCACCGAGTCCTGTGGGTCCCCCAATAATATGTCCTGTGCTAATTTGAGTCAAAAAAAAAAAACCTCTCACAGTTTCCAAGCCTGTCTTTCTCTTTGCTTTACTAGACTGCAACCTACTTGAAGGTAAGGAGTAATTGCTCATCTCTGTATCCTCAGCACTTGCATGTTACCTGATATGTTCAGTACATAGTTATTGAATGCTAGAAGCTAGCAGCAATTTGATTTATGCTATGGTGTTAAGTTATTCACTGATAGGTGGCTTTCTAAAATAGATTAAAGATGAATTATTATGAATCCTCAAATCTACTATTAAAAAAATGTAGAAGGTTTCTCATAGACCATTTAAATTGATGTAAGATAATTAAGACTATTCCTGTTAAAAAGTAAAACTCAACTTTACTACATTTTAAAGATCTTATTGGTTTCATTCAACATTTGTGAATTGGACAGCATCCAATGTGGCAAATAGAAAGGAGCTTTGCAGAACTATACAAAGTGAAAGACTTTTATAGGCAGAAGGCGGCAGGACAAGGAAGCTATACTAGTAAAGAGTAGGCTGTTTGTGGCAAGGTCACCTTTAGGGGATGGCCTGGTCTGTCAAGCAGGTTACCTCAGTAGTGCTAACCAGGTAATTCCAGATTAACCAGTTTCAGATTCCATTCTTGGGGAAGGCAGAAACTGTAATTAAGGTAGGTATTTAGTCTTGTTGTATTGATGGGCTCAGCATAAGTGACTCCGTTTTGGGTCTGTTGTTGTGTTTTATAAGATTCCTAACTAGAATTATTTATGCCATGAGTAATAGTCTTTTTTAGTTAGGATTACATGATTTAAAAAAACAGACTGGAAAGACAATACCATAATACTGGGTGTAAATGGGATGGTTGTTCCATAGTGATACTAACTAACATCTTAGTATTTGGGCATTGTGAAGGCACAACTTTGGTTGTGACGAGACCTACTTTTGACATCTTTAAAGTAACACTAGCACTCATATATAGTAATGGTACTGTGAATCCTTAATATAAATTTCTGACTGTTTTTCACATGAACTCATTATTTCTTGTAGCAATTTTTTTAGCTCTTAGAGCATTATTTTTGTACAATGCCATAGAAATAGACTATGTCTGAATCTGAGCTGTCCAATATATGTCCATATCATACATCAATAGGTGGCTACTAATCACTTGAAATGTGGCTAGTCTGAATTAAGATGTGTTGTAAGGATGCAATATATACAAAATTTTAAAGACTTATTACCTCAATATTTTTATTGTATGTTAAGTGGTAATATTTAAAGCGTATGGTGTTAAATAAAAAATTAACTTCACTGGTTTATTTTTATTTTTAACATGATAACTAGAATATTTTAAATTATATGCATGCCTCATATTTATGACTTCTGTTGTATTTCTTTTGGACAGTATTACTCTAGACAGGGCATGTTAATGGGCCAAGGTATACGGCTGGTTAAGTTGCCCTTGAATCTTGGGTGCAGCACAAGGGGTAGCAGTATTTAATGTCATTAACATATGTTTATTTAGAATCAACCATGCACCAAAAGCTGTGAAAAACACTGGACACACAGGTGTGAAGTAGGTTGTCCTCATCCCTGCTGTCACAATACACATAGTATATAGCCTAGTGAGAAAAACAGATAATAAACAAAGTATTATTTGAATGCCTAATTTGAACAATGTGGTACTTGGTACACTGAGAGGTATGAGGAAATATGTAAATCAAAGCATTTAGCTTCAAAGAATTTTCAAAATAGTCAAATACATTCTGTAATAAAAAATGAAAGCCTTTATCCCACAGTGCATTTTTTTTCTCTTTACTATTTTCTCCTTGAATATTTAAAATGGTTTGTATTTAACCACAGCTCTTTTGGAAATGATACATTCTAAGGGTCCTAGAAGTCTTAGACCATTACCTTAGTGGTTGTGTGGTCTTTGTAAGTCAGCTTGTTGCGCTGGAAAGATCAGTAGATTGGGCTTGACTGTCTTGCAGCAGCTATGCTATCTTGGACAAGTATTTTCTTTCTTTCAGCTTAATAACCTATCTCTAGCAAAAAGGGGTTGGTCTAGGTGACTTCTGTATCAGTTAGCATGTTTGTTGTTATAAGTGCAAGCCTCAAATTTGGTTAAATACATTCCTAAGGACCTGAGAAGTCCAGAATAATCCCAACCTCCAAAAAGTGGCAAGGCTTGGTCCAGCAGTTCAACGGAGGACCTGATTTCCCCTCATCTCTCTATCTGCTGACTTCATTTTGAAGCTAAGGGACCATAACGTGACTGCCAGCATCATTCCGTCCAAATGACCAGTGTGAGGGAGAGCTGCTTGCCTCGGCACTCTCAGTGCAAGTTCTCAGGTTCTCTGAGTGGAGGGGCTTAGATGGTGTGCCTGTGCCTAAACCAGACCGTGGCTAACTTAATGCCCTGATGGGCTAAGTTCAGGTCATGTGTTCTACCTATGAAGCCAGGGATGAATTCAGTTTCCCTGAAATGACATCAGTCCCTAAACAGAAATTGTAGCTGTGATGAAAGGGAAAGGGCAAGGTGGTTGACAGGAAGGTAACCCTCACGTGCTTCACGTGATACCTCCATGATCTTGATCAAATTACTTGAACTCTCTGGTACCGTATTATCTCATCTGCAGAATGACAAGAATAATATAATACTCAATGCATGGGATTGCTTTGAGGGGTAAATAAAAAAGCATATGTGAAATTTCCTACCATACTGTCTGGCTTACAGTACTCATTTATATACATCTTTTTAGGCACTCATTCATTTTATTTGTCTGTGAGTTTTTAAACCCCTCATTTCCCCATTCCTCACTATATTTGCCTATAAAATATAAATAAGGAATCTTCCCTTTTAGCTTATTCTGAGAACTCTAATGAGAATTCATGGGTAACAAATATGAATTGTGGGAAACCTTTTATATATCAACATAATTTCCTTTATTCTTTCAGAAATTTAACTGCATTGGTCTGGATGTTTGTTTTAGTGTGACTTCATGTCTAAAGATATATCAGTTTCCCAACATTGACTAATTGCCATTTCTAGCGACACATCCTGAGAAAAATGTTTTCACAATATTCTGCAAACATGTACTGATTTCTCCCTCTGAACTTCCTTGTAAACAACTTATCAAGCCTTCCAAATTCAGACTGTCATTAATAGAGTAGAAACAGCATAGTAATTTTTTTTAAATTGCTGGTGTAAACACCAAACATAAACATACACGCCTTTCTCTATATCTGCAAACGCACAGTAGATACACAAACATATGATCCAATTTATATTGTTACAAAAATAACCAGAAAGTGCATGTTAGTTTTTCCTGAATTCTGAAATGAGCTTCAAACACTCATATTACTACCCATGGTGGTTCTATTTTATAATGTTGAATTCACATACACTGAAATTGAATTCACATACACTGAAATGACCCAACATATCTTCAACTCAGTATGTGCAAAAGTAACTCAGTCTTGTCCCTCTCTTACCTGAGTTTTCTTTCACATTATTCTTATTAATGAAAACCCCATCCTCTTAGGTCTTTGAGGCTTCAGAATTATCATTAACCTTTTCTTTTTCTCATAATAATATCCTATCCTGTCACCTTAACCACTATAAATATATATATGTATGTATATGTGTATATATATATATATATATATATATATATATATATATATATGTATACCCACTAAATGTATCAACTAAATGTTTATATATATATGTATAACTTATTTACCTGGCATTTGCCAAATGAATCAATGGATCTAGTTTGATCAAATGTCTCTGAGTCTAATGGACATTTGCCAATATGTCTTCCTGATTGAACCCTTTGAAAACTGCCCGATTCAGCTTTCTTTCTCCAGTATTTAACACAGTTTCTAACACATAGTTTATACTCATTAAATACTGGTAGAATTGAAGTGACATTGTAGTTATCCAAGTGTCCCCGGTCTCTCCCCATTCAAAATCAAACTGCATTTTTCTATCTGATTAATTTTCTCAAAGCATGGTTCTGTTATGTTACTCTATTTTTCAACATAACAAAAGCTACCATTTGTTTAATGTCCACAGTATTCTTCTCAATAACTCCAGCAAACTATTGCTTCCATTTTCGCCAATGAGGAAGTTGAGGTACAGCGAGGTGAGGATGCAGGTTGAGCCCACGGGCTTGTCACGGTGCTCGTCTGTGTATACATTCCCATCTGTCTGACTCTAGAGCCTGTGCTTTCCCCTAGGCTACTTGGCATTTCTCTGCTCAGGAACTTCTCTAATGCCTCTTTAAAATGACCTGCCCTTGAAGACAGGAACTAATCATTTAAGATGTGGGTTGTGAGCGTCTATTGAGGCCTTGCTACGGAGTGAGGTGGGGGAATCAGCAACATGCCATTCCTCAGAGCTTGTTAGTCAGGCTGAATTCCAGGCTCCATCTCCGACCTACCCAACCAAAATCTACATTTTAGCAAGATCCCTCCAGTGATGTGTAAACACACTGAAGGTTCAGGTTCATATTTCAGGGAAATCCTGACCACTAGGCACCAGCTTGATTAATCAAGAAGTCATGTGAACCTATCCTCAGCTCTTACTTTCATAGGGTTACCAAAGACATTGTTTAAGTAGATAAGGGGGTTTTAGCAATGAATTGAATATATTTGTAGTAACACTGTTTTCATAACAGTCATTACAGTTTGTAATCACATTATCTGAGAATAATTACTTGTTTACTAAACTAACAAGCCTGAAGTTGTAATGAATAGGGTCCCCATATGCTCTCTTCACCACTGTCTCCCCAGCACCAGGCACAGAACATAAGAGGGATTCAACATACATGCACTGAATAAATGAACACATTGTTCAATAATGACCTTGGGAACAGAATTTGGTCAAAATATGGGGATTAGTAATAAGACTAATTTAATGAAGGGATGGGGATCCAAACTAGAGGCAATTTGTATTGTCATCTCACATGTTTCTCTTTTGCTCCACACTTATTCCATCACTTCATAGAAGATATTGCAATCTTGTTTCTTCAGTTTGTGGATCAGACCAGCCTGGGGAAAGGTTGAGCATGTGGGAGGGTGGGATAAATGCCCAATGAGATATTTAAAGGCTGCAGTGATGGCCTGAATCTCATACAGTGAAATTTAATGGAATTAAATGTAATGACATGCATTTTGGTTTAAAACAACAGTGAAAGAAATGGAGAAGTTGTGTCTTTAGGAAAATGAGTGAAAAGAAGGTTTCCTTGGTATGATATCATTCAAAAGAATGACATTACTACCCATGATAATTAAATAAGTTATGGATGAAATGAGAGAAGTGGAGGAGGTTGTAGTCATCTATTTCAAGGCTCAGTAAGCTTTTCTGAAACAAGCTAGTCAGTTAATATTCTCAGCTGCGTGGGCCATAAGATCTCTCTCACAACTCCTCAATTCTGCTGTTGTGGTGGGGAAGCTGCTATAGGTAATATGTAAATAAAATGAGTGACTGTGTTCCAAAAAACTACTTTTATAGACACTGAAATTGTAATTCCATGTAAGTTTCATAAAGTATTCTTTTCCTGATTTTCTTTTCAACTTTTAAAAATGTAATAAAAAATTCTTAGCTCACGAGCTATACAAAAACCGATGGTGGGCTAAACTTGGTTCACAGGTCATAGCATAGTATGCTGTATGCTGTTGTAGTCTGACTCCGCTTAGAGTTTAGTTCTGGCACTTGCCATGTGGACAAAAGTGGGTAATCTGTTAGGTCTTCAAATGGGAATGAATACCATGCATATAAGACTGAAAAACATTGTTGCATGAAGAAAAATAAAAAGAAAATGGGATACCTAGTCTGGAAATTAAGCTACTTTGAATAACATGGTTCCCACCTTCAAATAACTGAAAGTAAATTATAGAAAAATGTAAAACAGATTTAGAGAGGTATTGTATAATTGCATCTTGAACAATGATATTTAAATTCAGAAAGGCCTAGTTTCAAAGTCTTAGCTATTCCATTTAATATATACGCTGTTTTGGACAATATAGTAAATATTCCCTTGCTTCATTCTTCTCATTTATAAAATGAAAAGAAAATTACCGATTGAATTAGCCTTTGTTATGTTAAAAGCACCCTAAAGCTTGGTGGCTTGAGAACAAAAATCATTTATTGTCTCTCTCCCTTCTCTGGGTTAACTAACCGCTGCTGGGTTTGCCGGCTCTCACTCACACCGCTGCCTTTGGCCAGCGCACGAGCTGGGTTGGAAGGTCTGAAATGGATTCATTCACATGTCTGATAATTGGTGCTGGCCTGGGATCTTCTCATCATCCAGTAAGTCTAGCTCGGCTCCCTTATTTGACAGTCTTAGGGCAGCGTTTCTAAGAGAACAAAGGAAGCTCCTTCAGAGATTTTTGAGACCTAGGATACAAAACATACACAGTGTCCGTCTCACCACTTTTTTGTTTCTCAAAGTAAAATACAAGATTAGTCCAGATTTAAGAAGGTGGGGAAAAAGTCTTTACCTCTGGATGAGAGGGTTGGAGAAGCCCGATTGCAGAGGAGTGCGGTCTTACAGGCACTGGCCATTAAATGCAGTCAGTAATCTACCATACCTACCTAATGGAGTTTTATGAGGACTAAACGAGGTAACGTTTGTTAAGTACTTACCATAGTCCCCAACCCATAGTAATTAATAATAAATGGTGGCTATATCATTCTAGATCAGATAATATTTTTGGACAAAGAGGGGAAAGAAGAACACAGAGCAGGAGATATCCCAGTTTGGAATAAGCTGGCTTGGGGTGTGTGCCTTTTCCATCATGACAAGTATTAAAACTGGATGGACTGAAGAATGAAGAAGATAAGTCAGCACTGGAAGTGAAGCTAGACAAGGAGACATCCAAGATGAGCTCACTCTTTGAAATTCTTAATTGGATTTTTCTCCTGTGCATTGTATGAAGATCAGTATTAAGGGACACTGTTTAAGGCAAACCTCATGACATGTGTAAGGCATGCATATTAATTTTATTGCCAAATTTTTGAAATTAAGTTTCTGGTATGATCGTGGGGGAAAAACTATGAACTTGATCTGCAGATGGCTGTGGGACATTCAGCACCAAAAGGAAATGAAGTGTTGTATTGAGTTCCTTTGGTTTTCTTTACCTGTTTTCCTTTATAAGTTTCTAGAAAGAGTAAGAGAGGATGTTACGTATAGTTTGTTCCAACCTCATTTGGATTAAAAGGCCAGGCATAGAAATGTTTTGGAAAATATCTGGTACCTGGGGGAAAACTGATTTTATTTAAAATACGAGAGTGGAGAAGAGAAGGGAACAAATAAATCCTCTTCCGCCTCCCCCCTCCCTCTCTCTGTAGACGTCTCCTTACTGCGGAGGTGAGTGAAGGAAGCTCTCGACAAACACCGTGATTGCAGGGAAACATCTGCATTATCCAGCCCCACAATTACTAGGGAAGAATGTAGAAAACAAGACCAGACTGATGCCTTCTGGCTATGGCCATGCCTACTCTGAAGGGTTTGGCTGGGTAGATTCCTTAATAGTTTTCTGTTCTTCACAGAAAACATGTGTTTTTCACATGTTTTTGGAGGCCTAAGTCCCCAGAGGATGACATTACCTATTAAGGAATAGACAGAAAGCACCTTCAGTCTTTTACTAAACAAATAAGTAAAAAATGAATGAACAAGTAAATAAATGAATGACTATGTTCTTCTAGGTATAATCAATTTTGCATAATATGCTAGATATTTTTGTTCTATTTCTTTACATTTTCTACCTTTTTGCCCATGGAAGCTGGTCTGTACAAACTATAACAACAGATTCTCTTTTCTTCTGGCTTTCTGGTGAGTCTAGCCAACAGGAGGACTGGCAGGAAGGAAATTGAGGAGGAGGATAGTACCGCCTCCCCACCCCACCCCATCTATTCTCACCGCTGTTACTAGCTGGGAGGTACTCCAGTATCTTGTGATTTCCCTGTACACACCTCACACCTTGGTAAATTGTTTTTATTAAACATTCTTAAACTACTTAATTTTAATGTGCCTTCTCTTTTCTGCTGATATACATAGAGATCCTGAAATATCTTCTGGTCTGTCTTAAACTAAAAGTAACTGCTGACAACAGACAGCAACTATAAGGGAATCAACCTCTATAGTTAATGTTGAACATATCAAACCTTTCACTCAAACATTTTCCCTGACTTACTAAAAGTTATTTCTGAGTGCCTAACTGCTCAAAAGGCTGAGTCAAAATAGTTCAAGCAGTTCATAGTTTAGATGTATAGATAGTCATCAATTAATCACATAAAACAAATAGACAGTTTAAACTTTTGGAAATGCCATGTGGAGAAGACATTGCTGTAGTATGAGTATGTAACGTGGGCCATCTAGGAGTGAGGGAAGCTTAGCCTGCACAAATCACATTTAAGTAGAGATATGATGGATTGTAGGTATTAACAAGGTATGGAGGACTGGGAAAAATATTTCAGACAGGACAAAGGTATGCAAATGTCTTACAGCAGAGAGGAACAGAATACAGTGTTGTAAGGACTAAAAGCAGGCTACTGTGGCCAGAGTTCAGAAGGCAGGTGAGGTTTAGAGTTGAATGAGGGTAATAGAGTAGTTAGGGGCAAACCATGGAGGACCTTGTCAATCATACTGAGTGGGGATTTTCGTTCACATCCAAAGAACAATGCAAAGCCTTGTGTTTAATCAAGAAATGGTATGATTTGTATCTTGAAAAGATCTCTGTGGCCAAAATATGGAGAATAGACTGGAATTGGGCAAAGTGGAAGGACCATCAATTAGGAATCTAGTGCAACTGTGCAGGTGAGAAATAATGACAGCTTAAAAGAGATAAAAGATGAAAGAGATACAGAAAAAATAATTGATCTCAGAGGTACTTAAAAGTAAAGCTGATAGGTTGTAGTATATATTGGATTTGGAGGGATGAGAGAAAGGAAGCACCAAAATATCCTTCAGTATCTGGTTGGCTGAGCCAAAAGGATAATTGTCCCAAGTGAGAATCACTACAACAGGCCCACGTTTAGAGGAGATCAGATGTTGAGTTTTAGATGTTGTTGAGTTTAAAGTGATTTTGAAATGTCCAAGTGAGATGATAAGAATGTAATTCTAGACAGAGTCCTAGAGCTCAGAGGAGAGTTCTGGGTTGGCGATAAAAATTCAGAATTCATCTGTATGTGGGGAGTCCTCAAATCCAGGTGCATAATTTAGATACTATAGGATCAATAAGAATGAGAAAAGAACTAAACCCTGAGAAGTCCCAACATATGGTAGCTGTGTAAATGGATAGGAGCCTGAAAATAAAATCTAGAGGCATACCAGAAAAACCCCAACAGTGATGTCATGAAAACTGAGAAAAGAGAGTTGTCAGCAGCAATTAGTGTACAAGGAAGCCAAGTAAAATGAGAACAACCGCAACAAAAAGTATTCTATTTACCATGATTGGATAATTGATAACAGGACAGAAACCAGATTGAAATGAATGAATGGTGAGAAAATGTAGACTATAAATATAGGAAATTTGTTCAATGGCTTTGGCTATAAAAGGGAAAGATCAGGGTTAGATGAAGAGTATGGTTGAAGGAGATGAACTTTTCAAGATGGAAAAACTTGAGCATCTTTAAATATCAACGAGAAGAATAAAGGAAGATAGGAAAGAGTTGAATATACCCCAAAATTGATCATGTAAAATTCAGAGAAGGCAAATGTGACAAGATCCAAAATACAAGGGGAAGAAATAGCTATATTTAGTATCATCAGATATATTATGAAGAATTCACCTCTTTAACATAAGAATAGTTTGACATGAAAAATAGGTAGTAATGGAATAAAAATAATTAGAGATCTTGGAAATGAAAAACACCACAGCTATAAAATATTAGATGGCTGAAAAGTGGACTTGATTCCACTAAATAGTTAATTAATGGCCTAGAAGATTGAACTAAGGATTTTTCCAGATAGCAGTACAAAGGGAAAAAATGGAAAGTATGGAAGAAATATTAGGAACTGTGGAGGACAGATCCAGAATTTCTTCATCCATCTCTTAGGAGTTCCAAAAAGAGGACAGAAAAAATGGAGAGACTAAATATTTAAAGAAACAATGGCTGAGAATTTTCCAGAATTTATGGAAGACATGAATCTACAGATTGAAAGATACCAGTATTTCAAATAATGTTGAACAAGCACACACGCATTTCATAGTGAAAATTTGACATATTAAGGGATTTAGAAAACTCCAGAAATGTGTCAGAAGGAAGTGATAGATTATCAACAAAAGAATACAAAATGTAAGCATCTGTCATTGAGCTGGATTCTGAGGAATAGGGAAGCAATTGAAGTTTCTATCTTCATGACCTTCACCAGATACTGATAAATTTACTAAAGGAATAATGCATTAATTTTTGGTAAAAGTTGGTCAAAATATGCAAGCCAACGATATTCAAGTATAATTTATTCAGTGCTCTAAATTTTAGAAAGTTGATTTTTTCTCACATATTCACAAATAGTTCAGGACTTTGCATATGCAAAGCACTGCATGTGACCCTCATGGTAAATGACAAGAATGAAGAATGTTTTCTACCCTCATGGAACTATAACCTAGCATGGTTTCATTTTATAGTACCATTTGTAGGATCTCTGTAAGAACATGGTTAATGACTTCACTGTATAGAAAATTGAACCTT
Organism: Manis pentadactyla; assembly: GCF_030020395.1. Lineage (NCBI taxonomy): Eukaryota > Metazoa > Chordata > Mammalia > Pholidota > Manidae > Manis > Manis pentadactyla. Next base: position 34,168,455 of record NC_080027.1, read on the forward strand.
TCAATGCTTATAACCCAGGTAAAGGGAAGAAAAATGGGAATATGGCCCAATTTGGTTCACTGATGTCTTTAAATGCTCATATACTGAGACTCAACAATGCAGCCCAATGCATTCTAAACATGCTTGATTCACTTTCTTTCCAATTTATGTGAAATAAACCTCCCAGATGTTCTGTGGCCATCTCAGTAGTTGTACCAGTGTTGTCCACTATTTACACAGGCCTACCACAGGGTAGTGCCCCAAAATTACTCAGCAATTATCTTTCAAGTTAAACGACTAAAAACACAGATACATTGAATGGTTCATTCAAGTCATTTCTTTCAAATAACTCTGACAGTACAGAATTTCACCTTGTAGAAAATGAAAAGCAGATATCCCTTTCTATTTGTATTGATCATTAACAAATACAAAAATACGATGTATTCAGCACCACTGCCTTATCTGTATTTCATGCACATTGGCTCTTATGCACTGGATATGCATCCCATTGCACATCATATGTGATAATGTGTGGATTAATCATCACTTCTTGTTTTTGGCAGAACTAGAATCCAGTCCAACTTGGTCGTTAAAACTCCTGCTTTTTACATATTGCACTGTTCCCAATTTTACACTTTTTAAAATGCTTTTACATTCATTTTCTCTTATATGCATGAAAATATTGTTTATTTCATTTTATCAAGAAACAACTAATAAATTAGTTCTTATTAAGTAACATTTAATACCAATTGTTTACTCTTTTGAGTATTTGTTTTGCCTCACTTGTGCAATTTTTTTAGGGCCATTCACTTCAGTTCTTATTCTCTTTGGTTTCTTAGGTATTGTGGATACAAAAATTAGATGATGTTCTCATTCATAATTATTTATAAACATATTAAGCATGCACAATTTAAATAAATATTCTTACTCCTCTTTGTTTCAGACAATATGTAAATAACTATCTTGTCTATTTAAATGCTGTACAATGTCTCTGAGGTCACCCCAAAATGTATAATTTCTTTGAGAGAAAGAATGAATTTTCAAATCAACTTTTTCATTATAGTTGGCAATGATAAGAGCAGTTGCAGAAGGGAGAAAATTAACAACAACAAAAAATTTAAATGAAGGCTCGGAGAGGGCTTAAGTATTGCTCGAACCTGTCTGTGTCACTCCACATTTCCTTTTACATGGTAAATAAAATTACTGAGTTCCACCTTCTCTCTGGTCCTCTCCCTCTGGCAGAGATTCTGTCCTATAGCCTGGAAAAAGCATCATGGAAAAGGATGCCTAACTGCCCTCTGTGGATAGGCTCTGTACGTTTGCTTTTCTTTCCAGAAGGGCTCCTTCCTCCTCTATCCTTTGACAGTGATTGACAGCTACAACAAGTTGTTGTGTCAAAGCTCCTGCAAGTCAATTATGAAAATGATGTGCACTTGCTTAAAGATGATTGTAAATTGCTTCTAGCTGATCAGAATAATGAGTTGCGGTGGTGCTAATCAACATTGGGCATATATAGTACCTTGTCCTGCCCTCGTGTCAGCAGCTGCAGCTAGTTCACCCAAATGAGAGTGTTTTCAAATTTCTCATGGTTTGAGGCAGAATGCTCACAGTGGGGACATTATTGTAGGAGGGAAGGGTTGATCTCAAGGAGAGAGGGCAAAACAAAGCAACACTCATTTTCCATCAGTTGTATAAGCCATCATGTTTACCAGTCCGTGATGACTTTGGTTTAGGGAAGTAGGGAGGAAGCCAAAATTATTAGCTAGACCCAAATCCTTTTCATTTGTGTAAAGTTTATCATTGCATCATCATGGAAGCACTGTGAAGGGATTGTTGTTATCCCCATATACTAGATGAACACACTGACACTAGGAAAAATGCTGAGCATTGCATAGCCAATGGCTAAGGCAGGATTCTAATTTTCTCTAATTAATTTCAAAGTGCAGTCCACTGTACCAGTGTTACCAAAAAAAAATAATGTCTACACACCTTTATGCTCTACCTTGTGTACATGTTGAAGGCTCATCTCCCCTGGCTAACCCACACATAGTCAGACTCTCTGGTGGGTGGTGTGTGAGGAAAGTCCCATTTTCATTGCAAGTATGAAGTTTCATTACAAATAGGATGGGCTAAATACCATCTTTATTTTAATTTCAGGCTTCAGACCTTAATTCTATGGCATGGATATCTCACAAAATCTCTGTTCCTCTGTCACGCACCACTAGTATGAGCAGCCTTGATCTAGGAATTGAGTTAGATAATTGGGTTGTATGAATCCTGGAAGCTTGGAATATTTTGTCTGTTTCTGTTTGCAAGCTCTTTATTTAATCCTTTCTGATTCTGACACTGCCTAAATCCACATGGCAGAGTTAAAATCATTTCTAGTAAATCTCATCAACTTTCAGGACACCCTGTAAGTTTCTGTCTTGCCAATGGGATTCAGCCCTGGACAAGTTCACTGTGGATTCAGTAAGATGGAAAAAGTGTCAGTAGAACATTCTTGGGGTGAAAGGGTTATACCCAACTTTATTCCCATGGTGGCAGGTCAGTCACTACAATCCCATCCACTCAGAGCCAGTCTGCATGCTGCAAGCCGGTCTCTGCCTCTGGGCCTCTCTGCCGCCACAGCCACCTCAGTCTACTCCCTTGGCACTGCCAACACTCCACTCTCTGCTTTTCTGTAGAGCCTTGCAGCCGTATCGCCTAGAGCACTGGGTGGAGTGCTTTATATACAGTCAATAACAACGTATTGCCCACATTTTTATAGTAAGCAAGCCAACCAGGGCCAGGTGAGAATCCTGGCCATAGGAATCTTCACTTTCTTGGCACTCCACCCCTCCAGGATTCTCGCCTCTCAATCTGTGTGCCTTCAATCTTTTGCAGTGGTCCCTGTGCCAGAAAGCTGGAACATTGTAACCAAATTCCACAACAGAAACAGACTATGACAATATGTAAATAAAAAATAGCACAAAAAATTATAATAACCCTCAAGCCTGAGGTGATCCATTGCCACCAGGTGATCATCCCAGCTGTATTCAAACCAGTTCTATTCAGATGAGTTAACCACAAGGACCATGGGTGGGCCTTACAATACCCACCTAGTCCAGCCTCTCCAACAGAAAGTTTTGCAGACACAGGCGGGTCTTGTTGCTGTGTCTTTGGCTTCTGCTTCTTCATCTTCAGCAGCCAGAACCACTGCTCCAGTTTCAGCTGTTACCACAGCTCCAGTAAGAGTCTGTTTGACTCTACATCCAATTTCTTTCTATTTGCTTGTAGATAAAATGAAGGTTCCTGTGGCCAGGATTCTCACCTGGCCCTGGTTGGCTAGCTCACTACACACGTGTGGGCAATACTTTGCTATTGACTCTATATAAAGAGCTCCACCCAGTGCCCTGGGCAACACAGTGGCACAACTGCAAGGTTGCAGGAGAGCAGAGCAGAGGCTGGAGTGGTGGCAGCATCAAGGACAGAGACCCAGAGGATGGCTGTGCAGGATGACTCTGCAGGCAGAGAGGCCCAGTGGATGGCCGTGTGGACAGAGAGGCCCAGAGGACAGCTGTTGGGGCAGAGGGTCCCTGGGGCAGAGACCAGCTTGCTGCAAGCAGACTTGCTCTGAGTGAACGGGATTTTAGTGATTGACCTGCCATCATGGAAATAAAGTTGGGTATAACCTTTCACCCCAAGAATGTTTTACTGTCATTTCTTTGGTCACACTGAATCCATAGTGAACTTGCCTGGGGCTGAAACCCATTGGCAAGACACTGCACCTGTCAAAGCAACCCACATCTGGGTCCTCATGACCTTCACAGAGCCCTTTAAATTCTTCCTTTGAGTAGAAAGCTGTATATTCTTTTATGCTCTCACTGCCTGAGCCTGAGTATAGGAGCAGAGCACAGAGTGCTCCATGACCAGGGGAGGAGGACGCACCTCTCCTAGAGGAACCTGCAGTTGCCAAGAATTTTCTTTTGGGCTTTCAACCAACTATCAACTGGGTGGGATTTCAGCCAAGGAGGGGCTGACACCTCTGGCACTGGCAGGGCCTCCACCCCCACCTGTTGGTCAAACCTCTACTCCCCCATCTCTGGGCTGATGGCTCCACTGCATCCTTCACCTGCCCCATGGCACCTGGCAGCCTGCATTTTCACGCTGTTCTTCTTGGGCCACTTCTTCTCTGGCTGTCTCTTCTCAGGCCACCACTACACCCTTTACCATTTCCTAAACCCCTTGTAGTGATGCCATTTCAGTCATCAAATTTTTTTACCTCCTCAATGGCACCTCACAGCTCATGTTCTTGTGCTGCTTCTTCTCATGCTTCCTGCAGGAGGACATCTTTCTTATGGCCTTTCTCAATATTGTGAGAAAAAAACTCCCCACGGTTCTTGCCACCTCACGGGCACCCTGTTTTTCTAAGGAATTCCCTATTTTGCTGAGGGTCAACTTCACTGTCTCAAGTGCGGCCTCCATCTCTTCCCAGTCTTGGGGTGGAGCCCAGTCCTCCAAGAGGCAAGACACCTCAGACCACGTGTCCATTGAGGGACACTCGAAGTTCTCCCCATTTATAGGGGCAGCCCGCTGAAGCACCCCTCCCATGAGGGCAGCCTGTTCTGTTCTTGGTCAACAGTAAAACCTCATGATATTGCCAATTGTCTTCCAGTGAGTTTCAGCCCCAGACAAGTTTTTTATGGATTCGGTGAGACTGAAAAAATGACATTGGAACATTCTTGGGATGAAAGCGTTTATACACAACTCTATTCCCACGGTGGCAGGTCAAGCACAAGAATCCCATCCACCTCAGAGCAAGTCTGCCTGCAGCAAGCTAGACTCTGCCTCTGGGCCTCTCTGTGCACCCTGCAGCCATCTCAGTCTCTGTTCTCGGTCCTGCCACCACTCCAGCCTCTACTCTCCTGCAGCCATGCAGCCCAGAGCACTGAGCGGAACTCTACATAGAGTCAGTAACAACACATTGCCCACATGTGTGCAGTAAGCAAGCTGACCAGGGTCAGGTGAGAATCCTGGCCTAAGGAACCTTCACTTTCTCCACAGTTTCTTTCAGGTTAGTCTCTGGCATTAACCTGATGCAACATTTTCTTATCCATCCTCTACTCTTGTTAGAAATGATGCTGTTATAAAATACTGTAAGAAATTATAGAAATTAACATTAAATAATGCTAGACATTTAATGCCTGAAGTAATCTTACATGGTAGGTGTTCTATTTCTCACTTTAGAGTTAATGAGACTGAACTTTTGAGAGATTAAATAACTTATTAAAATCATATAGTTAAGAAATGGACATGGGGCAGAGTTCAGGTCCAGGTTTGTATGATTGCAAATCTTAAGCTTTTTCATACTGATTCACATCAGTTGGCTTTACCAGCAAGCTTTATAGGCAAGCTCATAACACATTAAATTTCTGTAAGAGATCTTAGCAAATTGTGGTTCATATAGTAAGAAGGGCATGAATAAAAAATTTAGCCTCCAAAGGAAACCTGCATTGATTAAACACACTGATTAGGTGCCAGGTGATTTCACATCATTTTAACAAGTGTGAGACTCATTCATCTGTTTAGGCTACAGGTGGGGAACATGAGGCATAGGGTAGTATTTCCTTTGGTAGTGTTTACTTTGCTGCTAAGTGCTGTTTTTTATTTCTCTAAGTCTGTGATCTTTCTGAAATTCTTGTGACATATTTAGAATAGGAATGAAAAGACTCCTGAACTGTAAGAGCAGGAATTAACAGATTTAAGTAAGACCACAACAGTGGATTTCATATGTGGATAAAATGAGAGTTCCTGTGGCCAGGATTCTCACTTGGCCCTGGTTGATTAGCTCACTGCACACCTGTGGGCAATACATGGCTGTTGACTCTATAAAAAGAGCTCCGCCCAGTGCTCTGAGCGTGACATAGTGGTAGGGCTGCAAGGCTGCAGGAGAGCAGAGCAGAGGCTGGAGTGGTGGCAGCGCTGAGTGCAGAGGCCCAGAGGACGGCTGTGCAGGACGACTGTGCAGGCAGAGAGGCCCAGAGGACAGCTGTGTGGGATGGCTGTGCAGGCAGAGAGGCCCAGAGGATGGCTGTGTGGGATGACTGTGTGGGACTGTGCAGAGGAGCCCAGAGGATGGCTGTGTGGGATGGCTGTGCAGGCAGAGAGGCCCAGAAGACAGCTGTGCAGAACAGCTGTGCAGGCAGAGGGTCCCAGAGGATGGCTTTGTAGACAGAGGCGCCCAGAGGCAATGGGAGAGACCAGCTTGCTACATGCAGACTTGCTCTGAGTGAATGGGATTTTAGTGACTGACCTGCCACCTGGAAATAAAGTTGGGTATATCCCTTTCACCCCAAGAATGTTTTGCTGTCAATTTCTTTGGTCACATTGAATCCATAGTGATCTTGCCCTGGGCTGAAACCCATTGGCAAGACACCATATTTCAAAGGATCTTAAAGGCCAATATTAAGAGCTTGAAATCAAGTTTGTAGATATCCTAGGTTTAATCTGCTAGAGTAGTACATTTGCATGTGACTGTTGAATTTATGTTGAATTCACTGCCTCAGGAAGTCTATGAACTTTTTAATGCTTCCTGTATCATTACAAAGATGTCTTTATAGCAGATACTAGAGTACTTCAGAGCTTAATATAACATTCAGAGATATGAAACATTCCCAACTATATAGCACAGTACCATGGAGAAAAGAGAAGATATTTTTATTCAATCTGAAGGGTAGTGTGTTTCTGGAAGACTTCTTGGTGCAGACCATGCCTTGGCTACGTCCTCAAATCCAGCCAGGTATAGTCAGGCCCAAGATAGAGATTGAAGGGTAAGTGATGAAGAAGAGGGAGAAGTGTAGGAAGAGAAGATTCTTCTTTGTTACAACTTAACTTACACATCCAATGAAAAGAAGCTTTCTGGTGAGAAGAGTGGTACCACTTTCATTAAGATGGACTTCAGAAGGTGGGATGGCTATGCAAGTTGTATGTGCAGTATACAGGTAGACAGGAAGCCAATGAGGCTCATAATTATTGGCTCCGGAGAAAAAAGGATGGCAGTATTTTCCACAGTGAGTGATTGAATCGATGTTATACAGAGAACACCAGAGTTTCCATGATTAAAGAAATTTGGGAAATTTATAGCCAATCAAAATTAAACTCCTTTGCATGACTTTTAGAACTTTGTCCTAATACATCTTTTGAATCACCAAGGGCAAGATATACTATGTAATGTTTCTAAAACTTGTTTTGTCCTAGATCACTTATTTTTTTTGTGGCACAACCCAAGGAATCAATGTTCAGTGGGAAAGAAATTTGAGAATCACCGATTAAGGGAAGGGTCTCTGATGATCCTGGGTTTAATCCCAGCCTGTCAGGAATAATTGTGAAATCATGGGATAGTCACTCACATCTTCTTAATCTCAGCCCTCAACTGTTAAGTGATAATAATCATTTAACATAACATAGTGCTATTTCACGTTTAGCAGAGTACCTGAGATAACTGCTGTGAAGATTACATGGATATACAAAAGTTTTTAACCTAGTGCCTGGCTTACAGTAAGCACTCAGTGCATGGTTGATGCTATTTTTATTGTCAATACACAAAAAGAAAAGGAACAGGAGCCCAGTTTTAATATCCAGTGAAGTGTGGCATTGAAAAGAGGGTGAGAATATTGTGTCTGCTTTTCAGAAAGGCTGTATCTCTTTCAACTCTAGAAAAATCAGTAAATGCTAATTGAGACACAAGGAGTGAAGGAAGGTATACTTGAGAAAGGAGATCCACAGGGAAGAAAACTGAGTCCCCCGGTGTGAGATAGGCTGGGAGCTGCTTTCATACCAGGGGTGCTGTGATAAATAACCAGTGACCCTGTTATTGCAGAACTTAGTATGGTTGATTAAAAGATACTTGGATAACTAGGATACATTTTAATCAAGAACAGAGTGAGGTCCAGAATCCTTGTCTTTAAAAGGCCAATTTCCAAAGACTGAGTAGTTTCAGCACATGGAAGGGTGACAGGAATTGCTGGTCCATTCCTCACCACCATTCTTTCTTCTAATCTAGCCCCATTCTCTTTCTGTCACTTTGATTGAGTGGCACTAAAGATTGGATCTTATGCCAGGGAGACTTTTGAATGTATTATTTATTTATGCTTTATGTTTTTGTTTAAAAAAATAGTAGAGGGGAGTTTGATACAGCAAAGAGGAATTATGAAGGCCGTATAAAGACAATAAGCCTTTTTCAATGGATTTCTAGATCCTTTACTTTTACAGTATTAAACACTAAAATCAATATATACTACCTGTCTTGTGTGTTGTTTACTAACTTGAAAATTAATGGTGTTCTAGTCTACACAGTATGTGAACAAGGACAATTTAGTCCTTTTAAAATTACTATTCATTGGTTCTCTAGTTTCTTCTTCATACTTCTCAGATTTGTTCTTCAATTTTTGTTTTTATTTTACCCACCTCCATGCTTTCAACTGAAAGTGACTGAATAAGCAGATGATCTTCCAAAGACATATTTAGGACATTGTCAGTCCTATTACTGATCATATGACAATACTGTAATATGGGCAAGAGCTCTTTCAGACCAGAAGATACAATTGTTTTGTTTTGTTGCCTTTGAATATGTTCCAGGAGCTACCCCAAGAATGTTACATGTATATGCAAACCATTATCAGTAATAAGTACCTCTTAGATTACTGCTTTCATATTTTAATTTTGCTATGTTTAGTTACCATAGTTTCTTTTTAAATGAAGATCACTTTACCTTGGAAGCTTTCCTAAAACAGATACACTATAGGCTCAGATCCATTAGTACTGTTTGTTAACTTGGAAAGAGAGAAAGTTCTTGGCCATATAGTTTGAGGATTCACAGTGCCTCATATTTGATGGGGTAGATATAAGTGGTAATTGTTATGGCTTTATAAAGTTGTAAGACAAGAAAAAAAAAGTTTAATATTTATTCTAGGATAATCAGACACTAAAAATGTCTTGTACCTTCCTTGTCCTCATTGCTCAGATAGGCGGTGACATTTTACCAAATATATGTTTATGTGATGGCTTTGCTTTTATTTGTGTCAGTCTTAGAAACAAAAAAAAGGGAGAATCAGCATATTTCTCTATTTTCTAGAAGCCTGTCAACTTTTAAGCTGTGCTTCCTTTTATAACCACACAATTTAAGAATTTTAGAATTCCCTTATTATTCCCTTTTGAATATAAACATGTGCCTTGCCATCTCTGTTATTTTTGCCTGAAATACCTTCTGCTCCCTTTTTTTTGTCTGACAAAAACCTCCTTATTTTCCACTGCTCATCACCAAAACCAAATTCAAAACCTTTAGTTTTCCAGCATGCCAGATTATTCCTAGTATAGCCTCTCTCCTGCTTTCAATTTCTGTATCCCATACTAGAGACAAAGTGGAATTCTCCATGTTGTCCGAGCACACCCTTTAATGAACATGTGCCTTGCCATCTCTGTTATTTTTGCCTGAAATACCTTCTGCTCCCTTCTTTTTGTCTGACAAAATCCTGCTGAAACTTCACAATTGAGCTTTTATGTAAAATCTCCAGGTCATACCAAGTAAACTCATTTGTTCCATCTTCTATCTCATATCTGTAATATATCTGTTTACAAAGCTGTCTCTTCACCTAGATGGTGTTTTATTTGAAAATAAAGAGCATGTATTGGTCATTCTCCATTATCAGTATCCAGGTATAGGGTGGAAATCAAATAGGCCCAAATTTAAATCCCATTGTAACACATGATGTGATTTTGAAAAAGTCTGCAGAGCCTATCTCCTCACCTATAAAACGGAGGTAATATTCAGCCTGGACAGGTTTTGTTAGAATTTGTCATATTATATGTAAAGAACTCCACATAATGTCTGAAACACTGTAAACATTCAATCAACTCTAGCTAAATGTGGGTAAATGAAGTTGACATTTGTTTTGACTCACTGATAATATTTTGTTTACTGTATTTTCAAAGGCAATTTCATTTCTATTTGAGATCTACATTGAACATTTACCTGTGTTTGGTTTGGTTCATTTGTGCATGAACTCCTTTCTGTGCTATGTATAATATATATCACATCCACCTAGGGAGAAAAGTTAAAAGAGTTGCTATAGTGTCCTTTGGGAAAACAGAATTTTAGTTCTCTCAGAATAAGGGAACCTGACCATGGCCTTTGTAAGTGTATCATCTTATGTGAGAACTTGATCTGCCTAGTTCATTAGAAGACAGGCCTTACTCAAGGTGCTGACATAGTTTCCATCCATACATGGGGAGTTCAAATGTCTTCTGTTCTATGATCTTCTTTTGTTTTATGATCCATAGCTTTACAAATGCTTCTCTCCTAATTCCAATCCTTACAGAACCAAGGAATGACTATTTTAGAGCTTAGTTGTTAAATAAATGATCTGATCATCAGAAGGATTGTTTGGGAAATTGTGGGCTGTTCAGCAGAGATTAATCTATATTATTAGTAAAACTACCACTAATAAAACAACACCTAACATTTTTACAGTAACTTGTAATTTACTGAGGGTGTCACTATACATCATTATCTAGTTTGTTACTTACCAATGTACACTAAGCTGGTTACGACAGATACAATTTATTCAGATTAGTTGTTTCGGAGACATATTACATAGTAGGTAATAAATCATGGATGTTGAAATTAGGCCCTGGTTTGAATTTTGCTTCTCCACATAGTAGCTTCATGACTTTGGACAAGTTACTAAAACTCTGAAGCCTCAATTTTCTCATTTTTAAAATGAGAATAATAATATAATAATTTCTACTTCAGAGCATGTTGTATGAAATTGTAAGTATAAAATTTAGACTAGAGTGAGCACCGAATCCACTATTAGAGTTGTTCTGGTTCTTATTGATGTAGTTAATGTCGTCCTTTAACTCTACACCCTTCAACTAAGCTTACCTTGCCCCAAACTGAAGCCTGTCATTTTCAAAACCTCCAGCTCTTTTTTTGTTTTGTTTTGTTTTCTCTTTGAAGGGCATCATCATTCTCTCCGTTACACTGTTGGGAAAAGCACAAATAAGACTATATTAACTCATCCCTTTCCAGACCATAGCTCAACATAGCCAAGATTTGTCTGCCCTTATCTCACCAGCTTGTCTCTAACGTAGGTGTGTGTTCTTCCCAGGTCTGCCTTTTCACTCCTCCCATGCATTATTCTCACACCATCAACCTGACACTCATGTGTATAATCCTCCCCATTCCATTCAAGTCAGTTTACGTACTACTGTCAGTTACATTGTATTCCACAAAAGTATCCCTATGTTTTCTTGCCCTCTGTGCATTTACTCATCTTCTCCTAAGAGACTTAAATCCTGTCCTCCCATCCTGCATGCTGTTTATCCAAAATACTAATTTGCTTCTTGTATATTCTAATCTTTTTTGAGTGCTTATTTTGTGCAGGAAGTGTGCAAGCTGCTTTGATATTGTTATCTAGTACATCTGCTCTCACAACCACAAAATCCTCCTATTAAGTGGGAATATTCTTATTCCCTTTTGAATATAAAGAGACTAAGGCTGACAGAGGTCAAGCACTTTGCTGTAATAATCATCATAGCTTTGTGTTTGAAGGTGCTGCTAGGATTTGAATCCAGGATTCTCTAATTGAAGAGTTCTCTCTCTTAAAGTCTAAGAGAACTGCCCTTTGTTGGGTGCCCAAATTCTCTTTCTTCCTGATCCTCCCTGTCAAAATCTGTTTCTCCTCTGTTTCTACCACCAATTAAATATGGCTATTTTATAGAACCTGTCAAAACCTGTTTTGTAGTGAAAGTCTTTGTGTATATCTAATCTCCTGTATTAGGTTCTCAGTTCAATAAGAATTTACACCATCAACTTACAACTTTTATTTCTAGTAGTCCCTGATGCAAAGTCTTACATGAAGCAGATATTTAGTTAATGTAGAATTGAACGAAAATAAATTAAATTGATTGCATTGACCCAGTGCCCACAGGTATTCAACAGCAGAGTCTGGAGTCAGACTCAGGTTTCTCCTTAAACCATGCAATCCTTAAAACCTCATTCTGTCAAAGTAAATGAACTCCAGGGAAGGAGATGTGGATTTTGCATTTAACACGTGCTTGGTCCTTTATATGCTAGCAATGAGTGATAGTTTTATTCAACCTGTCTTGATTTATTATATAACAATATAAGAAGTGGGAACCACAAGCTTGTTTCCAGTGATTTTTTTTTTTAATAGGCATCGAAATGAGAGTGAAAAACTGAGTGAACAGCAGGACTGCTTCTAACTAGAGTAACTGTCAAGTCTTCTGTGAAGCATCAGCAATGTTAGAAAGTGCTCCGGGCATATATTGGAAGGAAAGTGAGCCAGTTGTAAGTTACAAATAAGGCTAATAATCTCCAGTTTCAATACAATCAGGTGTTAGCTGTTTGATAGACAGAGAATGGTTGGGAAAATAACATGGAAAAAGCCTGACCCAGACAGAATGTAAGAGTGGAGCCCAAGTGCAGCGGCTCTCAGATGGGCCCTTCACCAAAAAGCCATCTAGTCTGATCTCACCCCTGGCCCTTGAATGACTTCGGTCTAGTCCATAAAGCAAGTATTCCTATCTCTGTGTCCCAAATTTTGCAACCAAGTATATGGAGCCACCGACAGACAATAGGAAATTTGTAAGATGATTTTCAAATAGGACTGTAATAAGTTCAATTTTTTATTTTTTATAGTGAAGGGTATTCTGTGAAAGAGTTATAAAAATCAGACTTCAGAGGTGAATTTGAAATCTACTAAAGATGAATTTGTTCAACAAATATTTGTTGAATATATACCATGTATCAAGAATAATGCTATAAATTTAGATATACTATTAAAAATGATACACTCTGTGGTCAAAGATCTCTTAATCTGTGGGAAACAAAGGTAAGTAAACAATTACAATTGTTATGAGTAGTCCTGTGCTAGAAGAAAACATGAAAATAATGTTAACATTTTTCTTCTTTACAGTGTCTTAGGTACAGTGCTAAAATGAATTTTTTAGTTCAATTACTTTCCCCCAAAAGCTTATTGGGTAGGTACTGTTGTGATCCCCACTTTATATATGTGAAACTCAGAGAGGGGAACCTTCTTTTGTTTAAGCAAGAAGATGTCAGAACTAGGATTTGGCCCTGGCTTCAAAGTTCACACTTCTAAATTCTAGATAGGCCACCCTAAGATGCTGTTAGAATTAGGGTTGCCAGATAAGTACAGGACATCTAATCAAATCTGATCTCAGATAAACTTTTTTGAGCATAAGTGTGTCCCATGCGATGTTTGGTACATATGCTTAAAGAGATGTTCATTGTTTATCTATAATTTAACTGGGCGTCCTGCATTTTTAGTTGCTGTATTAGCAACCCTAGTTGGAGTATGAGAGAGCCTTGCCTAATCTTGCTTTGGCATGGTGAGAGATCAAAAAATGAGATGACAAATTGTTTAGACCATTTTATTTGATTTGACAGTCATATTTTCTAATCACCTTATTGTGCTGTTGCCTTTTTAAGCTATGTAATAGATATAATGCTACACTGTGTATTGTTTCCTTAGTAATATTAGTAAATATTAAATAAAAATGTATTCTTATACCAATAAAACCTTTGTAAATAAGAATAACAGAACATTTTACACTGTAAATTAAATGAGATAATGTATATAAAAGCAGGCATGAGTGCCTGACATCTAGCAAGTGTGCAGTAAAAGGTCAGTTGGAAGAAGTAGAGTCATTTTGCTGGTGATGAATATTACTATTTTGGTACTGTCACTACCACTGTAGTTGTTATTATTGAAATAGTAAAGTGATAGTATTGATCTTCACAATAAAATTTTGGCATAGCCGTAGCAGGGAAAATGATATTTGAATGATGAATAAGCTTACTGGGAGAGCAAAGGTCATGGCTATGATTCAAGGTCCTCCCCATCAAACTCAGGATTCTTTTAGTCTACTTATTATCAGAGATTAAGCATATAAGAAATTATTTCAAATTCCAATACATTCAGGTCTCTCAGTTTTTCCTTCAGAATTTCCTTAGAAGAGCATACTGAGGTCAAAGTTTTGGTTGGAATTAAAAATTAGGGACTTGTATTAAAGTTGTGTTTCTTTATCAAGCAATACTTAGGTTTAAATTGTATGCTCTAGAATTTTTTTAAAATGGTTAAGTGCATTAAATATAGTTTATTCACATTTTATGCACAGTTGAGGAAACATTACCTGTCTATGTCTAAAATGTTGGTAGTGATGTTATTTGAGGTGATTTTTTAATTTTTTTTTGTTTTTGAGCTCATGGATACTGGGGCCATCGTTGAGTGTTCTTTTTTCCCAAATTCAGAGATTTCATCACATGGGTATCTTAGTGCATTTGAGCTACTAAAACAAAATATCATAAACTGGATGGCTCATAAACAATAGAAATTTATTTTTCACAGTTGTGGAGGTTAGGAAGTCTAAGCAAAAGCAACTGGCAGGTTCGGTGTCTGCCTTTCTGGTTCATAGATGGCTATCTTCTCACTGTGTCCTCACTTGACAGAAGGGACTAGGGTACTAATCTCATTCATGACGGCCCCTTCCTTGTGACCTAATCACCTCTCAAGGTCTATACCTCCTAATACCATCACTTTGGGATTTAGGATTTCAACATACGGATTTGGGGGGCACATACACATTCCATCTATAGCAATGAGTTAGTTATTGGGTTAGGCACTTCACTCCTATGTACAACTGCAGTTAATCGTCATGACTGCCCTGTAAAATAGATATTAATGAATAGATATTAATGTCTTAGGTAGCCTATGAAGAAAATAGGGCTCAGAGAAAGTTACATGACTTGGCTTAAAGTGCTTTCACTTATTATAAAGCCATCACAATGGTGTTTTATTGAGCAATTTTAAATATGACAAAATGTGATGCAGTGATGTACATAAGAACAAGGAGATGCTATGTTGTTATAGTACATACTCAGTTAAACAAAATAGACAAAAGGACAACAAAAATATCAAATGTGATTTTTAATTTCATTAAGATTTCAACCCCTAAAATTAGTATAGTTCATTTGTCCCATTTGTCATTCACGGTTCTTTTCCTTCGACATTTTATTGGCTTTTATGGAAAAATGACTTTTATTGAAATATTTTGTTACTTATGAAAACTGTGAGGTACAAATAAAGCAGAAATAGTGCCACATCCGTATTCAAAACAGTAGTGCAAAGGTATGTTGTGATATCTACTAAATTTAGGGTTCAGTTCTGGCTATTTCATTAAAACAACAAAGTTCTAATGAAATTTCTGCTGCATTCTGGATGCTGTGCTAAATCCTAAGCTTTAGTTTCCTTATCTTGAAAATTATTTTTAAAAGAAGAAATAAATACCTGTTAGAAAATTATTTATAACTCCCTTCCATGGTTGATATTTCTTGGCCTGCATATGCATAACTTCCATGTCACTCTTAACCCAAACATAAACTAAACCTCATGGCAAACTGCATACAGGTAGTTTTGAGGTAAGCAAGTAAAAAGACAGACAAATAAGCAAAACCCAAACCGTCTGTATACAGATTACCCTCCACTTGATATAAATTACTCAGGTAATGACAGATTACTTACTCTTGGAAACCTGGTCAAAGTGCAGTGAAACTATTAATTCCAGTTGTTCGTGAAACAATCAGTTCTCTCACACATACCTGAAGGGGCTGGGGATAGATGGTAAAGTAGTCTCAGGAGACCTTTATTAATATTAGGACTTTTAAATGACAATTCACTAATTCACAGAACACTTTTGAATACCTTTGTGTCCTGAATACGTCATTAGAAATGGGACCTATGTGGAGAAACATTAGTTGAATTTGTTACCATTGAGGAATTCATAGTTGGAAAATAAGAGAAACATGTAAAGTAAATATAGATCAGATTCCTTAACTTAACTATCCCTAAGTTTTCCAGCAGTCTTAGGAGGTCTAGTCTACTACTCATGTATTTTTTGAGTGTCCCTAGAACTGTGCATATTTTCCATATACTCATACCCATTGCAACTTGTCACCTCGTTGTGCAGACCACTGCTCCTGGCCTCTTCACTAGTTACTTTTGGCTGATTGAAATGATCCCTTTGTGTCACTCTAGTTCTCCCTCTTCATCTGGCCCCAAGGCGTGGATCCAGGCTATCTTCTGATTCCCCAAAGCACAGATGACACAAGACTATCATGTTTAATAGTTTTACTCATGTAGAGGAATTTCAGTGTGGAAAGTGTTATGTACAACTCTCAGCATGCTGTGTATAGGCACAAGAATTCTTGGACCCCATACAATAATTTCATGATCCCCAAGGGGGTTTAAAGCCCATTAGGTTAAAAACCCCAGTAGTAGAAGTACTAATAATCAGAATCCAGAGGATCAAGTCTAATGTTGAACTTTAAATTACCCTGATAGACATATGATGGAGAGTCCTAAGAAGTTGGCTATGAGATTTTACCATATCCCTTCTGTGCTTGAGAGCTCTTATGACTCTCTCGCAGTCAGGGATGAATCCAGGGTCCTCCAAAAGGCATACACATTTTTTAAAGCCCTTTCTAACCTACCTTTCCCAGTGTCTTTTCCACTCATTCCCAGCCCAAACTCAAAATCCCAGTAATAACAAATATATGCAGTTCCCAGGCAAAGAAACATCATGCCTCAGTGCCTTAACTTTTTCCATTTCATCTGTCTAGAAGGCACTGCCTACTCTACTACTTAGCTAACATTACCAATAAAGTCTTATTAAAGTCCTTTTTTTTCCCATCCCTTTCCGTTTTTGCTCTTATATTGTTCTTAAAATGCAAAAAAACCATTTACTGGATTATATACATGAAAGGTAGAATGAAACGGCGGGGAAAATTGGTTTAGCTTTAACCCATTAGTACTCATATCCGAATGATGCTACTTATTACTATATAGGTTCCCTAATCCTAAATTTCCTCATACAATACAATAAATAATACTATATTAATAGAATTAATATGAAATCAGATTAGAAAACCTATAATGTGTCCATTCCTTGTGCAGTGAAAAGTTGTTCACAGAACAAACCTGCTATAATTTAGCTTAATAGATTGTTGGGAAAGCTGTTTAGAATTCACAAGTTTTTGAATTGGCTGAGATTAAATAAAATAATTACCTAACATTCATATAAGGCACAGAAACTCTTCTGATACTAGCCAACAACCTCATCGTAGCTCTTACTACACAATAAATAAGGCCCTACTATACTGTTTAGTTAGCTACTGCTGGGGAGCAAACCACCATAAAAGTTAGTGGCTTAAGACAACACCAATCATTTATTTGCTCATAGTAGGGTAGGGCTTGGGTGACCAGCTTGCCCCTGATCCAGTACAAGTCAGGAGAGGCAGTCCAGCTAGAGACTGGAGAGTCCTCTTACAGCGTGGCTTACTCCTGTGGCCAGGAATGTGGGCCAACTCCTCCCCAGGTGGGTCTTTCCAGGTTCTGCTTGGACTTCTTCAGAACATGGCAGCTAGATGTCATGAGTGATCATCCCAAATAACAGAAAAATTGATACCAGTTTGACAAAGTCTGAGCCAGAAACTGGAACGGCATTACTTCTCCACAGTAATAGAGCCTAGATTCAGGGAGACCTAGACCCCTACCATTTGAAAGACACTATGTCAAAGAACTGGGGGGGCATGTTTTAAAAATACTACATTTCCAAAACCTCCCAGTAATCAGTACTGGAGCCAGGAAGTGACTGTAGGCTAATTTGATGTCAAAGCCCATTTCACAAATGCTAAAACTGGCTTAAGGAAAAATACAGCAAGTTTAAGTAACTTCCCCCAGGGGGGAAATGGAAAGTGACTCCAAGGTCCTTATATTTGCTACCACACTATTATTCACAAGATGAAATGGACCGGTGCATGGGAGTGCATTTTCAAATTATGATGCTTTCTCTGATTAACTTGTTTCCTATAAAAGTAAATTTTGATGTAGAGCTGTGTTTTTAATGCTGTGGGCTACTACTATGAGCTAGAGAAGCACATGGTAATGTAGCCAAATAGTAAAAAATCATAGTTTAAATGGCTAAGTGATAGTCAGGCTAAGTCATTTCAGAACCATCTGTTTCTGGGTAAACAATGCCTCTTTTGCATATGCACATGCTATTTGGACTTACACTGATTAGCTTCTTGTCCTGGTTCTACAATTACAGAATACTGCTTCTTTTCAGGGCACAAGTTCATGTGTGGATGGAGAGTCATAACCAGCTCTCCATGGGGGGTCCTCTTATATTAGGCTAGTGCCTGAGGCACCTTGTAAAAAGAGTAACTTTCAATGAAGTCTGTAAAACTGTACAAGGAAAAAGAAGCTAGGAATTTGGTAAGATTTAATGAATTTGGTAGGTTTGAGAGTCCAGTTTAGCCCTGAGATTCCTGGCAGCAAAAGGAGAAAAAAAGAGCTTTTATTAGGAAAAAAAAAATTTTTTTTAAGTCACTATTCTGTACCCATCAAATCAAACTATTTCTTTCTACTTTCCTTGCTCACTAAAATAATAATAATAAAATTCCAGCAGTATAGAAATGATCCAATTATGAAATGTTTTAAACAGAATTGCTATTGATTTTTATTTAAAAAGTGTGAAATATTCTGGCCAGTTTTGGATCTTTTATACAAAGTACAAATTTTGAAATGAGGTAAGAGGAAAGCATCACTATATTAAAAGGTTTTATATTAAAAGGAAGGTTTTATATTAAAAAGGATGTTTTATATTATAAGGGTGTTATTGTAAAACCTTATAGGATAGTTGCCCTGTCCCCCAGGGGGTTCTGGGTAATAGAGCCAATGATAATTAGTAATATTTTTGAGGTGTTTATTAAGTACCTCCTATAAGCCGAGGAAGCAGGTCAGTTTGTTAAGCACCTCTTCTAGAAGCATTGTCTGCCTACTAGCCAGGTAAGTGTTACTCCCCTTATGTGGGGGAAATGGAGGTGAAGGGGGCTTAAGAGGATTACTCAGCAGGTTGTAAGTATAGAAGAGGAAGCTGTAAAGTAAGCTACACCTTACTGTAGCACCCACAGGTGCTTTTGTTTTCTCTCTGCATGATGCCACTGTCCTACCACAGGACAGAGAGTAATGGTAACACCAATGTAGAAAGAAGGCGAATGAAGGGGGGATGTGACAAAGGGTCACTGAGGGCCAAGAGGAGAGGAGAAGAGTGCTGTATGTGCAGAGGAAACAGTCTCCTGATCTTGCCCTCTTGGAGGACTCTGTTTTCCATCACTACATCTGTCCAGAACTTTCTCTTCTATGATTATTCCCTGTATCTTACTTTGGGGGTACTTCTCAGGAAAGAGGCGAGGCTGGGTCAATTGCTGGCTCTGTCACACCCACCCGTGAGTACTTTGTGGAAATTGCTGCCCCTTCAGTGACATGAAAGTCCAGGAAGGCAGAGTTGCAGTTTTCCCCACATTACCATCCCTCTGAACTCATATATTACTGTCTCCAATTATTTGACTCCTGGCTTATGTGTTCTGAATTGTCATTCCTCTGGGTAAAGAATTCTCCATCTTCCCCCTTTCCTTAGGAGAAGAATCCTGACATAATACTTCTATGCCTTCCTGCAGCATCTTGTGTACCTGCCCCATACAGGAAATGCTCACTGGGTGGGACCGTGTGATGCAGTGCACAATCAACAGAGTATCTGAAAACCTCTGAGCCTTCCCCATCTCACTATTCTCTCAGCATCAGAATGTGTGGATTTACATGGTGTTTAAGATGTACAAGTGATTTCACTTTAATAATTTTATTCGATCATCACAATGATGTGTGAGGCAAGCCATAATGATTATATCTGTATTAAGACAGGACACTGAATCTTGGCCTGGTTCACTAAGTTGGCCAAGGTCTCATGGCTAACTAACAAAATGTTTCTTGAATGAAGGAAGCATGGAAAGAATGAGGTACAATTAAAACTTCAAACCAAGTCTCCAGAACTTACATGTTCAGTATTCTTTCCAATGTACTGTTTTGTCACTCCACAGACATCTTGGTTAAACTAATTCTACCAAAGCTTTTATTGCTTCAGTGATTCAAAATGGAACACCTCAGTGGTGGTGGGAGCACAGGGCAAAGAAAACATAGTGTTTTTAAAAAATATTTGTAGGGTATAATTTATCCCAGGGAGTATGGATGGGCAAGGTGGTTTGGGGCATATTTCTGGGTAACTGGAAAGTATATGCAGTCGCACCCTCAAAAGGCATAGTTGCTGCATCCTCAGCTTCTCAAATCAGCCTTCAAAGAATAGATTTTCAAATTTTCTCTATCCTCCCCTTTTAAGGGCCTTGAAGAATATAAGGTAAGAAGTGCCTGGAAACCATTTCTGTTCTTTCCCCCACTCCCCACCGCCATTTCAGCTCTATGAATAGAATTGTCTTCTCCCTAAGCTTTAATCAGTGTCTCACTGAGTAAGTAGTGATAATCAAACAGATTTTTAATACTTTAACCCATTATATTTAATTGAGCTCTTTAAGTTACAAGAATAAATAGAAACGGATGAACCTTTAAATCCTCTGGCACTAAATGCTGTTTACCTGATTCACTTCAATGAATTACCTTTCCATCCAACCACCCCCCACATCCTCCCCCCCCAACAAAAAAAAAAACCCTGCAATTAAATGTATAGTGCTGGATCAGTTCTTGCTGGCAATAATTATATGGAAAAATTTAGAATCTCATCAGAAGGTCTATAATTTGGAGTAATAAACCTTCCAGCTAATCTTACACCTAAAGTCAACGGTCCCACTCTAATGTTGATGATAATGTGAAAGCCTAAAATAACAGACCGAATGAAATACAACCATCACTCTAAATTACTTCTGTACGTGGGTATCACACACACTGTGAGGGAGATTGTCTTTAAAGAGTTAGGAGAAGATATTTTGTTTTTGTCTTTGGATGTTAGAAATGCCACTCAAGATGCCAGACCAACTTTGAAGGGATAGAATTTGAGCCAGGGTAAATGACGGAATGTTAGCAGGTTGGGACTGATGGCATTCCAGGTGGCAGAGACAGCAGAAGCCACTTCAGCAAGGCGGAAGCTCACCTGGGAATGGCAATGAGTACTCTGTGACTCAGATATTTGAAGGGGAAATAGTGAAGGAGAAGGCAAGCCTTCATACTCCACTCTTGGAAGGTTGCCTGAGGTGTGTGCCTGAGATTTGGCTGTAGGGCTGAAATGCCTTGGGATTTTTTTTTTTCTTTTCTTTTCTCTAACAACAGGAACAATTACAAGTGGTCCAGTTGGGGAATGCAGTGAATAGATCTGTGCTTTCCACAGGGCCACTGTAGCTATAGAATGTAACATGAGATGGAGAAGATAGAAATCGGAGGCACTGAGGGAACACCATCATCTCTGAGACAGATGATAAGGCTAGCTGGGCAGTGGTCTGCAGAATAAGGGTGTGGAAGTTCCTCTGTAGTGTAGAGGACTGGTTTATGGATGCTGAAGAATATTTGGAACCAGAAAATGATTACATTTTCAAAGAGGAAGATAATGGCAATTCTTATGTATACAAGAGAAAGAACATGTAAGAGGAGTGTAGAAAGGGGGTCTTGTGTGAGTGACAGTGACTTAGGAGCATGTTCTAGCACCTTCATAGAGAGGTCCTACTGGCACCTTGGCACAATGCCAGTCACTGTGAAAGGCCAGGGCTAGTTGTCAGTGATTAGTGAGGACTAGAACAAAGCTATGAAACCAACACTATGTAGAATTATGAGAAAGGAGGAAAAATAGTACTTTAAGAAATGTCTAAATTTAAGGGATGGACAGAAAAGGAAGGAATATTAAGTTTCCAATTTTTCAAGAGCTATAAGAACACCAAGAGGGTAAAGCATCATGAAAATCAAGGAAAGAGATTCTTTCTAAGAGTTCTAATAAGAGAAGAGGTGAGTGGATTAGGCAATTAGGAGACCACTCATAATTTTTAACAAATCTTCCTAAGTAGAGTTTTGGAAGTAAAGCCCTGGATGGTAAGATTTGAAGTGTGCTCTTTAAGACGTTCAGAGTGAATTTAAATTATTTTTAGTAGATGTTTGACTGTGAAATGTTAGAGAGTGATAAACCAGTATGGTTGAGACATGAGAGAGAGGCAGTGTTGCAAAGTGGACTTGATTGCTGTTTTGATTGCTTTCTTAGTTCAACTGTTCAATAGGATATTTGAGATTTGTGCATGAAAGTAAGAGAATGAAAGAAAAAGGGATGGAAACTAACATGTATTAAATATTAAAACATGTTTCATAGACTAGGAATTTGTATTATGACTCTCACATAGATGATCTTATTAAATCCTGACAGTACCAAGAGGAGGTTGGCACATTTTTTTTTTGATTAAGGTGTCATTTGATATACAATCTTATGAAGGTTTCACATGGGCAACACTGTGGTTACTACATCCCCCCCATTATAAAGTCCCCACCACATAGCCCGTTACAGTCACTGTCCATCAGCGTAGTGATGCTGTAGAGTCCCTACTTGTCTTCTCTGTGCTGTACTGTCTTTCCCGTGACCCCCACACATTATGTGTGCTAATTATAATACCCCTTAATCCCCTTCTCCCTCCCTTCCCACCCACCCTCCCCACCTCCTTTCCCTTTGGTAACCTGTAGTCCATTCTTGGGTTCTGCGAGTCTGCTGCTGTTTTGTTCCTTCAGTTTTTCTTTTGTTCTTATACTCCACAAATGAGTGGAATCATTGGATACTTGTCTTTCTCCACCTGGCTTATTTCACTGAGCATAATACCCTCTAGCTCCATCCATGTTGTTACAAATGGTAGGATTTTTTTTTTTTCTTCTTATGGCTGAATAATATCCATTGTGTATATGTATCACTTCTTCTTTATCCATTCATCTACTGAGGGGCACTTAGGTTGCTTCCATGTCTTGACTATTGTAAATAGTGCTGTGATAAACATAGTGTATATGTCTTTTTGAATCTGGGATCTTGTTTTCTTCAGATAAATTCCTAAGAGTGGAATTACTGGGTCAAATGGTATTTCTATTTTTAGTTTTTTGAGGAACCTCCATATTGCTTTCCACAATGGTTGAACTAGCTTACATTCCCACCAGCAGTGTAGGAGGGTTCCTGTTTCTCCGCATCCTCACCAGCATTTGTTGTTGTTTGTCTTTTGGATGTGAGGTGATATCTCATTGTGGTTTTAATTTGCATTTCCCTGATAATTAGCTATGTGGAGCATCTTTTCATGTAACTGCTGGCCATCTGAATTTCTTTTTTGGAGAAGTATCTGTTCAGATCCTCTGCCCATTTTTTAATCGGGTTATTTGTTTTTTGGATATTGAGGCGTGTGAGTTCTTTATATATTTTGGATATTAACCCCTTGTTGGATATGTTGTTTATGATACATTCTTCCATACTGTAGGATGCCTTTTTGTTCTGCTGATGGTGTCCTTTGCTGTGCAGAAACTTTTTAGCTTGGTGTAGTCCCATTTGTTCATTTTTGTGAACTTTTGTGTCCCTTGTCCGAGGAGATGTGTTCAGGAAAAAGTTGTTCATGTTTATATTCAAGAGATTTTTATTATGTTTTCTTCTAAGAGTTTTATGGTTTTATGACTTACATTCAGGTCTTTGATCCATTTTGAGTTTACTTTTGTATATGGACTTAGACAATAACACAGTTTCTTTCTCTTACATGTAGCTATCCAGTTTTGCCAACATTAGTTGTTGAAGAGGTTGGCATTTCTCCATTGTATATCCATGGCTCCTTTATCATATGTTAACTGGCCATATATGTGTGCATTTATACCTGGACTCTCTCTTCTATTACATTGATCTATGGATCTGTTCTTGTCCCAGTTCCAAATTGTCTTGATTACTGTGGCTTTGTAGTAGAGCTTGAAATCAGGGAACATAATACTCCCAGCTTTATTTTTCATTCTCAGGATTGCTTTGGCTATTCAGGGTCTTTTGTGGTTCCATAAGAATTTTAGAGCTATTTGTTCCAGCTCTTGAAGAATGCTGTTAGTATTTTGATAGGGATCATATTGAATCTGTAGATTGCTTTAGGCAGGCCATTTTGAACATATTAATTCTTCCTATCTATGAGGATGGGATGTGTTTCTATTTATTGGTGTCTTCTTTAATTTCTCTCATGAGTGTCTTGTAGTTTTCAGGGTATAGATCTTTCACTTCCTTGGTTAGGTTTATTCCTAGGTATTTTATTATTTTAGATGCAATTATAAATGGAGTTGTTTTCCTGATTTCTCTTTCTGCTAGTTCATCATTAGTATATAGGAATGAAACATATTTCTGTGTATTAATTTGTATCCTGCAACTTTGCTGAATTCAGTTATTAGTTCTAGTGGTTTGGGAGTGGATTCTTTAGGGTTTTTTATGTGCAATATCATGTCATCTGCAAAGAGTGACAGTTTGACTTCTTCTTTACCAATATGGATGCCTTTTATTTCTTTGTGTTTGTTTGTCGTGGCTAGGACCACCAGTACTATGTTGAATGAAAGTGGCATCTTTGTTTTGTTCCCGATCTTAGAGGAAAAGCTTTCAGAATTTCACTGTTAAGTATGATGTTGGCTATGGGTTTCTCATATGTGGTCTTTATTATGTTGAGGTACTTGGCTTATATACACATTTTGTTGAGAGTTTTTATCATGAATGGATGTTGAATTTTGTCAAATACTTTTTGAGTATATATATAGAGATGATCATGTGATTTTTGTCATTTTTGTTGATGTTGTTGGATTTTCAAATATTGTACCATCTTTGCATCCCTGTGATAAATCCTTCTTGATCATAATAGATGATCTTTTTATGTATTTTTGAATTCGGTTTGTTAATATTTTGTTGAGTATTTTTGTATCTATATTCAGCAGAGATTTATTAGTCTGTATTTTTCTATTTTTTGTGGTGTCTTTGCCTGGTTTTAGTATTATAGTGATGCTGGCCTCATAGAATGAGTTTGGAAGTATTCCCTCCTCTTCTAGTTTTGGGAATACTTAAAGGAGGATGGGTATTTGGTCTTCTCTAATGTCTGATAAAATTCAACAGTGAAGCCATCTGGTCCAGGCATTTTGTTTTTGGGTAGTTTTTTGATTACTGATTCAATCTCATTGCTGGTAATTGGTCTGTTCAGATTTTCTGTTTTTTCCCTGGGTCAGTCTTGGAAGGTTGTATTTTTCTAGAAAAAAAAACTATTTCTTCTAGGTTATCCAGCTTGTTAGCATATAGATTTTCATAGTATTCTCTAATAATTATTTGTATTTCTGTGGTGTCCGTCATGCTGTTTCTTTTCTCATTTATGATTCTGTTTATGTGTGTAGATTCTCTGTTTCTCATAATAAGTATGGCTAGGGGTTTATCTATTTTGTTTATTTTCTCAAAGAACCAGCTCTTGGTTTCATTAATTTTTTCTAGTGTTTTATTCTTCTCAATTTTATTTATTTCTTCCCTGATCTTTACTATGTTCCTCCTTCTGCTGATTTTGGGCCTCATTTGTTCTTCTTTGTCTAGTTTTGTTAATTATGCATTTAGACTGTTCATATGGGATTCTTCTTTCCTGAGGTAGGCCTGTATTGCAGTGTACTTCCCTTTTAGGATGGCCTTCACTGCATCCCACAGATTTTGTGGTGTATTATTGTTGTCATTTGTCTCCATATATTGCTTGATCTCTGTTTTTATTTGGTCATTGATCCATTGATTATTTAGGATCACGTTGTTAAGCCTCCATGTGTTTGTGGACTTTTATGTTTTCTTTGTGTAATTTATTTCTAGTTTCATACCTCTGTGATCTGAGAAGCTGGTTGATACAATTTCAATCTTTTTTAATTTAGTGAGGCTCTTTTTGTGGCCTTGTATGTGATCTATTCTTGAAAATGTTCCATGTGCACTTGAGAAGAATGTGTATCCTGCTGGTTTTGCATGGAGTATTCTGTAGATGTCTATTAAGTCCATCTGTTCTAATATGTTGTTCAGTGCCTCTGTCTCCTTACTTATTTCTGTCTGGTTAATCAGTCTTTTGGAGTGAGTGGTGTGTTGAAGTCTCCTAAAATGAATGCATTACATTCTATTTCTCCCTTTAATTTTGTTAGTATTTCTTGCATATATTTGGGTGCTCCTATATTGGGTGCCTAGGTATTTATAATGGTTATATTCTCTTGTTGGACAGACCCTTTTATCATTATATTATATCCTTCTTTGTCTCTTGTTGCTTTCTTGTTTTGAAGTCTATTTTATCTGATACAAGGACTTCAACTCCTGCTTTTTTCTCCCTATTTTTTTCATGAAATATCTTTTTCCATTCCTTCACTTTTAGTCTGTATGTCTTTGGGTTTGAAGTGAATCCCTTGTAGGAAGCGTATAGATGGGTCTTTCTTTTTTGTCCATTCTGTAACTCTATGTATTTTGATTAGTGCATTGTGTCCATTTACATCTATGGTGATTATCAATAGGTATGTATTTATTGCCACCACATGCTTTGTATTCACTGTTACCAAAGGTTCAAGGGCAGCTTCTTTACTATCTAACTGTCTAACTTAACTTGCTTATTATGCTATTATAAACACCATCTAAAGATTCCTTTTTTTCTCTCTGTCTCTCCCTTCTTTTTCTTCCTCCTCCATTCTTTATATGTTTGATGTCATATTCTGTACTCTTTATGTATCCCTTGACTGACTTTGTGGGTAGCTGATTTAATTTTCCATTTGGTTCAAACTTATTTTTGGTCAGTCTTTTAAGATCAGTTGTATTTGCTGTATTTTCATATTATATGTGGTTTTGGGAGGAGATTTCTGCCTCACTTCTCACACCTCCATCTTTTTCTCCATTTGAGGTGGGCACATTTTACAGTTGAAAATGATGCTCAGAGACATTAAGCCACTTTTGTGAGGTAGTGCAACTAATATTTTCCAGAGCTGTTATGCTATTAGGTAATCCATTTTTTGTTTTATTCATTAATCTATGAATATTCAGTGACTATAGATCATGAACCAGACGGTGTACTGGGCACATAGGCAGAAACCGTTTTTGCCCTCATGATTCTTCCAATGTTGGAGGACAGCCAGAGAGAAAAATCTGCCTCTTGATTATACTGAGGTGTTTAATTCACAACACAGG
Organism: Manis pentadactyla; assembly: GCF_030020395.1. Taxonomy (NCBI): domain Eukaryota; kingdom Metazoa; phylum Chordata; class Mammalia; order Pholidota; family Manidae; genus Manis; species Manis pentadactyla. The sequence continues at coordinate 34,195,548 of NC_080027.1, forward strand.
TTGAAACTTTAGATTTGTGATAGAAACATGTCATTGAGAGATATATTTTTCAAGAACCCTCTTTCTAAAAGAAACCTTAATTATAGCTGTGATTTTGAAGCCTCACAACTGGAAACCTTGCCCATCTTGCTCCCCCTTCACTTTCAGTTTCTATTCCCTCAATCCTTGTCACCTCTCTGTCCCCCCACCAAGCCCCCACACTGGAATACCTCTCTGCTCTGTGCCTTTGCTGATGTTCCCTTTGCCTGGGATGCCTTCTTCCCTTTGCATATCTGTCCAACTCAAACTCACCTCTTCAGCCTCCTCTGGGAGCTCCCCTGACATCATCAGGCTATGTAAATGGACAGCCTGAGCATCACTTGCCCTCTGCAGAACCCCTATTAAAAAATGGCTCAGTGACGTAACGTTTATTTTCTTCTTTCATCCAGAGACTTAAAGTCAGGAACCATGCACTTCCATTCTTGTATCACAATGCTTAGCACAGGAAGCCCTGGGAAATATATGTGGAATAAGTGGCTGGGCATGTTGCTAAAGGAGCGTATGTTTTTAATATCCATAGAAGTTCAAATCTTTGCTTAGTAGCATTGTAGGAATGTTTTTCCATGTGTCATGACCACATTTATTTTGCATTTTAGTCCATTACCATAATAATAACTCTCTATTTGCAGCTTATACATTTGAAAATAAATTGCCTTGCTTAGAGAATAGGGGGAGGGAATGCTATTAAGTGACCATAATTGGTATTACTTTAATAGTCACCTGTATATTATTAAATCAGAACAGAAAAATTCAACTGAAAGAGCTGAAATGCTTAGTCCATTATTGAGTATGCATTCTTGGTGGGATGATATTTTTACAAAAAATGTTTGCCCATGCCATGAAACTACATTTTATTTAACAAGAGCATGAATATATCCTCAGGTGGGCTTAAAAAGTAACAGAGGTAGGAAAATGCCAAAAAAAATTAAGCCAACCTAAGCTAAACCTACACAAAGATGAGAGTAATGGCACTGGGGACAAGGAATGAATATGTTTGTGATTTATCTCTTCTTCACAACTGCACCTAAAAAGCAGTTTAAAATGTTTTGAATATCCTCCTTTCCTCCAAAATCTTGGCCAACTCCCATCTTTACCTATTCTTTAAGGCACACTTACTCTTTGAATCTTCTTTTCTACTCTCTCAGACAGTACTCCTGTTATTTTTACATTCCTCTCATTTTACTGTAGTTACTTGTAGGTTTATAATTTATGTTAACAAATTATCTTTTCCATGCCAGGAACATTGTCTTATTCACCCTTGTATTCCCCAGTGCCTGGTACATTGCCTGTTCCATAGAAAGTACTCAATAAATATTAAAGTGACATGTCCCAACCATGGTTCTAATGATTAGAAGTAAGTAACTCAATAATTACTTGTAGGTCTATAATTTATGTTAACAAACTATCTTTTCCATGCCAGGAACATTGTCTTATTCACCCTTGTATTCCCCAGTGCCTGGTACATTGCCTGTTCCATAGAAAGTACTCAATTAATATTAAAGTGACATATCCCAACCATGGTTCTAATGATTAGAAGTAAGTTACTCAATAGTCATAAAGTTTCTGATCTTATACTAGATTATATATTTGGTTAGTTATAAGAAAACAAGATAAAATAAATTTTAAATTCTTTTGGAATATGGACTATAGTATGTTCAGCATTATACTGCTATTGTTAGAGTTGTCATAAAAAAGATGGTGCTCCTTGTATAGTATACAACTATAAAAACCATAAAATATTATTAATACTATAAAATAACATCACTTCTTCTCATTTTCTGAACCTCCTGCTTCTATATTTTAGTTGCTAAGTTAATTTTATTCTTATCACATATGGAAGATAGAAATATTTGTTTTTCTTCCTCTTTTAATATTTAAGAATTACTGTCTTTTGGTAAGTACCCACTTAATAAAAGTATTTTATTTGAATACTGAGTATTTTGCCTAATACTGAGTATTTTATAAAATAAGCTGAGTATTTTGCATGAATTAAATCTACTTCTTACAATAACCCTGCAAGCCACATAAATTATGGAATAGCATGGGAGTAAGACAGGAAATGAAGTTAGATTATAAAGGAATTTTTAAGCCTTTGTATATCCAAAAGTACTAGTCTCCATCTTGATGATGTTATTAGAGGATTTTAAGTAGAAAAGTACTGTAGTCTGGTATTTTAAAACAAAAACTGCAAAAGAAGAAACTGATATGTCTATTTCTGAAATGTCATTTTTCTCCATTATTAAAGGAATAATTTGTGGTCCTATATGATTATCATTACTTTCGTATTTTCTAAATACATATGAAAAAATTCATTACATTTATATTTAGCAATGAAAAAAGAGTTAACAAATCCTGCATGTAGAATTACAATTAATTTAGGGAGCTACTCTGTGCTCAAGGAAGTGGTACATAACTCACTGCCCCTGAAGTGTAGCCTGCACATAGTGACTTCCTTCCAAAGAGTACAGCATGCAAAGGGGCATGGAGGGGAGGGCCACTTTATAGTGGAGAAACCTAGCAAACACAACCAGGTGATTAAGGTCAACATCAACCAGGATAAGTCATACTGGTAAACATATACTTGTGATATGATATAATATGAATGGCTTTTCCTCTTGGACCTTCCTCTTCAGAACTCATAATCCATGTCTAGCTATGAAAAAAGGCAGAAATATCCAAATCAAAGGACATTTTGTAAAGCACCTGACAGTACTCCCTAAAACTGTCAAGGTCATCAAAACACAAGGAGAGTCTAAGAAATTGGCAGCAACAAAAGAAACCTAAGGATTCATGGCAACTAAATGCAATGTGGTGTCCTGGATAAGTTCCCAGAACAGAAGGGGACACTAGGTAAAAACTAAGGAACTATGAATAAAATCTAGTTAATATTAATGTATCAATATTGGTTCATTATTTGTAAGAAATGTTCCATACTCATGTAAGATGTTAATAACAAGAGAAACAAGTATGGGGTATATTGGGACACTGTATTATCTTTGCAACTTTTCTGTAAATCTAAAAGTATTCTGAAGCAAAAAGTCCATTTTTAAAAAGAGTTGCACTAGAAACTGCTACACTGAAACTATTACACACTGTTTAGTGACTCATTAGCAGATGAGGGAATGGAAATTACTATGAAGAAAAACAAAACTAGCTTTTTGCAGTTGGCTGTAGAATATGGTACTGGAATACATCTTATTTCTTGAAATGAATTTAAATTTTCTTGATGTTAGGGGCTTTCTTTGAACACTTTGGCTTTGTGAAATGAGCACTAGACCAGGAGTCCATCCTCATCCTCATCTTTTGCTGGACCTTGAGAATGTTCAGTTTGCAGATAAAACTCTGTCCATTTGAAAGTGATGTTATGTCAAAAAATAGACCCGAAGAGCACCATGCCTATTTTCAAAGAGAATTTGAGGAAAATAATTTGAAAACATATACAGAGTTCACATTGTAAAACCCTACAGAGATTTGAGAGGAGACCTAGATTTCACTGTCTGTGCATATCACAGACACCTTTACTGCAGCACTTCGAATACCAAACCCACAGCTGTCTTGCCAAATATAATTCTTTTTGACTCTTAAAATAGCTTGTATCTCTCATCTTCCTCATGTCAATTGCACACTTCAGAATTTATTAAGCTGTCACAGAAACTAGTATCATATTAAATTCAAATTTAAGAAGACCAGATAGCCTGCTAAGAATTAGGCCTTTCTCCCTGCAGAGTATTCCCCAGTTATTTCTAAGAGATGCAGCTTGGACCTCAGATGTACTTAAAACAAGTCACTCAGGTTTGCTGCTCTGTTTCTGTGCCCTCTGCTGCCTCTCCTTCATGAGAATGAAACCCCGGTGGACACTGGAGCTTCTCATCATGTACTGTCACTGATTATTTTCTTCCTTACTTGCTTCAATTAAAGGATGCAGAACATCCCAAGGAACCAAAGTTCAGGCTATAATTTTAATAATAGTTTACTACAGATCCGGCCATAACAGAGAAGACGTACGGTGTAGAGCATGACTAGGACCTCAACCCAAGGCAAGACATATCTTGGGGTTCCCTTCCCCACCCAAGTTTCACTCTCACTTCTTTATCTTCTCCAACATTGAGTATAATTGACATAAGAAATGGTAATTATCTGCCTCAGTTCTGACCTGCCTCTAGGGTCTGGGGGCAGCGTACAGCCTTCTCCTACAAGTGCCCCAGACATCTCGGCACTTCCCGTGCAGCCCACAGGAACTCCTGGTCCCAGAAGGAGCAGGTGACTTTTCATCTTAACCTTCTGTTTTAACTTATTAGGGCTGCTCTAACAAAATATCATAGCATAGCTGGCTTAAACAACAAAAATTCATTTTCTCATAGTTCTTAGGCTAGAAGTCTAAAGTCAAGGTATTGGCAGACTTGGTTTCTTCTGGACTTCTCTGCCTGGGTTCCAGATGGCCACCTTCTCCCTGTGTCCTCACAGGGTTATAACTCAGTCCATGTCCTTTTCTTCTTATACAGATACCAGTCATACTGAATTAGGAGGCACCTCAATAATATCACTTAATCTTAATTATCTCTTTAAAGATTAAAGTCCCTATCTCCAAATACAGTCACATCCTGAGGTACTGGGCGTTAGGACTTCAACATAGGAAATTTGCTGAGGGACACGGGTCAGCCCATAATGCTTTCCTTCTAAATGCCCATTTTCTGCCACAGAATTGAACTTTTCCTAGGGTGACTGATGCTAGAAGCATCCATTCCCTTCAAGGGGTTGCCTCATCCTATGCACAGGAGTATGCTGTAACCCTGTAGTTTCAATTAAAAACAAAAAAAAAACCCGTTTGATAGAATTCATTCCTCTATTTATTATGCCCCTCAAATCGGATTCTAATTAGGCTGCAATACATTTAGGCCTATTTCTTTCTGGTTTCTCCATTTTAAAGGTTCAAAACATCTCCAGGTTGTTTCTTCACAGTTGAACTCATTATGTTCTATTACAATTATTTGCATGTTTTCCCAAGTAGACTGTAAACTCCTTGAATGAGACACTGTTTCATAAATCACGGCCTACCACTTACACAGTAGGTACAAATGGGTGCTAAGTGGGATGATAACATTGATTTTACTTAATGCCTCATTCAAGAAACATGTATTAAATACCAACTCATTGTTTGTCAGAGTGGTAAGTACAGGAGAGAAAGCATCTCATTCATTACATGGCCTTAACACTCAAAATACTCAGTCAAACCAACTCAAGATGAGCAGATAGGTCTTGCCTCGCTCTTTTGTATCAGTGTCTCCTCATAGAGTTAGACCTTTCATAGGTTATCACAATCCAGTAGCAGTGACATAATGGACAGAATTATGGAATTAGAACCAGAAGATTGGCTACCTGGTCTAACACAGCTACTCGTTTCTCTAAATTCCACTGTCTTCTGTAACATAAAGAACTGACCATATTTTTGGCAGCTTCCATCTTAGACATTCTATATTATAAAGACATTATTATGAGATAAAATTCTTGAGCAATTTCATCTGCATCACCTGACTGAGGCTCTGAATGCTAAACACTAAACTGCAGAATAATTCTTGTAATAGACCAGTGCCTAGTAGGAGTGCACAGCCTTTCTTATTCTTTTAATTGAAGTCATTTCACAGTTTTAGTTCAGTCATTTGTTTTATGCCCAAGTGGCTTTTAATAACTCTATTTGGTATTATCAAAATAGGAGCAAAGAAAAAAGAACAAACACAGATTCCTCCTCTGTTTATCCTACTGAAAATCCACTCCTATAACATTCCAGAAAAAAAAAATCAAAGATTATATTGTTTTTCAAATTACAGCTACAGATTTTATTATGCAATTGTGCACAAAATACCTATAATTTTTAAGGTGGAACAGTATAACCCAGACTCTAAGATTTCCTGCATCAGATGCTCTGTGCATGGCCTGGGTTCCTTCCTTCAGAAGCCAGGAGGTCTTGAGATCCTAGAGGGGCCCCAGTCTGATTTGGCAGAACACCTGCCATGTAGCTCCCTGGTCTCAAAAGAAGTTCTGAGGGGAGACGTGCTGTGTGAAGCAGCATGCTGTCAGGGAAAATGCATGAGTTCTGAGGCTGGGGAGACGTGGTTTCAACTCTTAGAGAAGAAAGGGAGCTGAAAATAATCATGTTCTGAGAGAGTGCTACAAGATTTTTAGACAGACAAGAATATTACCATTTATGAAGTCTTATAAAGGATTAAGACACCTGGAATTTCCATCCTGCCCCCACCTTATTCTCCAGAGAGCAGGTTGATCCAAAAAAGCTCCCATTATAAATGACTTGTCTGTGGTATGTAATCAAATGGATTAAAACAATTCTTTACCTTTTTATTCGAAATGACATCAACTTTCAGAAAAGTTGCAAGAAAAAATAAATAGTATGACACTCAGTATCCAGGTTTACGTAATGTTAATATTTTGCTCTGTTTATAATTTCTGCACACTTTCTGGACCATTTAAAGATAAATTAGGCAAATGATGGGCCTTTAAACTTAATGACATTGGTATATACTTCCTAAAAACAGGAAAATTTTCTTAGATTACAATAGTACATATAATAGCAATGCACTATTTTATTCAGTCTACTAGCTGTATTCCAGCTTTGTCAGTTGACCCAATTATGTCTTGGTAGGGTTTTTTTATCTCCAATAAAATATTCTGTTGAGTTGGGTATTATTTTTTAACTATCATGCCTTTTTATCTTCCTTTCATCTGGAATCTTTGCACAGTTTTTTTTTTCCCTTTTTTGACATTCACATTTTTAAAGAATACAGCTTCTACCCCTTTATTTTAATAGAATGCTCCTCGTTTCTGGTTTATCTGCTGTTTCATGATTACATTCAGGTTATTCATGATGTTTTGTCCCTCTCAGGGTATCGTATCTGGAGGCATACAATGGCCTTCTTCTCATTGGTTATATGAATTTTGATCATTTAGTGAAAGTGTTGTCAAATTTCCTCCATTGTCTATTTACTACTTTCTTCTCTTGCAACTAATTTTCAGTCTATGAGGAGATTCCTTAAGACCATGAAAATACCCTGTTCTTATCAGAATTTCCCCCTAGATTTAGCATCCTTTAATAATTATTGCCTATTTATTTTGTTCTGTGATGGGTGCAAAGTACTACTTTTCTAACTCCAGCATTCAACCTTCATTTACCAGTTGGCACCCAGGATTCTACTGTGAGCAAAAACCTTCCCTTCTCTCTTATCTATCTATTTTACTATCATCTATCTATCTATCTATCTATCTATCTATCTATCTATCTATCTATCTATCTATCTATCTATCTATCATCTATCTATCTATCTATCTATCATCACCCAGCTTGCTAGTTATCTCAAATGGATTAGATTTTAAGGGCTGTCTCCCTTCAAAGTCCATACAATATTTTTTATTTATACCAAGTTGCTGACTTTTTTTGAGAAAGAAAAGAACTTGCTCTTTCTTTAAAGGAAAGAGTTAGTTAATTTATAAGCTAATTCCTTAATTCACCTGCTAATTACTTCATTATTATGGTAATTAAGGTGTAATAGATCCTGGAAGTGACTCTGGGTGGGAGATGTTGCTTTCAGGAAGCTCACATTCTAGGGAAATGCATGTATAAGTATTCTGCCAAATAATATACTGTTATCTTGTATTTTTATAAAATATCAATTAAAATATATGACTTTTAGACTAACTTAACGTGACAATATTGATATTTCAATATGGATTGAAGATTGCATCCATAATCTCAGTAAATAACAAAATTAAAGTCAAACCTGTCTTTCAATTCAGTTCATTTTTCTAGGAAAATGAGTTACGGTTGGTACTAAAACTGTTACGGGTTGACTTTGTTCTCCTTCGTTCTTGTCCTCACTCCAACAAAGATTTTAAAGGTAGAGACACGACAGCGAAGCACAGAGGACGTTTTATTTGAATTTGTTCCAAGGGAGGGGCGGGCCAGCATCAAAGTAGACAAAGGCCCCAAACCTTTAGGGGAGGGGCTGTTTATGATGATCCAGCTGGCAGGCACTTCTTTGATTGACAAGATGAGATCATTTGATATATACGCATTCTTCTCGGTGTGCATGTCTTTTGCCAGAATGCACACAGAGAACCCTTTGTTGGATGGGAGGAGTAAAACTGCAATTCTATTTTAATGAGATTATGATGAGGCGTGATTTGGGTAGTTCGTACTTACACTGGTTTGAGCCTGCTTTGGGACCTGGTTGGGACTGGTTGATCCCAATGTGCCAGAAGTTCTCTCCCTGCAAAGCCTTTGTTGTCTTCACGTGGGACCCCCTACCTGGGCAGAGTTTGGGCAGTTTTTCCTTTGAACCTTATCTTCCCCTTCCCTGGCTGCTCATGTCTATCTTTCTACCTAACAAAAGGTTAATAAAACTACAGTTTACATATAAAGCACAGACATCCCCATTTATAAGAGCAATATTTTCTATTTTAATCCTTCAAAAGCCTAATATAAGCAAGGTGCTAAGGAGGAAATAAGTTCATTGGTGTCTTTCTGTCTCTCTCTTGAAATGCTTTCAGAAAAAAAAGTACTGAATAAAATACGTAGATGGTAAAACAGGTGTGCTATTATAGGTTTTATACTGATAAATTAGTAGGAACCTCATATTTTGATAATTTGCATGCTAGGAATTCTTTTTATGAAAGGGATATATGAGCTAAGAATTGGACACATACATTTTATGGATACAATTTCTGAAAAGTTGAAACTTGAGGTCTCTGAGCTTTTACAGCTGTGACCTTGATTATTGCTCTCATTCAACCTGCCTGACATGATCTGAGGGCTTAGAAATGGTGGAATAGGGTAGGGTTTGGGGAATTGGGAGGACACTAGCATATACTGTCCAATTCTTAAATACCAGACTTAATTGTGGTTTCTTCTATAACCTGTGAGAGAGACATTCCTACCCATTATACAGATGAGGAATCTGAGAAAGAAGTGACTTGGCAAACATTATAGAGCAGGTCATTGACTTTGTTCAGGTCAAACTCAATTCCTGCCAGACCTCTGGCATATTTCACTACAGAGGTATCTGGTGCATAAACCCAGGGTAACCAACCATGAACTCTTATGAAGCTGCCTTACCAAGACTCCAGGACCATCTGCAGAGAACAGCTTGTGTTCTGTTGAAGATTGTCAAGAAGCACCTGTCCAATCCCAGAGAAAAGCCTAATCCAAGGCTTAAAAATCACAGTGTACATTGTGCATCATGCTTTTCTGACTGCCTTCACATCCATTGTCTAATTTGATCAGCAGTGTATTTTGTTATTTTTATTAAATGATTAACTTGATTTGCTCTCATTAAACTAATGGACAGTAGAGTGCAGAGGAGAACATCAACTCCATCAGGTGAAAGCTCTGACTCGCTAATTTGTTCTGTAGCTTATGCGGTCCCTTTTGAGTTCCCTCAAAGCAGTCATTAAGTTGTGTAGCATGTGACATGTTGAGGCTCTTCCCCCGTTGCCATCCAGGTGCCACCTGCCACTTGGTAATTGGGCCAAGGTCTGCATATGGGTCTTGACAGATCCAGTCTCATAACACGGTGGCACTTAATTTGATGAACAAATAGACTGGCAACCAGTGTAGACATCCCTGGGCTGATCTCTCTTTGGTGGCAGCTGCTTGGGAGAGCCTGTCAGGAGGTAGATGGCATTGGCATTTGAGAGCTGAGTCACCTTCTGGAGAAGTGACTGTGTTTTCTCCAAGTGTGTCCATAAAATACTGGCATACAGTAAAGGTTTCAAGAATCCTCTTACTTAATTTTTATGCAGGTAATATTTGTGACTTGGCAAACATTTCTTTTGCTTTTGTTGAAATAGACTAAGAAAAGGAAAAGGAAATATAAATAATTTTTGTGGTTAGATATGGATTTTGATACTTTACCCATATGCCAAAAGTCATAAAATCTGCTTTAAAATGCCCATGTGTTAGGGGGACTGTGTTTATTTTCCTTGGTTCTTGCCCCTGTCGCAAAAAAAGAATTGAAGGGCGGAGACACAGTAGTGAAGCAGAGTAAAAGTTTTATTTGAAGTTACTCACTTAGAGAAAAAGTGCGGGTGACCTCAGGGAGGAGAGGCACCCTGAAAGGTTTAAGTTTTGAGACAGAATGTGTGGGTGTCCTCAGAGAGAGGCATGCCCTGAAAGGTTGAGAAAAAGTTTTATTTAGGGCAAAAAGGTGCACAATCAGAGAAAGGGGAGTGTGGGTTACCTCAGAGAAGAGATGTGCTGAAAGATTGGGGGTTCCCCCTTTTAAGGATTTTTCAGGAATGTAATAAAGGGCTAGGGGGTGTAGACTTAAGTGGTCTCAAGATGTTTATCTTTGATGAGAGACATACATCTCTTCAATTATCAGTCCTTTAGGTAATTCTGAAAAGTTAATTTAACATAAGAAATTTACTAATCTGGTTCCTCCCCAGGATAGTAGCTTCCTTCTGGGAACATATCAATCAGGACCACCTTCCCAGCCCCCAAAGTGGGTTGAGTTATTGTCTGTTTGCTTAAGAATATGTTAAGAATCTTACTTCTTAGCTTCCTGGGTTTTAAAATGCAGTCATAGCTTTAAGATAGAATCTTTCCTGTTTTTACTATGCTGTTTATATATGGGCTTATTTGCCAAATTAATCATGATACTTGTCTCCTGCCCAGGTTGCAGATTATTTGATTAGGGGCTGGAAGAGGAAAGAATAGCATATAGGTCAAGGTAAAGAATAAGCTGGGCCTTTTAGCAGGCTAAAGTAAATCTTAAAATAGCATGATAAATTGATAAAATAGCATGAAAATTGATAAAATGGAGACATGGGCTATGCTCAGATGCTTTCCTTTATCTGGGAAAAATTTGTACATTCCAAGTTTCTCCTGGCCTTTGGAGCTTTAACTGATTGACATTAACTCTGTGAGTCTTTTCTGGCTCTCTGGTTTTAACTGGTTAACTGTTCCAGTCCCTTTTAGTGGGCTTTACTGGCCTTATTCTCTCTCTACCCCACTCATATCTATTTTCCTGCCTGACACATGTACAAAATCATTTGGTTTTAAGATGCTACTTCTTAAAAAGATAGTCACAGAAGATTAGCTAAGTGTCCTAATGTGGACATGATAGGTGGGCTCAATTTAGTACAGGTCTGATGGAGGCAACACAGGTTAGAGTCTAGATTCAACTTTGAGGATCCAGAAACTTGTTCATACAAGTTTGATACAAGTTCATACAGTGATGACTAAGTTCATGAATATTTAAATTGCAATAATGAAGTTTATTTTTAATAATCTGAAAAATTCATGTTAGGCAGCTGTACCTAGATCCACATAGGGCTAGACTTGAAAAGGGATCAGAATTCTTGTGCCAGCTAATAAGGCACTAAAATCTACTCTGAATAATGCTGGAAGTAGGTTAGCTTTTTTTTTTTTTTTAATCTTTGAACTTCCTTTCAGTAGTTTCTTGGCAGAGTACTTTTGTTACATTTATTCTGATAGAGAAGAGAGATAGTCTTTTACATCTGCTGGTTGTGGAGTCAGAGATTGTCTGAAATTCTAGTATCTCTTCTGCCAGTGATTCACTACCTAAGCATCAGATTCTTTAGGACGGGGATGTAACATATCTTTTGTAAGCATTTTCAAAACTTAGAGGTAATATATATTGCAGGGGAGGGAGGAAAATATTTTCCTCTACCATTCTCAGGTTCTTTCGGCTTGGTCTAGTAACTAAAGTGACATAAAACAGATTAACAGGAGATAAACAAATTTAAGTTCATATGGGAGCCCCATGAAGACATTAGAAGCTCCAAGACAATCAGCCAAATGAGGTTTATAGACCATTTTGAACTGAGAAGCTGGGAGGGGTGTGGACTTCACAGGGGAGAGACAATTCCAGGAGATGGGAAGAGCAAATGTTTGGTAAACAAGTACTTGCCATTGGATGCAGTGGGACACAGAGAAGAATTAGAACAAACATGCCCTGCAGATCTCCCAGCTTACTACAGCCAGCCCATGATCTTTGTAGTTATCTCTGGTGTAGCTCTCTTCCCAGGCCAGGCCCTCAATCTAAATTCTTAGACTCAGTTAAGGGGGAAGTAAACAGCTCTTTTTGGGCTTTAATTGTCTTCAGCATAAAGTAATCCATATACCGAAGTGGCATGTTTTAGGGAGTCTCATTCTGAATCCCAATCAGTAAGGCATCTACTACAGAGCCTAGCATGTAAACACTGGCAATCACCACTGTCATCATCTTCATCTTAAAAACTTTACTCTAATTTTGGACCTATATCTATTAGATTTCCAAGTTCTACATTCCTCATTTAATTTGGGTGGAATTCTCTCTGTTAAGGCAACTTCTGCTAACCAAAAACATTATGTATGGACTTTACAAACCTAACTCTCAGAAGGAAATGCATTACCTCATTGTAAGAAAAAAAATTTATATATATATATATATCCAAAGAGAGAGAAAAATAGAGCCCCACAATGTGAATATATACTGTCTGTTTATAGGCACTTATTGCATATCAAATTTGACCAGAATCTAGACATTCACTTTGGAGAAAAGTAGAATAGCTACTACTTACAAACAGCTCCAGCTTGCTATGCATGCTACCTTACTATAATCTTCACAATAACTCTGAAAGTTAGGTTGCTATTTCAGTTTTACAGATTAAAAAGTGGGGTCAAGCAAAGTTAATTAATTTTTAAATTTCACACAACTGGAGAGTATTTGATCTGGGATTCAAACCCTGGGACAACTGACTTGTAATGCATGTGTCTGTTTATGATATTCTGCCTCTTAGAAAATAATAAACCTTTAAGAGGTGAGGCCTATAGTTAATGAAAGGTCCTAATTCTGAACTCTGTAATCCAAAGAGTCTTTGTTTCTGTTTGATATCAAGCTATGTTGCAAGTTCACACATTTTGTGTATCACCTTTGTGTGAAATAGAAGACTGGTTAAATCATGGACTTGGAGCAGAGGTCCAGCTACACAAGTTTTAGAACTTAAGTTCTACTCAGAGGCTCTGCAAACTACTATCCCAGACACTTTACATTATATTATTAACCAACTAATGGTGACAAAGATGGGAGAAATATATCCTTGTCAAATAATCTTTGAAAGTTACTTTATTGCAGAAGAGTTGATATTTCAGTTAATGTAACAGGAGCTCCTTCTATGTCTTCTATTTACTCTTTTCCCTACCAAAGAGCCAAAATCACAGTGGATCTTTTTATTTGCCTGGGGCCTGGAAAACTACTAATATTTTGCAAGTAGAGGTTTTCTTTCCAGGTCTTAAAATCAGAGAGAATTTTATGAATATAGCACATTTCAATAATAAATCCAGGGTATGGCATAGAGTCTACATTACCAAACAGAATAGTTTGTAAAGTTACTGAATTCAAGATCTAAAGTAAAGATAGCATGTCCCTCTGGGACAACTGAACATAGTATTTCTCTGGCATTACTAAGGTCTGAGCAGAGTACAAAGCATGTCTAGACCAATATCTTAAAAAATTATGTAGTATTTTCAATGTGCAAGGTGCTATGCAAGGGAATGGGGATCCAAGTAATAAATACTACACAGCCCTTGATACTAAAGAAATCATAGTTAATTGAAATACAGTTTAATAATTGATATGACAAAGATAGCTCCAGCTACCATTGAAAAGGGCAGGGGAAAATCATGAGTTTGGAATTAGGTATATTTGGCTTGAGGCTCCTTTGAAATACCTAAGTACATTAAACAAGTAACTGTTGACTATAAGAACATAGGAGTAAGCAATATTTTGAGACTATTTTGGGGTGGTGTTGTTACTGACATTAAATAATGTGTTTAGAAATAAATAATTTAATCGGAGTAGGACCTGGCATTCATTGAGCAATTAATATGCAACAGGGGCTGCTGTGCCAATGTTTGGGCTCATGATATTCAGTCTCGGTGGTGGCCCTCTGGTGTAGGTGTTTTTCCTGTTTAGGTAAATGGAAGTTAGGTGATGCCCAGTGTTTCATAGCAATTAAGAAAGGAAGCTGGAATTTGAACCCATGTCTGCCTGAATTCAAAGTCTGGACAAGTGGTGTTGTACTGCACGACGTCAGGTAGAGCTATAGTCCTCTCTTTGATGGTGCTGGAAGGGAGCTTTGGAGACTTAGTAAGTGCAGTAAATTAGGGTTTGGTGAGACTGCTTCTGGCTTGGAAGAAGAATCACCAGGTCACATTCAAACTTTGCCGCTTCCTCACTGTGTGAGTGCAGTCATGGTGTTCACTCTTCATCCTCTCTCAGTATTATGAAAGGAATTATAGCAATGCAAACTTTACAAAAATACTGTGAGGATTAAAGTAAAACACATATTGAACACTGTTATGGAGTTAGTACAGAGTAGGGGACCTGTAAATATTTGTTTCCTCCTTCTTTACCACATGCTTTTTCCTAAAGAGGGTCCAGAAAAAGAGTGTTTGCTGCCTGCCTCACTGACTGTGCTCAGGGTTTTAGAGCAGGACTTGTAAATTCAGAATGTGCAGGAAGCACTTGAGCATTCTGTCGAAGCACAGTTTCTGACTTGGTAGGTCTGGGCAAGGCCTGAGACTGTGCTTGTTTAATGAGTTTCCAGAAGATGCTAATGCTGCATTTCTGTGATTGCATTTTCATCAGCAAAGTTTGTATTGTTTGACTTTTGTGTTGAATTAAATATCTCCAGCTCCCAGTCAATTTCTTCCTGCTTTGCCTTTATACCAAACAAAGAATGGCTGTTCTCACAGTCACAAGTTGTGACAATATTGGATACCTTTCCAACATGCAGAATACTTATTATTTGAAAGAATAATCTAATAGAAACAAAAACCTATGTAAACAACTATACTAATGCTAGTGAGCATTTCCTATACTGCTTTTGAGTTTGTCGTGTGCTACCCAGAATATTATCTCAATTGATTGAGCTGCACAACAGGTTTTGAGAGTCTGTTATGTCCAAGGCAACGAGGGAATAGAAAAAACAAAGGTAGAACCTCATGATGGTCAGACAGACAGGGCCAACAGGATCATGTAGTAAGATCTATAGTGGAAGTACGTTCAAAATTGTATAGTGACATAGAGGGCATTCCTCTCTGCGAGGTCAATGAAAGGGTCAGGGAAGACTTCCAAGAGGAAGGTGCATCTCCACACCTCAGACCTCATACATCAGCACCATTGCCATCACAGTTTACCTCAAATAGCATTTATTGAGAACTTACTCCTTACCAGGCATTATCCAAGGCATATAACATACATTATCTCAAACAATCACCTCCTCATGAGTTGGGTAATATTAGTATCTGATTTTACAGATGAGGGAATTATGCTTAAGGATGAAATAGTTTGCTTAGTGTTAAACAGCAGGGCTCAAACCTAAGCTCTTACCCCCAAGCTCATGTTATTAATCATTATGCCACAACTACCTCAATTCACTTTATTTAAGATAGAAGAACACAATACTCTTTATGCATATGGCAGATAAATTAGTTGTTTCAATTTTAAGATTGAGGATTCTGAGGTTCATATAAATTAAATCATTTTCCCAAATAATTGGGTAAAAGGTGAGAGCCAGGTTCAAGTGAGGGTTTCTACCTACAAGTGCCACAGTTTCCCATCACATTTTGCAAATCCCTAGATAGAGGTAAGGTAGGCATTTATAAGGTCCATATTCATATACAAGCATATTGTACACCCTCATGGCATAGGAACAACTCCCTTCATCTCACAGACTAGAAGTCTATAAATATTCTGCTTTTGTTTTAAAGCCTTGATGTTAGTAAAAACACAACCTGATTTTTATATTTGGTTCTATTTTCATTTGTGTTTTATTTTATTTCTCTGGCTTTTTTTGATTTCTGAAAATTATTTTTTTTTTGCATTATTAACTGTATGACTTCTACTCTGCCCAAGTTCTGCTGAGCAATAATCTTTCATCTTCTAGAGGCTGGGGGAAATAAACTCTTAAAACTTTATTGGCTGGAGAGGGATGTTTGCCTGTAGCTCAGAAAAGTACCTGTACCTTACCAGCTGCATCTTAGTCCCCTTTCCTTCTTCCCCTCAATTCTTCTATTTTTTTCTCATCTCTTGCCTTCCTCGCACTGTTACCTCCCTTCCTTCCTTGCCTTCTTCCCTTCTCTCTCCCCACACTCTGTCTTTTCTCTCTTGAGTTTAAGAGGTAACAGAGTGTTCTCATTTAAGATTTTGTGATGGATTTTCTGCATTTATAACTGCAGTATGACCATAAGGTATTATGAGGAGAACTGGGTTTTGTGGTTAATTAGAACAAGCCATTATTTTACCTTCACCAGTTGTTGGTTTTGTGATCCCAGGCAAATTAAAGTCTCTTTGCTTTAATTTGCTCATCTGTGAGAGGGAGAGAATAACACCTTTCTTACAAGAACAACAAAATGTCATCTGAAATAGAAGGTACAGAATGAACCCTCCCCGCCCTCCAGTTCAAAAAATATGAAGAAGTTTGGGTCTAGTAAGGCCCTTTGCATGTTTGTCTTCCTAAGTTGGCATGGCTCTATTTTACACCAGACTGTAGAACTTCCATTGGCAAAGATTGCTTTCCACTTATATGTTTGTCCTTAATTGCCCATCCCAATGCATTATATGATGGGTGCTCAAAAAGTAGGATATTTGTTGAATGGAGCTAGGAAAAAAACTAGAACAAGCCCGGGATACAGACTTATTGTCATATAGGCCTTGTGCTCTCATTCTCCCTTTGTCTCTAAAGCAGCCTCTCCTATAAGGAAAGCATCCAGATTGGTCCCTCTGCCAGCAGGGGTTGTTGGCAGCATTTCCTTCTAAATTGGAAAGTAGAAGAAAAGACTGCTCCACCAGCTTCCTTCAACATCTTAGAAAAGTTAGATGTTTAGGCAACTATCAGTTTGCCATGGTGTTCCCTAATGTTCTTTTCAAGGTCATTTATTTATTTGTATCAAGTGAACAAAAGTCTCATAAAAACAACACAGCACAGCAACTTCAGCTCACAAAAATTCAGTAGACTATGGTTATGCATTTCCTCTTTGGAAGCTTTTCTGCCTTGCCTCTGCGTCACTGCCACTCACTCCTGACGTGCTGCATTCCCAAGGTCCCTGCTCCATCTGCCCAAAGTCCAAGGACTGCCCATCCTCTTCTTGGGCAAACCTGTCCCTTCCCAAAGCTGCAAGTCGTCCGTCTGTGATGGTTCTCAAATCTCTACGTCTCTGATCTAGCCATTTAGCTCTACCTTACCTATCCACCATCTTTTAGATCTGTTATGACTGTCCCATAGGCACCTGGGCTCATCACAGAAATGAATTTATAACCCCCACGTAAACTTGTTCTCTTCTGCATTTGCTACTTCAGTGAATGGCAAAAGCAATCATGTAATCCTCATGACCACTTTGTAAGTAAATTTATGGCCCTCTGTAGCTGATGAGGAAACTAAAACAGGAAGAAATCATGTAGTTGGAAAGCGAAAGGTCTGACCTGCTATTCCAGATCATCCTACTCCAAAAATTGTGTTTTTCTGGTGAGCTTTACGAGAAAGGAAAGAATGGAGGGCAGGGGGTGGAGAGAGAAAAACATGTTGATTCACTAAGTAGTGAGGCAATTAGAGCTCTCCCGACCATTGCCACGAGTAGCACTCAGAAGAATGTTAATCTTGCCTCCTTAGACTATCCACCCTGCTTAGTAAAAATCATGAATTGAATAACTTAGTAGAATTTAAAAATAGTTAAACTTATTTTGTTTTATCAAATGACATGAAGATTCTATTTGAGATTGCATCTGTGAGTAATCTTTCAGCCATTGTTGAAACAAAGTCCTAATTGATAGAAAATAATGGGAGAGAAGTGATAAGCTGAACTTTTACTCTAGAATAAGTACTTATTTGAGAATCTTTAAGAGCAAAACACTATTTTTGGCTCATCCGCAAGGCATTGATTAAATAGCTAAGTGGTTTCAATATTTGTAAAGCTAAGGCAGTTTAAAAAATACACAGTGCTCCCATTATCATCCTTTTGTCACTGCCTAGATCCTCAATGCTGTTGAGGCTGCAAGTTCTAGAGTCAGCTTGGTATGGTAGGTACCCTTACAGGGAAAAGATGTTAGGAGCATTTTTAGGCTTGGTTTTGTTGTCAAAGAATTCTTCTACTATGAGAAATTATTTGCCTGTTGAGATAGTGATGAATTTTTAGGCAATTTCTCTATTGACTTGGACTGCTATAATAGTATTTATTTAAAACATCAAGTATATCAATTTTTAAAAATTTTCTGTTGAGAAAGAATCCTGTGGAAATATCTCTGAAAGATCCAAATGGACTTTATGTAACACAGAAAGTAATTCTAGGCAATACTTGCTCCACATGATCTGTCGTAGATAGAAGAATGCCTGTTAAGAAAAGAGGAGCCATCGAGTACCCAGATGCTTCTTCTTTCGGAGGACCGTAATTGGTCTCCATAGCCAGAGAGTTTTCCTTACCTTTGCAGACTCAGAAATATAGATCAATGGTGGTATAGACTGAATGTGTCCCCCTTCCCCAAATTGCTATGTTGAAACTAATCCCCAATGTGAGGGTATTTGGAGGTGGAGCCTTTCAGAGATGATTAGGTCATGGGGTCCAAGGCCTTATGAATGAAATTGGCATCCTTCTAAAAGAAGCTCTAGAGAGATCTCTTGCCCCCTTTCACCATGTGAGGACATGACGCAAAGAAGGCTGTGTCTGCACAAGGAAGTGGGCCCTCACTGGACAACACAACTGTTGATGCCTTGATCTTGAATTTCCCAGCCTCCAGAACTATGAGAAATAATTTTTTGTTGTTGATAAGCCACCCAGTCAGTGATATTTTGTTATATCTACCTGAATATACCAAGATCTGCAACTGTTTCTGATAACATTCAGCAAATTTAATCATCTCTGTACCTTAGTTTCTATATTTTAAAAAAAAAGCATAAATATAGCTGAGCGTTGGAGATGTTTAGTCTTAAATACTTCTTGTTGCTATTGTTATGACCCTCAGCACGTGGCAGAAACTTAGCTGAGTATGTCTATTACATTGCTATTTCTCTGTCAAGTTCACATTGACTAAGCTTGAGATTACCATATAAAGCAGCCAAGGAATTAAATGGGTATTTATCTCAGTACAGTAATGAAAATTTATTTCTTTTTATGCCAAGCAATTTTCTGCCCCAGTATGGAATTATAATAAAAGCCAGATTAGCAAACAGATATAAATTAATTAGCATCAAAACAAGTAATCCTAACACTGCAGTCCTACTCCGAGTCCCAAGAGAAGTAAAAACATATGTCCACACAAAGACTCAAGTGTTCACGGCGGGTGTGTTCATATTAGCCAAAAACAAAAAAGAACACAAATCTTCATCAACTGAATGAATAGGATTTATAAATATGTTTGGTATATCTATATAATAAAATACTATTCAGCAATGAAAAAAAATGAACTATTGATGTGTGCAAAGCATAGAATAATCTCAGAAGCATTATGATAAATGGAAAAAGTTAGACATAAAATCAAATTTTCTGATGTCATTAATATGAAATTCTAGAAAAAGAACAGTCATAGTGACAGAAATCAGATCAATGCTTGTCAGGGACCAGAGGTAGAGAAGGAAAGTAATGGCTGCAAAGGGTCATGAGGGAAGGTTTGGGGTGATGGAAACAGGTATAAATACCTCATATCATTATGACTTGTTATTTGTCAGAATATATCAAATTATACACTTAAAATTGGTGAATGTTATTATATTTAAAGTATATCTCAATAAAGATAATGAAAGAAAAAATAGCAAGAAGAAAATAAAATGAAAGATGTTGGAAATTTCCATCTGAACTATACATTAGTCCCTTTTCAATCAAACTGAACTATACATTAGTCCCTATATTTCTGATGACCAGATTGTACTAACATGAGCTGATGTGATCAAAACACAGAATCTTCCTAATGTCAGATCTCATCCCAGACTGGCCTTCTAGCAGCCTAGATATTATTGTCCTCATTTTACTGATGAGGAAACTAAAACTTGATAAATTCATATAACTGGAGGATAGAAAAACTGGCTTTCAATCCAAGATCATCCCACTCCCAAAACTGTCTCCAGTAAGTTTTATCAGAGAGGAAAGAACAGAAAGAAAAGGTGAAAAAATGCTGGGAAAACACACACACACACACACACACACGAAATGCATTAGGGGTGACTGAGGAAATGGTGTACTCAACCCCAACATAAACCTTTTGTGATTTTAGCTATTCTACAAGTAGAAATTCTTTTGCCTAGGTTGGCCATGAATGGTGTTGACAAAATTCTTTCTCCTCTTCTTCCAGAAACAGACAAACTACTTTCCTCAGAGTCCTTTGCAGTTAGATTGGTCATGTGACTTGAATTGTAGCTAATAAAATATGAGTGAATGTGATATGTACTACTTATAGGCATTATAAAACCTTTCCACATGTTCCTCTATGATTTTTTTTTCAACTTGAGGTAAGATATGATCCCAAAGGCAACCTTTGGAGCTATGAGTTGAAGATACCAGAAATGGCATAGTCTTGGCTCATGGACTATGTAGATAAGAGCACCTCCACTCAGCACAAACATCCATTCCATACAAATACACTACCACCCAGTATCTACCCCTACCAAACTGGAACCAGTCTTTACTTAATATGAACAACACATAAATTCTCTTATACTGAAATAACAGCATCTATATATCTATCTGTGGCAGTAATACAGCCTACCCTAGTTAATATAATAGGCTAGAGGCAGTCTAGACCCTTGCATCATAGCAGGCTGACTAGTTTACTTTATAATTTTCATTTAGCCCACACCAATCAGTTAATATTCCTTCCATTTTAAAATATAGCCAATTGGACATTCTATCCATAGTGAAGGAGATAGTTTGTCCCAAAGCGTACAGACAGCTGGACTTTCCCTGTAGGACATCCAGACAGGTGTCCATCCAGGTAGAATCAGTAGGCCCTGGACTGAGGATTATCTTACTAGCTTTATGCAAAGATAACTATTCAAGGAAATGTGGAAGAGGTGTTCACTCTAATAGAGAATTATTCTTAAACCTAAGTTTAAGAATATCTCCTAGAAAATTAGGTCAAGTCAAGGTCCTTAAACTTGACCATTCCTAGTAGTAATCCTCTTCTAGGAAGGGGCATATATAATGTGAGGCTTGGACTGCAGAGGAGCACTGAGTTACTCTGAGACGAATACTCAGGTCATCCAGATTCAATAGTTCTTTCTTTGGACACTGTCCAGATATACACTGCTAACACTGGTTTTCCTCTTTGCACTTTTCTGAGCTGCTATTGCTAACAACCTGTTTTTCTCTTGACATGCTTTTTTTTTTTTTCCTTCTTTAGTTTAGCTAATACCAATGAGTCAAATCTTATTCTGGCTTGAGAACTATTTATTCTCCTTAAGAAGACTGTTCATATTTCTAAACCCATCCATTATGTGCTAATTTATCAGTCAGACACCCAGAGAGCTCTGGAGACACTCAGGCATTATCCAGACAGTGATTTATTCCAGCTCACCAATATATAGACAAAAAACTAAAACAACAACTTAAAAAACAAAAGCCTTTCCTCATCTGGAGTCTGTTACAGAAGTAATCAGCAAAATGATTTGTGCATGTGTTATTTTGTTAAGTAACATGGTATACAAGAAAAAGCCAGTTAAATAGAGGTTCAGATACTTGCAGAAAACCTACTGGGGTTGTGCAACTTGCATCGATTTATTTCAACTCTCTCACCTACAAAATAAAAATCAATGCCATATGGTTTTGGTATATGTATTAAATGTATTAATTCCCTCTCTTAATGCAACAGAAGATAGGCAGCATTGGGTTTCTTATCCCTGTGGGTACACATTATATTCTATAGTGCAGATACTTATCTTCAATTGCAAGGCATTTCTAGAGAATTCTCAAGTATCAGATGGGTTCTCTGATGAAATGACTTTGAAAACCGTTTGCAAATTTGAGGGCCTCATTGACTTTTGAGAAATTATATGCAAATATACAAAGTATGAAAGAAACATGTAGTGTTGAACCCAGAGTTTTCAGATTGTGAATGACATTATTATCACATACCTATGACTGAAAAGCCAGTTGCCCATAGGTGAGGGCCTTGATGCATTATGGCCTGGTGAAGTCTACAATGCAAACAAAAATGATTCCTTTCTTATTTATTATATTTAATAGTATACTGCTTTAATTCTCCTCACAGAATTAAAGGCTGTCTATGGAAGAGGGAATCTTTGGAACTAAACATTGAATCTAATAAGGAGCTGGAATTTTGATTAGCAATAAAGAAACTATTGATCAGAATATCTGATAATGTATCAGAGTAAGTACACAGGAAATTTCCTAATTTCGAAACTGTATAAGTAGAAGCTAGCCAACAATAGCCCTGTCGAAACTTAGACATACAGGTTACAAAGCAGAACATCAACTTCTAGCAAGACTGGAGCATACTAATTGTGTGATCTTGTGAAAGTCACACAATCACTTTGAGTTTTAAGTTTGTTGTTATTAAGGTTGACTCACAATACCTACCACAGAGGATTGTTATAAGGGATAGAAATATTTATAAGGTACTTAGGCAATGTGTAACCCATAGTGGAGAGTAAAATATGGTAGTGGTAGTTATTATTTAAAAAGAAATTCCTATCCTGAGTTGGACCAATCATAAATTCACTACCTCTAGGATCCTCTGGTCTAAAGTGAAGGCAATGTCTCCTGCTCTGTGGTATTTTGGTGTGCCTCAAAGAAATAATACCCATGGAATTGTTTTCTGAACTATAAATATTCTACAAACATAAATATTTTTTTGCAATGTAAATATCATTATTATTATTGTCCCTTGCTATTTTAAATTTGTAACTCTGAAATATGGGGAAAAAAAGAGTCTGTAAACCATGGGTGAAAATGATTCATTATTTTCCCCAAAGATTAATCTTCTTTTATAAAAAAAAAATCTGTTGTGCCAAATATTAATTTGCTTAAACAGTAATAACAACAATGAAAAAAACCACACACCTCTGCTGGCTTCCCTCATGCCAGCTCTCAAGAAGTACTTTACACCCTGACCTGTCATGAGCATGGCGGGTCACAAATGGTCATCTGTTGAAAATGTCTCCATTTAGTAGTGGTATCACAGTTGTCTTCCAACAGCTGCTTAGTAGTGCTTAGCAAATATATATAATAGCCAACTCAAGCTCTAGTCTGACCCAGTGTAGCTATTTTGCTGTTCTAAACTTTGACCATTTATATTTTTTCCACTTAGTTGTTTTTCATCAGTGTTTGCAGCCTGTCTACTGTCTTATCTCCTGCTTATCAGAATCACTGTTTCCTTATCTCAAGACAGTTTCTGTATTCTCCCTGTGGTCTCCCTGAAGCCTGGGGGGAGCTGCATGAATACACTAGCAGTCAAACAGTTTTATTTCCCATGGCATCTAATATGTATTCTATTTCCCAAAGCTTTAAAAATGAATATTATAATAAGTGAGAACATAGGGGAAAAGCAGCTTATTTGTATAAAAACCATTTTCAATACCTAGTCCCTATTATATTAACTAATCGGAGACCAACTTATCAAATGAGTGTTATAAAGCGAAATTTTGAATACCCTTGCCCAGACTTCAGAGTCCTTATTCAGTTAAGGACTGGCTGCAGATTCTCACTGACCAATAATCATCTTTGGCATTTTTATCCCATAAAGGATAAATAAGCTTAAAATATCCAAACAGCTATAGGAAAATTTTAAAGAAAAAAAAATCCCTCAAGATAAAGCAGTTATCTAGAATACTGTCACATCTGAAGTCTTCACAAATGAAAAGTTCACATCTCTGCATTAAAAAGGAGAAGGACAATGGGAAAGGGTGGTGGTGGCAGACTGTGCAGAGAGAAAAATTGTTAAGACCAAAGCTGAATTGTTATCTCCTTTTTTTCCCCATTGGAAGGACTCCAGATATGACCTCGTGGCTTGTGAGTCCCGTCTTACTAGAAACCTCAGGTGTGAAAAGTCAATATTCCTATAGGCAGGGAATGAAATCTGAGCCAAGGCCATAATACTTGCTATTATCCATCTAAATGGACTGTTCTGTTAAACAGACTTTAGTCATAGAGCCTTTCTGCCTTGTTATCTGTGATAAAACAAGATGGCAGTCTATCTGTTAATCAGCTTGTTATCAATTTACTCATCTGCCCATCTGTCATCACATATTTATTGAGAATCAACGGTATGCCAGCATTATGGGTAATGGGGATATAGAAATATAGAATGTATAATTTGTTTTCAAGTCTGTCCTATATTTTTTCATAAGTTTTAGAGAGAAAAAACACAAATGTGTGGTAAATTATAGTATGTTGTCAAAAACAATAGTCAGGCAACAAAAGAAGAGGCTGAACATGTATATATATACCTGGTCGTAAGAAACTTGTACCAAGTCAAAGGTGGCTCAATTTCTCAATGCTTTTAACATGTCAATTTTTAAAAGAGGGATAAATCAACAGTGTTTCCCAAGTTATTGGACAATGGAAACCTACTTTTAGTTTGGATTTGCATTTGTTTATCATGAAATAATGACTAGTATTTCATGGGACATGCTTTGGAAATTAAACTGAAGATGATGGGAAATCACTGAATGATTATGAACTGGGATAGATTGTGAAAAGACTTAACCTTTAGACAAATACTCTTACATCATTAGCAGAATGATTGTGAGGGAAAAGACATGGTAGGTAGGAGGGCAGTTGACGAATCTGTACATTTGTCCGGGTAAGGAACAAGGAAGTCCTGCACTAAGGTGGTGGTTGTTGGAAGGAAGAATACATAAGAGAACTTGTTGATTTCCAGAACTTCTGGTAGGGTGCGACTATATGGATAGTACAGGAAGACCAGAAGGAAAACTGGGGGAAGATGATATGTGGGTTTGGACACATTGATTTTGTATGAATGTCTAGGAGGATATTCTGCCATTGTGCCTATAGAGCATTCTATGTGTAGGTAGGAGTGAAAACTATGGGAACAAATGATATTTTAAGAATAATAAAGACAAGAGCCTAAGCTATTTCATAATTTTGCAGAGAGCACATTCTAATTAAGGAATCTACCTTTGTTACATGTTGGTCATCCATGACATAAATAGTGTCTCCAGCTGTTGCTTGGCTGACACAAATTCACCTGCCTCTCCTTCTAAAAGTCCATGAAGAAAAAAAGAGCTAATACATCACTTAACTACTCAAAAAAAAAGTTCAATGGAAAAATCCTTTTATGAGGCTTAAGACATTCCATCTCTGTGGGTCCAGACTCTACTAAAATGTTTCTTATAAGACATCTTAAAAATAATTTATACAAACTATAAAGTTTAGGGAAGAAGCAAAAATAAGAAAAAGATGTTTATTGTCAAATGCTCCATAGAGGCTTGTTTTTTTTCAGTGACATGTAAAACCTGTTTTGGAAATGTATATTTTGCTATGAATTCAGATTTCAAACAACTGTTTTATGTTAACTGTAAAGATCTTTTTTTTTCTTACTCTTTCACCTGGGGAATAAGTAAAACTGGGCATCATAAAAGTAACAGGAGCATTTGACTTTTATTTTGTTTCCTAATTTCTATTTTCCAGTAAATGCATCTGACTACAATTTATTATAGTGATAGAGCGAGGAGAAGGCTGTGGTGTATGGCACAGGAGCAGGTCGGATGGATAGACACAGGGGCATTTCAAGTCTCCAATATCTTTCTGCAGTAGTAGAATTAGGTCCATTTCTATTCTGGTTTTGTCACAACTAGCTGCATGATATTATTAGTAAAGTTACCTAATTTCTCTAAATCTCACTCGCTTTATCTGTAAAATCAAGGATTGGACTAAAAAGTCCCTTCCAGCTTTATGCTATGTAATTTTAATTTATAATATTTTCTTTGAGGCTTATGTAAATATTGCAGAAATTTGGTTCAGAAAAGAATTTGATTTAAAAAACATACTTAATATTAAGAAGAAGAAATCTTCCCAATTCCTAACATCTTCAGTCAGAACACAGAGCTCTTCCCTACTTAAAACTATGGATTGCATATTTTTTCATATACTAATACTATTAATCTAAAGTACTAGTGACATTCAAAATACCCATCCATTTGCATTTATTCTTAAGCTTCAATGAGCATATTTCTGATGATTATAATTCTTGAAACAGGTGTCTTTCTTAAGCCAGCTATAAAGGTTTTTACAAAGTATTTGGCTATTTTTCCCACCTCTGCCATTAATTCTAATTCTAGTTAAATTAAAACAAACTGATTTACTGTCTGATTCCTAATCTTATCTTAAAATTTCCTTGGTTTACCTTTTGATAGCACCAAGAATCATAACTCTAGCATTAGAAAGTATTACAGACCCATCTCCAAGGGTTTCTTTTTTCTTTTTCTGTTCTCTGTGTACTGCACACTTATTATTTATGGCAGAATGGAAGGCTCACAGTGAAATTCTTGATTGTACTGTATCAATATATAATGGCAGTGAAAATCTGAATGTTCTTAAACTCCTTTGAAATTATGTCTGTCGCATCAAAGGAAAATTACTTGGGAAGACTTCATGGTAGCTATAAATAAGCACCAACATTCGAAGGATTTTACTTCAAAATATCCAAGCAAAATTTGTTCTGATTTTTAATAGCAGAAAATAACTACTGAGTCAGGACAGTGGATGGAGTGGGAAGAAACTCAGTGGGGGAGTGCAAGGAGAGGAAGGGAGAGGAGGAAAATATCTTATAAGTTCTGACTGGCATTTTAACTAGCAAAACAGGTAAAAGTTGGAGAGTTGTGGGAGTGGATTCTGAGAGAAGTGATCATTCTCTTTTCCCAAGAACCCTGGCCAACTGGGTAATAAATGAGTCATTGCTGGTAGCTGGAAGAAATGTTCTCATATATATTTTACTGAGAGAGTTCTGTCTATCTGAGAGAGCATATATTATTGAAAATATTATTTTTATAGAATATGTAGCCCTTACACACATACGTCAATGCTAAGTGGAAAAAAAAAAAAAGAGTCAGTCTTAATCCTGGAAAAGGAAAGACAAAGTAAGAAACAAAATTAAGTTGGAAAAATAATAACTGTCTCTCAGATCACAGTACTTTCCTGTTTTTCTAAGACAGCTTTTACTTGAGGTTAATGGAATTGATTCATGCTCTCTGGTCTGCGAATACTTCTTCCACACAAGCTGAATTTCTCGTTGGTGCTGAACTGCATCAAATATTTAGCCTAAATTCATTTGCTACTTAAGTATCCTCTAGCCACAGTTTTCCTGGACATAATAATGGATGTTGTATACACAGTGGAGATTTTGTAAGGAATTCTTATTCTGAATTTCTATTCTATTTTAGTACCTAATACTCTGTGATTATTTATTTGCTCTTAGTTGGTTGAGAGTTGTTTGAGGGAGGTCCCCTTTCTTAGTCATTCCTTCACCTCCAAGGTCAACCCCAGTGCCTGGCATCTAGGAGAGACTCAGTAGGTGTCAATGCTATTCATGCAATGTAAGAATACTATTCACATCTTTATATTTCTCTCTCTTTCTGTCATGTATAGTATCCATTTATTTCCTTGTATTGGTGACCAAAAATCTATAACTTTGTAGAATTCCCTGAAGAAGTAAAAGAAAGCAAAAAACAGCACCCAAAACATACTGAGCACCTTCTTTGTTAGACTGTGCCAGGTGTTACCAAATAAATAGTTTCTGAAATCCTCACAGCATCCTTGATAGAGAAGTGTTATCAACCCATTTTACAAATGAGGAAAGGTGAATGCTCATAAAGATGGTTTAGCTTGGTCTTTAAATTTGTAAGAGGGCAAATCAAGATACGAATCACATTTGCTTTTCAGACTATGTTGAAGTAGTGTGTGTATATTTAGAGAGACAGAGACAGAGAGAGTACAGCTAAACTTTGTGTAAGTCTTTAAGCAGTTTTGTTCCATGGGGGGCCCATCCCCCAGTGTGTCCTATTACTGATACTCAGCCACTGTGCTTGAAATGAAGTGAGGCCTTTGTAATGTACTTCCAAATAGTCTTTGAGGTCATCTCCTTCTGCTCAATTTCTGTAACACCAGGAAGGAAATGATCAGATGCTACCAGGCAGTGTAGACATGCCTAATAAACAAATGTCTCACTTCCCAGTTAGGGTGTGAGCCCCTCAGCATCAGGGCCATGGTTGTGTAAATTATTTTATACCTATTTTTTCCTCTCCATTTCCCGTAGCCTCAAAGCCCTTCTTTTTGTCCCTTCTAGTATCTTTCTGACATCTGACCTCTTTCCCAACATACACCCAAATACAGACCTAATCATGGCATTATTTTGCCCAAAACACTCACAAGTCTCCTTAGACTGTATGAGAAAATCTGGCCCCTCTAACTTAACATCTGGTTGCATTCAATCCTGCTGTGCCTTCCTCTGCTTTCACATCCACCGCACTTCCTCTAAATCCCACCATAGAGTGCTCCTTACTCAAATCACCCGGTCCCCTCATTGTAGTTCCTTTATTTATGAGTCTTGCTCAACCTGGAATATGTCCTCTTTCCTCCTCATAGTGGAAAAATGCTTACTTATCTTTCAAACTCCACTTTAAATATAACCTTTCCATGATGCCCGTTCCAGCATTCTCATAGAGTTGTTCCCTGAATACTTTATACAGATCTCCACTGTATCACTGATTACATTTACTGAGAATATTTCCTTATTTTTCCCTCTTACTACATGATATCCTGATTTAGTTCTTGACAATATTTATCTGCTCAGTAATGTTTCTGAAAGAAGGAAAAAACCTAAGGAGGACCAGGACCTGATGAGGAATGGTCAGCTGCCAGCATGCCGTTACCTTTTTCCTCAGGTGTGACTAATCCTTATGTAAGTACTCTTCCTTGTTTCTTAAAGAAAAACAGGGAAATAAATATGGAGAATTACAATTCCATTTTCAATGCTAGAAATTAAAGTTTAGATTTTGATATTTGTTTCTTATTCCATGTCTGGAATAAGAAAGGAGCTGAATCAGAGGAGAAATTGTTAATATTAAAGTAAATAGAAGAAAGCGGCTAAAGTGGAATGAGTTCCAGTCCCAGCATCACCATTTAATGCTTTTGAGCCTCTACAGAGTCATTCATAAAAGAAGGAGAATAACAGAAGGACAAAATAATATATTGTCTTTCCAATGGGTTTCAGCCCCAGACAAGTTCACTATAGATTCAGTGTGACCAAAGAAAATGACAGCAAAACGTTCTTGGGGTGAAAGGGTTATACCCAACTTCATTTCCAGGTGGCAGGTCAGTCACTAAAATCCCAGGTGAGAATCCTGGTCACAGAAACTCATTTTATCCACATATATATCTCACTGCAGTGATCAACATTTATGCAAACTACCATATTTAAAAGAGGTTAGCAGAGCATTGGCCTCAAAATTTGAGCTGGATAAATGCTTCTCTTTCCTTTTTTCCTTTCTTTTGATTCATCTCTTCATTCTTTGCCTCAGTTTCTCTGTGATTCTGCTACCCTCTCCTTGTTTAAGTCACAGCTCAAGAATTAACTCCTTCAGAAAGCCTTTCCTATCTGGACAAATAAGGATGGTGTGTTTAAATAGGGATGAGGTGTGTGTGTGTGCTGGGCTTGGGGGAGTTCTCTGTGCTACCATGGACCCTGTGATTCCTTCTATAATAGTATCTTGTGTAATCCTAATAGCATTATATTTTCCCCCAAATCTGTGTATCTTCCTTACTGGAAGTGTAGGGTATGTATCCTAAATGTCTAGCATAGCTCTTAGTGAAAGGTAACTACTTGATATATGTTAGACATAACTAAAATCTGAGCCTCCACAATGTATTTATGTTTATAAGGACATTTACAGACTCTCAATTCCAACCTCTTTTAGGTATCTTGTCCCTCCCCCAGTGCTCCCTGCTTCTTTAGCAAAAGGTTTGTATACAGTAGTTAACTGGACAATGTTTACTGATGGAAAGGAGTCTAAGGACCTATAATAAAATTAGTCAGTTTTTTGAACTACATAACAGATTGCATTAGTAATCATTTTGTGCCATGTCTCTAAATGTTTTCCCATTTTACAAGTAGTAATAGAAGGCTCTGAAAGCCTGCATTTTTCCTCAAAAGGATTGTGATAAACAAGTATGTAAAGATCTTTAGTCCTCCAAACTACATCACATAATTCAACACAAGCACATATTACAGTTACAAGAGGCAATTGCCATTATCCATAATCAAGTATGATTTTAAAGAATTAGGGGTTCTTAACCTAAAATATCAAAAATAAATAATTTATCATAACAGAAACTATTTTTTTCTTCAAAACATCACCTACTGCTTTACTAAGCTTTTATCATGATTAGCATATAATTTTTCTCATATAGATAGTGTGCTGTGATATCCCTCTAATGTCACAATCATTCGCATTTGTGTCCTCAGTTGTCAGCAGAACACTTTTGCATGTATGCAATCTTCGGGGCAAGGCGAGGGATTGCTCTAGCTCCATTTTACAGATGAGGGAAATGAGTCTCAGGTAAAGTTATTTCCAGAAAGTCACAATGAATTTAAAGGGCAAAGTCAGATTGGAAATCTGTCTATAAATAGTCTTGCTGAGGTCACAATTCATTTTGTCAGTAGGTGAGTGCCTGTTGTTTCTTCTGTAGTAATGGGAGCATGGCTTGTGATTTTGAGGTATTTGTCCAGTCTTTCTCTCTGCTTTGGAAGCTTCAAATGTCCTTTTAATGCCTTTACAGAATCATTGGCATATGTGAACAATTAAATTTTTATTTAATCATGCTCTAATACCAGTATTTTATACTCTTATGAAAAAAATTGTTCATATTATAATTATTATATTAACATAATATTCATTTATTTTATAAATATTTAGGTAAAATTTTGCTAATGCAATGCAAATGCAGAGATGAAAATCCAGGGCTATGCTTTCAAGGAAATAAATTGATACCTTGATGGCAAATTGATTTTATCTAGTGTGATCATCTCTCATTATTTAGCAATATCTCCTTTTGCATTGTGTGAAGAATTATGAGGCTGTGTTTAGCCTTGATAAAAAAGGATGTCTGCAGTGGGAAAAGGAGGAGGGATGGTACACTTAATTAAAAAATGACTGGTGTAATGGATAATATTCTCTTGGATTTGTTTACTTAATTTGCTTTGTTTTTCACAATGAAAATGTGTGTACTTTCGATTTTATAAATAAAATGTTTATGGAACAAAATAAAATAATACTGGCCATGTTTAGGAATAAAGTAGAAACATCTTTCTTTGCTTTATGTTGCTTTATTCTGAAATGCTTACCATTGATATTTTGGTTGTCATCCTTACATAGTTCCACATATGTCTATAACATATACACAAATATTTATGCACTATGAGTTTACATAGATGGTATCATACACGTATTTTTGTCTTGGATATAGGCATCTTTAATTAATTAATTTTGTAAGTTTATCGGTTTGTTGAAGCACTACCAACCTCACCACTCCAATACTAAGAGGCTCATATAAGCAAGGTTGATAATATTTATATTTGTCATCACACAAATTTATTACACCCACACATATCTACGCATATACATGGTTTTTGTCATTATTCATTTAAAAAGTGATTGTCTTACACATACTTCCCAAAATCTTGCTTTTTTTTCCATCTACCAAAACAGTCTGGAAATCCCTCCAAGTAAATTGTCCAAGCTGTTTTCTTTAAATGCTTTCCCTAGCTTACAAAGTACTTTGATATCATTTCTAATTCAGTTCCTCTAAGCCACTGAAGTAGTTATACCAGATACTATTTTTTTCATCCTTAAAATGTATAAACTATAGTTCAGAAGATTAAGTGACTTATTCAGTACAGATAAGTATTAAGTAATAAAGAAAAACTTTCACCTGGAACTTCCTATCCCAGACCCAGTGCCCCTCCCACTCTCCTAGTAAGTGCCACGGTTATATGGATTGTCTCTAGGAGGCTTAAAGGAAGGAGGGAAAGGCTCTTCATGAGGAGCGTTACAGTTCACTCATCCAAGGTCACTGTCATGATAAGGTACCTTTAAAGTAGTATCACACCCATTTTTCCAAAGAAGAACGTGAGTTTGAGTTTATAGAACATTCCCAACTTCCCCTGCCTAGACAGAGACAGGAGCCAAGCCCAGTATATGGTAAATGCCAAATCCTATGTTCATTTTTTAAATAATACATTAATTATTATATAATTACAGTTATATTACATATGTTATGAGCATAATGTACTCTTTTTTTAAATTTAAAATTAACCTTCTGAGGACAGTGATTTATCAATCATTATCTCTTTCTAGTAGATGGAGATTTGGGGGACATAAATGCAACAAGAGGAGGGATGTTTCTCTGACTGGCACTTGGTATCAGAGAAACAATAATAAGATTAGGCAGAGTACATCTATCATCACATTGTACCTGTAGTGTATTAATTAAGTAAATATTTTGGGTTTAGAATTTAGACTCTTGTGTCTGAAAAGATTACATTTTATCTGTGGCCTCCTAATGTTCAAGGCAAGGCTGAGTGAGACTGAGGCAAAATCCTTGGGCAATTGCAATCATGTCATCCTTTACAATCTATGAATAATGAAAAAAAGCCACATGTGTTTTATATAATTCTATCCATTACATATGTCAGAGAAAGTGCTACAGGTTTTTCCCAGATAAGTGATACCACTATGTCAGTTTTTCAAGGTCATGTATTTGCATGTGTGTGTGTGTGTGTGTGTGTGTGTGTGTGTGCACGCTTGCTGCGCATTACAAGCTTGGTGTTTGGTTTTGTGTGAGATTTACAAAATCCAGATAAATATTGGATGGGTGGTAAAAATAAATAAGTGCTACTTTGCCAAGAGAAAAAAAATGTTCTGAACCTTAGATATAGATGATAACTTAACATATGTCACTATAAATCTGCATTCTGTTTGACTAGTTGATTTGAGGAGTCATAAGATATTTTAAGACTTACAAAAGCATAAAATGTGCTCATTTGTGTTTACTGCTTACTGTCAACAGAGTACTCTAGTCTGTAAAGAACATAACATTAGAACAAACTGTTCAGGTCTATGCAATACAATGTGAAGCCAGGAATAAGCAACTGTGAACTGTGTTAGGCATTTTGACTGTGAAGTATGTCAACAATATGGTGTCCAAATCTATTGCTTTCTTTACGTATCTATTTGAATATGTAAGCCTATGTCCACAAAAAGATTGAAGGTGGCATGCGTATGTGCATATACTGTTTAAAACAAAGGTTACTCTATTGCTTACTATGTCCGAACCATTTAACTTGGTATTGCCGCATGTAGTATCTCATTCCATGACCATGTTAACTGTATGCAGTGGTCTTTATGACTCTCACATTACCAAAGAGGTAAACTTGCTCTTGCACTAAGTTGTGGCAGTTAGAATAGGAAACCAATTCCATGTGATTGAAAGGCCCATTCTCTGCATTACACCTTAAGCTGCCATTGAAAGAAGTCCTCATTACCACATAACTGTTGATGTGAAATTTTCATGAATTATTCTAAACTATGGGTGGGTCAGCACTCTTTTGATAGAAGTGTACTATAAGTTGCAATTGGTTACACTAGTAGGTCTGATGCTTTATACAACTCATTAGACATAAGAGTCCACAATTACTGGAAAAATTCCAACATGACCCTCATATACTGCTATGTAGAATCAAATTATAAATAATTTTGTACAATTCTGCACAGAAGCTAACATAAGTTGAATCATTGCAGTGTATGGAGTGGTCCAAGTATGTACTCCATGCCTTGAAACATTTTCTTCAATATAGTTTATAAACAATTATCCAAGATCCAGGGATTTAAAAAAAAATTCTATTAGATTTTTCATTAAACCTAATTGATGATGCTAATTAAAAAGGTATCACTTGTTGAACAATTAAAATGTGTTAAATATTACTGTAGTAGATGGATGAGTATGAATTTTTATAATCTTCATACTTACTGCTCAGTGCTGTTGTGTATTATTCACATTTTATAGCTGAGAAGCTTTTGTTGAGAGAAGTTAAGTACTTTCTCCAAGGAAACATACCAATAAATGGCATAGCCTGGATCAGAACTCAGTTTTTTCAGTTCCAAATTCTTGTCTATAGTTCAACAAACTTTGCAACACCTTCCTTTACAATACCAAAATTTGAACTTGATGAAGATAGTCCAAAATGTCCGATGAAGACATTTCTTCCACATAATATGTGTGTGTTTGAAGTGGGGGATTGGGTTGGATTTCATCTCGGTTGCTTAATGGTCTTTTAAATCCTTCACTTCAAAGTGATTACATGGTCAGTACTCTCACTCTGTCATGTCAGAATGTGATTGAAATTTGATATACACCCATAAATAGAAATAAAGCCTGTTTCTTAGTTGCATGATCCATTGCTAACTGTATCTTTCACTAAGATGCATACTCAGTTGTAGAGATAGAATGGAGGTCTTGGCTTCTTTATACTGATCTTTTTGTTGCAGAACTTCACCTCAATGCATTTTAAATTTGGTTAGTCAACCACTTAACTATATATACTTTTCAATATTACTAACATGATGGTTATTGCTAGCCATATGAATATATCTCTTACTTAGTTATTCTGGGACCAAAGTTACAACTTCTAAGGGTTGAACTATTCCTAGATTCTCAGAACCCTGGGGCTGGGAGCAAAATTATGACTATGTACAAACTACACATTTGACACATGAGGAAAATTTAAGCACTTTCAGGATACATTTAGACTCTTCAACATTTCGCTCATGATCTGACCCTGACAATGTTTCTAGTTTCATCTCCCCCACTTCATCATTCCTACCACTTAATTCTGAAATATCAAACTGCATAAAGTCTTTCTGCAAGGCCTTTTTCCACCAGGCTGTCTCTCTCTCCCCCTTACCAGTACTTAGCCCACTTCTCTCTCTTTGGAAATTTCCCTTGGCTGTCCCAGAGCCCCACCTCCATCTATTTCTCCAAGTTGCCATGCTTTCCCTTAACACCTTGTACTAGGCACCTTATAATTATCACAGCTGCCATCATAATACCTTTCAGGCAGTTTGCAGTTTCTAATTACATAGTTTATTTCCTGACACATATATGTCTGTATCTTTTACAGATTGTTATCCCAGCCCAAACACAATGCAACTAATGAACTAATATTAGATAAATATATAGCTCTATCCCAGAATATCACAAATGAGGCAATAAAAGTACGGGGAAGATGTATTAATTTCCTCTAGGGCCTCTAAAACAAAATAACACAGACTTGGTGGCTTAAATTAACAAAAATTTATTGTCCCATAGTTTAGGAGACCAGAAACCCAAAATCAACATGTTGGCAAAGTTCATTCCTATTGAAGATTCTGAGAGAGAAGGTGTCCCATGCCTCCCCCCGCCAGCTTCTGATGGTGGCCAACAATCTTTGGTGTTCCTTGACTTCTAAATGTGTCACTCCTATTTCTGCCTCTGTATTCATATAGCTTTCTCCTCTGCATCTCTTTGTGTCCCCTCTTCTTCTTATAAGGATGCCAATCATGAGTTTAGGGCCCACCCTAATCCTGAATGATTTCATCTCAGGATCCTAAGCTAATTACCTCAGCAAAGACTATTTCCAAATAAGACCATATTCTAAGGTTCTGGGTGTACATGAATGTTGGGGTATACTATTCAACACACTACAGAAGGCCAAATGGTTTCCTTAGTCATTTTTTTTTAATGGCAAAGCAGAGACCAGAGATCCCTATTTCCATAGAACACACTGTCTCTTAAATAATTCATATATTTGATTTAGTAGCTAAAAAACTACCAACCTGTTCACTTTACTTCAGAGATTTGAAAGACAGAGATTTTCTTCCACAAATATTCTACTTTTTAAAAAGAATATAATGGAATTAATTTCCCATGCCTCTATTTTTGTGTTCAGTTCTCAAGACAGGAAAGTTTGTAATTAACCAGGCATATTAGGAGAAAGATGAGTTGAGGTGGAGATGAATCATGCTCTGGAGGTTGTAGATAGCTGTATGTACCTGTTAATGCTGCTAATTCCCTAGGGTGTAATTATCTCAAAATAGGTAAAATTATTTTTTGGAAACATTTTTTTTTCTTTCCTGCTAGAAGCTTTTCTTTCTCCAGACTCTTTGCTAAGCCATGAGACTTGGTATCAGCTCTAATGTCTCCTTTCCTCTCTTTTCCTCTTCTCTTTTGTAACCAGAGTGTAGGAATTGAGTCAGTCTTGCAGTCATTCTCTTATCCTTAAAGAAAAAAAAACTTTTTCAGAAAAAAAACAACTCAACATATCAATAAGACATCTCAAATCAGAATACTTTCTAATGTTTACTCTTGATTCCTTTGTTTTCTGTCATAGAATTTTTTCTCCCTGTGTTCTGGTCACTTTGAATTCTCATTTACATTAGCTTTATTACGTGCCAGCAACATATATATTATCATGTCCATTTTACAGAGGAGAAAAGTGAGATTCAGAGAGTTATCCTCTTGATTCAGAATTGCATAGCTAGGAGGTAGCCGTGCTGGGTTTCCAACAAGTTCCTCTGCTTGCTAGTTCCAAGCTCCTGATCCCCTGTGTCTATGTTGAGCTCGTCTCATTTAGAAGCTACGTTGAGAAGCCTCAATCCTTCTAAATGTTTTATATTAACACATACCCAAGAACAATAGTGAAGAGGTCAGAGTTGGTCTTGGGATGTTCCTGCTGCTTCACTCCTGGACTTTAGGCTTTTCCTTAACCTGATGTAAGAATTATTGATAACAGTAATTAAATGACT
Source organism: Manis pentadactyla (assembly GCF_030020395.1). Lineage (NCBI taxonomy): Eukaryota > Metazoa > Chordata > Mammalia > Pholidota > Manidae > Manis > Manis pentadactyla. The sequence continues at coordinate 34,232,460 of NC_080027.1, forward strand.
GATATGCTTTCAGTGGGCAGCCAGAGAAAGATTCCATGATTTCTTGAGACAAATTCGTTATTGAGAAGAAAATTATGTCAGTCACTTGTACTGGATTAAAAATTTAAGCAAAATATGTCCCTTGCATTTGGATTGAAATTTTTGTTAAAAAAAAAAAAGAGCACGTTTTTTGGCATCATACTCCTGTGAAGTAGGTATAGATGAGTATAATTTTTAGATGAGTAAACTTAGTGTTTCCCTTCTGAAATATTTTTCATTTGAAATAAATTTAGTATTCAGGTAGAAGTCTCTGTATTCTGATACATGAATTCCATTCATTGGTGAACACCTGTAGGAAGGATTTAACAAGTATGAAAGCCCCTAAAATGATAAGAAGTTGGAGCTGCCTATATAATCTATTTTTGTGGCTTCTGTTTATATTGTTAGTAGAATTTTTAAGAAAGAGGAAAGGAAAGAGAAAAAAATGAACCAACAGATGTGAAAATTAAGCTTCACAAAGTAAGTCATTTGTTTGACATGTGTTTATCATTATCTAACTGTATGTCAGATACTGGGTTAGGAACTTGTGTTGCAATGAGTAACAAGATTTTGTTTCTCCTTACACTCTAGGGGGAAATAGAAATACTTTTAACAGTGTATGTGAAAGGATCACAAAGAAAGAAATACATGGACCAGTGGAAATCCTTAGCTGGATATTCAACCCAGACTTGGGAAGTGAGGAGTTATCCCTCCTTTTACAGATGAGGAAATTGTGTTGTAGAGAACAAGGCATTTAGAGAGCTTATCAACAGCATACAATGTCCAGTATTTATGATATTCGACTGTGAACTATATAGATGTTAGAGCTGGAATTTGCACTTACTGTGTATAACTTTTCCTCTGGTGCTTGAAAGTGCAGATCTTACTTCAAGAACATAGTGCAACACTTAAAATTTCTGAGAAATCCCATTAGACTAGCTCTGCTATGACATGCTTTGTTCTCTAAATTCTGACCCTGGTTTAATAAATGTAGAAATACTGGACAAAGCCAGATTACAATTCTAGGTCTTTTTTCTCCCAGACTACTCTCTCTTTTAACTCTATTTCTTCTAACACAGTGATTCTCAACTGGAAGTGATTTTGATGCCCCCCTACCTTCCTCAGCCTGGGAATTTTGACAATGTCTGGTGACACTTTTAATTGTCACAACACTGGGTCAGAATACCTCTGATATGTAGTGGACAGAAGCTAGGGACACTGTCAAACATGCTGCAATGCACAGGACAGCCCCCACAGCAAAGATTTACCAGCCCCAAACAATATAGTTTGTGAAAAGAAATGTAGAAGTTCTACTTGATTAATGTGTATTTTATGACAAGAGCATTTTACCATTTTTTGAATTACATATCTGTTGGAAGATTTAAGAGAAAGCTATTATAGTACTATTTTATATATATGGATTTTGTTTTAATTGTTTTTTTTTCCCTTTTTTTCTCTTACAATATGTATATCCATGGCCAAGCACAATGGCCAGCACTTAGGAGGTACTAATAAATATTTGTTAAATTAAAATAGTATTTTTGGATGGTTGATTAATACTAATTATTATTGAGTGCTAATTATCTTCAGACAATATATACATACTCTCTAACCTTAGAAATAATCCTTTAAAAAAGATGTTATCTCTACATTTTAGATTTAGTTTCATATCCCTAAAAATGTCTAAGTTGTACCTGGAATTCCTCCAAAGCTATGGAAACTGATAAAAGAGTCCCTGCTGATTTCCTGGAAGCTTATTTTGTGTACTTAACCGTTATAAAAATAAGTTGCTATTCCCACAGAACCTAGAAAGGAATGCAACATTGGTAATTTTGTTTTTTACTAAAATATGAGTTTACTGCCATATAAACATTTGTACCTTTTAAAATTTACATTAAATTGAACTTTCACGACACTTACTCTTATTTGGAGATTGTCTCATTGTGATTTGGGCTTCGAGCCTGCCCTAATGAGGATTGTTAAAAAATAAACAGACAAGCAAAACTGCTACAGTTTCTGACCCTTCTTTTTTGAAATACCTTCCTCATTTGCCAAATTTTTATTTATTTAATATTTAGCTTTCTCTTTTTCAAATTAGATGCAAAACATGAATATAATAGGACAATTTAGCTTCAGATTACAGAATCACCTTGGTAAATTGGGTAAATTATGCATGTGTGTGTGTGTGTGTGTGATGTATGTGTATATATATACACACACATATGCTCAAAAAACGTTTATTTGAACAATGCTCTGTTGTGTTTTAAAATATTAAAGGAGGATGTTATTCGTTTTATTTTAATTGTGAGGAAGGTGGGAGCTAAGTATGGTATTGACATGTATTAAATATCAGTTCTGTATCAGAACTTGTGCTAGATATTTTGGTATATATCTGTTTTCATCATTTTAACAAACAGGTATGAAATATTTCACTGAGCTTTAAAGATGAAGTTAAGAAATGTGATTGGAAAATAAACATGTAAAAGTGTGCTCAACTTCACTAGGAAAAAGGTGAACCCACATTACCATAACAATGAAATAACATTCTATTTTATCCACTGGATTTGGAGAAATTAAAATATCCAACTGTTGGCTGGAATGTGGAGCAACAGGATCTGGTAAAAATGTAAATTAGTATTACCATTCTGGAAGAGAATTAACATTAACTAGGAAAGTGGTTGCTTGCATGGACCTTTTTTTAAATAAGTGATTCATTAATCAATGATTAATCCAATATGAGCACCTAATGTCCATCTATATACTTTTGATCCAGCAATAGTCCTCTAAGAAATTACCCTAGAGACACTCACGTATTCTGGAGATATAGATAAGAATATTCATAGAAGCATTGTTTATAATAGCAAAACAAAACTGGGGAAAACTCCCAAAAGGTTGTTGCTATAAAATGGTATAATAAATTGTCTTACTATAGTTTTATAACAATATTGTACAGTAATGGAAACCACTGACCAACACTTAATGTTTCTAAAGGGATGAATCTCAAACATAAAGTTGGGTGAAGAAAATGATTAACAGAAAAACGCATTCAGTATGATTACATGTATATGAATCTCAAAAACAACGACTGAACAATATGTGTTTAGAGATACACATTTATAGGAAAATTCTAAAGAACCATGGGGGAATGGCTGCTCTAAAAATGCAGGAGCTTCATTATTTCTGAGAGTGAGTAGAGAGAAAAGAATAGGTCCTGAAAGAGACATCCAGAGGTCTCCAAAGATTTTGATTACATTTTGTTTCTAAATGTGGGTATATGTGGAATTATTGTTATTTTTCTTTTTCCTTTCAAATGTATTATATATAGTCTTTTGAATTAATTAAATATTAAACACAAATTATTATTACTAAGGTAAATATTGGAAGGTTTCAATCATCTATCCAAATGTACACACAAGAAGGCCCCATTCAGGACGTGTCATCTGGAGCCCATGCTGTGCCATTTCATTTTTGGCTCTTCTCGAGGTAAAATCCTCCTAGTCTAGGTCCCAGGTAAAAACTGCCTTTCTGATGATCATCTTATTTTATTTTATCAGTGAGGGCTGTGAACCACAAAGTGTCTTCCTTTCTTAACTTAGCTACCAGAAAGTTCATCCTAATGTAAATGTCCACCTACAGTAATTAACTTTTCATAAATACTTAGTCCATATATTTTCCTTCTTATGATTTCTGTTTCTCACCTTTAAAACTGCTTCAAATGCAGCAATCCCATTTCATATATAGTTTAATACTGTAAATGATCCAAAAGTTTTGCTTATGAGTAGTGAATTAGAGGTTTTCATATGAAAATAAATAATTTAGAACCATTACATTTTCTTTAGAGATCTAAATTATAACTTGTAAGGAAGAATCCATTAGGTTCTTTTATTTATTTTTTTCCTCAATCTTCCCAACTTGAGTTTAGCATATCTCTAAAACCAATGAGTTCTAAAACCAAAGGAAACAAACAAGAGATTGAAGAGACAACCTATGAAATAGGAGAAAACAGTTGCAAGCAGTACATCTGATAAGGGGCTAACATCCAAAATATAGAAGGACATTTAACAGCTCAATAAGCAAAACAAAACAACCTGATTAAAAAATGGGCAAAGGACCTGAATTGATGGTTCTCCATGGAGACATACAAATAGCCAATGGGTATAGGAAAGGTGCTCGACATCAGTAATCATCAGAGACGTACAAACCAAAACTACAATTCTCACATCTGTTAGAATGGCTACTATCAAAATGATAAAAGATAAGTGTTAGTGAGGAAGTTGAGAAAAGAGACCCCTTGTACACTGTGAGAATGTAAATTGGTGCAGCCGTTATGGAAAACAGTAGGGAGGTTCCTCAAAAAAATTAAAATAGAACTACCACATTATCCATTAATCCTGCTTCTAGATATATATCCAAAGGAAATAAATCAGTATCTCAAAGAGATATCTGCACTCCCATGTTCACTGTAGCGTTATTCATAACAGCCAAGATATGGAAACAATTTAAGTGTGTTTTAACCTAACTGTTGATAGAAGAATGGGCAAAAAACGGTGGTGTATATGTACAATGGAATATTATTTAGCCTTAGAAATGGAGGAAATCCTGGCATTTGTGACAACATAGATGAAGCTAGAGGACATTATACTAAGTGAAATAAAACAGACACAGAAAAACAAGCACTACATGACCTCATTTACATATGGAATCTACAAAAGTAAAACTCATTAAGTGGAGAATGGCATGGTGGTCACCAAAGGCTAGAGCTTGGGAAAAATGGGGAAATGGCCGAAGGGTACAAAGTTTGAGTTATTCAAATTGAATGAAGTCCGAAGATCTAGTATAGAGCATGGTGACTAAAGTAATAATGTTGTGTAGTATGTTTGAAATTTGTAAAGGGTAGATCTTAAGAGTCCTCAACACACACACACACACACACACACACACACACACACACACACACACACACACACAAGGGGAAAGCTATGCTATGTGCGGTGATGGATGTTAATTAGTTTAATTGTGGTTATCATTTCATAATATATTTTATATCAAAACATGTTGTATACCTTAAATATACACAGTTTTTATTTGTAAATGATATCTCAATAAGGTTGGAAAAACTTTAGCTACTAAAATTTTTAAAAAATGAGTTCACTTTTTAGGATAAAGCAAGTATATAAAGTTGTCCTGGGGAAATGTACATAGTCCAGGTGCAGTTTTCTTTTGGAGAACATGTTAAGTTAGTAATCACAAGAAAGCTTCTCCAGAATAAATCACCTTTTGAAAAATATGTTGATCTATAAAGGGTCCTATAAAAATACATGATTATCTTTCTATATATGGAGGAGGTGGCAGGAGGCTAGGAGTGATGAAAGATAACACTAAGTTATTTTAGGGAGAGCATGTGGCTGTATTTCACCATAGCTCTTCAAAAGTCAACTGAGGCCAATTTGGTGAAACATATATGTGACTGAGTATCAGCTTTTCCCATAGTTTTAATTGTTTGCTTTTTTCCAGCATGAGGGTTGGTAACTCCAGTAATATATCTGACCAATAAACCTTGGTGTCATTAAGAAAGTAGGCATTATTGGTTTAAACATTGTAAATCAAATTTGTATAACTTTCAAAGGCATTTTAAAATCCATGTACAAAGAAAAGATCAAGAAATGAAGAGTCAGAATGACATGGCTTGAATCGGAGCTCTGTCTCTTCATAGGTGCTTACCTTCCAATCTCATCAAATACAACGTCTCTGAGCCTTTGTTTAAAATGTGTGAGATGGGACTAAAACACATATATCACATGACTATTATGAGGATTATATGATTTATTGTGCATAAAAGCATGCCATACTACTTGTCACAGAGTCATATTTGGGTAATGAGTGTTACATCCCTTAGCCACAGTGTGAAATAAACATGAGTTAGTAACTGAATTCAGTTTTTACACACAAGATTGATTAAGTGATTGATTGATATTGACCGATTTCTTTATGCATTTATTTTTTGATTGATTCAGTTATTCATATGACAAACATTTATATAACAATATATAGCAAATATAATTTCATTATGATATATAACAACATAAAACAAGCATTCGCCATCTACTCTATGGGAAATCAACCTGCTTTTTGGGGAAATACTACCTCTCAAAGAGCCATATGCATCGTTTGGAAGAATGTATGAGAAATTAAAGCACTACTTAAATGTCAGCAATATTTTTTATAAGCACTCACAGAGATGAAAACTAGTATATATTAACAATAGGTGAAAAGCCTACTGCAGTCACACAAATCAGACTATATTAGCATTCATGAGTAGTTTTATTGGTGTAACACCAGTTGTACCAGTTTTACACCTGGTTGTACTGCCAGGGCAGAGGAGGGGAAACAGACCCAAAAATTTAATCTTATTTCCATGTCAAATGACAAACCTATCTGTAGGATTAGGTCTTTTCATTTATTTTGGTCATTCAGTCAGTCATTTATTCATCCTCCAATGTACCCATTCTTCCTTTCAACCATCTCTTTCCATCTGCTAACCAATCAACCAATCTATCAAATATTTACTAAACTCTTATTAGTTTCTAGGCACTAAGAATATGATTATAGGTCTATTTCCTCAAGGACTTACTACCTACTCACAGAATGGGATAGGTAATTCTAGAAATTGAGCTAAGTTTTTTTTGGTAATATTTTATATAGGTTTTGGGTCTTGAAGTTGTTGAACTTAAGGGTTTTGGGTCATGAAGACCTAGACTAGAATTCCAGTTCTTCTACACAATAAACTTAAGCAAGCTAACCTTTCTTAGCCACCATTTACTTAGCCATAAACCTGGAAGGCTTATTTCACAGGACTGCTGTGCAATGGAATGAGGTAATGCATGAGAAGTTTGACTGAATATTTGAAATGCCATCATGATGTCTGGTGATATAGAGAAACTAACTTGATCTGAGTGTGGAGATGTCAGAGATCCAGAATGGGCCTGTAGAATTATGTCTTAGAAGGGAGTCAAATATTCTAGGTAGAAACCAGGATATAGGAGGAGATGGCTTGCAGGCAGATGGACAGACATTTGCAAAGGCATTGTGGGTACTAAAGGTTTAGATGTAAAATTCTATTGCCACTCTTGCCATTCATTCTTCAAAGCCATTTACAGAAGAGCATGTGAGGAAAGCAAGTGCCTAAAATAAAACACGGTCCCAAGAGAGACTGCTTTAGCAATAGGAACTTAGAGCTCTTCTGGTTGACTCCAGGTGGTCTTTAGAAGCTTCATAGGTTTTAAAGTTAACTTACATAAATAAATGGCGATTATTAAAAGCAGAATAAAATTTCATTTCAAGCAATGAATTCTCTGATTGCTAAATGTAGCAAGAAAATACTAGCTCTCATTAGAAGTTTTAGTTGGTTTAAATCCTGTAAATTTTATGCCTAAGTACATCAGTACATTTTTTCCCAAATATCTAAGGTTTCTAATATTTAGTGAATTGCAAAGAAAAAGAAGTAAACTCCTTTCTGTGGGATATATTGCATAAAATATATCAGACACAGACAAGCAGAATGTATCATTTGCTATTAGAAAAAGGCTTGCTTGATGGATCATAAAAATATATTTAAAACATGATTAAAAAGAGTGACATCAAATACGTGTACATTTGTTGAGAGCAAATGTCTAATTGTGAATATTTACCACCAAATCTCTATCATAAGGTGATGAAGTCTGTAAATACTCACTGAGTGCTCAACTGTTCTGTTAATTTAAGATTTTAGAGGGTGGGAAATATATTTTGATTTTTAGAGTGTCTGCAACTGTAATAGAAATTTATGAAGTTGTATTTTATAATTATAGGGTTTCTTACTTCTGAAGATACTAACAATGGTTCATGGTCACAGCATGCAACTGAAGAACAATTTGAATTAACCTGGTAGAGTCTCAAACTTACTGGCTCTTGGATTCATTGCAGATTTATTTATATATTTTCATTTAGCAAATACTTGAGTTTCTATTATGTGCCAGGAAACATGTTAAGTACTAATAAAGGTGAAATTCAAATGAGGATATGGGCCCAACTTGAAAGAAGATACAAAACAGGAACACCAGGAAACTGTATTAAAAAGGTGGGAAGTGGTGCTATAAGAGGACCAGATAAAATATTGTGCAGTTCATTTATTCCTTTAACAGTGTTTTCCACTTTTTTAGAACTCATAGACCCTCAACTTTTTTGTCATTGGAGAAATTAAGCTCTAAAGGAATGATAACTAATCAGAGTCTCCTCTCATAGGTAGTCAAATTGGTTAACTCATTTAGCACTGAAAACCTCTTATGTGCCAGTTATCTGTCTAATCCCTTCATGTAAGTTGAAACAACCAATCTTGATTGTTGATTATTCCCATTTATAAATAAGGACACTGAGGCACAGGAAAGTCAAATAATTTGCACAGGTTTTCTCAGATAGTAAAAGATAACAGTAAAAGATAATCTAGCTGAATTGGTTCAAGAGTCAATATTCATATGTATTATGTCACATGATCACTGAAAAAAATGTATTTCTCACACTGGAAGACAGCTATTTTCTGGTCAATCCAATGTGGACATGCTGTCATAGTTGCAAGGACAAGATGCCAGGGAATCTCAAGAGAAGGAAAACCTGATCAGGAATATGTAGGGCCATGGGAGAGAAGGTAAGATCACACCTAAGTTAACCTCCTCGGACAAGAGAAGAACAAAGTGAGGTAGGTAGTAGCATAAACAAAGCTAGTATAACAAAACAAACAAAATCATAGATATGTAACCCCCCCATCCAGGTATTAAAAATTGCATTTCTTAAAACCTTCACAGTTGGGAGATTTGCATCTGGGCAATATCAGAATGAAGGGACCTTGTGATATGTGTATAGATAGAGGTCCTTATGCATAATATTTCTGTTTGTTAAGTAAATGAATAATGACAGTATACCAAATGAAGACTATAGTAATAACATTTTAAAAGTCTTTGAATGATACTAATGAATGAATAATTGATACTTATTTACCATCTCTTACTCGTCACTTGCCAGAATGCCAGAACAATGTCAGATCAGTTTCTCTCCCCGACCTCCTTTTTCTCCAGCCTAGAAAATTCAGGAATGTTGTTCAAAACTACAGATTTAATTTGCCACTGCTTTCTTTATGTTGACTTCATTGAAAAATCCTACTCCTGCTCTATCTTAATGTTGCCTCACGTTCCTATTTCAAATTTTCTCTTCTTTTTCTCTTTTAAAATTTTCTGCAAAAACAGGAATAATTTAGTTGCTTTGTTCTGGAATATAAATACTCAATTACTAAAGCTCTGTTGAAAAGACAATACACTTGTGCTCCCAGTACAAATGAGTCAACTCTTAAATGGGGAGTAGATAACATTACAAATTGCAGTGGTAAAACCATACTAAGTGAAGCAGGAGTGACTCCAAAAAAGATACAGATCTTGAACTCCTAGCTTCAGCACTTAGCAACATTGTAACTGTGGTACCACTACTCTCTCTGAACCTCAGTTTCCTCCTCTATAAAATGGACAGTATTATCTAAATGTATAATACATAAATATAATACATATATAGATGTATAATACATCCATAAAACAATAATACTTCTCACAAAGATTGTGTTCAGTTTTAAAGTCATAATATACAAAAAGGGCTTGGCACAGTGGCTGGCACCTTAAAAGTGGTTACAAAATATTAGTCCGGACAGTTGGAGAAGAGCCAGATCATGGCAGATCTTACATAAGTTGCTACACATTTTAAATTCATCCTGTGAACTCCATGACTCCAACTAAAGAACTGAAATGGTTGAGAGACAGGATCAGATATTTATTTAAAATGTATGACTCTTCCAATTAAGTTGAAGATGGGTTAGAAGTGTGCAAACCAGAAGCAGAAATGGAGAGAAAAACATGCGCCCAGCAGTACATTGAGTGCATTTATACAGGTTGCATATACTCCAGATTATCACCCAAACAATGCCAGTTTATAGTGAAGACTGGAACCCCTCATCCAGGAATTAAAAATTGCATTCCTTAAAAATATTGGAAATTTTAAAATGTCAGGTCCCTATCTTATGAAAGGGCCTCTTTTAGCAGTTACTCTGAAAAAAAAAGGTTTTAATAATTCCATGGATTCCCGTAGGATCACAAGTATGAGGACGTATTTCGTCTGTTAATGGACAAGGTGTTGTTTTAACTGTAGTAAATATAAAATTCTGCCTGTCACTGAAAGTCAAGCTATTATTCTCTAAAGCCATATAGAGATTCTGCCAGGAATTGATATCCTTTTCCCATCCAAGCCCTCCATGCAAGGTTGTACCCCTAATATTTTAATTTGGGGACATGAATCCAAAGAGTTATATATACCAGTGATCTTTTCTCCACAGTAACCCATATGCTTAGGGCATAGCCATCATCACAATTCCTTATGGAAAAAATTCAATGAAATGTATTTATCTTTTGTTATTCAGAGCAGTTAGAAAAACTATAGGTCCCCTTGCCGTTTATAGCTGAGACACAATATGTCATGCTGCCATTCCAGGACCTTGACGTCCATAGACAAGCTGCCTTTTAATTCTGAATTTCACAATGGATGTGAATCTTTGTCTTCATTATTAAACATTTTCCATTTTGTACCACATGATCTAATAATTATAATAAGTATAATTATACAGTAATGATTATATCTGAAGTGCCTTGGGCTGCTAGCAGGAGTTGTTTATGCCCCATGTATAAATTCTTTCAGCAAAGCTCTACCATATTTGATAGGGAGGGTAAAATAAATTATACCTCTTATATAGATAAATATAATATTCAACCTCTTACATATAGATTTTTTTAATGGTAGTTTTGGAGAATTTAAGTAATGTGCTTAAAGTCATCTTGGTAGAAGTTCGAGCTAATAAAGGACACTGTCTGTGTCAGGGCTCTTTCTAATGCATTGTGACTTAATTTTTATTTATTATTTTATTCTTGTCTTTAAAAATCTTTAAAAATTCAAATAAATTTTTAAAATGTCTCCCCATACTCATCCTTACTGCTTAGAAGAGGCCACTTTAATTCTATTGATTTCTCTTACTGTTTCTTTTGGCCATTAATTTCACATCACCAAATGGAATAAGTATACTGCTAATTCTTTAACTATAAACTTTAGATATTATTTATTGACGTGTGCTGTGAGAGATGAGGACTTACCACATTTATCCCACCCCCTCCTCCTGAGGTTAAGGAGGTTCCCTTGAAGAACAAGATGGTCCAGCATCCCTGACTTGGTCTCTTATCCCTACTTTGTCACTCTCCTTTTTGAATTCTTAGTGAAGTATTAATTTCTTTGATCTTCACTTTCCGTATCAATGAATGAGGCTAATCCTACATGGTTGTATCTCACAGTACTTGAAATTTTTCTGAATCCTAGGTCCTAGAAGGAGTACAGAATCATGTATAACCTTCCCATATCGAAGTCTTGTCACTTTTATCCTGATCCACAAAAGGCTGGGCATTGCCTGGGGCTTAGAAGAACACCTTCTATCTTCACTCTGGACTCCACTCTCACAATGCTCTGCCCTTAATGGTGAAGGCACCTCCTCAGTAGAAAACAAGTGAGAGAGATAGTCTCTGTTTACTGCCCTCCACTCTTTCTTTCAACTCCACACCCTCAGCTCTTTGATGGGCATGGTACTGATTCTCTGGAATTCTCAGGGGGATTCAACTACGTATTATCAGTGAAAAGTGCTTAAGCTGAGAAGTTATCCACTATATGCAGGTAATGATGGAGCTGTTAGTATTGTTAATATCATTGTTTGGTCCCAAATTTCTCTGCATATATCTTAAAATTAAAAGCTCACACTCCAGCATTGGAACAAATCCTTATACTTTACTGAGGGCCAGGATTCTCACAGTACATTAAAGCCAATTTCATGACAACTTTAGATTTTCTACCCCAGGTTAAAATTATGTATTATGTATTTTCTATCTCTTGAAGACTCAGTAGCATGATGTGTCTCTATCTTTTCATATCATTATCAGGAAAGAGGATTTGATAACATCTTCAATAAGTCAGTATTGGCTGTTTTATATCATCCAATCTTCCCCTTAGCAATGGTGTGATTTCCTGGAGGGAAATACATGAGTATTTGCCTGTTTTGCTTTTAAATGATTCAAAGGCTTATTCTAAATAAATCTCTCTGGAGAAAAATTCAACTTGAAATCTTACTACCACTGGTTGAATTTGCTGGGGTTTTTTGGTTTTGTTTTTTTCCTGAAATACCCATTTACAAAAAGTAAATGCAATGCCACAGAATTTTGAAGAATGACTGGGGAATTCCTGTTGTTATTGTTCAGTTCTTATAATCCTCAAATCTCTGGTTTTCTGTCTGTCTCATATTCTCAGTGGCTGGGTCAGTCACTGCTGCTCACAAATGGCCTACACTCTTGGCAAAGCCCTGGGATGCCAGCTCCGCTTCTGAGCTGCCGTCAGCCTCTTTCCACCAAGGGGCCTGTGCTGCCCAAGTCCCCACAAGCATTAGATGGGGGCCAGAACCTCAGGGAGATGGTGCAGGTCCCCTCCCGTGCAGGAAAGCTTATCAGCACTACCTACCTTCTTATGTATTCTGCCAAGGAGGAGTACTCTGCTTTCTTCCACAATTTCCATGGAGAAGTGTGCACTTTTGTCTTGTAATTATGAAAATAATCATTATGAATACCATTTTTGTGACTAGTTTATTTTCTAGGCACTGTTATATGATTTATGTGCATTATCTCTAGCCCTCATAATAATTACTATTGCCATCTACAGAAGAAAAAAAAATAACTCACATTGGTAAAATAACTTGCCCAAGATCACAAAGTTAGTACGTGAGAGAACTGGTCTTTGAGAGTGTGTCTCTCTGGTCTCACATGCTGTCTTTCATCCACAGATACTAGAAATCTCCTTTTTATTTCAATTTGTTTAAGGGAAAAGTGGTGCAGGACAGGGGACATTTGCTATCACTTGAGAGTTAATAGTATTTCAGAAAGAGTTTAGAGAAATGTATATTTGCAGTCATTCATCCTTTCCTGGCACCCACAAGTGTCTGTGGTTATAGTAGATGCTGATGATGTAAAATTGAATCAGCCATGACTTTTGCCCTTAAGAAGCTCATAGTTGAATTAGGGCGGGAGTGGGGTCCATTTTCCTACTAAATTATTTGTGTTAGTCAGGATAGGCTAACTGCTATTATAGATTACTTCTCAGACCCCAATTACTTAATGAAATGAAAGCTAATAGCTCAAATCAGAGTCTAATGTGTGTGCTGGATGGGGGCAGAGGCTCTGCTCTAATCAGTCCTTCCAGGGCCCAGCTTTCTTTCATCTTATGGCTACACCCTTTTGTAGATCCCCAGATTCCACTAAATGAAGAATGAAGTTTTACATGGGGAATTTATATGGTTTAGGACAAGCCTAGGTGCTCAATGTCGTGTCTGTACATGTTACAGTGGGCAGAATAATCCTTACATGACCATATCTAACTGCAAGGGAGGCTGGGAAATGTAGTCTAGCTTTGTTGCCCGGAAAAGAATATAAATGTTGGATGAGCACCAGTAATCTGTCACATCCTTTAATAATCTATTACAATGAAAATTAAAAGGTGGATATTAGTTGGCCAATAACAAGAAGTAAAGGTAATTCATCAGAGGGAGCATTCATTTATTCATTCGTTAAACACACAGTTGAAGCACTTAATATTTTCCAGGTAATTCTGTAGATACCAGGAATTGCATGACTGAACAAGATAGGTTCACTATTGTTAGGGAATTGATATTTTGGCAGAAGGGGATAAAACAGCAAATAAGCAAAAACATATCAGTTGGAGATACATGTTGTAAAGGAAATAAAAACAGTAATGTAATGGGATGTCTGAAGGGCTACTTTTTTTTTAGACTGACTGGTCAGGGAGTAACACATGCAAAGTGAGGGTGAAGGTGAGATGAGTGTATGTCTCAGGTTCAGAGAAGTCAGATGTGACTGGAACTTAGAGGTGATAGGAAACTGACTGTACAGGTAGGTTAGATCTGATTGTAAAGGAGCATACATGATAGGTTAAAGTTCTCTTTCTTTGTTTTTTTCTAATTTATCTTCCAGTCAACAAGAATCCACTGCTGCAGGGAGCAACACAATCAGAGTTCGAAAGGCATCAACAGTTTCAAAGCGACAGAAGGAGGAAGGCTAAGCTAGTAAATAGGAGCCGACACGCTGAAATGAGGGAGACGCAGTGTGGGTTTAGGAAGGTGAGGGTTAGGGAGGGCAAACTGCAGAGACAGGTTTGGCATAATGTGGGCAGGACTTGTTGATTGACAATCAGACTACAAAGCAAACACGTCTTAGATTTCTAGTTTGAGTGATGTCTCCTGTTAACCAGGTGGGCAGTACACAGTCAGAGCGAGCGGGGCTGTTGGGGATACAGCAGTGGGCGTCTGAGCTTGCTGTGCACTCTTGTCATTTTTACATAGAGGGTGAAAATTCCTAAGAGCATTGCAGCTAGAAATACATGTCCCATTTTTATTGAGATATTGTGTTCAGTGGCTTTTAATACTCTTTCCATTCTCAGTGTCCTGGAGAAAGAGAGGGGACAGAAGTAATAGTGTAATATTTACTGTGTGTATTGTTTACTTTGAATGCACGCTCTCATTTTGTCCTCATTATAAACTTTTGAAGTTGGTAATATGTTTGTTTGTTTGCTTTAGAAATTGGGAAACTGAAGCCCAGAAAAACCCTTTTCTTAAATCCCACAGTAAGAGACAGGTCATGTGAAAGGAGGGAGTACTGTCATTTGTAGCACTACATACAAAGACATCAGACAATTTGCCTGTTAGCGGAGAAAGCATCAGATCAAGAATTCAGAACTGATTTCCAGGCTCCTTGTGTCTGTCCTCTCTCCCTTGTATGACATTTTAAATACTCAATGGAAACAAACTATAACACATCAATGGACCCTGAGCTCATAGGTATTTGGTTTTCATCCCTCACTGTCATTACAGAACACCAAATGCCACAAAGATAATTTTTATTCCTTATTTAAAAGGTTCTTGCTTTAAATAAAAGCACTATTTAGCTACTTATGAATTTAATGCTCTTCTTTCTATTTTTCAAATTGTTCTCAAACTGAGAATTCTACTACATATAAAGAAATCTGATAGCCTTGCAGGAAACAGAACTTAGACCCAGAAATTATTTTTAGTAGCAAATCAATTTTGTAAATCAAATTTTGGCTGGCCTTAAAAATAGTAAAGATACATAGTTAAATATATAAAGAATACAGTTGTACAGACTATCAGAAAGAGCACTTGAATGAGAATCAGTAATCTAGGACTATAGGGATGGCTCTCCACTATTTATTTCACTCATGTGTTTATTCATTATGTCATTACTTGAATACATATTCATTATCCAGGCATTATAGCAGGTCCTGGAGTAATAAAAGGATGAAAGATTTAGATAACCTAGAGATTTTCACAATTTAATGTAGGCTCTAATACCATCAATACACTAAAATCACTAATTTGTTCATTCTTTTCTATTTTAATTCAACAAATATTGATTGAGCACCAAATATTTTTCAGGTGCTGTTCTAGCCTCTGGGGATACAATGATATCCAAGAAAAATAGTGCCTTGTCCTCACTGAGCACACATTTTTGAGGTAATGATGGACAATAAATAAGTAATCAATCAATAGATACATAATCTAAGTTCAAAGAGTAACAAAATTATATGAACAAAAATAGTGGGCTGCTGTTTTAGAGAAAGTGGTGTGATGGTTAATTTTATGTGCTTGACTTGGTCGTGGGGTGCCAGATATTGGTCAGATGTCATTCTGAATGTGTGTGGGTGAGAGTGTTTCTTGATGAGATTAACATCTGAATTGGTACTCAGTGAAGCACATTGACCTCCCTAGTGTGGGTGCACCTCTTCCATTCTATTGGGGACCTGAATATAACAAAATTGATGAAAGACAATTAGCTCTCTCTGCTTGTCTTCAAGCTGAGACATCAGTCTTCCCTTAATTTGGTCTTAAACTTTGAATGGAATTTACATCATTATCTTTCCTGCTTCTCAGACCTTCAGGCTCAGACTGGAACTATATCATTGGCTTTTCTGGACCTTCAACTTGCTGGCTGACTGCAAATTCTTGGGAGAACTGAAGTCGGTTGCCATTTACAAATGTGTGACCTTATACAAGTCATTTGATTTTTCTGCCAATTAATACATACTTTAATGTTTTTTTTCTGAATGTTCAGTGTAACATATATAAAGAGATTACCTGGTAGATGGTAGATATTCAATTAATAATGACTGTTAGTGCAGTGGAAAATAATGTGTTTATATTACCAGAGGAATTTGCCTTTTTTTCCCCCAGATAATAACATCAACAGATAGAAACTAAAATTTGAAGCATACATTTTTAGGGTGTAATTTCAGGCATCTGAATAGTGCCAATGGGAGAATTTGGAGGTTCGGTTCAGACCAATAGGCATCTGTTGCATATTGTCTATGTTACAAAAACAGTGCTTTGGATCAGATACACAGAGACAAGGGAACACTCTTAATCTAAAAATATTTTCCAGTCTAGTGAATAAGAGATAAAAAAACAAGTTAATTGTTCTACGGTATGAAATAAGATATGACAGAAGTAAATACAGGGTGCTATGAAGTCAAAATCGATGTTTACCTAACTCATTGTTGTTTATGGTGACAATATAAATGAATAATAGGAATTAACCAGAAAAACAGAAAAACTTGCAAGGCATTTTATAATCCAAAATTCTTTCTTGTTATTTCTGTTGCCATTAATTTATTTTCCCCATATCCACTGATTGTGAGTCACTTTATCTTTTCTTAAAATCTCTCTTGCTTTGTTCCCATCTTCTCAGAATAAAAGAACCCTGTAGATATAAGTAATTCTATTGTCATCTAAAATGTCAATTAAGGTGGAGGTCATTGTTTAAGAAGTGCCTACAAGATCTGATTTCTATACTAAATTCCTAGTATATTTCCTTCTTTTTTTCTGAACATTATTTAAAATGCTTGGATTTCCAGTGGTTAGTTTGCTTCCTCCTTTGCTAATTGTCCTACTTCCACCATCCAGCTATCCAGCTATCTACTCACCTATCTGCTCATATTCGTTCTTGTTCCAGCAAACTAGGTATGGCTTACTTTATGTTAAATCCTTGGGTTTTCTGATCTTACAAGGTGTGATTAGAAAGCGAAGCTGACTAAAAAAGAAATGGGTCATGTCTCATGTGTCCTTCATAGGAGTCCCAAGGCGTCCAGGGTCCCAGACCTTTCTGGACTCCATGCTAGAAACTGCCATTACTGTTTCCTTAGCCTCTGCCCACAAGAACCAGAGAATCAGAATGCTTTCTGTAGAGTTATACCCTATTGGTTTTCACATAATGTTTTTACTTAAATTGAGGAAACCCTGTCATGTTTTTATTTTGAAGATTGAAATTTGTGTACCTACTCTCTTCAAGGTAGGCACTTCCTAATCAACTAAGGCACAGAATCAAATGAACATGAAGAAAATAAGACTTTTGTTTTTATGTCATGTTCATACTATTACTTTTTATAATGCTGAAGAACCTTTTAGTTCAATAAATGCAAGCAACATATTATTAATATTATTACAGCTTCTTTAGTGAATAGAAAAATTGATTCTCCATAACTTTTTTTGGAAGGACATTCACATATTTTGTATTTTCTTAAAATTTTTAGGAAATCATTAACTTTAGTAACCACTTATTATACCAGATTGGTTTTCTCTTCACATATCAAATTCACTATGTATCTTTTCAGTGAATCCTGTGTTATGGCAAACATCATTTCAAGATCTTGAGAGCTGTCAGTTCTGTTCCTTGTTCATAGTAATGGCCATCAACAATCTACAAATACTGTAAAGCTCTCTGAACTAAATGCTCCCCTTAGTCTTCACATTTTCATGAGAAGTCAATAGATCAAAAGTATTTCCAAGATCACAATTGTCTCATCAGTATACACCTACAGAATCATTTTCCTTTCTGAATTACACCTCTCTCTCATTCATCGTCTCATTTATGAACTCTTGGTTTTTTTGTTTTTTTTTGTAGATAATTATTTTTTATTGAAGGGTAATTGACACACAGTATTACATTAGTTTCAGGTGTACAACACAGTGATTCAACATTTATATACATGATAATTCTAGGTACCAGCTATCACCATACCAAGTTGTTACAATATCTTGACTATATTCCTTATGCTATACATTACATCCCGGTTACTTATTTATTTTACAATTGTAAGTGTGTACTTTTTTTTTTTTTTTTGTGAGGGCATCTCTCATATTTATTGATCAAATGGTTGTTAACAATGAACTCTTGGTTTTTTTAAAATTTAGTCACCACATGGCTTTCTCTTATCAATATCCTCTATTCCTAAGGGAAATAATTCTAGTAACAGTGATAGTAATAGTAAGGATTACATATATATCAAAAGTTATATGTGAATCAGATCCTATGTCAGATGCTCTGCCCACATAATTGCTGAGCTTCAAACATCTATTAAGAGTTTATAATTCCCATTATATATATTAAGAAAATGAGATTCAAAGATATTAAATAACTTTCCCAAGGTAACAGTAAGTGACTGAGATCAAGTCTGTATCTGCGACATGTATACCATGCCCATAGCATTCGCAGGCCTTGTAATTCATTCAGTAAAATATGCCCAATGTATCTCAGCCATTACTCAGGCACTAGAAATAAAACAGTAAAAGACTAAAAATGTGCAGGGTCAAGAAGCTGCGACCTTGGCATGCCTTAGGAGTAAGATGATATAGGCACCAAGTAAATAAAATGGGTGAGGTAATTTTAGATAGTGATGAATACCTGGATTAAAATAAAACAGGTTGGAAATCTAGAATGTCTGAATATAATATCTAAAGCAGCCAAGGAACACCAGTGTAATAAAGTGAACCTGACTGAGTTAAGCAAGTCATGTGGACATTAGGGGACAGAGAGAACAGCAAGGACAAAAGCCCTAGAAAAGAAAGATTGGGGAGTGATCGAGGAAAAGGAGGAGGAAGAATGGGGGCCAATGTGGATGGAGTATAGCAAGGAATGGTGATTGTAATTGTTATAAATGGCAGTGATGCTTGAAATAGGATGGCAGTAGTGGAGATAGAGTACAGGGGATATGTCAGGAAAAGTTTTGAAGGCTCTCAACTCAATTCAAAGTGTAGCATCCTAATTATAGCATTTACCTGTCAGGCACTCTAATTTTTAATAGGCCAGATAACTTGCCAAGCCCGCAGTGTCCTTACGCTTTCCACAGTCCATTTGTTCTTAAGGTCTAGTTCCCTGGTTCCAGATCTTTCTCTGGGATGCTTCCACTTCTCAGTTAATTCACAAATTATAAGATATATGTATTGTGAAGTCTTTCCCCACCTCTCCTTTCTCTAATCAGAATGAGCCACTTCTTTTCTCGTTTGTCTTGTTTTATGACAGTCTGAATGGTTTCATTACTCAAGCCTTATACTTTAATTTCTCCCCTGCTAGACCAAACTTATTGAGGGAAAAATCATCTCATACATCTTTCCAAACTAGCACTGTGCATACAGAAGAACGCAAGAATGGTGTTTTGAATTAAATTAGGTGTTTTTGTAATAAGGAAGGACTTCACTAATAGTCTTGGACTTCTGTACTCCATTCCTTCATATCCCTCTGATAATAATCCTTTATCTCCTGACTTTTTCAGTCATGACTTTTTAAAATCTACTCTTCATAAAGTCATTAGTGTTCTCAAAATAAGCATACTGTGTTCATTACCTATTGATTCTGTAATAAATTAACTGGAGTTGAGTGACTTAAAATGACACAAATTTATTATCTTACACTTTTGGAATTCAGAAGTCCTGAAGTCTAACGTTTGGCCGGGTGGGTTCCTTCTGGAGTCTCTGGGCGGAAAATTGTTTCCCTGCCTTTCCCAGCTTCTAGAGGCTGCCTGCATTCCTTGATGTGTGGCTCCATATTACACCACCTCCTCTGCCTTTGCTTCACTTGTTACATTACCTTCTTCTCTGATTTGACCCTCTGGATTCACTGGATTCACACAGATAATCCAGCATAATCTCCCCATCTCAAGTTACTTAGTTAATTCACTAAAATGCCCAGTCTCTTTTACCATGTAAGGCAGCATATTTATAGGTCCCAGAGATTAGGATGTAGACATCTCTGAAGTGTCATTATTTAGCCTACCACATATGTCTGCTGGTGTATCATCAGTCTTCCATCTCACTGAAATATTTAATTAGGAAACATCACCCCCTACTTTGTGGCAGTCACTCTTCTGCTGGCCTTTGTGACATAGCCCAGATCTTCTTAGTTGATTGTTTCTTCCTGGGCCTTTGTCAATTCTTTTACATCCTCTAGCATGGTAAAGGTCAATTTTCATCAAATTATCTCTATCAACTACAATAAAGATAATTCCAATAAATATTTGACAATAATGATAATAATAACCAACTCTTATTGAGCATTTAGTGAGGGTCAGGTACTATTCTATGTTTCACATTATCTGATTGCACTCAATTCATGCAGTAATCCCGAGTAAGGTTCTGTTATTAATTGCATTTACCTGCTGAAGAAACAGACACAGGGAGGTTATGTAACTTTCCCAAAGTCAAGAGTTAACAAATGGAAATACTAGATCCTAACCCAGGAGTCTGATTCCAGAGCCTGGATTCCAAATTGTTGTGCCGTACTTCCTCCCTGCATGAACGGAGAGGCGTCTTTATGACATTGCCTGAATATCTGTACTTCTACTCTGTCTCCATCTCCTGATTCCCATACCCACTCTACTACTATCTATCTTCAATATTTGTGTTTGGATACTCCTTCAAATCAAATTGTACAATAATTATCATGACATAATAAAGTTGAAAATAGTTACATTTATTATACTTCTACTTTTTCAAGTTTTATAGTACGTTCTGTATGTAAATATATTACCTGCCTCCCCCCACCTCCTTCCATTTAGTTTCTGCAATTACTTGGTAAGGTGACTGACTGAGTTGAGTGACTTAAAACAACACAAATTTATTATCTCATACTTGGACAGAAGTTATGGTTATTGTTCCTACTTGACATCCAAGGAGACTGAAACCTAGACAATTTAAGCAACTTATTACCCAGCATACAAACGGCAGATTCAAAGTTTATGTTCTTTCATTTATACCTAGCAACTTCATCTATAATCTATTCAAAATAATTCCTCAATTTCACTGTCCTATTTCTATTTTCTGGCACTCAGAAAAATAGAATAGTGAGTTCTGTTGCTCAAAAGTTCACAGTCATGTTTGCTTTTTCCTTCTTTATGGCACAAATATTTATTCCCATTAAAGTAATGTTTCACCTGCAATATTGCTCATATGAGTGTTTATCTCCTTGCTTCACATCTTCATAGTCAAGCACCTACTGAAGACTCTATTTATGTCTCATCTATCTTCTCTAATACTTTCTAACTAGTGTCAACTTCTGTTCTCTTGCCTTCCTTCAAAATGCCATCCTTTGATTCACTCCTAAGTTTATTTTCCTAAGGCATAAATCCATGTTTTAACTTGACAGTTAAAAAGTACTAGAGTCAGAAAGTACTTTTTGCTTTAATCCAATAAATTACTTGCAAAAAAAAAAAGTACTAGGGTTCATTTGATATTCCTATGGGTAAATGTCTGGCCAAATTGGGTTTATCAAAGTGGATTAATAGATGCCTTTGGTTCTTTTACCACTTTTATTCTTTTTCTCATTTAATTCCTTTCTCCTGGTTAACTGAACCTCTGTATTTGTTGTTCTCCTGTATCTGATGTCCTTTGGGACCAGAGCATGCCATCTGTGACTGCTCCTTACACTGGGAGTTGCATCAAAGTACTGGTGATGGTGATGATAATAATAGTGGTAATATTTTGTTAGCAAAATGCTCTGCACGTACTTTATATGAGACATCTCCTCATGTTCACAATCACCCTCTAAGGCATAAACCTAAAGGGTCAAATTAACTAATCATGGCTTATAAAAAAAGGTAGTATTTTGAAAAGATCCAGGTCTGTTGATTTCAAAGCATCCCTTTCCCAGTTAACTAACTATGTAATGCTTCCCTCTGTAATCTCAGAGGTAGGAATCTTGATAGGCTGTCTATTCAGTATGGCCAGAGGCAGTTCAGTTAATGGCATATATTCTCATTGAGAGAGAAGGAAGCAAAATATATTGCTAGGAAAACAGTACCAGACATTAGATTTGAGGAGACATAATTACCAGAAAGGCTTAACATTTTCACAAGTCTGATTGTGTACACTGTTCTAATACTTAATGTGTATTAATTCAATCTCTCTGAAACAAACCTATGAAATATGTGCTGTTATCATCCCCATTTTATAGATGAAGAAATCGAGGCACAGAAAGATAAGGTAATTTACCCAATATTTGTTCCTATGTGGTCTGGAACCAGAGCCTACACTTAGGCCCACTAGGCTATCCTGCCTTTTATTTAAAGTTAGTTTGAACACAAAAGCACAAATAATGAGACCAAACGCTGGGCAAGTGGGAGCAATCTGAGTTACAAGATGGGAATTTGGTCATGGAATATGGTTCATTACTTAATCTGGTGTTGGTGAAGAAATGGAGGCCTGTTTTCCTATGATTCCTTTTATGAAATGTAGAGGGTGGTTTGAGAGCTTAAGAACCCCTGTGGGAATGCACAATATTTGATTTTCAACCCCCTTCTCAAACTCTGTTAAATCTATGAAGTTATGTCTGATGCCCTAAACAGAATATAATTTATTCTTGCTTTGATCCCTCACTGCCCTTTCTTAGTGGTTGGAAACAGAGTCTCCCCAGTCAGACCTGGTTGAAGTTAGATAAAGCAGGCCATCCTGGTTCTATATCATCTCTCTCTCTGTCACTAAGGATGTCACTAGACATGTCTCTGAGATCCTGCAAAAGTTTTCAAGGTCCCAGTTAATCAAGTCTGAGTAGTGGTCCAGTAATACAAGGGAATCAGGGAATTGGTGAATTTGAGGGATACAAGACCTGAACAAGACTGGAATTTAAAGGGGCAATTTCAGTTTAATCAGTGTTCATATATCCAGATCTCAAGCTGAAAACCATGCCAATGTATAAGCCAGTAAGATTAATATAAGATCCTCCTTTTGCTGAGATGAGGCTGCAATTTGCAAGTGTTATCTTATGAAAAGTTTACAAGTACCCAATTTAAAAATGGACAAAAGATTTTAATAGACATTTCACCAAAGATGCAAAAATGGCTCTTAATCACATTGAAAGAGCTCAACATCATTAATCATCAGGGAAATGCAAATCAAAACCACAATAAGATATCACTTAACACCACAAGGATGGCTATCATTAAGAAGTCAGATAGTAAGTGTTGATGATGTGGAAAAACTGGTGCCTACCTACATTGGTGGGCATGTAAATGCTGCAGCTGCTTTGGAATCCTTTGTCAGTATCCTAAAAAGTTAAATATAAATTTACTGTATGACCCTGCAATTCCACTCCTCGAAATCTACCCAAGTGAAAACATACATATACACACACAAACACGTGTGTAAATGTTCAAAGAAACATCATTCGTAGTAATCAAAAACTGATGACAACCCAGGTGCCTATCAAGTGGTAAGTAAACACTGTGTGTCATGTCATGCAATGGAATATTATTCATCAAGAAAAAGGAAATAGTGATGCATGTCAAAACATGGATGAACTTCAACAATATCACTTAGCAAGGGAGGCTCGACACACTAGAGTATATGCTACACAATTCCATTTATATGAAAGGTCTAAAATGTCAAATCTATAAAAATTGAATGTAGATTCATGTTTGCCTGTGTCTGGAGATGGGAACAAGAGGGGATACAAAGTGCAAGAGGGATTTTGTTTGTTTGTTTGTTTTTGGAGTGTTGGCAATGTCCTACGATTATGTTCTTGGTTACAAAAGTGAATTTACCAAAAAGTAATTTTATTGTATGGTTAAAATGTGTGAATTTTATGATATGGAAATTATCAATAAAGTATATAGTTATCTTTTTTCTTCAATAATGTGAATTTTGCAGATAATCAGTACAGGATGAGGACTCATGGTGCTGGATGCAAATTCCAGATTCTATAAATAAAAGTGGAATCCCATTATATGCACCTTTAACTTATGCAAAATCATGTCACATGGTCAAGACATCCAACAGACATATATATAAAACAGAGGGAGTGATATGATCTTTTGAATTACTCCATCACTCTTCCAGACCTTGTCTCCCACCATACTGGGGGCTGTGAGCAGGCAGGGGTGACTCCCACTCAAATTCTAGAAAAAGCAAAGCAACTTAAACTCTTTTCAAGAATAATTTTGATTATGTAGTATTTTCACTTTATGTCTGAATTTCGAACTTAACACATGTGTACATGTGATTTCACTGTACTAAAAACTCTTCAAATCTTGGGACAAACTTATGACAACCATGAACTTTAAGATATAAAAAGTTCATTTAGTAGCTTCCAGTGATAGAATACATATGCTATGGAACACTAAATATAGCTCACCTAAACTATTTCTCCTTCTGTAAACAAAAGAAATGTGCTTTTAAATGTTGTCGATACCTGTTGTACAAAAATAATGGTTTTCTAAAGATGTCCACATCGAATCCCTGGAACCTGTGAATATGTTACCTCACATGGCAAACAGGGCTTTTCAGATAGGATTAAGTGAAGGATCTTGAGATGAGCAGATTATAATGGCAAGAGTCTTTAGGAAAGATGAGAGGCAGGGGATTTAGAGACTGGAAAGGAGATAGGAGAGAAGCACAGGCCATAAAGAGGGAAAGAGATTTGAAGGTGCTGCACTGCTAGCTTTAGAGATGCAGGAAGGGCTGTGAGTTAAGGAGTGCCAGATCACCTTGTGTAGTCCAGTTAATTCAACCGTGCCCTGAATTGGGGGAGAGGGGAAGGGCAAGAAGTGACCTTGTCTGGATTCTGTATAAATGCCAGGTGTAGAGCCTTGGTCTGTCCTTGAAGGTCTGCCTGGCCAGGTGAAAACCCAGAGAGGGGGAATGGAAAGCACACAGATGCGGCTCTCTGATTTCCCACATGTTTCCTGGACTCCTTTTCACTATCACTAACCAGGAAAGGTATGGACTTACATTTTACTTCCTCTATATTCTCTAACATTAAAACAGTGATATCTACAGCTTTGCTATCATAAGCAAAAGTGAAATACTTTCTATAATTTATAGGCTGAATTTCTAGAATAATTTAAAGATTTTGCATTGGATATATTAAAGTAATTTAGGAAAAATACTCTCTGAAGATGGTGCCCTCATTGTCAAAGCTATTTTGCATGTCGAAGAATGTTTTCTTATTCTTCCCTTTCACTTTTTTTTGTTAAAGTAAAAAACACAAGCAAAACAAAACAAAATGAACAAAAAAAACCAAAACAAAGAATCTTCCCATCAGCTTTAGCACAGTAATACATTTCAGATATTATTGTTTAGAAAGAAAAGATCTGCCACATTGAACTAAATTCCTTTTTACCACTTCTTTGTTTATAATGTTAACGCTGTGAAAGAGAAGGCCCTGGAGCTCCATGCAGTTATCCAAATTATAGTATTAGTGTGAGCAGCCTGAAAATATTTGGGAGAAAAATGTAAAAATGTATGTCTTTAAAAACCCAAATTTTCCCAAATATGAAGCATCTCTTTTTCAAGTAACTCTGTCTATAGAAAAGCATATTTTAAACAAAAATTTCTAAAATATCCCTTTTTCACAATGGAACTTAAAAGTAGGTCAGCATGAAGTAAAGTCAGTTTTATCAATGTTTCTTTTTCTTTTTCCCTAGATCTCCACAATAGGGGGTTAGATAATAAAACCTAATGTTGTTAAAGCCTATCCCTAAAATATCTCATTTTTAGGCATAGAAAAAAAATGTTACACATAAGTGCAAAGATGTTTCTTGTTCATTTTCCCACCTAGGCAGCTAGGTAACTATCAGAGTGTGAAAAGTTCATGCTTATCAAAGAACATTCATGACAATTACTGAAAAATGATTTTTCCAGAAATTAAAACAAAATGGTTATTCTTCCCCTATTCTCCCCCAACTGACAATCATGTGTGACAGTTACTCCTGTCAAAAAATATTTTCTCACCAGACAGAAAACGGTATAGAGGATTTGCCATTTTCCCTTTGTTCTCTGTTTATAGTTATGAGAGAAAAATGATTTATGATTACTATAATTATATCTCTCCTTAGGAGAGCTGTACTAATTACATATTTTTTTTAGCCATTTTTCTTTTTACAAGCTCTTAGTTAATCTAAATTGAAGTGTATTTAGCCATTTTGTACCATTACTTTTCAAACCCCTGTGTGGGTCACAAATTGAATGGTTTAGGATCACTTAACACATTGAATCTGCTCATCATGTGCACAAAGCTCCAGGGCCTACATATTCACAACTGTGATATAAGGAGTTTCCCTCAATAGATAGGATCTTCATAAATGTTTTGAAAGAGTCTACAGGAAATGAGTTTTGGGCAAAATGTTTTGTAATCTGTAGTTACACCATAATGGCAATGAACCTTAGGAGTCAGCCTGGGATGTATTAGCTGAGTTAATATTACGAGCAAGCTATCCCTTTCATTTTATGACTCTGGGTTCACGTTTATAACTCTGGGTTTCTCTATTGTCTTTTGTGTATTCATCTTTTTTTATGGTTCCATTCTACTATTTATCCTTGGCTGCAAAAACTGCTAATGGCCATAGAGATAATAGAATACTCTTTCAAATTTAGTATTTCCTTGAAATGAAATTTCTGTTTACTCTAAATAATATGTATTTTTTAAGTATTGCTTTTTTAAGATACTTTTATTTAGGCATCAGAGCAATTGCATCCAGAAATTTAAAATTCTCAGTGTAATAGATAATGTTGGGGTAAAAAACATAATTCCATCACCCCACATACCTCCAAAGATAAGAAATTGCCCTTATTGAAGGAAGTGAATTGATGTTTTCTAAATGCTGTCCATTACCTAGTATTTAATCATGTTATACTCTCAGCAAACATTTAAGTGCCTTCTCTGTCATCCTACCGACTCTTCCCAACTGTGAAGTGGTGTGGCTCGACAAGGATGGGTTTCCCTGCTCCAGGCAAGTTCACTATGAATTTGGTGAGACCGAATAATGACAATGGGATGTTGGGGGTAAAAAGGGACTCATACCAAGCTTTATTCTCATGAGCAGTAGGTTGAGTGCTAGAGCCCTGTCTGCCTGTCTCAGTCTCTGCCTCCGCTGGTCCTCCTGCTCACCACCAGGGGGCTCTCCCTCTCCACTTCCTCTTGCTCCCCAGCGCTGGGCTCCATGGCTCCTCTGCTTCCTAGCATGGGGCGGAACTCTGTGGGCGGGCCTCTTAGTGACTGGCGTACGCCTTACCCAATTATATCCAAGTATTGTGTTTCCTCTCCACCCCTCCACCCAGCTGATTCCTCTGTGACTGAAAATTCCTTTCAGGCAGCTCTGTGGGTAAAGGACCAGCTCCGAATGGGTATGCAAGGAGGCTTGTATGTATACAGTGGGCGATAGAAGAATCAGGTGAGAATCCTGGCCATAAAATGTCCATTTTCCCTACAAGCCGATACTGTGATTTTCACTTTAAATATGGGAAACTGAGGCCCAGAGAAGTAGATGACCTTCCCAGGAGCCAAACAGCTGTTAAGTGGAAGAAGCATTTCAACTGACGTCTCTTTGCCTCTGCAAATCTCCAGTTCTTTCCTTTAATCCTCCTAAGATTTGTATGAAGTTGGTGTCTTCCATTTACAGATTAGGAAAATTGGTGTAGAGAGAGTAAGTTAAATGCCAGCAAACAGCAGAACCCATACATGTAACCTCCTTTTTTCCAATAAATGAGAGTAACCTTCATTAAAATATACTTGAAAGAAAATTCCCATGTGTGTTCTTTCTATAAAAAAAACAAAATCAACCCATTAGAAAATTTCCGAAGAATTCTGTCCCAGCAGAGACCCAGCATTTTAGCTAATTTAGTGAATGGTTAAAAGAAAGAGGAGAGAGGGAGGTGAGCTTGGAATATTACAAATATATAAATTGTTTCATGTGCTCAAAGTAAAAAACAAACAAACAACAAAAGAAAACTAGAGGATAGGTCCACAACTAGGTCCAACTGTTGTCAAATCAAACAATAACAGCCAAAGTGAATTGATTCCTCATGTTGTCTAAAATAAATTACCATGCCACCTGGACTGACTCATTTGAGAATAACAAAATCACATGCTCATGACTATATTCATCCATATGAATTAAATGTTGAAAAGTACTAAGCCTATCATAGTATTTCATGCTAACAAACAATGAGAAAAATCAACTAGTTTGTCTTTTTTCTGTTTTTTACATTAACTTTCTCTCTTATTATTTGTACTAGCTAATGACCTTGTGGATCACACTGAATAAATGTATTGGAATGCTAATATAGCTTTTATTTGAGATTGGGAGGGCTGGTGGGAGCTGGACCAGTGAGGTATTTTACATTTTATCTAGCATCACATAGCAAGAGCTTTTATACACAATAGTTATTTCACACATTTTTCGTATATACAGAAGTTATCTCTCACATTTGTTTTATAAGAAGCTCAACAGAAAGCACTTTGTTTAACACAGTTTTAATTGCAAATAATGATTTTGACTACTCATGTTGGAAAAGGGTAAAAGGACATTTGACATGTACAGAAAGAAATTGAAAAAAAGAATAAGGAAATGGGTTAATAACTGGGAAAGAATTCTAAAATTTGTGAAAAAAATATTCTTACACATATGTGTTAACACAGTTATTTAAAGTAAAGAATTTAGAAAAAGTAGTAATTCAATTCCGTTTCACATAAATTGAGCTCCCAAAACAAGTAAAATTTTATTATAGGCATTAGTGAAATGCTCTGTGGAAAGGAATAAAGGAGAAAGAACAAGCATGGAAAAAAAAAACATGGCAGTGATTCTCAAGTAATTTACAATCTAGTGAGGCAACTATAATATTCTTCAAAATAATTTAAACATATATATCACTTAACCTTTCAAAATTACTTTCTCATTTGTCATGTTGTATTATTGCCATCTCAGCAACCCTGAATGACACGCAAGAAACTTGCCATTTTCCCCCTAGTTAATATATAAAAAGGGGATGGTTATGCTAAGAAAAATTAAATGACTTGCTTAAGTCACTCACCAGGACCACAGGATGATCTAAGGACTTATATTACCTCTTCTCGTTCCAAAGTTTATAGAATGTTGTAGAGGAAGTTAGCATATCTGGACTCTTCGCATTCTCAAACTCTCCTCGCTCTCGCGTAAGACAAACCTACCATCTTTCCTGTATTCTCTCCCCCAGCATGCAGGCTCTTCAGAGAAGCATATGTATAACTGGGTCAGAGTGGAAATCACTTTCTTTGACTGATGAAACTGATGAGAAAATATTTGGAAAAACATTGAAAGCTGAGTAAAAAGAGAAAGTTTGATTATTGATCAAGTCAACACCATTCAGGTTATAATTTACTAGAGTCGTCAGTGAATCGTAAAGTGGAAATGCCCTGTTGGGAAGTTAGCTAAGGGTCCACATGATAAAAGGTGTGGAGTTGGAAGAACATCCTCCCCAGATGTCTATCTACCTGGAACCCCATAATGGGGTATTATTTGGAAATACGATCTTTGTAGATACATGATTACTTATGGTGAGGTTATTTTGGTAGGAGGCACCTGAAATCTAATGATTGGTGTCATTATGAGAGGGGAAGAAGACATACAGAGACACGCACAGGGATACAGGCCATGTCAGGATGCAGGCAAAGATGGGAGGGAACCAGCTACAAGACAAAGGATACCAAGGATTGCTGGGAGCTATCAGGAACTTGATCAAGAGGCAGGGAAGGATTCTTCCCTAGAGTTTTCAGAGGAAGCATGGCCCTGCTTAATTCAGGCATCTACTCTCCAGAACTGTGAGAGAAACATTTGCATTGTTTTAAGCAATCTATTTTCTGACATGCCTTAATAAGCCCCTGGAAACTAATAGACATGGAAACCTAGGAAGAAGCAAAGCAGCAGTATATTCCCCACCCCCTTACCTCAGGGAAAGTGTTGGGGGAGATGAGTGTGTGATAGGAGCTGGGGAGGAGGTGGTGGGTATGGAGGGCGGTCAAGGAGAGAAATTTTACTTATCAAGTGACCATAATATCCCACGCTCTGTATCTTTCAGTATACATGTGTTTTATCCCTTGATTTTTACCAAATCCTGTGCTGTAAGTTGTGATGTAGCAAATCCTGTGATGTAACACCATTTTGTAAATCTAGGCTTAGATAGCCTAGGTTTCTGGCTCAAAGTCACAAACTTATGAATAATAGAATCAGAAACTAAATCCATATTTCCTGATTCCTAGGTAGGTGTTCCTTTAATTAAATGACCCTTCAAGAATATAGTAAGTGTTTCTTCCCTTGAGAATTTTAAAACTAGTCAGGACACAGTAATAGATAACTCTCAGGAGAAATAGTCCTCTCCAGGCAGAGAGATGAAATTGGATATCCTAATAGGCCTTTTCCAAGTCTAATTACTCTCACTCTGTGTAAGACGTCGACTAAATGCAAGTTCATTATCATTTTATTCTAAGTTAACTAAAAAACAAGATTGATTGACATTTTGGAGGTATTCAACATTTATATGCAGGAAATTTAGAAGACTTTAAACACATTCAAAAAAGCTTTTCTTAAGATAGCTTGTACTTTTTTTTTTTTTTTACAGTGAAATGCTCTGCACGAAAACAGATGCTTTCTAAAATTTCATACTGCTGCTCTTGTCAAGCTGATGACCTTGGTATACTAAGGACCATGTGGGCAATGTGTGGTCTTCCTCACCTGGAGGAGAAAAGAAATACTGTGCTGCTTACCTAAATTCCTCTGTGTTCACATACAAATTCTGGCTCGTTTGGTTTACTTTCCGGATGTACTCACTCGGGCCTCTGTGTTCACTGAACTTATAGTAAGAATACTCTAAGTTACGATTATAATTGAAAATATCTTCATGTCCTTTTTTCATCTGACACACACTATAGCATGTAGACCTCGCACTTCAAAAAAGGAGGAATATCTGACAACGGAAGTGTGCTTTGCACAAAAGCTCAGGTGATGAGGGTCAGGGTGGAAGTCATAGCTTTGTAATGTTATTTCAGTCCTTTAAAAAAAATTGTCCCTCAATTTTAATCAGGGTAAGCTTAATGTTTACATTGGCTGTTTCTATGCCAAAAAAGAAAAACTTGAAAGAATTATGAAGGTTGCAAATGGTGTTTCATATCCCTCCTAAGCATATAGAGTTCCTGGAAGAGGAAACACATGCCAACAGGAATAGGTACTGTTAAGACTTATCTCCCTAAAGGAGAGAGATATCTCTCACCTATTCATCAGGATAATGCTGTTTGCAGAAATGAGTTTTGTTTATAGATTAAATGCTTCTCCTTAATCAGTATCATTAATTCCTGAATAATACTTGAAGTCAATTTTCTTCTTAGGACTTTTTAAAGTCAATAAAATAAATTGTAAAGTTGACATCTTTCACTGCTCATCCCCTTGACATATGGAAAAAATCTAAAATTAATATGTGGGTATATTTCAAGTGTGGTTTGGACCCTAACTTCTGATTCCCACCCAGCAGATCAGGGAGCCCTTCCTTAGGAGTGAGTAGGGCACTTGCCATGTTGACCCTACAAATCCCGGGACAAAGGAAGATCAAACCCTTACCCCAGGAGCAGTGCTTTTCTCCCCTATGCCTTCCAACACTAAATCATTAAGCCCTATCTTTTCAATTCCTATGTCCGTTATACTGGTTCTGCCCAACTCCTCTGCCTCCACTCTCATTCATGCCACTGTCTCTCACACCATTGAAACTTGATTCTAGACCCTCTGTTTTTCACCTGGTCTCCACGGTGCTGTCAGGACAGTGTCTCAAAAGCTTGAATCATATCACTCCACTGGTTAAAGCCCTTCGATAGCTTGCATGTGCTCTCAGGAGAAAGTGCATACTCCTGAACACATGTGCAGGTCCTTCGTGATATGTCCCAGACCCACCTCCGTCGTTCCCATTCCCTCTTGTGTGTCTCTTTCCCCTCCTCCTTCCCACATGTGTACTATAACCACACATTGCTCTTATCATACTGAACTATTTTTCAGTTCACAGAAGGCTGTCAACACTGTTTGAAATAGTCCATCTGAAGGTGCTGGAGATGAGTTGGGCTGCTTCGGCCCCAGGGAGTTCTGTGTTCCTAGTGACTTCTGCGTCACTCCGTCCCTCTTCCTGCCCCACACATCCCTCTGTGAAGATGTCCACATATTCCCTTGGTGCCCCACCTAGACCTTTCCAGGAATCTCCTGGGACAAGCCCAGCTTATGAAAACCTTAACTTCTCAATCTGAGGAAAGGTCATGAGGAAAGAAGTCTGCCAGAGATTAAAAACTTGTTTTTGCCCAGTGTTTCTAGGCTGAGGAGCCAAGAATTGAACAAGAGAAAACCCACAACATGAATGAAACAATCTTTGCATTATCATTTTATGAACTCATTCAAAATGCCTGTAATAGGTGCCTACTCTCTCTCAGACTCCAGGATAGACACTATGATGACAGAGAAGTATGAGACACAGTCCCTTCCATTGAGATCTCACAGTCTGGGTGGGGCTGGAGTAGGCAGGCAAGTGATGAAAAACTAACAAACAGCATAAGTGATGACAATGACTGGCACTAGCTTATTCATTTTATCTGTGAGCATTTCCTCAGCATCTACTAGGGTCTGGGCTCTTTGTTGGATAGTGGTATGTAAAGATTATACATACAACATTTATGCCCTCGAGGGACTTTCAACTCTCATTGAAGAAAGTCAATAAGATAAAAAGTGATACTACAAGGAGAAATATACTATGAAGGAAGGGATTCTAGAGTACCTGTTGCTGATCCATCTTATCTCTGAGATAGTGATCCCCTTATACACATTAAAATGATAAGATGACTCTCCTCATTGATGAGCCGTATTTCACTCCTACCATCTACAGGCAAAGGAAAAAAAGGAAAAGGTAAAAAATATGGACTGGATCTCAGGCATACTGGATTACACTTTTCATTTGTTCCCTAAGCACCTGTGTGGCTTTGAGAGCAACTTCAATGGAGATCACTTTAATGTCTGTGGGGCTGCTGTTCAGAGGCAGAATGTCATTCATTCCCTGGAGGGAACTGGTGAGAATAAGCCATTGTGTCTGCCTTGCCAGAACTAGGTTGTGGTTATGGCATCACTTACCCAAGGGAGTCCAGGACCCAGCTGCAGATCACATTCACCAGACAGCTCCTGAGAAGCATAGGTGCTGTGTATACCCTGGGAATACTGGTTAAAGCACCTGAGGTGAGACCAAGAACCTGTATTGAGTATATTTCTCAGGTAGTCCTGCTGTACCATTTGCTTGGAATCATCAACCTTCAGTTTTAACACCAAACTCTGGCATGGCATTTAAGGCCCGTCACAATCTTGCCCTAACCTAGCTCCTCTAGAGAAACTCTTTCACAGCCATGCCATCGTTCCAGTCCAGCAATCATAAATGACCTGTACTCCGGGCTTACTTGTGCTTTCCACACTTTTTATACATGCTGTTTACTCTCTTCTTTTTTTGTGACACATAAACTATTTCTCCTCCTTTCAAGGCATAACCCACATTTCTCTTGCCTGACAAGTCGTTCCTGACTTCATGAGACAGACTTAGCTGCTTCCTTCTCTATGCTCAGAAAGCACACTTATTTACCCCTGGATTGTAAATATATATTTCTCCCAACTAGATCAGAAGCACTTTAGCTATTTTCATTTATCTTTATACGAAAATGCCAAATAATTTTTCTAGTAAAATAACAGATATTAAATAAGTGATTATTAAGTACATATATAGAACTTGGGAGAAGGTGAGCAGTTGTCAAAATTAGGGCATGGCATCCCTGTAGGAATTGTGTCATGGTTCTGCTCTAGTACTAGTCTTGAGGAAGCTTGGAGTTGGATAGTGTATTCAGACAAGATCAAACTAATTATGAACTGAGTCTTCTATTAATATGTAATCAAAGATTTAATAAAAAGTTGGATCTGATGTTGAGCTATCCCAACCCAACTAATGCATTACAAGCATATAACCTATTCTGTGTAGGATTGTTCTATATGCTGGCATAGTCTAGGTGTGCAGGTCTTAGTTAAATGGCCCCAGGAAGTGAAAGTATTGAGGACAGGAAGAAGTTTAGGTCATTAAATGGAAAATGTGTCATCTGTATTTGTAAGTTTGCCCAAGTTCTTACTGAATACTTTCCCTCATCTCGTTTTTCAACCAGAATAAGGTTGGGTGCTTTCCCTATATAAGGCATCTCCTAACACTGTGATAAATATAAAATTGGCCATAGCTCTTTGCCATGAGAATCTTATGTCCAGGTAATTGTGGACTCCATGGTGTTCCTAGAATGATACATAGTGAAGAACAGATATTAGCTTTATGCAGATATTAAGTCTTTTCTTTTTTCAGTATTTCATTCAGAAAGGTTAAGAGGAAGTGTTGTATGGAATGGACTGATTAATACCCAGAGCTAAAAGGATTTTAGTGATAAGGGAAATCTTCAGTAGAACCATCCCCAGAATCACAGAACCATATTTTTCTCATAATACATGCTTAAATAGCACATTCACTCTAGGCATGTGCAATCATATGGACATATTAAATATAGAAGGACTGCCTGGGAGGCAGGGAGTCTAGGTCTTTAGACAAAAGTAAGCTCTCTGACAGATATATTGACAGGTTGTGTATAGGTAACTTTAGCTCTTTTTTCTCTTGACATCAGTGCAGGTGTCCATTTGTTACAGAATAAATGCAGAGTCCACTTAGAATTCCTTCTCTTTTCATTTAGAATAAATTATTATATCCATAAGCCTATGTGGGTAGATACATTTCATTTCATAGTTAGTTATGACCAGTTTATGGTTCAGACTTTGTGTTGAAAGGTTGTAAGGTGGGCTCAGAGGGAGACTTACAATTGATCAGGACTGTCTGGCCTGTGTGCAAGAGGTGAGGAATGATGTTCTAGATACTTGCCACCTGTGACCAAACCTACCCACAACACACTCTTTTTATGTGTATTACTGTATAGTAGCATAAACCCTTGTTACAAGGAATCACTAAATTCAGTTTTTTGAACCAAAATCACAGACTGGGAAAATCACATTTAGCCTTCTACTAATTGCTCTTGTACTCAAAAGGGTACCACCTACCACCCCCACACCCCAAAAAAGAAGACTTTGATTCAATCAAGCATTTGATGTGGGTATAAGTGAAACATGCAATTTTATGAAATCTTAAAAATCAGATAGTACATGAAGACAAGTTTCACATTTCCAAGTGCATTATGAAGGTAATGGGAGCTTGCGGTACTTCTAAAAGAAAAGAATGAGTCAAAAGAGAATTTTTTTACAATAAAATGATGAAATGGAAGGTTTTTTTATTTGAACCATAGCATTTTCTACTAAAACAGATAAAATAAGCACAGAATCTTGATGCAATCAAGTGACAGCTTTTATGAGCATACTTCAAAAAAATCATTATGTTGTATTCTAGTAATTTTTCAAGACCATTATCAGTAAACAATAGTGATCCTTTATTCTTGCAGAGCAGCACATTCTAATTAGAATTAATGTAGGTAGTGAATTAATTACTTCAAAAATGAAAACACCACCCATAAGCATGCATTGGTAAGATTATTTAAAATGATTTCAAAGTAATCATGGGCTTATTCACTCACTTATTCCTTTTATAATATGCATAGACATGGTGAATTTCAGCATTTGATTGAAAATATTTCTATTTATGTTATTTTTTTTTAACAATGGAAACTAGATATCTTTGAAGCTAGATATTAGGGTTTCACCCATTTTACAGATGAGTAAAATAGTAGATTCTAAAACATTCTAAGATCACCCAGCAAATGTACGTCGTGAGAATTTACCCACACCCTTTGATCTGAAGTCCAGATGTCATCTATTTCAAAATTGCTCTTCAGAATGTTTTATCCAGACACATATCTCAGGGAGTAGATTTTCCTAACATAAAACCCTAGAAAATACATCTTAAATCATTTTTGGTTGACACTTCTGTAAGATACCATTAAGTTGTACTGTTCATCTTCAACAATTGAAACAGTAGAATTGAAGATGGGTAAAACTTATATTAAATGTCTCTTGTTAATGCATAAAAAGTTAAAGTGAATGGAAGTACACAATTTGATTCAAGTAAGATTTTTCCATAGTTTTATCTTATAAATAATGTGTGTCTAAAATATTTCTATCAAGCCCTCCCCTATCTCCCAGTCCTTGAAGCTGTGTTCCCCAGCACACGGCCAGCTAATGCCCCCTCCGTGTTTAGCACCAGTCCTCTCTCGTGAACCAATCTTGTCCTTGGTTTGGAAATTAAAACAGCCCTAGTAGAGTAATTCTGATAATGTAGTATTAGGTCATCCTTTTAGAAGGGAAATGGCATGTGTGTTAGCACCTAATAAACTTGGGTTTAAATGCCAACTTGCCACTTAGAAACTATGCATCGTTGGGCAAGTTATTTTTATCTCATCCACTGTATTTTCCTCTGATCTCACTCATATGTAAAATTAAGAAGACATAAGACATCAAGTAGGAATAATGTTAGTTGTCTTCCCTAGGTCTGCACCATGGTTTTCAAACAAAATCAAGTGTTATCATAAAGTCATCTTATCCCATAGTTACTTTCTAGATGGTCTGCTTAGTACCCCTTGATGACCCCACATTTGGAATCTAAAGAAGCCTCCATAGAATATTTCAGAGCAGAGCTCCCCAGAACTTCTGCATGGAGCGTGTGCCCCGCTGTCTCCTGTACATCCCAGCTGTGTTCTGCCTGGCACTCTGCCAGTAAGCTGCCTCCTTGTCTTCACACCGTATGCAGGACCTGAGGAAAGAAAATTGCTGAGAAGCTTCCTTCCTCTGAAGGGAAGCCCATGTCGGGGGAGCATAATGAGTGAGTGGGAGAGTACCTCAGGATGAGGCTAGGCGAGTTGGTGGGAGCGAGGTCATACGGCCGGTCACGGAAAGCAATTGAGATTTCATTCTGACAGCAGTGGGAAGTCATGGTAGGTTTTAAGAGAGACAAGATATGATGAAATTCTTCCTCTGCCCTTTGTGGTCATATGATTTGAGTCAATTCATTCAAATGCTTCAAGCCTCAGTATCGTGAAAGACAGATGCTGACACCCCAGCAATTTAAACAGCAAGGTGATAGTAAGAATCACATCAGAGAATATACACAGAAAACTTTTGCAGCTTTTAAAGTCATACAAGCAATGTCATAATGGCAGTAGTTACTAGAAGCCATGTCCTGGCAAAATGTGCACACTTGAAAGTAGGGATGGAAAATGAACTCCTCGATTGTCTTCATGTCACTTTCTTCTACATCACATGGAGTTGGGGGATTTCAGTACTCCATAGCCGTGGCTGGAAGTGGAACAGAGGGCAGACTCACCCAGAGCAAACAGGTGATTAGGGATAGTGGACCCAGGACCCAGGGGGCTTTGTAACATGTCAAAATGGCCATTTCTCTGAAGCTACTGAAAGAATAGTTGCTGCACTAACTTGGAGATAAAACAGATGAGAGATTTCTCCAACAACACCTGTGGCTTTCTCTCTAATCATCCATTCATGTATTCATGTGTGCCTTCCTGCCACACACTCACTGAGAATCTAGGTGCTATCTCATACCCTCCGATTTATCATATATAAAAGGAGCACTAATAATGATAGATCATATTTATATGCACATTTAAGATATTCCAGGAAATATATTAATACATGTATTAGTGTAATGTCCTTGGATGTAGGTAGACATTGTAATTACATACCTTTTACATGTAAGCAATATGAAGGTCATGGACCAGCCCAGGTAATACAACTAAAAGGTACCAAAGCTGAACTTGAACTCAGCTCACTCTGACTTGAAAGTCAAAGCTCTGAACATCACACCAACTGTAGTTCAAGCGAAACTGAGAAGTGAGAGCATGTGTCTAATGTCCTAACAGCATGGGGTGTGGTTTCCGGCCCCTCCAGCTTCTCGGATGGTGTCTTCTGCCCCTTGACTTTTCCTGATTCCTACAGTCAGGCACAGACAGCTTAGTTCTCTAGTTGCTTTTTTTTTTTATGGTGTAAGAACATTTAATAAGCAAGCTATAAATAGATAGGATAATTCCCAATTCCATGGTATCCAATCAGTTAAGCTTGAATTCATAAAAGGCATATAGTGTGCTGGTAGAGAGAAGGGTCTGCGGCCAGACTCTACTATTAAATCCTGACTCCATGTCTTAGTAGCTATGTGATTTTATTTAAAATCTCTTTACCCAGGGATAACAATAAGAGTATCTATCACATGGAGTTGTGAGGATTCAACATTCTTAGTATAGTGATTGACATATAGATATTTCTCAATAAATGTTCACTAGTAACATAGCTATTATTTATGTGATACAATTTCTGTTCTAGCAGTTCCAGTCTCAGGTTTGAAAGCAATAAATAATTTATTCCAGTTGCTGTCTTTACCCATGGCTAGTCTTCAATACCCTAACCTTGAAATCCCACCAGTTGAATTGCCATCCTTCTATAACCCAAATTTGCATGCTGTCCAGCCAGGTGATCAGTAATTATTCAGTAAATATTGATTTTACATACCAGAGTGCCTGGAAGGTGCTACAAATATAAAAGAGGGGGAAATCTCTGCTTCCAAGAGGTGTAGGGTTTAATGAATGTTGGGTGGCCATTTAGTCATTTGTCAACCTTTGTGGAAAGGCAAGGAGATTGTGACACTGAGAGTCCGTTGTAGTAGTTGACCTTCAGACTCTATACTGGAGAGTCCCTTTTCTATCTTTCTCCATCTCAGGCTATCTGACAGGTTGGGTCAAGCATATAATAAATGAAAGTCTTTTTTTATTAATGCCGTAGACAGGCAGCTTGATAACATGGGAAGAGACCAGGCTTTCATGTTAGAGATCTGAGTTCAAGTTGTAGGTCTCATCTTGAGGAGCAGTAAACTTGGATCAATTATTTAGCTTCTTTGAGTCGTTATCATCTAGAAAGGGAAGACTTTATAAAATGGGAAAACTAACAAGCAGAGATTTTGTGGAGATAAGTCATGGCACATGCGAAGCACCTAGTATGTCCACGGCACCAAGTGGGCGCTCAGCCCCTGCCAGCTGGGGGTGGTAGGCAGCAGCAAGATGCACCGATGGTGCCACTGGAAGGAGTGGCTGTGGCTACAGCTGCAGATGTGGCAGCAACTTTCTTCTGTTTGTTCAGATGCCGCCTTTAGAATGGTAATGGATTATTTTAAAATTCTAAGTCCATTCTGGAGATAAAGAAAAATGATAGTGGGTTTCCCTGTAATTAATGGCATTTTTTAGCAATTCAGTCTGATTACAAATAGAATAGGAGATGCCTTCTGTGGTGAATAACATGTCTTTCTAGTTTTCTAGATTTATGAATTTTGCCCATATGAAATTAATTATTATGGGTGTATTACATGGATGTGAAACATCTGGAATAATAGGATTTTATTATTAATAGACCTCTCAGGAGCTCATGACAAACATCCTTATAATAGCAACATATGCTGCTAGTTTAATGAGAACAATCACTGACAATTAATGGTTCTTGTGTTTTCAGTAAATTATACATTTTCAAATTTTATATTTTTTATTTTCATCTTTATGGTTTCTGTTTGTGACTTGTGTGAAATTAAAGCCAGAGTTCCTTATAGGGGAAAGAAATATTTATTGAATGTGTACTGTGTGCTGAGCATTGCCATTTTATGTTTTATGTCTATGACTATACATGAACATGTATTTGTTTTGAACCTCAGAGAATTAGGCATCACTTTATTCACAAACAAGAAAACTGAGGCATGGTGAGATAAGTAACTTATCTATCATTGTTGGTGCTCAAGCTAGAATTTAAGGTTTAGTTTGTCCTTTCGTTCATTAGAAGAAGAGAAATTAGAGTATTGAGAAAATATTTCATTTCTATAAATTAAATCCCTGCTTTCACAAGGCTCTTCCCCTTTATATACAATAATCAGGTGTTCTCTGAATCATATTGGGCTTAAGCTGATGTATGTGAGGAATTTATAAAGAATTTCAAGTTTTGACGTATTTTGAAATCTAATTTGTGCATGAAGCAAGGTCAAGAGACATGGGTATATCCAGTAGCATTATATACTGTTCTTCCTTGTTCTCCTGGTGCAGGGAAAAGGAAATTTTATTGAGCACCAGCTAGGCACAAGCCATATTTTGGCACTGGATAACCTAATACTCTGAAGAGGAAGAGGAAGGTTCTCCCTGGACCCTGAAGCTCATCCTGTGTCTCTTGGCCCATTTGCTCATTTCAGCTATATTGCTCATTTCAAACACATTGCTGATGAAAATTAAATGTTACTGATATATTTTAGGCAAATACCATTACTTTTTAGTTACTTATTTTTTTTGCGTGTAGGGAGGTTAACAGCAAGAGACATAGAAGCCAAATCAGAAAAGGTGATTAGGGAAAAGCAAATAGACAGACCATTATATCTAAAAAGCAGAATTAGTTCCCTTCATGTTTCATTAATCTGTATTTAGTCGTAATTGCCTTTGTATAGGTATTGAGGTCAAATTTTTATCACAGCACATCTCATTATCTCCAAGGCATGCATACATTTTGAAGTTATGCTATTTGACTCGTGATTATTACTTCCTCCCCTCCCAGAATAGGAGTCCCATGAAAGCAGGTAACTCTTCTGCCTTGTTTTCTGTGTACCCAAAGACTAGAGTAGTGCAACCACATAGTTGACACTCAGCGAACATTTACTGAACAAATAAATGAATAGCTACCTTTATTGCTACACAGGCTAATTCAAGTTTATTTCATATTCATTCACCATCATTTAAAGAGCATATGCTGTGTGCCAGGAAAGGCACATCTAGATAATATATGCACATATGCATGCACACACAAGGGGCAAAATTGTGTAACATGCAAGTTTATAAACTCAACATGGTGTCCGGACCCATTTTCACATGAACTCAGGAAGTCCTCCGAAGTCCCTGAGTGTCCTTTATCTTGTCTACAAACCACTGCTAATATATGCCAGCTAGATCCTGCGTCCATAGCAAAATGCAGTCTACTGTTTCTGCACTGACTCATCCCTGAGCCTCTGAGAACCTTGCCTCTGAAACCCTCTGAGAAGGATAGGTGATACTCTTCTACTAAAACATGACATCTAGATATAATCTGTCTATTGCACACCAGCCATTCATGAGCACGTTTTAGAGCACAACTGAACACTTTGAGGAGTCCTAGGATATGGTAGTTACCAGTCCACCACCAGGTATGATTGCGCTTCCAGATGGGCTGCTGTTAGGGCCTCAGGTTCTGCCTCCGGTTCCCACTGAGAAAGGACCCTGATACTAAGCCCCTCGCCCGTCATGGGCCTGGCACCCTTACTTGGTCTTCAGACCCTTGCCTGGAGGGTCTCTGTTTTCCAGATGTTACCTCAGGATCTCCCAGTTTTATCACTTGGCCAAACTCCAGATATGTCCAGTCATCTCCAACTGACACCTTACAACCTATACGTTAGATGTTGCTATCTGAAGTCACACTCAAGTTTATTCGTCAACTCTACTGAATCTCCCAAATTGAATAACTAGTTCCTCTCTGTCTTAACTAATTCAGTGACTTTTGCTCAGTTACCATGCTGTACTCACTACTGATTCAGTAATAAGGGGAAAAGATGGTTGTAAAGTGTGTAACTTCCAGTTTCTGTTTGAGTGTATTCAAGTCGAATCTAACAGTAACCATTGAACATCCTTGCAAAATCAGTTCACCTCGAGATGTGAAGAGCATAATTTGCAAGGTTAGTTGCAAACAGTTTTTATCAATCATGAAAAATAAGGTATCTTCATACCCCAAGTAGGTATTTTCTGCTTTTTTAACTTAAGCTAAATACAGTAAACTGTAGGTAGATCCTTTCACTAGTGATAGAAATTAAACAGAACTTTAGCTCAAGATATTCCTACATATCAAGACTAGCATCACATTATAAAGCTGTTCTGGATTCTATATTGAGAGATTCCTTAAGAGTTGGCATGGTAAAGATGCCTAATATAATACCAAGTCTGCTAAATATGTTTCACAATACTGACCACTTTCCAAAAAGAAGAGAATAATACTTTTGAACTGAATAAAACCAGATTATATTCATCTTGTTACTTTTTGAGGGAATAAATCCTTGACATGTTCCTACAGCCCAGCACCACACCTGGAACCTGGCAAGTGCTCAGTAAATGTTGGTTGAATGAAAGACTGTCAGCCACTGGCCTTTTTCCTCATGGGTCATGGTTGCTGAGAAAGTCCTAGGCCAGAGATAATGAGACTTCACAACCTCATGGCCACAGTGAAAATTATGGAAGTGCTTTATGAGTGAGTTATTTGAAGCTCAGTGGGGAAAGATTCTTCATCTTCCCAGATCTCTGCTGTCACTTTACAAAAAGAAATAAAAACTTGTCTTGATGACAAGGGACATTTGGGGATAAAGATGCCAAATACAGTCCGAGTCTGGTGCTGCCAGTGGGCAGTGGACAAAACAGTTTGAATAACAGAAGAGTCAATCTTTAGAATCCTCCACAGAGGCTCAGAAAGATGTGTAAAACACGTGGGATTTTATTTTACTTTTCAGGGTTTTCTGTTCTGTTCTTGTATTTGCTGTCACTGAGTCTGAAAGAATGTTCAGGTTTTTGTTTTTTTTTAAGGAAAGGAAGAAGGTCATGGAAGTCTTGTGAGGAAGATGCCTTTTTTTTCTGGTAAAAATATTTCTAAAACATTTGGAAATGGAGGGTTGAACCTTCTCATCTTCCTTGGGGAACATAAAATGTACAGAGAATTTAAAGATTTCTTTGGGTATCTGAGCAAGGGAAGAAGTCACCTCTCTTTGTAATCTATGAAATTAATTCCTCATCCTCTTATTCTCCTATGCCTTATAATAGGTAGCTTATAAAAATTATTAATGACACAACCCTTACCCTTTAAAGGAAATGGAAAAGAGGCAGTATTTACTTATCCACCATCTATTCCACACTATGATAAACATGTGATAGTCCTATCTCATTTAGTAGTTAAAAACACCCCGTGAAGCAGATACAATTCTTCAGTTATACAATGAAATTTTACAAACAATGAAATGGAGACTCAAGAAGCTGAAGATGCTTGTTTTTTGTCTGTGTCTATCCCTTATAATCCACCAGAAGCACTGATTCTTCTAGATGTTTCCTTTTCCTTCCTCTTAACCCTTCCGGCTAACCCTTCCATCCTGTGTCATCTCTAAACTTTGTACATGCTTTCAATGTCGTATCTCTGTATGTGAATCAATTTCTTTTCAAGTTTTATTCCCCTTTAGTGGAGTATAAACCTCTCTATAGTCAGGATTACAGTTTTCCACTCTGTATGCTTTGCACTGGCAACAGAAACGTTTAGTTTTCTGAAGTAAATGACGTACATCCAGTTAGGCATCACGTCAGTTAGGCATGGAGTCAGACTTTTAAGTTGAACATCTTTTTGATTTTGAAAGCTTATGCGT
The DNA here is from genome assembly GCF_030020395.1 of Manis pentadactyla. Taxonomy (NCBI): domain Eukaryota; kingdom Metazoa; phylum Chordata; class Mammalia; order Pholidota; family Manidae; genus Manis; species Manis pentadactyla. Next base: position 34,276,276 of record NC_080027.1, read on the forward strand.
TTTTCACTATACTATGATGCCAAAACGTGAAGACAAACAGAAAGATTAACAAAATTGTATTATTAAAAAATGTGTTTAAGTAATACAATTACATACAATTTAAATACTTAAAATAAATATGCCAGGGTTAAGGAATAGGTAGGCAATTCATGGATAATGCAAATCCCGAAAATGTGAAGCCCAAAGAGAGTGTACAGCTCATGTGTTGAGTCTAAGAATGTTCCTTTTGATTGCCCAATTTAATACAATTATTGTTCAGCTACTACACAATAGGCCCTGTGGGAGGTAGGAAGTGAAAGCAACAGGAACCTAGCCCTTCATAAATTTCCAGGTAAGGTGGTACAAGGGACTAGGCACATGCTGCAGTGTATTTTGTTGTGAATTAGTTATCTTTCTGAGTCAATTTAGATATGAGCCATATTTGCCTCATATCTAAATTGGTGCTAAAAATACCCCCCAGAATCATCATTGAAAATTAAAACAGATAACAAATGTTACTTTGCCTAGTGCCTAACATAGATGAAGATCAATCAGTCAATGTTATACTTGGACTCAAATGTAGATGTGAATATGAATATGGATATAGACTTAAATCAGAGGTTCTCAGTGTGAAGGAGAAGGAGATTTCTTTCCCCAGGGACATCTGGCAATTTCTGGAGATGTTTTTGGTTGTCACAATGGTGGTGTGCTACTGACATCTAGTAAATATAAGCCAAGGATATTGTTCAGCAGAACAATGCACAGAACAGTTAGTCCCCCACAACAGAGAATTAAAGAATGATCTGGCCCGAATGTCATGGGATATAAGTGCAGATACAGATACAGATGCAGATATAAAAGGTACTAAGTGTCACAAGTACCAAGTCTACTTCGGTGAGAGCATAGAGATGGCAGAGGGATGATTCCTGTCTCAGATTCTGAGGAGAATTTATGAAGAAGTTAGGATTTATCTAGGCTTTGGGATATAGCCAGGCAGAGATAAAGCAAATGGAATTTTAGGAGGAGCTTGATTAATGGGTATGAGTCTTTTGGACATCAGAGTCAACAAAAGGATTTTCCAATCATGCAGTGACATCTGGAAGAATAAGTGGGGACTTAGCGGGACTATATGATAAAGATGATGGCATAGGAGGCAAGATGTGTAGAGGAATAAAATGAGGACCACGGTATGTGCGAGGAAAAGGATCATAGCCAAGGAGTATGTAAACAGCGTACATTGCATTCATCCACTCACTGAAAAAGATCGACTGTCCTATGTATTCCAGGAATTATCTACACAGTGGAAAGAAAAACATAAGTAATGCAGTTTCTAAATTCATGAAAGGAAAACTTGTAAAACTTGGCAGTAGAATGTATTATACTGAATAAAAGACAAGTTGGAGATGGAAGATGAAAAAGAACTCATCTTTGATATTAGAGAAAATTACGGTTCAATTAATTCATGATATTCCTTTCTCCTCAATACGATTTCCTATAATAAGTGAGAGGAGCTGGATTGCTGTATCGAAAGTAGGCCACTAATCTACTGTGCAAACCTGGGCAAGGGCCTTAACCTCTCAAATTCTCATGTGGGTGGTTGTAAAATATAGGTACCCATGCTTCCTCTGAGAATTAAACAGCCTTAGTGGTACAAATATATACAAATACATAAAAGGAATTATCGTTACTATTGTTCATATTTTAGACTGATAGCAACTTTAATAAAGGATTTCAGTGATGCAATTTTTAAGAATTTCTTGTGTTTTTAAGCCATGGCTACATATAAAATAGTGATTTTTTTTAAACAACCTTTTACTGATATCAAAAATTTCTTGATATTAAAGTGAAACTAGGTTAATATGCTTCTAATATCCATATTTAGTCATTATCAATTAACATATTTTACTAAGTGGCCATTAAGTTGATGGTTTTGGGGATACCAGAGGCTGAGGGTATAAAAAACTAACCCTTGTCCTGTAGGGGTTTCTAATCTAAAATGTCAAAAGGGAGATCTGTTCCCCTAAGTATACTAGAACACTGCAATGTAAGTAATAACATGTATCTGTAATTTATATAATACTTTTATGTAATTTATCTATTTGCTCTTTACAACCATCCTGAGGAAGGATCATTTTAATTATTACTATCCCTATTTTCTTGTTAAAGAAACAGGGGAGCAAGAATCTCTTAGTCTTTGAGTAAACAGAATTGAATAAGACAAGGTCATTGTTTCTAGAAGTTTCTAATCTACCAAGGAGACAGAAATCTCCAGAGAAAAAAGAATAATTGCTATGTCATACACATCTCTACAATAGCAGCAACATCAGGTCTGGTGTGATCAATGTTATTTCTTCATCACAATCATGGAGAAGTTGAATTCTGGAATTGCCAGCGTATCACCTGTGTGACCTAACAGTGTCTTTTGCATATGAACTGGCATATTTTGTAATGTTTTGTCTGCAGAGGTCAACAAGTGGTAAATATTAAAAAGACCCAAAAGATAGTATAATTCAACAGTCTCCATTTAGTGGAGATTGAGACTCAGAGAGATCAAATGATTTATCTAGGAACTTATCTTATATCCAGGCCTGAGGAGTAACTCCAGTTGAGCATGGCCCTGAGGGATCTTTTTCTTCCTGACAACATCCCGGGTTACCTCTCCATCTTCTTAGTGGTAGGAAGAGACTTAGTCAAACAGGAAGGGTGTACTTTACTTCAAAAGGTTTACACTTGGAGGTGGTAAAAACACAAAAACACTCATGGCAAAAAATGATGCTCCATTCACAAACAGTTCCAGTTCTCCAGTTCCCTTTCCACATGTGTTTGGAAATAGGACTGGCTCCACAGGAATTCATAAAGACCCTGGTTTCTTGGACAATATAAGGTGTGAATATGGTGTTGGGCATGGTTCTCTAGGCAGATGGGAGCTTGAATAATTAATTTGAATGAGAACGAATTTTAACTTAACTTGTATTCCAAGCCAGTGATGTTATCCCAATATACAGGTGAGAACACAGTGTCGGTGTCCTAAATAATAATTACCATTTTGTGCGCCTCTACCATGTGCTAGGAGACTTCTAAGAATTGTTTGATAGATTTTTTTCTCATTTAACCCTCAGAATAGATGCACAATGCAGGTGTTATCTCCATTATAGAGATTAGAAAGAGGTTGAAAGGTGAAATGACTTGCTGTAGGGCACAGAACCAGTAAATGGCACATTATGGTTTTTAATGTTATCTTCCAGTTTGCAGTCCTTTGTATACTTCATGCATCATCTCATAGTTTCCTCCTACTTTCCTTTTCTGGATTCCTGTGGTAAAGGAGGCTTCTGGCCAGGGTAAGGAACATGTTGTGGCTGGTGTGAGTCATTAGGTAGAGTGAGTGATGCATTACTTTCTGAAGAATGTTTTCTTTATAATGCATTGCCTTCTGAAGAATGAAAAAAAATAATAGAGAAGTGGAAAATGTATGGAAATGATATTTTGCTTGAAAGGAAATAATAATTTGGCCAATTGAAACCATTCAATGGTGGAAAGACTATCTTTGACATGGTGAGCTCGGTGTCTCTGGAAGCATTCAAGTTTAACTGAGATTATATATGATGGTGGTGCCATAGAAACAATTCTTAGCCTTAGTGAGATGTTAGAATACTGAGTTCCACATTTCCTTCCAATGAAATAGTACTATTCTAGGAATCTAAAAATAATTTGGGAAGGTACTACATACCAGTTTCCAAGAAGAATTTCATTCCCATTCCTGTTGTGAAGAGGACTGATACTTTGAGAATGAAGGGTTTGAAAGCATAGGTCATTGATGTTGAGTCACTGTAATTCTTCAGAACTATAATTATTTGTGATAGTAGTTATGTACATCCTACGTTATTAATAGAACAAATAGATAAGAGTTCTGTACCTTGCAGGATGGATTAGTCAGGGATTTCTTCTATCTGTTGGTCCTACCACTGGAGTAGCAAAGCTATAAATAGGACCAGTCTGCACTCAGATACAGAGAAGTATATAGGTGGTATGTCAAAGTATATTACACAGAAGAATATTGGGTTTGGAAAGAGACTGAAGCCAGGAACCATATCAAAATAGGGCATGTCAGATAGCCCAGGATCCAAGGAATGACCAGAAATCAGAATGGACGTGGATTTATGAGACCAACTCAACTCAACAAATACGTCTTGACAGCATCTGATATCTTGAGCACCATGCCAGGTGCTGGGGAAGTATAAGAAAACAAAGATTGATTTAAGATGGATTTGTCCTCAAAGAACTAATAGTCTAGTGGGAAGATATACATGTAAAAATAATAAAAATAAATAGCAATGAAAATGACACCATACTATAGGTTACTGTTACTGCTTGCTTTTTCATTCAACATCATGTTGCTAAACTTCATCTGTGGTGTTGCATGTGAAGCTTACTCATTCACACTACCAAATAATTACACATTATCTGATTCTACTACAAGTTTAAATCTAAAAATTAACTCAAAATAAGTGGTATATTGCTGAAGAATAAAAGAACACATACTTATTACAAAACACAATACAGAGGATTATTAACACAATTTCGGGATAGTGATACCTCCAGGATAAGACATAAGCCAGAGATGCCGCACATATATAAATACAGTATTAATGGTAATGTTCTAGTTCTTAAGTATGTTTGTGGGTTCATAACTATTGCTTTTATTATAATGCTTCAGAATATATGTGTATATTCATACACACACATATACATGAACATATATGCACACACATAAGTATATGTATGCATGTGTATATATCCATATATACAACATATTTTTATATTATGTAATAAATCATTAAATTTTTTTTAAGCTTTAATTTGTGTTGTACATATACACATGTGTTTCCATATACACATGGAATGCAGTAGCCCAAGAGAAGGAAGAGGAGTCACTTATCTTGGTTGAATGAATGGCCAATGAAAATTTTAGAGTATGTTTTATCAGTTTCTTTTTTTTAAGCTGGCTTTTTGAGTAATGTGTACATCTTTATGTCATTCAGAGAGAAAGGGCATTCCAAGCAGAAGAAAATGAATGCCCACCCTCTAAGTCTTTTTGTGTATTTTTGTATCATATATCCCTAAAGCGCAATATATGTATGTAACGATATATAATTAAATAAATGCAGGATTGATAGAATATAGTGTGTGGATGTATGCATGCATGGGACTCATAGGAAAAAAGGTTGGACAAGCAGAAAGGAGCTGCCTAAGGAGTTTTGATTGCTGTGCAAAGGATTTTGGGAAAGCAATATGGTGTTTTAAGGGCAGTGACAAATTTGGGTTTGCAAGATAGATCACTCTGGCTGCAAAGTGAAGAATGGCTTGGAGGTGGGGTATGAGACCCTTTATTAGAAAGAGGGAGATGATTAACTGCTCCCAGTGGTAAAGTGGAGCAGGGATGACAGCCGTGGGAATGGCCAGGAGGGAATTTTCAGATTGTTAAGGAGCTGGGCAAGGAGACATTTCATTGCTATGAGTCTAGAAAAAAATTGCCAATATTTATAGCTTATTTCTGTTGGTCTCAAAGAGGTGCACATCCTACTTCAGTGTCTCACAAAGATGATATTTTCTATCAACTTATTAGATTTTAGCTTTGTTGGACATAGAATACTTATTTAGACAACCTATTTAAAAGGACTTATAAAATCATAGATCAGAATGTTGAAGTGTGTTTTACTTTTTTTTAATTAGTTCTTTTTTTTTTTTTTTGCACACAGGATAAAGCAATCATCCCCCAAAATGAAGGCATGAACTAAACTTTTTGGTTCTCTTTTTCAACCCTAGCACAATACCAGCACATATTCTTTTGTACCGTAAATGTTTGCTATTTGCTCCAGTGGAAGCCGTGGGGGCACTCACCCCTTCACGATGGAGGCGCTCATCCCCCCGTGCACTGAGAGTGGTGGCAGGTGATGTTCTCAGCGGAATCCCTCTTTCAAAACTGCCTTCAGCTGAGATACCCACTTTGCTCAGCTCACACCCATTCCCAGTGAACAGCTTACATTAATGGCTGGCTGGTGAATCAGCTACATTCATCCATTTGCCTCAAAGTGGGATAACTCTGAAAAGCTTTCAATTCCAGAATTCCCCATGGGAAGGAGCGAGGCCTTTTGAACAACCATCACAATCTAACTCCCCTTTCAGCTCTGTCCAGCTTTCCTGGCTCGCTCCCAGTATTGATCACTCTCCCGGCCCTGTCCTACACACAGATTCCCATCTCAGAGTTTGTTTCTCGTGGAGCTCAAATGAAGTCTCCTGCCAAGTGCCTGGCACAGGGAAGATAATGACTCTGGAGACACTGAACAGGTGCAAAGATAAAAGTTAAAGCAAGAGGAACATTTAAGGATGTGTGAGGACAGATGACTGTGTTTGAGTGGTAGGTTGGAATCCTTGAGAAGATGATTGCTAACATCCAAGAAGTTATAATCTTTTTAAGTCATTGGGGGTAGTACACTATTATTTCTTTAAGAACAAGAGGGATATGCTATGAGGATTAGCAACATTTTCTGTCCCCAGAATTGGGTACAGTTTCAGTTACCCCTCTATAGAGGATATACTGTACCTCAAGGCTTTAATCTTAGAGAACACTGATTTAATCCTTAAAAATTTTAAAGGCTTCTGCTGAGATTCAGGCTGAGGGGAGTTTTAACTTTGCATTAAGACATTTCACCTGTCCTGCCTTTATGCACATGGCAGTGAAGGCAGTGATTAAAAGATGGCCAAGTTCAAGGTTTCAGGATTTGAGGGTCACTTTGTTTTCATATACTCAGCCAAAAAACAAAATAGGATAAAGAATCCTATTTGTTGTAAAAACTGTGTTTGGCTTTTTCATCCTAAATTGGGTAGACAACATTCTTGCTCACAGAATTCTAGATGGAAACTTAAATTCTAACACAAATTCATGCCAATGAAAAATTTAAATATAAATATAATATTTGAAACTGCCCTTTCTTGCCAACATACACACACTCACCAATGTTTAGAAGTAACAAAAAAGGAGTTTTCCTAGCTTCTCTTTTGTTCATAACTCTTTAAATGTCAAAGGTGTAAAAATGAAGCTCAGCCCCTAAAATGAGATTCCAGTCTACCTATTGTACAGCTGAACAACAAAGGGCGTTGTTTTGTGTTAGCTTAAATGAAGAACAAAACACAGGAAAGCATGTAGTTAAAGACAGATGTGGATTGCTGCTACCATCCTCAATTTATTAGATGAGTGTATTTGGGTAAATTACTTAGCTTAATCTCAGTTTTCTCATCTTTAAAAGGGAATAATAAACATTTTCTACTGAGTTGTGTGTTAATCATGTAAGTTAATGGGTGTAAAGTTTGTAGAAAGTGGAAAAGCACATAGAAGGTTCTCAAATATGATTATCTTGAGTAGATTCTTAAGATACTTTAAAGTATATGTGCAGAAATAAATTCAAGATCAGATGTACAAACATAAAATTCCCTCTAAACTTTAGAGGGAGGGTACTGGGAAAGACCTGTGGCTTCTACTTTTTGGCTGGTGCTTAAACTTTCACCACCATTAGAGCTTTATCATTTTAATCCCAGAATCCTTAGTTGCAGCCTGAAAGCATCAGGTGCTGGGATGTGATCATGGCCAAGTAATACAAACTTTTTGGCCTCACTCTGATTATTTGTAAAGTGGAATATCAATGATACCTACCTGAACATTTTGAAGATAGGATTCTCGGGTCTAGAATCTCATTCTTAGAAGTCCTTATCACTATAAAGAAAATATAGTTGAGTTTTAATTATTACCCCATAACACCAAATGTAACTATCAAGTGTAACTTTCCCAGTACTATCCTTCTGACGGCTTAAGATTATTTCATCATCCTTTGTTAATTACAATTCAACCACTTTTTGCCGGTTTGCTTCTTTAGAAACTTAAAGGGAAAAGAACAGGCACTGGAAAATATAACTATACCCAACTTCCAACATAAATGCCAGGTTTTGACTTATAAAATGAAAAGATTTGTCTTTTTATTTTTTTCTTCCACCATCTTTCTTTTAGTAGAGGTTAAACATGATATATTTTGCAATTGAAAGTGATCTCCTCCTCCATCGCTGAGGGGAACCCAGAGCTGCTGGTGAATGACAGCACCACTAAAGCTTTGAGCCCCAACAAGATAAATCCTGGCGCACCACTTGCTAACAAGCTGAAGTGAGGAGATAAAGGTGTCAGTAAACAGACACCAGGAAAATGTATATTGCTTTTGGGGAAAGTTTGCAGTAGTCAGCATATCTGCAATACTTTCCTTGGTTTGCTTTCTTTTTCTAAATCATCCTTAGAAACATGGGTTCAAAACAGGCATTCCCAAAATGCATGAAGTAGAACTAAGAGCACGTGCTGTGATTCCATTTCCTCTTTCTCTGTTCTGTTTGCTAAATAGAGGAAGTAGAAGGAAGAGATGTGTCTGCCAGTGTCCTAGGAGATCTTTCTTAGTTCTGGCTGGCGTAACAAAATACCATAGACTGGGTGGCTTAAACAACAGAAATTAATTTTTTCACAGTTCTGGAGGTTGGAAGTCCAAGATCAAGTGCCAACGTAGGCAGGTTCTGGTGAGATTCTCTTCCTGGCTCTAGATGACCGCCTTTTTGTGTTGTCCTCACATGGCCAGGAGATAGCAAGAGAGACCAATCTCTCCTGTGTCGAATAAAGACACTAATCCCATGCTGAGGACCTCACCCTCATGATGTCCTGCAAACCTGATGATCTCCTGAAGGCTCCTTCTCCAAATCCAATCACATTAAGTATTAGAGCTTCAACATACGAATTTTAGGGAGACATAGTTCAGTCTATGACAATGTGATGCTGAATTTAAAGTTTACACATGGCTTTCTGTCTCCTATATTGTATTTTGTATTTTACATCAAGTTTTGGTTAATGTTTTATTTGTCCTAATGACTCACTGAATTATGATTACTATTTTTAAAAATTCCTCTTTTCATATAAGTGAAATCTGGGCAGTTCAGTGGTTGAAATTTGAGTGTCCTGGATTGAGAAGCAATATTTGATTTCTGGAGAAAACATTTATTTTTCTTTCCAGAGAATGTTATATTTGAATGTGCTTCTCTACTAGTTTGTGGACAGTGTAAAAATGAATAAAAGCTAATTCCTTCGAAAAAAAGTATGATAAAGCATAAATTTTAGAGCCATACAGAATTTGCTTTAAGTTGCACCTTTATTGCTTTCTAAGAGGATTTTAAACAAATTTCTTGACCTCTGAACTCAAGTTCTTCATCCATAATAAGAGCTAATGATACCAGATTAGTATGTCATTTTGTAGATTTAGTAAGTATACAAATACAGAGAACCAAATACAGTCTCTGAAAAGTAGTAGACATTTAAAAATCTCATTTCTTTTCGTTATTTGCAGTCAAGACAAAATTTTCAGTTATAAGATGAGTAAGGACATAGATTTTCAGTTATAAGATGAGTAAGTTCTAAAGATCTAATGTATAGCATAGCAACTATAGTTAATACTATTTTGTACACTTGAAAAGTCCTGAGAGATCTTAAACATTCTCACCTCAAAGAAGTTAACTATGTGAGATATTGGATATGTTAATTAACTTGACTGTGGAAATTATTCCACAACATATGTCAAGTCATCACCTTGCACACTTTAAATATCTACAATTGTATTTTTTAATTATTTATTAATAAAGCTGGAAAAAATAAAATAAAACATGATTTTTATAAAGATGCCCTGCTAAAATAAGGCTTTCCTAGTTCATGGCAACTAGCATTGTTACTGACTACCCCAAGATTTCTAATAGGAATTATTCTTGAGAGTTGTAAATCTAGTTGATTTCATGACTGATGATCTTGCCACTAAGACTATTGAAACAATTAAGTATGTTTTTGGCTGAAAGTAATAGGTAGTTAAACTAAAAAAGGCTTAAACCAACAGGGATTTGTCTTTTTAATATAACAAGAAATCTGGATATAGGGAACCTGGGGCTGATGCAGGGGTTCCATTAAATGCCCAGATTATTTTATTATTTCTACTCCACTATTCATAACCTATTAGTGAATTGTCTCACATTTACTAGCTAGCTTTCCCAGCAAGAGGCATCATTTCTGTGTTGAAAGCAAGAGGGCAATAAAGGATACTTCCAGCATGTCTGTCCCTGTATTCAGGTAAACAGAAGTGTTCCAGAAACTCCCTAACCAACATTACTTATGTGTCATTAACTAAATTGAACCATGGCCCACACTAACTGCAGGAGATGTTGGTAAAGGATTAGTTAGCTTTTCCTTTGTTTTGGTCTTTGAGGTTAGCCAATGAGTAGTGTCAGTTGTATTTGGTTAAATCTAGTTTTCAGCTCAAAAACATTAACTGAGAATCTACTGAGTGTCAGACGCTATGCTAGATGTTCAGGCAGCTGAAAATAAAACCAAGACAAAAGACAAATTGCAGTCCCTCTTCATGAAGAGCTCAGTCACATGAGAAAGAGAAATAACCAACTAGTAATCTCTAGATAAATTGTAGGGTCACAATTCCAAACACCAAATCAATGACTTTCAAAGGTCATTTTGGTGTTACCAAGGTTATTACATGCTATCCCTCTATCATATTGCTAGGTCTTTCCATGTATGAGCAGAACAGTGTATATCTATCTTGATCATGATGACCTTGAAATGTTCTCTGAATAATCAAAGCTTCACTTCTGTTTCAGAGTTGAGTTTTTATTGTTGTTAAATTGTATCCCTTGTCTTTGAAAATTGTTAAATTAGGTTCAAGAGTTATAGTAAGTCAATTACCCAGAGCAAAAAAATTCTCACATTGTTTTTAATGAACACAGTGAGTTCCTAATGTCTCAGAAACTTACCAGAAAAGAGTTGTATTAACCAGCCACAGTTGGATGCACTGCCATAGTTTGGATCCTATTTATTCTCTTTATCACAATGCAGGGTCTGGCAGTTTGTCTGCAAAAGGCCAGATAATAAGGCTTTCCAAGCCATGTGGTGTCTGCAGCAATTATTCAGTTCTGCCACTGTCCTGCAGAAGATGCCATAGGCAGTGTGTAATTCAATGAGCATTGCTGTATTCCAATAAAATGTTTTTATAAAAACAGGCGGCAAGCTAAATTTGGCACATGGACCATGGTTTGCTGATCTCTGTCAGGATGGTACCAAAAATATTTACATTCTTTTGATTGTGTAATAGTAGATGTAGTTATCAACTGTAATACATATTCAAAGATGTTGAAAAATTTTTCTATTGTTTTTTTAAGTTAAATTTCTTCATTCCTAGCTTTTTAAGGAAAAATGGAGAACAAGACAGTAACAATAGTATTGCATATTACTGAAAACAAAATACATAACTGTGCTCTATTCAATTATTTTAATATGAAAATATAGGCTATATATTTTATGTCCAGAGCATTAATATTGTGCTTAATTCGGGGGAGGGGAGCCCTCAGTGGGCTCATGCGTATCTTGTTGAACTCATAGGGGATGATATATTCAAGTTCTCAGCACTGACATGGGAGTAGAAGCTTTGAAAATTATAGAAACTCAAAATGGACCAAAGACAAGAGAAGAATATAGTCAAGGGCTCAAACAGCAAGAATCATCAAGCCTGTGGGTGAAAATCAGAAAGAGAGGAAATGAGTTGGTGAAGAAGCAAGGTCCAGCAAAGGGCGCCCATTCATTCAGCGCATATAGTCAAAGTGTAATACCTGTCCTGGCAGGTCACCTGAAGGGCTGGAGAGCTTCTCCCTAAGAGGGGATGGTGACAGTGTTCTGAGCTTAGGGATAGGAGCTCTGGAGCCAGCCTCTGAAGTGTGGCAATGAGAGAGATGGGTTATGCCGCCTCAAAGTGATCTACAAAGCTAATGTTCTGTGAAGTCTGCTGCTGTCGTGGCTATCCTGGGTCACCATCTCCAGAGGAAGCCTGATACCTAACAGCCAGCCGTACTCTGAGTCAACACGGTCACCTCCATGCCTTCACGAGCTGCCTTTTGGTCCATGAACTCCATCTGTGGTCATCGTCAGTGTGTTCCAGTCAGAGCAGAAATCAACCCCAGAGCCTGACTCTAAACTGCCTGCCTAAAGGACTTGCCTGTCTCCTGTGGGCCAGGGAAGAAACCCTGCTTCATAATCTCTTTCCCTCTCTTTTCCTTAGAACTGAGGATGGCATAGCCCTTCCCTCCACCCACATTGTACTTCCAGTGTATTAAAAAAGGCCCGAAAGGGAATACAACGTCACAAAACAATCTACCTGGAAATTAATGATCATAAAATCCATGTGAGGCCTATGGCAAGTCCTAAGATACCCAAGTTACAGAGGGTGTATAACTTTTATAAAATCTTACTGTGGTGAAGCCTGTACCCAACTTCAGGGCTTTTGATGCTAACAGATATACCGTACTGAATAAATCATTGAAAAATTGATAAATAGCTAAGAGAAATAACTGAATATATTCAATAATTTTAAATCATTTTTGAAAATCTGATTTTGGCTAAGAGGTCTTTTTTTTTTATGTCTCAGAGTGATAGGTATATTTGGCACATTATGTCATTCATTTGTCACAGTCACAGTAGGTATCACTATTGTCATCACTGGACAAAGAAGGAAACTGACATTTAAAGAGGCTGAGTAAATTACCAAAGGTCATGTAGCTGGTAAGAGGGAAAACTATTCTTGTTTTATCCAGTGGACCTATATCATCACACTTTTTCAATATCTGCCTTGGAAAATATTTCTGGATATTTTTTCAAGACCTTTCAATCTTCTATATGAAATTCATTTCTGAATCCTCAGTGGACTGAGTTTAATGCACATAATTGCAGTAAAAGTGGGGAGAAAGGAAGAATTAACTGCAAATACAGAAGCCATGGCTGGCTTCACTCTTTAAAGACCATCATAGCCTCTGTCTTGACAGAGAGTTAGCAATGACAGGAAGCACCATATCGTGTTGTAAGAAACCTATAAGCATGGAATAATTCACATAGTCATATGAACACACACACACACACACACACACACACACACACACACACACACACATACAGCCAGAACAAGGCCTGCAGAGACAAAGGTCTCTCTCCTATTCCGACCTGGTCTTTGTGAGAAGGAAGCCTCCTTCTAAGTTTAGGTTATTTACTCTTTTTATGTTCTGAGGTCAGGAACTCAACAGCACCATAGCATCATAGTATCTTGTCTATTGCTAACGTTAATCTGGAGGAGACAGATTGTTCTGTAGTGATAACAGAGATAAAGAGCATTGTGTAAATAAACCACCTACCTGTAACTACACCTGTCTCTCATCATCTAACATTTTGCCTTTCTTCTTTCTTAATAAATGGCTTCCTGAAGAGAAGTCAAATGCCAGAAAATTTATACAGTGCTTACTTCATATAAATAAAATTTAGGCAACATAGCATATACTGGCATCATATTCCATGGGGATTATGTGCATCTAAAATGAGTTGAGAGATACTGAAGCATATTAGGAGAGAGGTTGGGCCCTAAGACCCAGGCTTATTTGGGTTAGAATCTCAGTCCAGCCATTTATTTCTTTTGTGACTAGCGAGACAATCATTCTTTGTAACCTTAGGAAGTTCTGTTAACTGGGAGTAATATACTCAGTCCTAAAGGATCGCTGTGACCTTCTCTAAGGAAATGCCCTTATAGCACCACCAGGCAGGACCTGGAACATAGTTTCCAACAAGTGGGAGATAGTGTTACACCCCCACAACAAATAGGCTTCCTCATATGATGACAGGGGAAGGGAAGCATTTCTTTTTGGAAAAGGGTTTTCAGTGTATTTTAAAAACATGAGAGGCATCACATTTGTCTCAGTAATTCAGCTTGTAGGAATCTTACCTTATGGAAATTTCACAGTATCACTTTCTGACCTAAAACATCTCAAATGGTGTGCATCTATGTGGACATTTGCCCTCTGGGTGAGGGTTAATATCTCAAACAAATCTTTAACTTACTCTTAAGATCCTGTGATGTCAATTCCTTAGCCTTCTCACTTTCATTTCTCACCTTGAAATCTCAGCTGCAGACATAACAGTCTTTCAGATCCCCAGCAGAGCCATGCACACACCATTGTAGCTGTCTAAACTAGCCTTCCTTTCCCTGTTTACCTAAATTCTTATCTTTCAATGCCACTTACCACATGAAGCCTGATGATTAACTTCATCTGTGAGTTAGTTGTCCCTCTTTGCACTCCTGAAGAAACCTCTACATTTCTATTTTTATGCTTTTTTACTAGAGGCTGTTCCTTGGTTGATATACACCACAGATGTAAGCTTTATATGAATATAAATGTGGCTTTTTATTTCTTATTGTATCACCAATGGCCAACATAGCCCTGCTTACAATAGATGCTCCACATTTGTTTACTGAAAGAATGCAGGAAATAAATCCAGAACTAAAGGAAAGGAGCTCTGGATACTGAGACACTCATCACTGTATTAATTAAAAGAGTGAAAAATGAAAAGAAAATATCAATACATTTTCCAAATAGAAAATGTATGAAACAATGATAGTCCCGTATTATGGACTATAAAGCCAGTGCATTTTATCCAAGAAGAGTTTATAATAGCAAATGAAAAGAATACGATCTATAATTAAGTTAAAGCAAAAAGAAATAAAGTTATATGTTCAATTATCTCAATTATAAAAAAATACATATAAAAGAAATAGACTGGAAGAAATATTCTAAAATATTTTTGACCTTGGCTCTGGGTAGCAAGATTATGAGTTTTACTTTTTCTTTATGTTTTCTATATTTTCCAAGTATTCTAAATGATCATGCACTTGTAAGTTTTTGTTTGTGTGGACTTATAATACATACTAACATTTTATTTAAAAGAATAAGAGATATTCAACACCTAGCAGTGGGAATGTTCCCTGGGGCTGATGGGTGAGGATCTTAAATTGTGAGCTGGCAGCAAAGGCTGGTCAGCAGCAGAGCAGATTAGTGTTTTTATTTATAAAGCTGCAATTTCCCCAAACAAGAAGGGCACATCCACTTGCTGATTTATATTCCTTGTCAAGGGAAGCCAAAGAACGATAATTCTCTGGTGCTAAGCCTTCCTGTTGGATGATGTTTAGTCACTTCACTCCCAAAATAGTTGATCAATTATATGG
This sequence comes from Manis pentadactyla, assembly GCF_030020395.1. Taxonomy (NCBI): domain Eukaryota; kingdom Metazoa; phylum Chordata; class Mammalia; order Pholidota; family Manidae; genus Manis; species Manis pentadactyla. Next base: position 34,291,419 of record NC_080027.1, read on the forward strand.
TACCTGTTGACACCCTAGAACACATTTAAAATGAATGTTTTCCATTTAGGAAAGCTCCACAAATCCAGTGATAGATACACTTTCTCTCCAGGTTCAAAAACCCTCTGACCTGCACAGTGGCCTCTGCCCTTTGGCTTTGCGTCAGTGTGCTTCCTGGGTGAATCATGGAGCTGGGGAGCCTTAACTGAGGTCTTGCATGCTGCCTGCCCTGTGTGATCGTGGGCAGGACACGTATCCTTGCTCAGCCTCAGACTGTTTACTTGTAAAATGGAAGTCATTAATTACATTAAGTAACACCATATTATTTGACTGAGATGTGATATTGGCCATTATAATACATTTTACATTATGAATTATTACACAAAAAGTTCACTTTCTGAGAGCAGTTCTTGCTCTTCCTTGCATCTGGCTCTGATTCTAACTAATCCATAAAGTCCTTGGGAACAGAGCAGCATCTTCTGCTTTGTCTCTGGAGGGCATAACCAAGTGTTTGTTGCATGGACAATGTTCAAAATATCCTTATCAAACTGACTCTCCTTTGCTGTCAACCAATTAATGGCACAAGCACCAAAGGATCATTTAATTCCAAAAATGAACCAGTCACTGTACTGATTCCAAGGTGAGTAAGAATAGGTTCTGTCCTCACAACGTATAGACCATCAAGGGAACTGATACTGGACAAACATCAAGGGAACTGATACAGAATCACAGGGACATTTCCTTTAGACTTGGTTGGAGAGAGTCAAACAGTGTTTTCCTATGGAGATGACTTTTAAACTGAGTCCTGAAAGATGAAATGGAATTCACCAGAGGAATGGAGGCAGATGGAATGATATGTTTGAAAGCCCTGATACAAAGCTTCATCACTAGTGTTTCAGGAGTAGGTGACTAGACTTGAACTTCTCAACCAGAGACCATTTCCTCTTTGTCTCTGTGTTTCTAATATGGGCAGAGAGAAGGGCAGTCGGCAGAGTGAAGCAGTTTTATAACTCCTTATAACATGTTGTCAGTGGTCTCTGATGTATACTAGAATACCCTCTCCGTCTCCAAATGCAAACCTAGGAAAATGGGCATCTGGATTCAGAAATCTCATCATCTAGCAACCTTGAACTCTCTTCTTGCTGAAATCCTGACTGAAATAGTAAACAGGTGATCAAAATAGCCAGGGAGGCTGCAGTTTAACCCTTTTTCTGTGTATTGTTCTCTGCTTGAATTAAGTTGATTATCAGAAAACAGTCTATCTAGAACATATACCCAAGGTCATCCACACAATCTTCTACTGAGAAATATTTTTGCATTAATGCCTTTGGCTTTTATCAAAGATTGTTATGCTAATCAGCCTAATGACAAAACTTAAGCACCTTTCTGGAAACCAGTGCTGACCATAGGGCTCATTTTGCTGTTCAATAATCTTTGTATAAGGAGCCCTATGACAGATTATTCTGCAGCTAAAATGTGAACCCACATTTGCAGAAAAGTGTTACCCTACCTTCTTTCCACTTTCACTCTTCCCCCAGGAATCTTATAAGGCATTATTTTTTTCTCCTAACTCCTACCCTTCCCCCCACCATGAAATTTTAATACCAAGGATATACTGTACTTTCATTTTTGTACTTGGGGCCTTTTGGAAAGCCACAAACCATTGTAATGTATAAGATTTTTTTGACCTTTCCAAAACCAAGGACATATCACTTTCATTGGGAATGCATGCTGTTCCTGTTACTCCCCTTTTTTGACTCAGAATTGGGCTCTCCCTTGTCAGACAACGGGATGGTCTTTAAGATAATGGTATATATTGTTCAGACAGAATCAAACCCGGGTTCTGAACTCTTTTTACTTTGGGCAAATTATATGAACCTCTCTCAGTTTCTTTGGTTTCCCCATTTGACATATGTGGATAATGATACCTGACAGAAAAGACATTTGTGAGTATTAGATAAGATAACACAGGTAAATGGTGCTCTGCCTTCTCAGGAAAACTGTAGCAGTGTGTTCTTATGAGAGTAACATTCTAGGGGGGGTTGTTGTGGAGTAAAAGCTGTGAGCCGGTTTGGTGGGACTCGTTATGGTGGGGAGGCTGGCTCCCGTTGGAGAGCAGAGAAGGAAACAGAATCTCAGATTACAGTGGACCTTAAAAAGTCAGGGTCAGAATTTGGTACAGGAGGATGTCTACTATTCTACAGTACTAGCTAGAAAATTTACAAGCAGTGGGACCTAGGAAATTAATTTCTGAATTGTAATCATCTCATTACCAAATAGTGGAACTATACTGGCCACATGGGGCAGTTGTGAATAATTAATGAATGAATTGCATATACAAAGATATATATATATATGTGTGTGGAGGATGGTAGGACATTTTGGCAGGATAAAGCCATTAATTCATAAACGGATTTAAGCTTTGACAAAAGGTAATCTTTATGAGGCATACAGGATGACTCATAGTCTCAGATTCCTTGGTGTCTAGGGTTATAAAAAGGTTAATGATTGGAGACCTCTCAACTACCATCAATATTTTAAAAAGTCTGGTGGAAATTAGGCATGTGTCTGAAATAAATAATTTTGGAAATCTTATGTCTTAGAAAATACTGGTTGCACATATCTGCCAGAATTACAGATTAGAATTTCCTTCTATTCCTTCTACTTTTTGATCAATAAAGGCTAGGAAATGAATTATTCTAGAACAAACCTAGACTTTGGAGCCAGCAGATAGGAGCAAGTCTGTATGTATGTCTCATATCCATGAGAAAATGACCTAACCTCTCTAAACCTTTCTTTTCTCATCCATCAAATGGGGATAAAAATATCTACTATGAAAGATTGTTTTCAGGATATAGTAAGAAAATATATGTAAGTCTCCAGCAAAACGGCTGACATGAAAAATTGTCTCTAAATATCATTTCCTTCCATCTACTGATAAATGTAAGGCTGATATAATATTTCAAAATACAAGGTTTTGAGAGGAGCCAAGATAAAGGATCCTTTGTGCTGAAAAGCAAAACCAGACTGTTAGTACGCATGGCAGCCAGGAGACTGTGGTAGTGATGCAGGAGAAGGGATGTGGGTGACTTGCACCAAAGAAGTAGTTATCTGGAGGGACAGGGAGAATCCTTTATGGGAAAAATTTGGGTGGAAGTTGTATCAGATATTATCAGCACCATCTTATTTTGACAGCACTGGTGCTAAGCTAGATTTTTGAACCCACATATATTTGACCCCAAAACCTCTGCCAGGAAACCACACAGCTCCCCCTATTCTCTAAGAATAAGAAATGTATCTTATGTAAGTTTCTATCTTAAACAATACTTCCCAAGAAAGCCTTACTGGCACCCTTATATCTGGTGGTGGTTCAATTCATCTTTTTTGAATGACTGACTGACTAGGGGGATGAATAAAGGCATGAACAAATTGGAAAATGGATTGATAGCTGGCTGGTTGGCTGTCTGTCTGAATATATGGCAGTAAGTGTAGACTATGTGCCTGTGTACAATATGTATTTCAAAGGAAGTAAAGTGCCTGGTTCTTGATATCGAAGAACATTAATAGAATTGGACAACTAGAGAAAATCTAGAAAGACCTAGTCATTATAAGAATCTGGCCCAAATGATAGAATCAATGACTCATACATGATTAATTCTGGAGGGGTCCTCATAAATGCAGTAGTCCATTCCTCCTGACTTATAGATGAAGGTATGAGGCAGTGACTCGGTGAGAGCTGCCCAACTGCTGTGTGGCAGAACTGTAATTTAAACCTGATTCTCAAAACTGCCTTTGTACCACACTTTTTTGCACCATCTTATAAAGTAATTATAAAAAAAAAAACAGGAGGGCAACTATTTCTTTCTCTTGCAGCTTCTTAGAGAAACAAAGTATTATTAGCAAAGGAAGGGAGGACGATTGGGTTATCTAAAGAGGTGGCTTTTCTGATTGGATGTGTTGGGTGTGTCACACTCCCAGGCAGGATTCAGACGTTAAAGAAATGTTCTTGCTGTTTTTATTTATAAAGACATCCTTCTACCAAACCAGAGACTATACTGATCACATATAAATCTCTTCCTGTTCAATGGAAGAACTAGCTAGGATTTATAAGTATTCCTTAGGGATCAGAGTTAGTCACACTTTTTGAAAGTACATGACTGATAATAAAACATACATGAAAATCCTGGAACATCCAAAATTTATGTGCATCACATAGAAAAAATATATATATATATAAACAGAGGGACAGGTTTACAAATCATGCAATACATCTGAAATAAAGGGATTTGATTTTACCAACCTTATTTTGCACTTGAGATATAAAATATTTGTTATAAATCAGAACTCTAAAATCCCACCATCATAATAAAGTTTGCAATTCCCAACTCGTAAGTTTGACTTACGGCTCTAGTTAAAAATTCTATGTATCATTTATAATTTTGGCTCTTTCTCAAAATAAAATTGGGTCATGAAATTTCAACTTACGAATGATGGTGATTGCAAGGACAATGTTCAACACTACCATTATTAGGGAATTACTGAGAATCAGAAGGTTCTCTTTAGTAAGTTTACATTCTCATATACTCTGTGAATAAGAAAATACATGTTAAAGTACTTTAAAAACTAAAAAGGGAATATCAAAGTGAGATATGGTGTTCAGTAGCTGCTGAACTAACCTCAGCTTTCATAATAAGATGTCTCTCTGGAGATATTGACTGGTTTAAATAGGCACACAGGAGGCAGGTAGCATTTTATCCTGCACCTTCCCTGTGGTCAAGTTCCCCTTGACAGTGATGCCCTAACTCACCGATTCCTGAGGACAGGCCCTGGAATGACTTGGTGGTAATGTTTCCCTAACTGTCTCTCACCTCAGCATTACAGATGTATCACAGCAGAGCACAGCAATACTGTCTCATTATCCGCATTTTCTCCACTTAAACATAAGAGAACTAGTAGTAGATACAGTTTCTCAGTTAACAGTCATCATGACTGTTGTTTCACAAACATCTAGTATGAGCAGTACAATGTGATTGATATTTTCATACAGTATGTCTTTTGATCCTCCTAACAATGCCATGAATCCACTTGCAGAACAAAAACCTAGACTTCTGCAATGTGCATGTCTTGCCCAAGTTCACTTTCCCCATTGTCCTGCAAAAAGAAGTGGACTGGCTCAGGATGTCTCCCGACACCCTGGCCTTTCAATGTCTTAGCTTAGAGTTCATAAACACGAATGCTCACAAGGGCCAGATGTATCGCATAATTTAGTGAGGCATAATGTCAGGTTGCAGATTCTACCTAAAAAGTTCTGGCAGTACTCTTCATCAGCCAGTTGTTCCCTGTGGAAAGAGAAGCTCAGAAGTTCCAGAACACACATGTTTCAAGAGAGGACTAGGTTTCAAACCTAGTATTTTCCATGAAATTTCCTGATTTCTAAAGGATTACTCTTAAGCTAAGGGTTTAAATTTTTCTGAAACCCTTCCATGACCACACAACACATTTAAAGATCAGTCTTGACACAAAATCTGCCAGTATAAAACCTCTGCTGCAGGTATTACAAAATTTAGTATGGCCTCTGCATGTATAGATAGTCCTTTGTTTAATTATGATCAGAAGGTGCAGGTGGGATGATTGTGTCCACGTACGTGAGAGATTTATCTATGTTTCTATTCTGTGGAATCCAACTGCTGTAACTCAGGAATTAATTTATAACATATCCCAACATTTTTTGCTGTTCTTTCCAATGGGATCAATTAATTTTCTCTGTGTTTTCATCATTATCCAATCTTATTGATATTAACTGTCATTTTGAGTTTCCTCTGTGGATGTTATTTCTACCAAATACAATTCTCCTGGGTCAAATTTGGTAAGCCTAAGCTTGACCTGTACATTTTTAGCAAGTCAGATTCTCTTTGTGTGTATTTTTTAGTAATATTATTTATTAGTAAATTTTTAATTGGATAAAGCTTGTTCATGTATATTTATGTCTTAGCAAACCCATGAGAATATGATATTTGTCCTTGGATGAAGAACAGAGTTGCTTCATCTTCTAAGAATTTCATAAAGTATTTCTGGAAATTTTGTGTATCTTGTCCGGGTCATCCATATCAGGGGTGTTAGGGATTTATTAGAGTAAGGAAAGATCAAAGTTTGTGAAAGCTGTCTTATTTATGTACATTTAAACACTCAGATATTGTATTTCATTCTGCTGCCTAAGTGATTTAATAAAAGTTTCACTCCAAAAGACTTGATGAATGAAGACACAATATAAAGTAACGCTCATTTAACAAGCCTGACAAATAAAAGAAGTCTGAAATCCATGCAGAATATGACAGAAATTAGTAATTGATTCTGACCTATAATTTATTGCCTCTTTTTAAGGCTGTATTTTGCTTAAACCCTGTCCATCTTGTTCATTAGTTTTATTGAAACATTGTCTGTAAAACCTACATTACCTTCTGAGATAATACCTAGCTGATTTAACACTAATTCACTGTCAAGTGTTCTTAACCCTGTGAGTTTAACCTTTTTTGTGTGTCTCTATATGACCATGTTAACTAAAAGAAAAAGTTCTATTTCCTGAAATTTATTTAATGCTTATGTTTTTCAAGAGACTATGGGACAGTTTTTAGAAATTCAGATGGCCAACAGGCACATGAAAAGATGCTCCACATCGCTAATTATCAGGGAAATGCAAATTAAAACTACAATGAGATATCACATCACACCAGTTAGGATTGCCACAATCCAAAAGACAACAGCAATTGTTGGTAAGGATGTGGAGAAAGGGGAACCCTCCTACACTGCTGGTGGGAATGTAAATTAATTCAACCTTTGTGGAAAGCAGTATGGAGGTTCCTCAAAATGCTCAAAATAGAAATACCATTTGACCCAGGAATTCTACTCCTAGGAATTTACCCTAAGAATGCAGGAGCCCAGTTTAAAAAAAACATATGCACCCCTATGTTTATCGCAGCACTATTTACAATAGCCAAGATATGGAAGGAAGCTAAGGGTCCATCAGTAGATGAATGGATAAAGAAGATATGGTACATATACACAATGGAATACTATTCAGCCATAAGAAGAAAACAAATCCTACCATTTGCAACAACATGGATGGAGCTGGAGGGTATTACACTCAGTGAAATAAGCCAGGTGGAGAAAGACAAGTACCAAATGACTTCCCTCATTTGTGTAGTGTAACAATGAAGGAAAACTTAAGGCACAAAACAGCAGCAGACTCACAGACTCCAAGAAGGGACTAGTGGTTACCAAAGAGAAGGGGTGGGGGATGGCAGGTGGGGTGGGAGGGAGAAGGAGATTGTGGGGTATCATGATTGGTGCACATGGTGTGTGGAGGGGTCATGAGGAAGACAGTGTAGCTCAGAGAAGACAAATAGGGACTCTGTGGCATCTTACTACACTGATGGACAGTGACTGCAATGGGGTGTGGTTGGGTGGACTCAATAATAAGGGTGAATGTAATAACCACATTGTTTTACTTCTGAAACCTTCATAAGAGTGTATATCAATGATACCTTAAAAAAAGTAAAAAAGAGATACTATGGGACACTTTTTGAGTTTGAGTACTATGACAGCCTCAGGAAATAATCAAAATCTAATACCACAGGCTTCATCCTTGTTCTGTGGGGAAAACAAAATTTGATGCTGTACCTGAAAATCAAGCCAATTTAAATTGAGTGTGTGCAGGGTCCCTCTCCTTCATTTTCCCTACAATCATGCTGGTGCTATAATCCCAGCCTTCATGTGGTTGATATATTATTTCACAGTTCTCAGTTTGATGTTTGCTAGGATTTGCCAGTTCCTTCAAAAGAATGTGTCCAGTCTCTCTTTTTTTACGGAAAATGGCCTAAGGGAGAAAGATGGTTGGTTGTGTCTTCTTCATTCCATCATAGCATCCAACCACCGTAATCATAATCATATAACTAAAAATAGCCACCACTAAGAGTCTGCAGTATTCTCGTAAAAGTGGAAGTATTGTATTTATATTTTCTCAAGGCCTAAAAACCACTCTTCATAAAAGGTAAAATTCTTCTTTTGCACTGTGCGAACTTAAAATTTCAGAGGGTCTAAATACTTGCCCAAGGTCTTCTAACTCCATGTTTATTGTTTTCCTAGCACCATAGCTACCTATGAATGAAGCTGTTTTTTTCTTGATCCTGGAAAAATGCATTTTTCCCTTTGTGGTGCAAGCGAGGTATTTTTCCTTTCCTTATATTCTTTTGATATCTGATCTTAAGCTCATGTGTGGCTTTTTTTTTTTTTTTCACTTGTGCTGAAGAGATTAGACTTCCCTTCTTTGGGAGAAAAAGTCAGTGTTTGCCAAATTTATTTTTAAATGTACCAGGTCTTTTGATTGGCACTGAGGACACCTGGATATTTAGTTTTTAAATTATACTAAATTAACCTTCAGTCTACCACATATCAGCCACTGTTTTGAGTGCTTTCTATTTTTCATTATTAAACTATCATATCCTCACAATAATCCTATAAGGCAGGTTCTCTTATTACCCCCAATTTCAGATTGGGAAACTGAAGCATAGAAAATTTAAGTAGTATTTTGCTGAAGGTGGTGGGGCCAGGAATCAAACCCACACCATTTGGCCACACAGCCCAGGTTGTTAAACACTACACTGGATCATGTCTCCATATTATAGTTTTTACTCTCAAAGAGTTCATTCACTGTTGGAGGAGACAGATATACAAACAGATTAATCATTATGTCCTGTGACAAGTGTATTAATATTTATTTACACCGAGTATTATGGAATAATAAGATAAACGTCTAATAGAACTTGGCAGATGTTGAATATGGTGGAGAGGGAAGAAGGGTGGCCAAGGAAGGCTTCTAAGACCAGAAGCACTCAGGACAGGTGCTCCTGAGTGAGTCTTAAGATACAAAAATATGAGTGGAATGAGTCCTCTAGGCCAAGGGAGCTAAGGTGTGAAACATGATTTTAAAATTCCCTTTTAATTCTGTTGCTTTAAATCATCTAACTGCATATGTTCTATTGTTGACCATACCTTGTATTTGAATTTCACTTTATAACTTTTATCTCTCTTGTTCAGTGAGGTAGGCAAGGCAAAAAAATGATTTTTCCTCCTTGAGAAAGTAATGATGAAATTGTGTTAGAAATAAAGGGCTACTACCATTGTTACGTAGGCAAGTTAGTGGCGGAGCCAGAACTCTGAGATCGTAGTTCTGTGATTTTTCCACTAGAATTTGGCTTCCATCAGGAAGTCAAATTCTAAGTCACCAGTCCCTAAAACTTTTCTATATAACTATGGTAATTACTGATTACTGAATGCTTATGAAAGAGAAGGTATAGTGTTAAGCACTTAAATTGCAGGATCTTTTAAAAATTAAAAAAGTTCCTGTGTGATAGATATTACTGTTCCAGTTTTATATGTGACAAGACTGAAATTTGGAGAGATTATATAATTTCCCAATAAAGTTATTTCCCCAAGACTGGTAATAAACAAAACCAAGACTGACTCTAATGATTTCAGTAAGTAAACAGTTGCATTTAATGGCCAAATCGAAAATCGAAGTCAGCATTTAAGTATTTGTGCTAATACATAGTCATTAGTAATATTTATGTTTGCCTGTCTCACTTGGCAATTCTAGAATATTCTCCCTCTTTTCAAATCTGAATTTTGTTTCAGTTCCTGGCTCCATGACAAAGAAACCCTCAATATTCTGTTTTCTCCAGTGCACCATCACTGTCTTTCATAGCAGACTTTAGGAAAGTACTTCTAAAATGTGTTTTATTTTCTGATTTCTATTTTATTCTGGGAGCACGAGATGGACAACTTGTTAGGTGGTGGTTAAAAAAGAGACTCGGCATTATTCCACCAACATCAGGATTCTTGACTATGCGCCATCCCCTTCCTGGAGCCAGACATGCATCTTAACTTTTGTTAAAGTGCATGTCATGTTCCACTAAGCCCATGTGGTCTTCAGAACACCAAATGAAGCCAAGTATTATCATCTGTATTTCACATAACAGGAAACTGAGGCTCAGAGCAGTGAAGAGAATGTTGTAAGATGGCATATGGTTTCAAGAAGAGACAAATAGAAATCTCCTCATTTACACCTTACTACTCTGTCCTGCTGTGGCTTTTATTATGTTACCATCATTGCCTTTTGTCATGGCCCCTCACTGGGATATTTCTGATACCCTGTCTCTTCATTGTTGGCTTTTGATTTTTCATAAACTAATTATCTAACTTTAAAACATTTTTTTAATGATTGAGAACATTTTTTTTCTGAGTTGCTATCATCATGTCATTAACCATTGTGTATAAGTCAAGAGCCCTGAACACTAGCTTTAGATGTATCATCCACATCATATTATTTAGCTTCTCTAGGTCTCAGTCCCCTCAGCTGTAAAATAGAAGAATCAGCCTATGTCTCTGTATCTCAAACTTGGCTGCACATTAGAATCACCTGGTCACTAGTGTTAGTTTTGTGAGATGGTCCTTGGCTCAATGATTGTATCTTTAAAGTTCCTTGTCAGTTAGACATTCATACAGAAATATTCATGGATAAAATTTCATTGTGCCTTGGATTTAAAAAAAATATTCCAGCAAAAGCAATTCTAAGTGTGGCCACGATAGATGAATCAAAACTGGTAAAACAAAGTCTTTTACAATTTGGCACCACAAACAAGGCGACAACAGGTAAAAGACATAATATGCTATTAACTTTTATGTTTGGTAAAAAGTCCATTGAAAAAAATCACTTAAGTCTCTGTTAAGAATATCTGTGCCTAAGCCCTACCCTCAAAGATCCTAATTCAATTATTGTAGTGTGAGTTTTATGTCTTGAGTATAAGTGTCTTTTTGAAAGTTCCCCGTGTGGTTCAAGCAGGCAGTCAAGGTTGAAAATTTACCTAGACCCCTAGATAACTTCTAAGGTCATTCCAGGTCTACAATTATATAATGTTATTTATCCAACACTTTCAGTAAAAGATACTTTATCCTAGTGTGGCTTTATTCATTGGTAGGGTAAAATATGTTCTATACTTGAAGGGGGTGATCTTTGGACCCAGTGCTATTTCTGCACAAGCTCATCATAGAGGGCTCACAGCACCTCTCTAACCCCCAGTCTCCTTATCCATGAAATGAAAGAGATGGACTCATTCAAACTCCAGTCATTCAGGAGAGCTTCAGCCCCAGGGGAAGATCAAAGGTAGCTGGTACATCTGGCTAAATTCAATTATAGGGTGAGATGTAATTATCCAAGCTCTCTGTCCTTTGTACAGGCTTATGAAAGAAAGACAGCTAGACATTAGGTTTTCCATCCCCCTCTCACTCCATTAAATGACCTGAATTGTCTCACTAGGATTATAGTCTTTTATTGCCCTATATGTAAGTTCATCATTTTATTCACTTGCTCATCTCATTATTTATAAAACATTATTTGAGCAGTTACTATAAACTAAAAATAATTTATACTATGATTTATACTATAAAAAAATAAATAAGTGAAAGAAACTAACATGTCTTAAGCTCACTAGTTAAGCACTGACCACATACTATTATTTTTCAATTCAGCAAAAATATAATGCAATACTCTAGCTATAACCAGGCTTCATATGGAAACCAAAGGTCAGAGAGATTGTTATTTCCAAGGTAAAAGAAGCAGTTAGTGGAAAAGCTGAGATGGAACTCAAGTCCGTATTCTCCTCTAAAGCTGGCATATCAACATCCCTACAGTCACAGAGGAACGGACAGTCTTCACGCTTTCCTCCCCTCCTAACCTCCCTAGTTCCTTCCTTCCCTCTCTGTCCCTGATACCTTCATCTAAGCTCCATGTACTCTGAAACCTTTCACTCATGAACCCCATCTGTTGCTGTTTCTTCAAACTCTTCTCCACAGGCTCTCTTTTTGAGACTAGTTCTTTACTAGCCACTGTCCCAGAATCCTACTTATTTTTGCTGTCAAAATTGTTTCAATGATGACAAATATAAGAGTTTTGGAAAATCAGACGGGAAAAATTCAAGGGAGAAAGAAGCATTTTGAAATGGAAATGAGTTTGAGCCTGAGTTTTGAGTGCTCAGCATAGAGACGAACCCTGAACTTCTGAATGAGAAACTTATTTCTTCACTTTCCCCTAAAAAAGTAAGAAAAGTCATTCAATTAGTAGTGAAAGTCACACCCAGTCTGTAATCTCAGGCTTTATTTCCTGAATGGCCCCGGCCTTATGAAGAACCGCCTTTGAACTGCTGTGCCATCAATAGCTTGTAGGTGGTCTAAGATGGTGGTCCTTTGTCCTTGTGCAGTGGGGAAGCCTGGAGTAACCAGATCTCCAGTTTTGCCTGTCAACCCTAGTATACCTCATAAATGTTATCATGTGCCCCAAGATATAAAAATAGTTGGAAGCGTCTTGCTAAGTTTGTTTGCTTTTATATATTGTTTCATTTCTTGTACTATTTGTCTTCTCTGAAATACTAAAAGTGATTGACCACTCCTTATTTGGGGATTTGTGTTTATTTTTTGCTTTTGTTCTGTTTTAATATTTTTACTGTAAAATATCCAAGATATAGGGAAAAAACAATAAAACTAATATATAACTTAACGAATTGTCACAAGTTGAACATCTTTGTAGCCGCCACCCAAGTCAAGACATAGAACTTCTCCAGCCACTCCAAGATCTCTCAGAGGGCAGATAGGTGGGGTATTTATATAGTACCTGTACTACTTTATGGTCAGCAGAGAACATTGTAACATAGGATCATATCTGTTCTGTTTCAGATCTGCTTCTAATCTGTTACTTTTGTAAATTCACCTGTCATCTAAAGAGTGACTGGAGGTATGCATTTTCATGAGAGTTTTAGCAGTTAAGCTCAGTGAAATTTGAAATTATGGCTCAGAGGTCCAAGTTGTGTCCCCACGGTTTAGCCCAGGGTCTGGTATATTATACACAGTCAATAAATAGTTTGAACATATGCTGTACACAATCTCATAACATTAAATATTTATTCAGGCTCAAGGTATTTACTGGTGAGATCTAGTCTATGTTAGACCCCTCCCTAGCTGTCAGGGGTAAACACATGCATAAGACACTTTTTGCCCCAAGGAATTCATTCTCCTTGGACAATAAATGTGCAAACAAACAATGAAGCACTGTAAGTACTGCATCGAAGATACACACTCAAGTGAGATAGTCACATGAACAAAAGTATTGATGAATTCTTCTGAGAAATTTAAATGAGTGGCATTTATGACAGGCCATAAAAGATGAGTAGTAGTATGCGAAACAGAGCAAAGTGAACTGTATATTCCAGGCAAATTGGAGTATATGCCAAATCATGAGGATGTGAAACCACCTCATGTGTCCGTGGAACTACAGAGTTGGTTGCTGCTAGATGTTAGGTTGGCAGGAAAAAGTATGTTGGATCTTCTTTTTCCATTCTAAGACTTAGATTTGCTTTATATCATTTCAGCAACTGGCCTTCCTGAAGGTTTGCAAGCACAGGAGTGCCATGGTCAGATGTGCCTTTGAGAGAAATCACTTGTGTTTCAATGGCAAACAGACTGAAGAGGCTCCAGTGATAGGCAAGCAGAGGAGTTATATAATAGTTAGAACTTACTTGGAGGACTAAACAATTACTGTGGGTATGAGAAGAAGGCATGGGTCCTGGGGAGGTGTAGGCAGAGAAGTAACAACTTTGACACAATGTGAATGAATGGAGAAAGGGGGAGGATTTTTGGATGACTCTGGAATCCCCTAATACAATTTAAAGTTTGAATCTTCCCACCATACCTTTTATTTCTTCTATGTTGCTTGGCTACAGATAAAAAAAAATTTTTTTTGTCTTTGGGGAGATTCATTTAATTGAAAATGGGAATTTTGCATAAAGTAGATAAAATATATTCATGTTCATAATTTTCCATAACTAAGATAATCTGTCTCAAAACTACTACTTTCTAATCAACTTCTTGTTCTGAGTTATCAGAACAACATCAGTAGTGTTTTTTATGTTTTTTGGGTTAATTTCACTATCTATAGGCCATAACTCTGGGATTCAGCCTAGTTCCCTCCCTCACTTAGCCGGGAGCAGAGCTCAGCTTGAGGATGAGTGGAGGCAGACAGAACATTGGATTCCACGTGAATGTCCCCTCTGCAAAGAGGAATATCACAAAGAGTATGAACTGAAGGCTAACTCACAAAGTCCTGGGTTAAATTCTGATTCAACTGCTTCGAACTGTCCCTAAACTACTTTTGAGAGCTCCACAGCTTCACCTATACAATGGATGGTGATATCCCTCACATGAGGTGTGTGTGGCACTATTGTGATGGCTGTATGATGTAATACATAGGACACTATGCCTACCACTATGGTGGATAGTATTTTCACATCTCTCTCAAGAATAATTTAAAATATTAAAATTCTCATTTTACAGATGTGGAAACTGAGATGTGGAAACCAAAGTTTATCTATTCACACAAGGGGGAAGTAGAGGAACTATGAACAAAACTATGAAAGATGGCTGGCAAGCCCCCAGCTTCCAAAAGGTGGTAGCTTCTACCATTTTAGGTTTTGAATCTCTCTTGGCAAGGCAGACCTATTGATGCTGTTTTCATTTTGGGAATAAATACTCAAGCTGCTAAAATGGAACCATGGACATGATATATAGAAATACATTGCAGTTGCATTAAAAAAGAAAAAGAAAGGAAATCCTCCAATGGCAATAAGTACATACCTATCAATAATCACACTAAATACAAATGGTCTGAATGCACCAATCAAAAGACACAGAGTCATTGAGTGGTTAAAAAAAGAAGACCCATCTATATGCTGCCTACAAGACACTCACTTCAAACCCAAAGACATACACAGACTAAATGTGAGGGGATGGATATAGATATTTCATGCAACTAAGAGGGAGAAAAAAGCAGAAGTTGCAATACTTGTATCAGACAAAATAGACTTCAAAACAAAGAAAGTTACAAGAGACAAAGAAGGACGCTACATAATAAGAAAGGGGTCAGTCAAACAACAGAATATAACCATTATAAATACCTATGCACCCAACACAGGAGCACCTGCATATATGAAACAAATGCTAACAGAATTAAAGGGGGAGATAGAATGCAATGAATTCATTTTAGGAGACTTCAACATACTACTGACTCCAAAGGACAGATCAACCAGATAAATAAGGATACAGAGGCACTGAACAACACATTGGAACAGATGGACCTAACAGACATCTACAGAACTCTACACACAAAAGGAGCAGGATACACATTCTTCTCAAGTGCATATAAAACATTGTCAGGAATATATCATATACTAGGCCACAAAAGAGCCTCAGTAAATTCAAAAAGATTGAAATTGTACTAACCAAATTCTCAGACCACAAAGATATGGAAATAGAAATAAATTACTCACAGAAAAAAGCCCACAAACACATGGAGGCTTAAAAACATGCTCCTAAATAATGAATGGATCAATGACCAAATAAAAACAGAGATCAAGCAATATATGGAGACAAATGACAGCAGTAACTCAACACCACAAAATCTGTGGGATGCAGCGAAGGTTACACTAAGAGGGAAGTATATTGCAATACAGGCTTACTTCAGAAAAGAAGAACAATTCCATATGAATGGTCTCGACTCACAATTAATGAAACTAGTAAAATAAGAACAAATAAGGCCCAAAGTCAGTAGAAGGATGGACATAATAAAGATTAGAGCAGAAATAAATAAAATTGAGAAGAACAAAACAATAGAAAGAATCAATGAAAGCAGGAGCTGGTTCTTTGAGAAAATAAAATAGATAAACTCCTAGCCAGACTTATCAAGAACAAAAGAGAGTCTACACACATAAACATAATCAGAAATAAGAAAGGAAAAATCACTACAGACACCACAGAAATACAAAGAATTATGAAAGAAATCTATGACAAATTATATGCTAACAAACTGGATAACCTAGAAGAAATTGACAACTTTCTAGAAAAATACAACATTCCAAGGCTGACCCAGGAAAAAACAAAAAATCTGAACAGACCAATTACCAGCAATGAAATTGAATTGGTAATCAAAAAACTACCTAGGAACAAAACTCCTGGACTAGATGGCTTCACTGCTCAATTTTATCAAATATTTAATGAAGACCTAATATACATCCTCCTTAAAGTTTTCCAAAAAGTAGAAGAGGAGGGAATACTTCCAAGCTCATTCTATGAGGCCAGTATCACTCTAATACCAAAATAAGACAAAAATACCACAAAAAAAGAAAATTACAGACCAATTTCCCTGATGAACATAGATGCAAAAATGCTGAATAAAATATTAGTAAATTCAATAAAAAAATACACAAAAAAGATCATCCATCATGATCAAGTTGGATTTATTCCAGGGATGCAAGGATGGTACAACATTCAAAAATCCATCAACATCATCCACCACAGCAACAAAAAGGACAAAAACCACATGATCATCTCCATAGATGCTGAAAAAGCATTTGACAAAATTCAACATCCATTCATGATAAAAACTCTCAACAAAATGGGTACAGAGGGCAAGTACCTCAATATAATAAAGGCCATAAATGAAAAACCCATAGCCAACATCATACTTAACAGTGAAAATCTGAAAGCTCTTCCCCTAAGATTGGGAACAAGACAAGGATGCCCACTCTCCCCACTTTTATTCCACATAGTTCTGGAGGTACTAGCCACAGTAATCAGACAACAAAAAAATAAAAGGCATCCAGATTGGTAAGGAAGAAGTTAAACTGTCACTGTTTGCAGATGACATGATACTGTACATAAAAATCCCTGAAGAATTCAACCCCAAACTACTAGAACTAGTAACTAAATTCAGCAAAGTTGCAGGATAAAAAATCAATACAGAAATCTGTTGCATTGCCATATACTAATGAAACTAGCAGAAAGAGAAATCAGGAAAACAATTCCATTCACAATTGCATCAAAAATAATAAAATACCTAGGAATAAACCTAACCAAGGAAGTGAAAGACCTGTACTCTGAAAACTACAAGACACTCATGAGAGAAATTAAAGAAGATACCAACAAATGAAATATATCCCATACTGATGGATAGGAAGAATTAATATTGTCAAAATGGCCATCCTGTGTAAAGCAATCAACAGATTCAGTGCAATCCCTATCAAAATACCAGAAGCATTCTTCAACAAACTAGAGCAAAGAGTTCTAAAATTCATTTGGAACCTTAGCCATGGACATACAATGGGGAAATGACAACCTCTTCAACAACTGGTGTTGGCAAAACTGGACAGCTATATGTAAGATAATGAAACTGGATTGTTGTGTAGCTCCATATGCAAAAAAGTAAACTTGAAATGGATCAAAGACCTGAATGTAGATCATGAAACCATAAAACTCTTAGAAGAAAACATTGGCAAAAATCCCTTCAAAAACATGAGCAACTTTTTCCTGAACGTATCTCCTCGTGCAAGGAAACAAAAGCAATAATGAACAAATGGGACTACATCAAGCTGAAAAGCTTCTGTACAGCAAAGGACACCATCAGTAGAACAAAAAGGCATTCTACAGTATGGGAGACTATATTTGTAGATGACATATCCAATAGGGGGTTATCATTCAAAATATATAAATAATTCATATACCTCAACACCCAAAAAGCAAATAAACTGATTAAAAAATGAGAGGAGTAAAAAAAAAGAAAAAATGAGAGGAGTATCTCAATAGACACTTCTCCATAGAAGAAATTCAGATGACCACAGACACATGAAAAGATGCTCCACATCGCTAATTATCAGGGAAATGCCAATTAAAACCACAATGAGATATCACCTCATACTAGTTGGGATGGCCAACATCTAAAAGACTAGGAACAACAAATGCTGCCAAGATTGCAGAGAAAGGGGAGCCCTCCTACACTGCTTGTGAGAATGTAAATTAGTTCAATCATTGTGGAGAGCAGTATAGAGGTTCCTCAAAAAACTAAAAGTAGAAATACCATTTGACTTGGGAATTCCCCTCCTAGGAATTTACCCAAAGAAAACAAGTTCTCAGATTCAAAAGGACATATGCACCCCTATGTTTATTGCAGCACTATTTACAATAGGCAAGATATGGAATCAACCTAAATGTCCATCATTAGATGGGTAGATAAAGAAGAGGTGGTACATATACACAATGGAGTACTATTCAGTCATAAGAAGAAAACAAATCCTACCATTTGCAACCACATGGATGGAACAAGAAGATATCATGCTCAGTGAAATAAACCAGGTGGAGAAACTCAAGTACCAAATGATTTCCCTCATTTGTTACTCTCATAAGAACACACTGCTACAGTTTTCCTGAGAAGGCAGAGCACCATCTACCTGTGTTATCTTATCTAATACTCACAACTGTCTTTTCTGTCAGGTATCATTATCCACATATGTCAAATGGGGAAACCAAAGAAACTGAGAGAGGTTCATATAATTTGCCCAAAGTAAAAAGAGTTCAGAACCCGGGTTTGATTCTGTCTGAACAATATATACCATTATCTTAAAGACCATCCCGTTGTCTGACAAGGGAGAGCCCAATTCTGAGTCAAAAAAGGGGAGTAACAGGAACAGCATGCATTCCCAATGAAAGTGATATGTCCTTGGTTTTGGAGAGGTGGGGGAAGGCAGCTGGGGAGGGAGGGAGAAGGGGTTATGGCGAATCATGATTGGTGCACTGGTATGTGTGGGTCATGGCGAAGACGATGTAGCTCAGAGAAGACAAGTAGTGACTCTGTGGCATCTTACTACACTGATGGACAGTGACTTTAACTGGGTATGGGGGGGCTGATAATATGGGTGAATGTAGTAACCACAATGTTTTTCATGTGAAACCTTCATAAGGGTGTGTATCAATGATGCCTTAAGAAAAAAAAGAAAGGAAGAGAGAGAGAGTGAGGGGGGTAGAGAGAGAGAGAGAAAGGAAGAAAGGAAGGAAGGAGGGAGGGAGAGAGGGAGAGGAGGAAGGGAGGGAGGGAGAGGAGGAAGGCAATAGGGAGAAAGGACAGAAAGAAGGAAAAGAAAGGATGGGGAGGAAGGAAGGAAGAGAGAAGGAAAAAGTAAAGAAAGAAAGCCTTGCAGTCAACAAGAGGCAGCTCGAATTGGTGATGCGCTTGTGAATCCCTTTAACCCACTCATAAATCAATGCCAGCTTCCAGGCAGGACTCTCAGTCTCTGATGATGATGCTTTTCATCCAGAGATATTTATTACCCTGCAGGGAATATCCAGTTCCGTGAGGGACCGTCTCCCTTGGCTGCCCTTACAGGGGAGAGGATAGTTTGCAGGTCAGCTCCCAGGGTAGCTTTTCAGAAAAAGGCAAGAAAGGTGATGACATTGATGGTAATATTGGTTTTCCAGGGTGATGTTGACCTGACTTGGCTGTTTGCTGAGAAACTACATCCATCATTCCACTGGATATGAGCAATGTGTTAATTTATTCAACAAATATTCAGAAGTCTTCATATAACAGTATTTATAAAGGCATTGATCCAGGTTTGGGGGCTTATAGAGTAACTTGTTTTAGATTCTTGTTAAAGAAGACAGACAAAGCAATGTGTTCTTGGATATCACAATCAAGAAGGCAGAGGAGGACAGTAAGCATATAAATAAGAAGAATATCATTTACAGGGAAATGCTATGATGAAATGAAAAAAAATGGTATGATCATGATGGAGAATGACTGCTTGAGCAGGAATAGTCAAGAAGAGCCTGTCTGAGAAGGTATATTTTAAATAGGACCTGAATTAAAGAAGGAACCAACCACATAAAGATCCATAGGAAGAGAATTCTGTAAGGCCAACCAAAAGAAAAATAACCTGTTTTTTTAATAGAGAGGGGAAAAGTGTTATGAGAGGAAGTTAAAGGGATTGGAGGCCTTATTAATAAAGGACAACAAAGGGAATTTATTTAAATCTGCTTTATTTTTTAAGCGTGATTGAACCATTTTAAGCAGAAAAGGAGCATGATCTAAGTAATAAAATAAAGATTCTGTGCTTTTTGAAGAGTGGATTTGGGAAGGGTGAGACTGAAAACATAGGGATTGAGTAGAAAATATTCTAGGAATATTACAATAATCAAAGATGGTATGTGCCTTGAACTAGAAAAATTGTGAAAATAGAGGAAAGTGCATCAGTTTGGGATTTGTTTTGGCACTAGACAGGGCCGGCTGGTGCATTGCTGTAGGTTATAAAGTAAAGGAAAATTAGGGCTAACTTACACTGTTTTACTGGAGTGACTGCAGTCGGTTCACTAAAATGGGAAAGGTCAGGGAGGACAGATTATAGGAAGGGGTGTGGGATTCATGAGCTTTTCTGGAAATATTTACATGATTATTAAATATCCCGTTGCAGTCTACAGTCAGGCATGGATATAAGATCCTGCGGGTCTTTGTGTTTTTGAAACTAGTTGAAGTATAATGGTTACTCTAAATAAGTGTCTATATGGGTAACTTGGAAATAGACTCTCTCCAGAATGCTTATCAGAAAGCAGGCTCACAAAACAAACTGAAAGGACTAATAGTCAGATGCAAAGCCAGGCAAGGTGTCAGCTTCAGGATGGCAAAATAGTATAGAAAATAAAGGAGATGACAGACAGAGGAAATTAAGAGTCTATAATATCTAGCAGAGTGGTTAATGGTAAAGGTGTAGAGTAAAACATACTTGGGTTTAAACCTGGCTCCACGTTTTCTTATGCACCTAACTTCCCTTCTCTTATTGCCAATATGGAAAGAAAATTAACACTTTCCTCATCATGATATCAGGATGTTTGAATGAAGAACTGTATGGGCAGGAGTCTTCATATGTTATGTTTTCCAATGACTTTTCCCTTAATTTTTTAATTAAGTTCTTAATGAGTATAATTATATATGTGTAATATATAGTTATACATGTGTCTGTGTGCATATATACATTTATATATACCTATGCGTATATTACGTGAAGCTTGGAAAAGAGTTCTCTGTCCCACTGCTTTCTGTACTCTCCCCGACCTTGTCCTACTTTCCATATTTTTAACCATTTAGCCAGTACTTCTGGTAATTACCTTTCTAAGTCTAAATAACATGATTATACAATTTTCTTGATTTAAGCAATTTAATACATCTGTTGATTTCTTCTGTGGCAAGATTAGTTAAATTTCTATAACTGTATTACCCCAGCCTAATTTTTATAGATAAATCTTCAACGTAGCAATTGCATTCACTTAAACAGAATATTTCAACCTCATGTCTTGTTCCTTAACTGTGAAGAGCCTCTCGTACACCCCCTCCTCACGCCCTCCTAGCATGCGCCTCCTCCCCTTTTGTTCTCTCTTCTGGGGCGACTCCTTTCCTTTCATACCACCAAGGCTGAACATATCTGCAGTTTGGTAAACCTATTCATATTGTCTGTATTGAGTCTTTAGACATACATTAAAAATAAATCCAATAAACATTTACTCCTTTGACAACATGAATGTCCTTCACTGCCAAGCCAAGTGCTGTTGCCTTGATTTCATTTTCTTCTTTGTGGTCAACTATCCTTC
The DNA here is from genome assembly GCF_030020395.1 of Manis pentadactyla. Taxonomy (NCBI): domain Eukaryota; kingdom Metazoa; phylum Chordata; class Mammalia; order Pholidota; family Manidae; genus Manis; species Manis pentadactyla. Next base: position 34,312,965 of record NC_080027.1, read on the forward strand.
TGCCTGTGCCACTTGAAAAATGTCCTTCCTTCCATGTCCAAGAGTTATCTTTTATTATTATTTTCCTCCACCAATAGCTAAAAATCCCAACATGTTGCAATGGCTTCATCTGTAGAAACTAATCATGTCCTGCATGGCAGGAATACGATACGGGGATAAAGAACATGGGCTCTGGGGTGGATTACACAGGCTTTTGTCCTGTCCGATGCTGACTCTGTGTCTTTGGGCTGCTGGGCTCCCTGTGCATCAGCTTCTTCATTGGTTAAACGTATGTGAAAGTAGCACCAAACAAGTAACACTGTTGTGAGAATTAAATGAGATGCATGCAAAGGACTGAGACCAGTGTCTGACACATAGTAAACACTACATGCATGTTGTTTTTTATTATAATACTTGATAGGAGTTTTTGATTGTCTCTTTTATTGAGAGAAGGAGCACTTGCCGAATTTGCCATGTCACTAATATCACCTAGCTCTTTAGTCATTCTGTTTACTGCTTGAACTTCATTCCTTTAATGTTCTTGAACCATCTTTTTAGATTTCTAACTGTGATTTGAGCTACTGTTGAGGCATGTTTTACTGTTTACTGACTTTCTGAACTCTCCCAGGCAAACCACTCCCCCCTCCACAGATGCCCACTCCTCGGTGCTTTGCTCTTCTCCCTGATCTGCTTCATTTTCCAATAGACTCACCCATGCTCCATCTCCCTGTGATTTGTTAGTCTTCTGACTACTCATGGTCACTTCCAGTATTTTCACGCTGGCTGGGTTCGTTTTCTTTTATTTTACTGGGTTCTCTGGAACACTTGTACTTCTTGTACATCATTCAGATATAGGCTAATAATACTCATAAAAAGTCTATAATGAAAGCACTGTGATTTGGTGATGGAAAAACTGAGGAACGCAGGGATTAAGAAACTTGGCCATGTCATCCAACTGAAAGTAGCAGAATCTTTGTTGCATTCCCAGTTCTTTGGACTTCAAAATCCTTGTCAGAAAAGGCAGTGGTGTTTTTCACTTATTTCAGAGAGGGATTGAGGAACTGTCAAAGCTTTACACAGGTGAAAAGAGGTCAAGGGAGATTGTAGGGTGGACAGTGCCATGTTAGCATGGGCACCTTGCTAGGTAAGCATATCTGAAAGAATACCTACAAATGCAGCTGGCCCCCAGGCAGGGGAATAAAGGAAGGCACAGCAAAAAGAGAACCAAAAGCACAAAGATATTTTTGTTACAAATGCTTGCTTTTGTGATGGAAGCAAGTGCCTGAATTCCAGCTGTGATTGTATATTTTTTCAGAGAACAAAGCTCTGTAATAGTATCCTTGTCCCAACTAGACTGACAAATTAACACTTAGTGATGGAGGTCCACACCTCTCCACCACATGGGATTGCAGCTGTTTGCCAGCAAGCTTACTGAAGGAGAGCTGCTATAGATTTCTTAATCAGAACAATGTATTTTATATCCTCTATTTGTAGTCCCCAAAAAGATAAATAAATGTATGTATATATAAAAACACACTTATATATTGAGCATGAATATACATATTAGTTCACTGATCCCCACCCAGATTATTTTATATCAATATGATGAATCAATATGATATTTTATCATAACAAAATGCCAAGTCTGTGAAGTGAACAAAGCATGCCCTTGGAAAGTACAGTTGTTTATTCTATATGTATCTATAACATGCATGTATTTCATATAATTACATACACTTAAAATATGTCCATATTCAATAGGTAAGAGTTTATGGTAGATGTGTATACAGTCCTTAGCTGTTATATGTGGCATATGTGCACATGTGTCTCTACAGCTTTCTCCATCCATCTGTATGCATCTCTGTATGTTCACAGACTATTACTGGAAGGATCAGGGGATTTAGAGTAAGACAGGTCTAGATTTGAAATTCAACTCTCCCACTCAATGAGTATACAGCCACAGGCAATTGCTTTGCCACTTTAAGTCTAGATTTCCTTCTTTGCAAACAGGATAATGACAGTATCTACTTTAGGGTTGTTTTTGTGCCATTGAAATAAGAGTTCATTTCAAGCACAAAGAAAAGGGTTTGGCACATAGTAAATGATGGATGAATGTTAGCTATGATAATGGTGATGATTAAGATATACCTTCAATTTAGCATATAATCACCAACTTCATATCTTATATTGTGTTATATTAGTATATTGATGATACATGGTTATAAAATACTTAGAGATACTTGTGCACACATATGCTTAGCATTTATCAAGTATAATTTGCCTGTTTGGGCTTTTATGCACCTAGTATACATAAATGTATTTATTTCAACAAACATGGAGAAATTTTTTGAAATAACCTCCACGTTAATCCCCCAGGGTGTTAAAATAAGTAAACTATGTGTTCTACTATATAGTACACTTGAGGTGTTCAAGAAGGAAGACACACAAAGAGATTATTATAATATTGTGTAAAATGCAATAGCATAATATGTGGAAAGAAAAGTGTAGGAGAATCAATTTCATCTGCCTTGGAGGATGAGGAAGGGATTCGCAGGATAGCAGACAATTGAAACGGTCCTTAAAGGATGAAAAGGAGCTCATTAGGGCAGCAGCTAGTGTAAAGGCAGGACAGGAGATGAATCTGAAAACAAAACAAAAAAAGATTAGTTTGAGTGGCTTTTCCTGTCATCTTCCAAAGTGTGAACTTCATAGGTAAGGAAGAGCTATCAAAAATTTTTAATTAGGAGGGTAACCTGAATGTGTCTATGCTATAGAAAGCTGTTTGCTACAAAAGGTAGATTAAATAGAATTTGGGGAAAGAAAGATAATTTAGGAGGTTATTGAAAACTTACCAAGGAATTATATTTGTGTTCTCTCTCCCACTTTACAAAAACGTGTTCATTTTCATAGTTGCCTCTCATGCAACTCTGTAGGGCTTACCTGTATCGCCATTCAGCTGTTAGTTCCTGAGGGCTTTGGTTTGCCTGACTCTAACCCCCTAGTGCTTTGTGGAGGGCTAGACAGAGTAAATGTAGGTTTAAATGCAGCATAAATACAAGACCTTTTTTTCCCATTATAGAGCTAGACATTGAGATTCAGAAGACTGAGATCTTTCAGAAGCCACATCTACCAGCTTTAAAAGACAAATCTCCCCATACCAATGTGTCTAAATAATATGCCTAACGTTTATAATGCCATAGTGAAATGTTATTGTGAAAAAAACATCAGTTGGCTAGAAGAAAAGCAACTTTCATTATCTATGTTCCAAAGTACAAACTCTTATATGCATATGAGCTCATCAATACATTTTCTATTACAAGCATTTTCAGTCATTTTTGATCATGTGTGTATTTTATTTTTTCATACATTATAAAAAATACTAAAAATGCAGCTAGAAAGGGGCAGAGGTATAATCTAGATCTTCTGATAGCAAATGAGTATCTGTAAGTCACGGGCAAGTCACCCTTCACGTGGATGATTCCACAGTTTTAGTCAAGTGATAAGCTGTCGTTTGTTTATGCAGGGAGGGTTTTCACACTTAGCAAAATGAAATATAAAACATATTTAAATTTCAAATAAACGTCAGATAATTTTTTAGTGTAAGTAGTCCAAAGCAACATTAGTGACCTTTCCCTGACACTTCTAAAGTCATCCTTTCCGTGCTCTCTTTTGGCCCCGTTGAAATCTTATCCATCTCATCTTCAATTTCTACATTGACATTACAACATTCTCAGTTTTTGTTTTTTTTTAGAAAAGAATTTTGTTTTATTTATTTATTTTTCTTTTGCTATTACTAATATACATTTACATGAGCAACATTGTGGTTACTAGATTCCCCCCATTATGAAGTCCCCAACACATACCCCATTACAGTCACTGTACATCAGCATAGTAAGATGCTACAGAGTCACTACTTGTCTTCTCTGTGTTATATTGCCTTCCCTGTGCCCTCCCCCCCCCATTACATTATGTGTGCTAATACTGGACAGGTAAATGTAAGAGAATGAAACTGGATTATTGTCTAACCCCATACACAAAAGTAAACTCAAAATGGATCAAATGTAAGTCATGAAACCATAAAACACTTAGAAAAAAATATAGGCAAAAATCTCTTGGACATAAACATAAGCAACTTCTTCTGTTAGTCCATTCTTGGGTTCTGTGAGTCTGCTGCTGTTTTGTTCCTTCAGTTTTTTCTTTGTTCTTATACTCCACAGATGACTGAAATCATTTGGTATTTGTCTTTCTCCATCTGCTTATTTCACCTCTAGCTCCATCCATGCATCCATATTGTTGCAAATGGTAGGATTTGTTTTCTTCTTACGGCTGAATAGTATTTCATTGTGTATATGTACCACACCTTCTTTATCCATTCATCTACTGATGGACACTTAAGTTGCTTCCATTTCTTGGCTATTGTAAATAGTGCTGCAATAAACATAGGGGTGCATATGTCTTTTTCAAACTGGGCTCCTGCATTCTTAGGGTAAATTCCTAGGAGTGGAATTCCTGGGTCAAATGGTATTTCTATTTTGAGTTTTTTGAGGAACCTCCATACTGCTTTCCACAAAAGTTGAATTAATTTACATTCCCACCAGCAGTGTAGGAGGGTTTCCCTTTCTCCACATCCTTACCAACAATTGCTGTTGTCTTTTGGATTTTGGCCATCCTAACTGGTGTGAGGTGATATCTCATTGTGGTTTTAATTTGCATTTCTCTGATGATTAGCAATGTGGAGCATCTTTTCATGTGCCTGTTGGCCATCTGAATTTCTTCTTTGGAGAAGTGTCTGTTCAGATCCTCTGCCCATTTTTTAATTGGCTTATTTGCTTTTTGTTTGTTGAGGTGCGTGAGCTCTTTATATATTTTGGATGTCAACCCCTGATTGGATATGACATTTATAAATATATTCTCCCATACTGTAGGATGCCTTTTTGTTCTGTTGATGGTGTCCTTTGCTGTACAGAAGCTTTTTACTTTGATATAGTCTCACTTGTTCATTTTTGCTTTTGTTTCCCTTGCCCAGGGAGATATATTCATGAAGAAGTTGCTCATGTTTATGTCCAAGAGATTTTTGTCTATGTTTTTTTCTAAAAGTTTTATGGTTTTGTGACTTACATTCAGGTCTTTGATCCATTTTGAACTTACTTTTGTGTATGGAGTTAGGCAGTAATCCAGTTTCATTCTCTTACATGTAGCTGTGCAGTTTTGCCAACACCAGCTGTTAAAGAGGCTGTAATTTCCCCATTGTATATCCATGGCTCTTTTATCATGTATTAATTGACCATATATGTTTGGGTTAATGTCTGGAGTCCCTATTCTGTTTCACTGGTCTGTGGGTCTGTTCTTGTGCCAGTACCAAATTGTCTTAATTACTGTGGCTTTGTAGTAGAGCTTAAAGTTGGGGAGTGAGCTCCCCCCCTACTTTATTCTTCCTTCTCAGGATTGCTTTGGCTATTCGGGGTCTTTTGTGGTTCCATATGAATTTTAGAACTATTTGCTCTGTTCATTGAAGAATGCTGTCGGTATTTTGATAGGGATTGCATTGAATCTATAGATTGCTTTAGGCTGAATGACATTTTTAACAGTATTAATTCTTCCTAACCAAGAGCGTGGAATGAATTTCCATTTGTTAGTGTCCTCTTTAATTTCTCTCATGAGTGTCTTGTAGTTTTCAGAGTATAGGTCTTTCACTTTCTTGGTTAGGTTTATTCCTAGGTATTTTATTCTTTTTGATGCAATTATGAATGGAATTGTTTTCCTGATTTCTCTTTCTGCTAGTTTATCATTATTGTATAGGGATGCAACATATTTCTGTGTATTAATTTTGTATTCTGCAACTTTGCTGAATTCAGTTACTAATTCTACTAGTTTTGGAGTGGATTCTTTAGGGTTTTTTATGTACCATATCATGTCATCTGCAAACAGTGACAGTTTGACTTCTTTCTTACCAATCTGGATGCCTTTTATTTCTTTGTGTTGCTCAGTTTTCTCTCTCAAATGTACTTCTCTTTTGAGCTCTGATTAAGTAGTCCCAACTGTCTTTTGAAAGGTCCCTCAGTTTCTTTACACTAAATATAAGGACAATAATAGTGCTAAACTGATGCAGCTAGCTGTGAGGATTTATTGAATGCCTTTTTTTTCTTTTAAACACATAGAATAATTCCTGGAATATATTGACTTCAAATGTATGAAATTACCATTATTTATAGGTCAAACACTAGTGAATTCTAACAGTAAGTGTTATATGATTGTTTGCCATGATCACCAGTAGTATGATTATCTTCTTATCACCGTCAGTCTCTGAAGTTTTTTTGTGCCTTACTAGTGACAACATCATAACTTTCTTTAAGAATAACTTATATGCATGTATTCAGTGTTCTAGCTCAGTACCTGAAATACAGCAGATACATAATTCCACTTACTTGCAAAAAAACACCAAAATAGTCTTTCTAAAACTCAAGACACCTCAAACGTCATCTATGGCCTTCTTTCTGATGTCATGTTGTGAAACGGAAGGACTCTCATCTGCCGCTGACTGTGTGACCCTGCACAAGTTACTTCACCATCCTCTCGGCACCTCTCTGGCCCTTGCTCATTCATACTCTGTCCTCACCTGGAATGCGTTTCCACTCCCATTCTGCTCTGTAACTCACCTATCTAAATGCCCTCATTCCTCAAGCCCAAGCTTAAAAGCTTTTTAACAACATCCAGGTTTGTTTGTTTGCTTTTTTTTTACTCATGCACAACTCTATTAAGCATTAACCATATTTCATACCAGGAATATAAACCTCAGGACACCTGGCACATAGCAGGTGCTAGACTATCAGTGCATTTCTACTAGATTCCCACACATGCATTGTGGCTTTTTAGCATACTACAGTGCTTATGGAGTAACTGATGCCATGCACCATATTTGCAGCTGAAGAAATTGACCTTCAGAGAGACTAAATATTTTTCCTAAAAACTCACAGCTACTGGTAAAATGAAGAGTTCAACCCTGTGTGATTCCTTTCCACCTGATAAAAGCTATGTGCTCTCAAAACAATTTTCAAATTCAAGGTGAGCCTCTAGTGTTCTTCACAAATCACTATGCAATCTGTTCTTTGCATATTGGTTTTATTCCTTGTATTAGGAGCTTCTTGAGGCTAAGAATTACATCTGATTTAAGTCATCATTTTATGTCTTACTTCATATTGAATAATAGTAATAATATAACAGTAAAGGCTAGAGTTATTGAATAGCCACCAAGTATCAGTATTATACCACCATTTAAAAAATTTTCTTAATTCTTTAAAATGAAATAAAACAAGCAGAAACTAGATTTATTGACATTTAACTTATAATTATGAACTATTGCTAATTTTGTTTTGTAAGTGAATAACTGATAAAGCCACTTAGCTTTTCACTGGTGAGTGAGGAGCTCAAGAATTAAGCTACATGAACCTGCTTCAAAGTTCAGCACTTTCCACTCCGTTTTGCTGCCCCGTTTACTCAAGCAACGCTGATTGAACAGGTACTTATATGCCCCACAGGTGCTCCAAGTTAAAATCAAAGAGATGAGAAATTAGCCACTTGCTTTGCCTTTGGATGTTTGGAAATAAGCAATTGAAAAGTTGTTCATTTAAAATGACCAACCATTTTTCAATCCTGACTTCCTCTGGACACATGCATTTCTTTCATTCATTAATTTTTTTCAACAAATATTTACTGAGATTTTAGTATGCATCAGACACTGTGCTGAAGGCTAAGGCTATAACTTTAACAAGGTGAAGCTGTCCCTACCCTCCCAGAGCTATAGGTCAGCAGGGAAGACAGGGACCAGGTGATTTTAAGTGTGAGCAGGGCTAGCAAAGAGAACAAGCAGAGATGCCCAACAAAGGCCTTAGCCTGGAAGGATGTCCCCAGGGTGGTATCCATGCAGAAGGACTGTGGAAGCTTTTGAGACCTGGACTATATGGGAAGATCAAGAAAAGCACTGGAGACAGAAGGAAGAGAAGGTACAAACTCAATGCACTAGGACATATTAACACTAGAGGAGATAAGAGTATCTTAAAGTCTCTGGTGTGTGCTGATGAAGAGAGTATAGCACAGGAGAGTTGCCACTGTGTTAAACAGGCTGGACTTTACCAAAAGACAGTGGAAAAGCTGTGATGGAAATGTCTTAAGTCAGCCTAACCTTTCAGAGCTCACATAAACATAAAAAACCAACTATATTTACTTATCCAACATAAAACATTGACAGTGCCTACCAATATACATACATTTATAGATACGTAAAAGTATCTATGTATGTAAAATCATCTTAAAGATTCAGGATTACTGATCCTGTTTGCAAGATTTTAGGACAGATTTAAGAAAGAGCAACAAGAAGCCTTAATTTTAATGGCCCAGGTTGTTTTCACTTCACTCAAAGAACAAATCAAAACCTACTTTGGGGCCGGAGTACATTTCATGATCAAGTTATGTGAGAGAATGGGAATGTAGATTTTAATGCCACTTTTACAATTGCTTTCCTGATTATAACCACGCCACAATTGATTCCAGAAATTAATCATTTTATGGCTGCATTGCCATTTTCAAAGTGATAGTAAATACAAAAAAAGAAAAGTCTCACATGAGTACGAAGTTGGTTTCACAGAGACCTATGGGGGGTGTGTCTGATATGTTTTTCTCTTTATGCAATCAATGTTTCCTTTAGTTAGAGAGGGCCTCCAGTCTGTCAGACTGCTGAGAGTGTCCCTTTGAAATCTTCAGGGTGATAATTTAAGTGAAATAGAGTGGAGGGAAGGAAAAGGTCACGTCCTTGGAAATCTTTTGTGATAAAGGATTTTCTCAGCTGCTTAATAAGAAGGCACAGAGGGGATCAGCATTACAATTAAGTTTGCAATCTTGTTGTACCTAGTGACTCCTTCTAAATATTATCTCCATTCTTCTTAGTTTCCTTGCAACAATAAGGTTGATAAATCTTCCAACTCTCCTAACCTTGGGAGAGGACTTATTTAGCCCTGAAGTTTCCAAAAACATCTAAGGGAAATATTGTTTCCTTCTTTGACTTTTTCAGATTCATGTCTTTGATTGCTCAAGATTTCCAAATTGCTTCCAAGATTCATTAAGTTTTCTTACATTTTTCTGGATCATACCTTTTTTTTTTTTTCTGGTTGGAGAATAGAGTAGGAAAAGCATAGAATTTAAAGCCAGGCCGACTTGGGTTTGAATTCTAATGTTGCCACTATTTAAGTCACTCAACCCCTATGTCTCCATTTCCTCATTTAGGCCTGTTGGTTTTGTGTTACCTAACATGATAGGTAGTATGCAACATGCCTGTGAATGTTTTCACTGTATAGAATTGCCTTCTCACCCTCTGGTTCTTGCCTTTTTTCAGGAATATTCTACCCTTTTCAAATTCTAGCCATCCTTTATGCTCAATTAAGCCCTACTCATTATAAGGATAATGTCCTTGTTAGTGCAGAGGATAAAATGTGAATAAGGCATTTTCCTGACCTTCAAGGATCTTTCCATTTAGAAAGGAGAATAAGAATGTGTATATCTAAATCAAGCACAATGCTGAAAATGTCATCATATGGTTAGAGGAATGGCTGGTGGGAGTAGATGACAGGATGGCTAATTTCAGCTGTAAGGAACAGGATAAACTTCCTGATAAGATGCTGTGAGGTCTTACCCTTGAGATATGGTAAGATTAAGACCAAAAGAGACCATGGGGTCAGGAGAAACAGCCCAGAATATTTTATCTGCTCTGAAAGTGAAATTTTTTTATAGTTCATGAGGTAGGAAAACCTAAAATAAACTGATATGCTAGAGCTTTCATTCATACCTTTTAGTGTGAGTTTATGTTTTGCTCCAGAATATTAATATACTTTGATTACAGGATGCCTCTGGCCCTTCTGAGGGCATTATATAATATGCAATTTCATTAGTTCATCTTTATAAAATACCCTTCCTTTCCTCCAGTTCTACCATACATCTGACAGCATAATTTTAGATAAGTGATAGTATTGTGGTGCTTTACTCTAGGCACAGAAAGTAAAACAATGATGTGGATATAAGACACTGTAGAGTGACTTAAGAGACTATCAAGTCATCTGATTGTCCTGGAAAATTTAATAGAATAGACGAGTAGGCAGACAAAAGCCATGAAAGAATTTCCTTCAGTCAATATTTATTTGAGCACCTACTGCATTTTGGGTGTTAGTCTACATGTTGAGAGTGTAACTCTGAGCATGCCAAACCATCACAGTGTAGTTGTGCTCTTCCTTTTTAAGTCCCCAGTTGTTTCAGAGTGGTGGTGATTTTACTAGTGGTTTAGTTGGTGGTGCCAGGATGGATGTGTGTGGAGGCATGAAGTGGCCAAGTCCCTTGCTCAAGCTTTCACACACAGTTGAGTCAGGAAACTGAATTCATCTGGTACACTGGCCTTAGAGGGCATGCCCGTCGCACCACCACCCTGTTCCTCTTGTATCTGATTACAGGCCCACAGGAGTCAGCTTCCTCTGTGAGGTTTGACGATGATGTCACAGAAGCCTTGTCATAAGTGGGGTCGTGAAGGATGATTGAGATATGTTGTAAAAGAGAAGAGAATCAGGTTACTAGGTTGAGGTTAGCTCTTCTACATGGGCATAGACATAGAACAGTGGCTAAGAGCATGTCCCCCATAAGCCCAACTGCCTGCTTTCTGCTCCTGATTTGGCTACTTAATAGATGGATGATCTTGGGAAAACTCTTTACTTACTTTGTGTAATTTTTCTCATCCCCTGAATGGGAGGAGTAATAGTACTTACCTTGTAAGGATTAAATGAATTTCTGTATGTCAAGGTCTTGGGGTAGTGTCTGACACATTATGACTGTGACAAATTTGGACAGAGTCTTAGCTCTCATGTTAGCTATTTGTGTTGCTTTTAGATAGTATTTGCTATAATTTTTAATTATGCATTTATTTGTATTTGTTTAGTGTCACTCTCTGAGACTGTAAATACTGTGAAGCAGTGTTCTGTTCTTCACTGTCCCTAATACAGGTGTCTCATAGTAGGTTATAGTAACTTACAACAAATGTATGTGAAAAGGTGGATGCATAAATGCATCAAGGCATAAACAGATAATTAATCAGCATCTATATTCTTTAACTGACACATCATTTAGCTTTCTTTTCTTCTTTGCCATTATCCTTTTTAAATTTTTTCTTGGAAACCTGGGGCACTGAATATCTTATATTAAAAAAAAAAAAATTTGCCCAGAGGAGACTATTGTTGAGCTCAGCTCCTGCATAGATTTAACAAGAAATATTTCCTAATATAGACACCCAAGACTAATTGCATTGTCTAGGCACATTGGATAAGGATTTAATTTCACACATCACAAATGATCAGCATCAAATTGTCAGAGTTGTATTTTATACCTTCTTCATGAAGAACGTTAATCTTCTTAGCCCACTTTCACAGTCCACTACTCTGAAACAAGGCTCAGTTAGAGTTTAATGGTGAAAAAAAGGTAAAATTACAAGAGAGAAAGTAAATGGTCACTCCTGCCACTGATTTCAGGAGGGCCCGCATGTCCCCAGAAGTTGCTATACCTTTTGATCAGAGTCCAGCGGTGTCCCAGGAAGCTGCCTTTGGGTATGTGCAGCATCCAGCACCTGCCCTGGTTTTACCTGCAAAGGATCTAAATTCAGTCTACATAACAGAAAGCCAATCACCAGTATCTACAGGGATCCTGTGTTCTCTCCTTTTCAAAAGCTGACATTCTTTAGAAGTTCAGAGCCTAAATCCTTCCATCAAAATGACACAGTGGGTTTCTAAGAAGCAGTTGGAGTAAGAGAATTATCGGATCTGCAGTATGCTCCCTTTCTCTTGGGAGCTTCTGCACTGTGACCAGAGGCAAAAATTCTATCCACAGTTTCTACTTCTGATGTTTCTCAAACCCATCTCTTTTTATCCCCATTAACTGTTTCTTTTAGTGAGACCTTCATTTTCTGTTAGATGAATGATTATTAGAATGGCTTCCCTTGACATCCCTCCTTCCTTCTCTCACAATATATCCACCATGTCATAACACGAGTATTCTTTCTAAAATGTAAATTTGCTTACAGTTCTTCGAACCATTCCTCCTTTCAGTAGTACAAATGTTTTAGCATGTAAGAAGAAGTCTTAATTTCCCACATTTACCAATATTTTACATCTTTCTAGATTTGGTCCTAATGATATCACATTGAGAAATCTCTCCTGAATCCTCTGGAGGGATGCTAGTAACCTCTCCCTCCATTGTGTCCTGTTACAGTTTATATTTTGCCATGACTCATGAGCCATTATTTTTAGCTCATGAATTTATTTCTTATTCTAACTCCAAACTCAGAGAACTTCCAAACTCTGATCCTCTTAAGATTTGTGACAAATAATGTTCATGAGTCCATGGGTCCATTTTTTTCTCTGGAATCAGCTAACCTCACTCATGCATGTGCAATCAGTAGAGGGCTGTGCTGCTCTGGTCTGGACTCTCAGATGTTTGGAATTCAACTGGTTATTATAACTAGTCTAGGACACTAGGACAAGTGAGCTATTCTCCATGTGGTCTCTCATTCTGTAGTAGGCTTGTCCAAACTTATGCTCATGGCAGTGGCAGGGCTCCAAGAGAGTAGAAATATTTAAGGTTACTCAGTCAGAACTGGCTGACTGTCATTTCTATCACAATCTATTAATGATGAGCTGAGAAGTTCAGCCCAGGTAAAAGAGTTGACGGAATACATTCTATCTCTTGATAGAAAGAGCTACAAGGTCACATTGCAAGGAAGAGGCTATAGGAGGAGTGGAAAAATTGGACCATTTTTGTAATTGGTCTACCATATCTTGTAAGTAAACCCAAACACTCTTAAACATCATCATGTTTCTCTCCTGAATAATTAGGACATAACTTGGCATAGAACAATGAACTACCTATTAACATTGGTTCAATATGGCTGAAGTAGTTAACAGACTTTGATTTGTACATGCTAACAATCCCTAAAAACAGAGGAAATATTTGCAGGGATGCTTACAGCCTGTTAGACAGCTGTTACATAAGAGTCAAGTGAGAAGAGATCTTATAAATTACCACAAAACTATATAATAGCTAATACTTCCCAGATTATATGCTATGGAAGGTAGATACTTTAGTTCTTTATTTTGCATATGAGAAAAGGGAGGCTCTGAGAGGTTAAGGAGAGGCCCAAGGTTATGCAGGTTGCCCCTGGGAAAACCCAGAACTCAAAAACACAGATCTTCTTATTTTACTCTAAGCAATGTGCTCTCTTCTTGCCTCGCTTGGTATTTAAGAGACTATTTAGAGTGACTTACGTCTAACTATCTCTGACCCATTGGCCATTATCTTACCGCTAATGTTTTTCAGGGAAGGGACATCTATGTAAGAAATTCTGTTTATGTGATCTTTTCTAGTTTATTCATTCTTTCAAGGACAAAAGCTGATTTATTTTGCAGACATAGTTACTGTTTATACTTTCAATAAATTTCACGTTCACCATACATTTGACCAGATGCTGCTTTAAGCAGAGATGCCAATCAGAAGTCTAAAAAGTTTATTTCTCTGAATAACCACTACCCTGAAAGGGGAGAGGGGAAAGTTCTTATATTTAAAAATTTCAGCTCTTTGTCAATCTAAAAAGCTGAAAATGTTTCAAGTCAAACATGGCCACCAACCATCTGGCTGAGTTAGAAGTTTATTTAATAATCTCCTTATCAGCCAAACAGCTGGAAGTCTAGATAAGTCCTATGTGTAAGAAGCCAGTGTCAACTTGTTTCCAGATAATAGTAATGGGAAAAAATATATTAGAAAAGGAGTTCATCAGTAGGAATTAACTTTGGGAGTTTTTCTGGCATCCACTGAATTCTTAGTACTGGTGAGTTTATCATCCACTGAACCAACTAGAGACTTGAATTTGACTCTGTGTCTTCTACAAGGAGGCATTTTTTAGTATATGGTTTTCAAAGTGTTTTCTGCCCAGGAGTTTGTAAGACTCTCTAAAAGGTGATACTACTGTATTTTGCTTTATGCCATGGATGTGTCACTGCAAGCTTGCCTACAAATTGATTTTTTTTCCCTTTTGTAAATGGAAACCTAATTGAAATACACTAGGGGGAATTTGCTAGTTATAGAGAAATCCTTGTATAGTGTGAAAATTGCTTTTCCTCTTGAGAATAAGTATTCCTAAGTGTGTCTATTTGGTGAACTCAAATTTCTGTGCAATGAGTTTCATATAACTGAGCTCATTTCTGTACCTTAGGGCATCTGGGAAAAATATATTAACATCAATTTAGTAATAAGCCTTTTATGAATACCTCCCACACCCCCAAATCACATGAAAATTTTGCAAATTGGAAACAGTGCATTTATTATTGAAGTGCATTAGATGTACCTTATCTAAGTCTTCAACTAAACTGTGACTATTTGAGAGTCAAATCCCTCCCCAACCCATCCTTTGTATTACTGTGTAAGGCAGAGGACATGGTCAAGGCAGAAAAGTTGTTACAGTGTGTTGTATACTGATATATTGACCAACTCTATATGTTCATTCAGGTATTTCCTAAACTCAGATGGGGAAGGCAGTTCTGCATAAGAGAATGAATTTGGAGTTGGATAACCAATGACAAGTAACATCACTTCCTTGAGTACCAGCTCACTCAGACCCTGGGGCATAAGCAGGTCCTGTTAAGCAGGTTGTTTTTGCCACTTTTGCTGTTGTCATTGTGAATTCCCTGCTGTCTCAGAGGACCCGCCATTTCTTCCCCGTGAGTCAGCGGCCAGCCCCAGGCAGGAGGAGATGAAGGCAGACTCTACAGCTCTGTGCAATTTCCTCTTTCCCTTGCAGTAGTCATTTCTTCCTAATTTTTTTAGGTTGTCTGATTACCTAAATAATAGGCTTATTTGGCTTAATTTCATCATAGCACTAGTGTTCCTATGTTGTTTTGGAATCTAAGATGACTCAGCTCAAAACAGACAGGTTCCTTCCTCATCTGTATACCAGTGATGTGAGCTCCATGTCTTTTTTGCATTCAAACGCTCAGTATCTGAAGTAAGACTGTTCCATTTACTTACTGTATGATTTGAGAACATCTGCTCCTAGAGTTGTTGGAAAGATTAAGCGGAATAATGAGTATAAAATATTTAGGAGTGCCTAGCACATAGTCAGCACGTGATAAATGGCAGTGGCAGTTACTGCTTTATTCCAGAGGGACTGCTTATCATAACCACACACTCAGATTCCTAGACTCTCAATTATCTGGCAACTATTTTGTTAATGAGATTATGAGATTCCTTTGTTTTTATGTCACTTTTTCACCTTCAGGCATCTATAATAACATACATATATTAGCATTTGTGTTTGGAGTGATTTTTGAACAGGCTTTTATACATTTTATGGTCCTCTTGGAACAGAGACCCATTTAATCTCGCCAGAGAAATATATTTAAAGTAAAAAATGAATGTGCTCTTTCTTTACTCAAAACATCCTCTGATTTCAGGGCTATTTTTGATCCTGTCCCATTTTGCTTCTCTAGTCTTACTGCCTGCGTGCTATGTGCCCTTGTTCCAGACTCAGTAAATGATGTATATTTCCCTAAATGTGTCATCCTCTTTCAGACGTCAGTGTTTTGCATGGTTTGCTTAGAATGTTCTTTTTCCTCTCATTCTCTCAGCAACCTCCTTTAGGCTCAGCCTTTTGTCTACTCATGCTTAGCCATACAGAGCTTGGTCTTCCTCTTGGAGCCCTTCTTGCAGCGTTTACACATCTGCATTGCAGGACTATTACAGTGACATTGAAATTGACAGTCCACTTCATTATATTCTTGTAAGGCAGGCACTATCCTTTATTAGATTTCGTATTGCACACACACATCCTTTTAACTAAGAGAAGTTGTTCAGTATCATGGGGACTTCGTTTTTTCCTCTAAGAGTGACCATACTCCAGGGTAAGTATCACATAATGTAAACAAATTAGAGGAGTTCTCACCTTTTTATTTAGTTCATGGACACATATTCCCAGGGAATAGGCAGATACTTAGAAGAGACATATTCTCTAAATAGTACAATAGACATTCACAGCCATGAAGTCAATACACCACTTATGGAAGGAGAGTTAGCCTTATCTGTTGTGTGTGCTGTATTGCAAATGGTGTTACACAAATGCAATTGAGCCCAACCTTCCAATTTGTGAAAATTGTTCAGTAAAATTATTTCTTATTCATAGTAAGGAATAAACAGCATAATCATGAGATTTAGTTCAAGAAAAGATCTCTAATGAAATGCCTTCATTTAGATTCTTAGGAATTTCAGGCACTCATCCATGCATTGAAGTTGAACATATGTTATAATATTTAAATGAATAATTGTTACTAGAATGGCCATTGAAAGCTCACAGCTTCAAAGCCTTTGTAAGAATTTTCTGTTGGAGTTACCAGTTTGGCTTGCAGTAGGCTACTATTTTAAGTTTTTTAACAAGGTATAGAATAATATAAAGTGCTCCTACAAATCAGTCTTCACTCATGGTATATTAGGAATCATTTTGAACACTAATTTCCCTAATCACATTTGTAACCTAAAAAAATATCAGCAACAACCAAGGAAGCTTTATAATATACACACATGCCAAGTGTGTATGTGTGTGTGTGTTTGTATCAACAATTACCTCTTCATCATGGCTCAAATCATTTAACAGTTTTAAATTGTTTCTTCCAACCTTTGTCTACAAGCACCCTTCACTCTCATTACCCATACAATTTGCAGTTAGGAGGTTTTAAATTCTTTTGTTTGTTTATCACATACTTTAATAAATAGAAGAATAACAGTACCATTGAACTTTAATTCTGAGTTATCTTTATTACCTTCTGTTTTAGATTTGCTACATTTGTCATATGCGTCTTTAGGAAACTATATGTAAATGTGTGATCCTGGACATAATTAATTGCACTTGTTTTTTTACATCCAGCATTAGCTTTATGAGATGTATACTTGTTGAAGTATACGGCTATAGTTCGTTCATTATCAATCTGTATAGTGTATCTGAAACTTCAAATTCATATGATAATGGCAAGCTGTTTTCTAAAATAATTGAACCAAGTATATCTCTACCAGCATAATATGTTACTGTTGCTCAATTATCATACCAATGCTGAATATTATTAGACATACTAAATAATTACTAGCCTGGTG
This sequence comes from Manis pentadactyla, assembly GCF_030020395.1. Taxonomy (NCBI): domain Eukaryota; kingdom Metazoa; phylum Chordata; class Mammalia; order Pholidota; family Manidae; genus Manis; species Manis pentadactyla. Next base: position 34,330,155 of record NC_080027.1, read on the forward strand.
AGATGAAATGGTATTTACTTGTAGTTTAATTTTTGTTTTCCTTTTTATTAATGAAAATGAATACTTATTAAATATTTAGTGATAATTCTAGTTTCTTCTGTAAAATGTCTGTTCATGTCTTTTGCCCATTCTATTGGCAAAATAGATGCTAGTGGTACTTTATATATTATGGGTGTTGATTTCTTGTCTTTAAATGTGTTGCAAATATCTTCTAGTTTGAGGCTTGCATTTTCACCCTTCATGTAAGCTTTGTAAGAACACAAATTCTTAGTTGTAATATAGCTTGAATTTATCATTTTTTTCTTTGTAAATTGTGCTGTGTGTGTCTTAAGTAGTTTTCTACACCAAAGAGAAAAAAAATTGCCTACATTTTCTTTAATGTCAAAGTTTTACTTTTCAAATATTAATTTTGTATCCCACCTGGAATTGCTTGTTTGTATGATGTATGATAGGGATTATTTTTTTTTCATATAAACAGATTTTACTTACACCACTGCTGGATTTATAAAATAATGTTTTCCCCAATACCTACCTTGTCACTTATGCTAAATATAAAGTTTCTCATATATTCCTGGGTTTATTTTCTGAATTCCCTATTATGTTTTATTATTTATTTCTCTGTTCCTACATCAGTGCCTCTAACAATCAATCCATGTATCAAATCATTAAGGTTTTATAATAAGTCTTAATATGTGATGGGCAATATCTATCTTATTTTGTCCCAGAATTACTTAAGTCATTCTAGGCCCTCTGCTCTTTCATATAAAACTGTTTTAATCACTTTGGCAATTATAAAATAAGACCTATTTGGATTTTGCTTGGGGTTGTATTATATCCATTGATTAATTTGTAGAGAGTGTACCTTTAATTTATTGAACCTTTCTGCATGAATATGGCACACCTCTCCATTGATTTAGATAATTTGTAGTCTACTATTATTTTACATGTCTATTGAGGTATTATTGACATAGGATATATTACACATATGTAAAGTATACAATTTTGATAGATTTTGACATATCCATACGCCATGAAACCAACCCCGTGATGACAATAATGATCATGACATCCGTCATATCCTCAGAAGCTCCATCATGCCTCTTTCTCTCCTTCCCTCCATTGTTCATAAGTTTTCATTTCTCCATATAGGTCCTATGGTGCTGCTGTAAAATGTTTCAGTATTTTCTTGGTTTGCTTTTTATTAACTCTTTAATTTGAACATCATAATGTTTATTATCATTATTCAAATGCTATTTAATAATAGCGTTTAGATTGTACCTCCTTCTTTTCCCCCTATGTTTTGATCCTTATTCCTTCTTTATTCTTGTCCTTCCTTCTGAAATCACTCTATTTCTTCTCTAAGTGCGTACTTTTAGAAATTTATTTAGTGAAATGACGTGGCTTTAATCTGAAAATATTTTTGTTTTGGCCTTATCCTGAGAGAGACTTTTTGCTGTGTTTTCAATTCTTATTTAATACATATTTCTCTCACCACTTTCAACACATTATTTCACTGCCTTCTGATTTCCATTATTGCTGTGGAGAAGTCTATTCTCACTCCATTTGTTTTCCATTTGGACAGTGTGTCTTCTCTTTTTATTTTTAGCCAATTTGTCATTACTGGCCTACAGTTTTAGTGTGATGTGTATAAAGGTTGATTTCTTTTTATTTACTCTGTTTGAGATAATGTGTTTACTGAATCTAATAATGTGTGTCTTTTAATAAATGCTGGAATATTTTCAGCTTTTGATTCTATGATCAGTCCTCGTGTGTGTGTCTTTCTGTTGTCTTCTAGAATGCTAATTAATGTGTAGCTTTTCATTCATGCTACATAGCCTTTTAAAAATATTTTTCATCTCTCCAACTCCTGGAACTACATTCTTTATTTTTTCTAGCTTACTTTTCAGTTTGTTAACATTCTCTTTGGCTGTGTTTAATGCACTATTTAATTCCCTTATTATTTTTCAATTCAATTTACATAGTAGAATTTCAGCTGTATTTATTTCTTTTAAAAATTGGTCTATTTTAATAGTCTACTATTTTTCTTTTTTGAATTCATATTTTATATGTTTAAATATTTTATCAGTAGTTATATTTTCTGTGTCTGATATTTCTCATGTTTGAAGTCATTAAGGGCTGAACACATTGCTTAGTGTTTCCACTCATAATTGTTTAAAAGGCTCTTTATATTTGTTGATACTTTGAGCTCATCTTTGACTGAACCTGGTATGTACAGATCCTGAGCACCCTCAAATAAGATTTATTTCCTTCCAAGAGAATTTGTATTAGTTTTTGCAATGCTGCATAAATTATCGTTCCTCAGGAACACTACCATTTAATTTCCTCATATGATCTTTCTCAGTCCAGGAAGCTGTTTTAAATCCTACCCCAAGACCCATCCACAGTTAGGCCTGTAGATACAGACTCTCAGAGGGCACTGCTAATGTGGGTGTTGTAGGGGTAATTTTCTACTTAGTGCTGAGAAATTACAGAGCCCTGTTTGCTTGGGGTATTAGCCACTACAGATTTTCCCCTCCTAGCATATTATTTTGCTAAAGGTAAGACTTTCATGGGTCTTTGATTTATATGGGGTGGGAGTAAGATACAGATTTACATCATTTTCCCTGCTGCCACCTTAAAAGGCCCAAGGCCTAGTCTTTCACTTCCAGAGTGGAATTTTTTTGCAGAAGTTCTAAGCTCTGGTATGGACGTGGGTCTCAGGACAACCTATGCAGCTGGGTTTGCTTACTCTGTTGCTTTCAGCTCCTTCTCCTCCTCCTCTTCCTCATTTTCTTTCTGTTACATCTTCTTATCTTTCTGTTTTTCTCTCTTTCTGAAGCTTGAGGATTTTTCTTAATTTTTTTTCTGTGAGTTCAGCAGTATGAATAAAAGTCTATAATTATCTAATATATAGGTATTCTGAAACCAAAGGATTTTTCAAAAATACTTTATCTTCCATACTGCCTATATATATTTTTTCTAATTATTATTAAACCATTGAAATGTTGCATTTTATAATTACTACATTTAATAACTTCAGATGTGTTTGATCAAGTTATTTCCAAATTTCAATCGATAAACTTAATTTTTATCCTGTGTATGATAAAATTTCTATTATTGGTGTAACTTTTGTCACAATTTCATCTAATATGTCTTATGTCAGCCTATTTCTTCCTCTTTTTTATGCTTTCCAATGTAAGAGCATTATAGTGATTTTGAGACTATTGTGATCCACTTTAAAATTTCTACTTTGTGTTCATAGTATAAATATCACCAAGAATGGTTTTCTGGTTTTTGGCTTTACTTACTAATTAGTGAGGTGGAAGGATAAAGAAGCACTAATCTAATAGCTCCCTAATGCTATTTTATAAAACTGCTTCTTGGATTTTCTTTTATCAAACATAGTATTCACCCTATCATATCATTGCGATTTAAGAAACTCTGACATGGTCTTTGTATTCCAATCTGTTTAACTCAGCCACCACTGCCACTGAGCAATTACCATTTGTTTAAAAACTTATTAAGCTAGCTGGGTGCCTTAGTAGTTACCACCTGGTTCACACTGGTGGTCAGAATAGGTTCCACAACACATCACTGCATGGGTTGAAGAAAGGTATTATTCAGGACACCTACAAATCAAGGTTCACCAAGAAAATAAGACATGGGTTGCTCAATCTTTAACATCATGAAAACATATACTGGAACCATAGGCCTCTGCTGTACATGTCACACATATTCCTTCCAGGATGGGGAACTGGATATCCTCCAACTATAGCTTTTTATACAAATATGAGAAAGTGACCTTATCAATGGGTGAACAAATAGAATACTAGCACACCAAGCAGTCTGAGTTAATATAACCACCTCTTTAAAGACTTGTCTGGGAATGCCAGCTGCCCAGTCTTGGTAATGTTACAGACCCTCCTACCAGAGAAGGAAACCATGGGTCTCTCATAGGTTTGTATTGTATACTTTGCATGTGATATTTGACCATTGTTCTTTAACTGGTAAGTGATGAAATATCACACTGTAAGGGTTAATATACACCTTACTGGGAAATTTGAACTAATATTTGTTAACATCTGTCATGAATTAGGCATTTAAAATACTTCAGCTCATTTAATATTCACAACAATCCTATGAAAGATTTGTGGCTTCCTTATATTAAGGTGATATCCATTTTCTTAATGAGAGTTAAATTTTGCAAAAGGTTCCAATTAGAAAATGTGTACCAACTTAGTATTACTCATTTCTATACATTTTGCATATTTCAAAGACCTGCATGTGAGTTATCTATTCCATTTGATTATCACCATGGCCATTTAAAGGGGTGCTAGTATTTTCTCCATTATGTAGAAATGAAAAATAAAGTCAAGGAGGCAACATACTCCAGAACTAATTGAGCAATGGCTCACTTATAAAGATAGTCCCTGATTAAGGAGGAATTAATTCCATTTTTAATATTTGTTGAAATTAATCAGCCATCACGAAACAGAATAGCTCAATCTTTGACAGGTCATGGTGGGTAGGACATGCCTTGGGGCCATTTCCTTCTCCCAGAAGTTGATAAAGTTTCTCTGTATTTCTCCAAATTATTGCCAAATTCCTGGAAAAACATGTGCCATATCCCTCATAAACAGCCCAATTTTCATTATCATAAAGTCTCTTAAATTGTTCATTGTGTTACAATTTTAAGGAAATGTGCATCAAAACAGCCACTATTTGCCATACTCTAGTCCAAATCCTGACTATAAAATTTTACTGAGAAGTGGATATTGTATAAGAATTTGTTCCTTAAGAGATTCCCATCTTTAACCTTGTATAAAGTCAGACCATGAGAAAGTTACGTGTCTGGGTCATATCATCCTCTCCATCCCCACAAAATTGCCTTAAATAACTTCATTTTCCACAATACCCTTGGTTTTTACTAAGGGCCTGTGATTTAAGAACCAGTGATATATCTGGGAGGCTTTCACCTTACCTGTAAAACTGTCATCCAGGACATTAGTCGTTACTTTGCTGTGTCTTCTCATTCAACAGCCCTCCAGCCAACGTTTCTCAGGGCTCCAAGCCAGGTAAAGATTTGTCTTTTCAGATAAAAGGTCAGCTCCCCTTGATTAGACAACTAAAATATTGTTTGATAGGAAAAGATTTGGGAGTTAATATGGATGTGTTTTCATCCCAGCTTTGCATGAACTTAACAAATCATTATCCCTTTGTAAACCTCAGGTTCCTCTTCTATAAAATGCAGACTGTGAGCCTTGAATTTCAGGCTTATTTCAAGGAATAAAGAGTGCTCTACAACAGTGCTTAGCTTTATTACATCTCTGCTACATGTCAGGCACTGTGCCCGTTCCCATGTATAATGGTCTCTAAAATTTTCAGTAACACAAAGTAGTTTCATTATCTCTATTTTCTAGAAGACTCAATTTTGAGATTTAGAGAATACAGGTAACCTGGCAAGTTACACAACTATTTGCAGCTGATCTAGTATTCAAAATCAGGACTAACTGATTCCTAAATTGGTCACCTACCACTTCCCTGGACATTTCTCGGTCCATTTTCCTTTGTCCTATCTGCTATGAAATTTGCAGCTAAATTATACGTTAAAATACTGAGATTTCCCTAAGTAAAATTTGTAAAACTTAACGCCTCTGCTCTCCACTATCCTATCATTCCTTGTTTTTCTGTGAAAGGTGGTACATGGGGAGGCTTTCTGAGAAAAAAATATATCACAGTGTTTACAAAAGTAGGAGTAGGAAGTGAAACTTATAAGCACTTAAGTCCTGGCTCCATGTTTTATTTGAGTGGGCAAAATATTTCAGTTCTTTCAATCTCTATTTGTCATATGTAAATGTCATCTGCTTCATATATTAGGACAAATGTGGCAATGTGTGTAAAGGGCCAACATAATGGATGGCACATAATAAGCAGTCAATAAATAAAAGCAAATATTACTATTATTTCATTATGCCAACTGTCAAATGCCTTTGTCCTCTCTCTCTTGTGCCTTTGTAATATACTACCTCAAATTTTACGTGGAAGTAATTAAGACAATTTTAACATTACCTAAATTAAATTATTATAAAATGAGTCATTTGGTTTGAAAATGGATTTAATTGGGGAGATCGGGGATGTAGCAGGATGCTTTGAGGCTCTCCTAGAAACTAAAAGACTCCATAGGCAATTAAGTGCTTGAAATAGCAGATTTAAAAGGAAGCCAAGGAAAGCAGTGTTTCCCAAATGTGCTGTCTGGGTAAATGGACAACACTCGTAAACAGATGCCGCCTCAGTCGCTGCAACCCACTCAGAAAGTTCTTGTGGGTCTGGCAACCTGAGATTCAACCCAAAAGGCACCACCTGGTTTCAAAACCTTGGGATTCATCAAAGGCCACATTATTTAACAGGAGCTCATTTTCCTTGTGTTAGCAACTGTTCGGTAATAGGATCTGTTTCCAAGTGATTCCTGCCTATTTCATGCCGGAAACCGGCCATAAGACCCAGTGTAAGAGCCCAGGCTAGTGCCCCCCGAGGTCTGTGCTCCGGTTTTATTTCCCTCCAGCGAGCACTGTGACTTCAGCTAAGCCCCTTGTTCCTGTGCTTCAGGTCTCACTAGCAAAATGGAAGTCATTTCTCACTGGTATTTATGGAGATCAAATTAGGTAAGGGATATGTTAATAAATTTAGTTGATCAATAAGGCTTAAGAGTGGTTATTTCCCCATGGAAATAAGAAATTGCTTTTTTGCAAAGGACATAAGGTATCAAATATTTCATGCCTGTACCTTGAAGTTAGACCATGTGATGAATACCTGAAATATCCTCACATTAAATGAAAGATGCTATTTGTTACGATTTAAACAAACAAAAATACAAACAAACATAGGAAGTAACAGGGGTTCCAGTATTGAAAGTTACCAAAGAATTCTTCTCGGAAAGTGTCTCATATTGACCAGGGCCTTTTGAATCTGAGGGTCATTATGAGGGGCATCAGGAGCACTGTGTAACTTTCTCTGAATTTTCAGTTTTACTCAGATATTTAAGTATAAGTAATTTGATATTTAAAAAAGCAAATATATATCATGAATAAAGCTCTATTTGCAGAAATTTTGAACAGATACAGTGAACCTGCAAACTACTGAGAATGTGGTGAGCAACAGTGTATAGTACACTCCAGAGTTCTCCAGGGGGTCTTGACTGAACCTCCTTTGCCCTGAGGGCTGTCGTTACTAAAGCAATGTGAATGTGGTAAAGAGGATCGGATTTGGGGTCAGCCCAGCTGGATTCAACTCTTGGACACCACTTTCTACTTTTGACTTCAAGTAACTGATGTAACCTCTTTGTGCCAACTGCCTCTCGTATAAAATCAGGATAATAATACCTGTCTCGTTGAGCCATTGTGAAGATTTAATTAAATGAAAGTTATAAAGTGCCTGCCACGAGGCCTGCTACATGATAAAAGTGTGAAAACTTCTTAAATATTATCTTCGCTCTCATCATCAGGGAGAAGATTTTTGAGTGGAAACTCTAGAACACTATTGTTCTTTTCTTTCCAATAGCTTGAAATGAAATACAAAAGTTGTCTGATTATTATGAATTATCTGGTTTCAGATAGAAACAGGTGGCTCATCTGTTAACAGGGGGGTAAGTGGAAGAGATCTCAGTGGAGAGGCTATTTACAGACAGGTGAGGGGGCTAAAGGGACTAGCAGGGGGCAGAGACACACCCAGAGGGGAAAAATGGTGGAAAGCCATTACCATCCTTAGGCCTGAAGGGGCAGGGAGGAAGGGGTATTCCAAGAAACCAGTGATCGCAGCCCTAGAAGAAGCCATCCCAAACTGACCTGAGCAGTGGGGTCAAGAATAACTGCCCTGACCCACCCTCGTCCTACCCTAAGATCTCCTGCAAATGTTTTCCATTGACTGAACCCAGAGAGAAAGCAGAAGGAAGAGGATCAAAAGAACCTGGGGAATATAATCAAAAGAGGTCAGCCTTCCAGGACACAGAGTAGAGAAAAATCAAAGCAACAAAAGAAGACCCAATAAAGTCAATATCAAAAAAAAACCCATCAATGGCTGGTGATGGAAAAGTACCAGTTTAAAAGCAAAATGTATATTGAATCCATTCTCAATTACTTAACTTATTAGGTAAGATTAATGTACTTAAGCATTGTAAGTCTTTCTTTGAATGTCAGTGAAAAGGGATAATAATACATTCCTCATTCTGAGAAAAAATATGTGTAAATAGCTCAGCATAATGTCAGAAATATAGAGGTTTGATAAAAATTGGCTATTATGATGATATTTGTTATTGAGACTCTAGAGTTTTTTGTAATGCTGGCCACTAACATAAAGAGCCCTCCAAACTAGGGTATTCTTTTGTTAAACAAATAAATATGGAGTGCCTACCATGGACGAAGTACATCCAGACAGCCGGAATGGAACCGGGAACTAAAACAACCTGCACGCCACCATCCAAAATGTGTAGGAATATTTTAAATTGTGAAACATCTGCCGAGAGAACCATGTTATACTGGAATATACCAGGAGGGCTCTAATTTAGACAGGATAATCAGAAAAGGCTTCTCTAAGGAGGGGCCATGTAGGCCAAGTCCCACAGAATGGTGGATTTGTCAGGTTGGGATAAATAGGAGGGAGGGACTGGGATTAAGGAGAGTTCAACGCCAAGACAAGCATGTACAGAGCTCCTGAGGCCAGGGTGAGTTTGGTTACTGTGAGGAAGTGAACAAAGACCAGCATAAGCACAGCATAAGGAATAAAGGGGTTGGGGGGAAGAAATGAGGTTGAAGAGTTAGGCAAGGACCCCACCATGTCAGCCACCAAAGATTTGGAATTCAGTCTATGTGAAAAGAGAAATCACTGAAGCATTTCCAGCAGGAAAGTAATATGGTCTTATTTACATTATTTAAGCTTACCCTGGCTTTCATGCACAGAATCTGTGGTAAAGAGGCAAAAATAAAAATGGAGACCCAATGGAAAGCTATTCAAATGGACAAGACCAGAGATGGTGGTGGTTTTGACCAGGTTGGCAGCAATGAAGTCTTGCATCCGATGAAAGTCTCCTTTCTGTAAAGAGGGCAGCGTAACTGCACCATGGGGTAATTGTGAACACAGCACACGATGTGTGCAGACATGCTAAAGCCCTAGGTATATGTTAAGTACTTAAAAATTATTGTCTCCTTGTCTTCACATATAGCAGACTGTTGACTTCTTGAAGGTGAATATTTATATTTCTCTTGTTTGCATCCACCCAGACTCCTGGTATGCGCTTTTAAAATGGTTTTCATATCACATTGTGGCAAAATAGTATATCTTTTGGAAAGAATATAAGCACTCAGAAAAAAAATTGTCTAGCAGATACTTTTAACTTCTAGAATTTCCATTTGAATTTCTCCTGTTTCCTCTTTAGATGTAGATACTGTAACTCTAAGGGATCCTTAGAGGCTGCTTTGTGGATTGCTAAAGGCCGCCTAAAATCCAATTGTGTTGTTGTTTGTGAAATGGAAACATCATCCAGCATTTACAGAATTATCCTTTAGGAACTGCAAAGTGCTTTTCAAATGAAGATGCATCCTCCTGATGAACCAGAAGGGGAAATGAAGGAACTGGATGATTTATATGTCTGCTTGCTGTCGGAGAGTGAATTGGCAAGATGGAAAGGAACAAAATACCAACATCTCCACCCCATTCTACCATCATTCTGTTTAGTAAAAGTTAGCTTTCTTTTCCTTCAGAATTTCTTGGAATTATGTCAGGAAAACAAAAAGGCTTCTAGATCCTGGCTTTGGGGCTTTTTCATCACAAGGCTTTAGGGCGGTCATGAATCCACGAATCTGTGTATCCATGATGTCCCTTGGAAAGGCATTGACATCAAAAGGCATCGGGGGTGTTTTCTTTAATGGGAAACGTAAATCTCCCCTGCAGATGGTTTCATTAAACTGTGCATTTTAAAGTAATTGATTATCATAAGGAATGATTTCCATAAGCAGCACATTTAAACAATTGCTAATGTGTCAGACAAGAAATAAATCCCAAGATGAATCAGACCAATAATAAAGTCAGAAAAATACTCTGTCTCGGAGAGGGAGATGAAAGGATTTTTTTCTGACTGGATATAGAACAGTGGAAGTATTTGTTATTTTGTAGTATTATATTAAATTCAGTATGTTGGGCCAAATTTGGGTATATCAGGACTCTTTGAAATTCATAATGAAGACCATAACATGGTTTGGAAACAGTTATCAGTGATGAGAACCATTGTCAAGCTGCTATGTTGCCTCCTGTACTCGGAGGATGGAATCAACAGAGAAAGGACTAAGTGAATGATAGCTGTTATTAGTAGGCAAACACTTTTAACAAAGCTTTATAAAGGACTCAGAAGGTTCTGGTATTCTAAATGTTATTTCTGGTGATAACTAGAGTGCTTGTACAATTTGCCACTGATACTAATATACTTTTTAAATTAAAATTTTAATTTTGAGATGACTGTAGGTTTGTGTACAGTTGTAATTAATCATACTAAGAGATAGTGTGTACTCCTTGCCTATTTCTCCTTATTTTCCCTCATTCATTATTATAGATAATTTCTTTTATTATCTTGCAAAGAAAAGGAAAATATCATAACTATGACATCAGTAAGTCAACATACAGTACCATAACCACAAAGATCCCCCATGTTGTCCTAAATAGTCACAGTCACTTTCCTATCTCACACCATCCCTGCATATCTGCCTCCCTGTTAACCACTAAGATGTTACACATTTCTAAAATTGTGTCATTCAAGTCTACTATATAGATGGAATCATATAATATGTAACCTTTGGAATAGACTCTTTTTTCACTCAGCATGATTCTCAAGTTGTTTCATGTGTCAATAGCCAGTTCCTCTTCATTGCTGAACAGTATCCCATAGTATGGATATACCATGTGTTGCTTAACCATTCATTCCTTGAAGGACCACTGGATATTTCCAGGTAGTGGCCATTAAATTCACTTAATATTGGAGTGTTAGTGTTGATCCCTTGTGTTTCTCTATGTAAAAAATCATGTCCTTTGCAAACAGGGACCATTTTATTTCTTCCTTTCTAATCTGCATGCCTTTCGTTTATTTTTCTTCCCTTATTATGCTGGCTAGAATTTCTAATACTATACAGAATGAGAGTAGTGAGAGTAACTGTCCTTATCTTATTCCCAGTCTTAAAGAACAATAATTTGGTCTTTGAACACCAAATACATGAGTTGTAGGTTTTTTGTAAATGCTTTTTATCAAGTTTAGGAAGTTCTCTTCTCTTCCTAGTTTGCTGAGAATTTTTATAATAAATGGGTGTTGAATTTTGTCAACTGTATAATCTATGTCAATGATATAATCATATTATTATTTTTTAATCCTGTATTAATATGGTAGAGTACCTTGATTTTGGAATGTTATATGAGCTTGTGTGGAATAAATCCCTCTTGACTGTGGTATTTAATTATTTGTTTGCATTGTTAGATTTGACTGGCTAGTATTTTGTTAGGAATTTTACATCTAAGCGAATGAAAGATATTGTTCTGTAGCTTCCTTTTTTTTAGTCTCTTTTTTCTGTCAAGATGTTATATCAAGGGACTTGCAAAAGAGTTGACAAATTTTCTGGAGAAGATTGAGTAAAGTTGTTATTAATTGTTCTTTTAATGTTTGATAACATTTTTCAGTAATGCTATTTGGACCTAGAATTTATTTGTTTGTTTCTTTTTTGTGTGTGTAGGAAAGTTCTCTATTTCAGTTTGGTTACATTTTTCAGTAATGCTATTTGGACCTAGAATTTATTTGTTTGTTTCTTTTTTGTGTGTGTAGGAAAGTTCTCTATTTCAGTTTGGTTACATGTTTGATACTTTGTGTTTAGAGAAGCTGGTTAATTTTTTAAGTAAGATGTTGCATTTATGAACATAAGTTTGTTCATGGTGACTGCAGGATCTGTACCCTGTTTCACTCCTGATATTTATGTTTGTGTCTTTTCTCTTTCAGTCTTGCCAGACGTTTATCCCTTTCATTGATTTTTTTCAAAGAAAAATCTTTCAATTTTGTTGATTTTTCTCTAGGTTTTCCTCTTTTCAATTGTACTGGTACTGCTCTTATTTTTACTATTCCCTTCCTTCTCTTTACATTGGGCTTATTTGCTCTTCTCATTCCTGTTGAAATAGCAAGGACATTTTTGAAAGTTAAAAGTGTTGCTCTGAGTAATGTCATTGGAGAACCGGTGTAAACTGGGGTTTCCTTAGCAAATTAGGAGTGTTGTTACCCTAGTGATAACCTTTGGCCAGTGACACTGAAGGAATTATATCCATGACTGCTTTACATGCATCAAAAAGATTCTATCCTATGATATCTGGTCTTTACCGGGCCTGCCACTTTTGTTCCAGGTCACACATTACTAATCACAAAGAGCACAAATGATTTTCCTGTAAAGTTCCATAGTCTTGTCACTCTAATATTCACAAGCTGTGTCTGCATTGTTTTCACTGGTACCAGGAGATGTATACTAATTGCTACAAGGTTTCAGAAATGGAAGCTAATTTTTATGGTACATTCTTGTGTGCCAGACTCTATTATTGGGCATGTTCAAATCTATTATTTACTCCTGCTAATAATATTATGAAGTATCAAATCTAGATTTTGTATAGAAGGAATTTGAGGCCTCAAAAGATTAAGTCACTTGTCTGGGAGGGATGTTGTAAATGGAAAAGATAGGAGTTGAGATGAGAGATGCTTGAGTTCCTCATACTATGTAGCACTTCATTGCAAGCTGTTGATATCAACACCTGCTAGTTGTCTTTACTGATGGGAGGAGGGTGGTCTGTTAATATAGCCAGGTCTGTTGTTTGTAGGAGGCCCTGTGTATATTTGACTATGAATGAAATATGATGATGTCGGAGTAATATATGTGGCTGTTTTGATGAAAGAAAATAATAAATACAATTGTCTTAGGAAAGATGAGATTTATTAAATGTCTTTTGTGCAACTATAAGATGAAGATCCAGTGAAGTAATATTCAAGCTGTGTTACCCCAAGAGAGAGAACTAACAGTGTCCTAAACAATCAATTTATTAAGTGGGAAATATGTACTACCTTTAATCAAGTATGCACATAGGACTAGAGGTAATGGCTATGCTCAATGGGATATAGGAACAAAATTTGGGAGTTGAAATATATGATGGAAATACCCTCCAAAGCTCAGTAGAAAATGAAGTGAAAGCTTTTAATATGTGTTATATTAAGTCTCCCACCAAGTCTATCTTGATTCATTTTATCTGCCTTAGAAACAAATAATTTATTTTCCTTTCTTCCATTCAAGCTAATATTTAGAGGAGAAAAGTTAATTTATTCATTCAAGAAAACATTTTTTCACAGCCTTGATTAAGAAGTAAAATCTATTGATAAGTCTCTATTAAGTTCAGAGAACTTCTATAGCTCAACAATAAAAAGACAAATAACCTAATTTTAAAATGAACAAAGGACTTGAATAGACACTTCTCCAAAGAAGATATACAGATGGCAAATAAGCACATGAAAACATGTTCGATGTCATTAATTATTAAGGAAATGCCAATCAAAACCAGTGACATACCATTTCATATCCATTAAGCCAGCTGCCATAAAAAAACAAAAACAAAAACAAAATAGAGAATAACAGTGTTGGTGAGGATGTGGAGAAACTGAGACCTTTGTGCATTGCTGGTGGGAAAGGGAAATGACTCAGCCACTATGAAAATAATATGATGATTCTTCAAAAAACTAAACATGAAATTGGCATATGATCTGGTAATTCAACAACTGGGTATATACCCAAAAGCAGTGGTCCAAACAGATAATTACATGTACAACAAAGTTAATAGCAGCATTAATCATAATAGGTAAAAGGTAGGAAAACCCAAATGTCCATTGATGGATAAATGGATAAGCAAAATGTAATATATATATAGTGTGTGTGTATGTGTGTGTGTATAAAATCTGTATATATACACATAAAGAATTGATGGTTGCCAAGGGCTGGAGGGAGGTGGAAATGAGAAGTTATTGTTTGATATTTGGAAGTTTCAGTGTGGTAAGATGAAAAAGTTCAGGAGATGAATAGTGGTAATGGTTGCATCACAATGTGAATGTACTTAATGCCACTGAACTATAATCCTAAAAATTATTAAAATGATAAATTGTATATGCATTTTACCACACACAAAAAAAAACTTGGTGTTTTTAGTACCCTCCCCAAAGTCCACATGGCACAAATTGTTAACTGATCAAAGCACTCAATAAACTAACTTTTCATATAGTTCCTAAAATTCATTTTAAAATTCTCTTTAGTTGGATATTGAAAAGGGTATGTTAGTTTGTATGCTTGCTTCCCTTGATTAAAAATACTATTATTAAAAATAGTATGAATTATTACTGAGATAACATGAGATATAGATACAAAAATAGTTTACTTATATTAAGCCCTTACACAGGTTACACACCTTACTATGTTTTACACAGATTACCTTACTTATTCCCACACAATTCTAGGTACCAACATTTTTATTATTGTTTGTACCAATAAGCAAACTAAAGCACTAAATATTTTAATAAATTGTTTGAAGAAACAAAACCAGTATATGGTAGGTCTAGGATTTGAACCCAGGTAGTATAACTCCAGAATCATGACATTTATTTATTAGTTATTTGGTTGGTTAGTTAGTGACCTTGGACATTTCTCTTTATCTTACTGAGCTTTTCTTTTTTTTCCATTAGTAATTTAGTAAAAACGTTGGATCCTTAAACATGTGCCAGCCCAGTGATAAGGACTTCCATTCATTATAGCTTTAGATGCTCAAGTTCTATGAAGTTGGAAACTGTCCTGATTGCTTCTGGTATCTCCAGTGTTTAGAACAATGCCAGGAATATGGTATGTGTTAAATAACTTTAGATAAATGAATGATGCAGAAAGAATGCTTGATAAATAAGGAATGGAATCATTTCCAGTCCTGTGGCCAGAAAGTGTTCCTCACTTCCTTGTACATCTAGGAGCCCTTGGAACACAATGCTGTCCAATTACTGTTCGGACAAACTGCAGACTAATAAATATTAACTCTGAGTTTCCTATATTTGATGGTCCTTCACTGGGACGGCCTTACATTAGGGTAGGGCATAGGGGAGTTATACACTGATCTGAACAAGAAACTTGATGAAAATAAGATTCCATTCCATTATTCAGGGAGATGATACATAAAACTGCATAAACCCTGCATACCTCTAAATGTGATTGGAGTACTAAATGTTGAGTTAGTGTTGTTCTTCTACCTCTAAAATAAAACTCAGACTGCATAATTCTGAGGGCATAAGTTCTGAAACCTTTTTCTGACACGTTCCTAAATAACAACATATGGAGAAGGTACTAATTAAAAAGTAATCATAATTCATGTGTCAAATAGAAGCATTGTGGATATTGGCCCCTGTCATGGTAGAGTTTATGTGATGCATCAAATGAACAGTTTTCACCTTAACTCAAGAAAAAGAATGAGTTATTCTGTTCTCCATGTAGGCTAATGAAAGTTAAATGGAAAAATGAGACAATCTCACCTCATTTCACACCAGAAAAGGGAAAGGTACACACAGTCAAACCAAAAAGAAATGCTTTGTTTTAAGTAACCAAATACTTGAGGCAAAAGCAATTCTTTATAGCTTCCTCTGTGTGAAATTATCCATCTCATTCAAGTAAAATTGATTTTGTTACCATTATCAAGATACTTAAGAAACAATGTTTTTTATTTTCAGGAGAAAAGTGGGTTTGCTCCTATTTATTTGTTGTTTAGTTGGCTGGTTGACTGTTACCAGGGCTCAGGTGTGAATGCTGCCTAGATAATTGCCCCTATCAATTACTTTTCTCTGGTGTGTAGAGTTGCTCTAAGTAGGTATAGGAGAGTGGCAGGTGACCAGGGTTGCCTGCTTTCTCGGTAGTGACAAACTTCAAATCTGACAAATAACTAGGGGCATCTCATTTGCAACTTCACCAAAATGGATGGTGTTCCTCTGGTTGATTGGATGTTCTACATTTACAAATGAGACAGAATTTGAGCATAACTTTGAATTATTAACATGGAAATTTATTTCCATACTTTGTATAAACAGGTTACATTCTGAAACATGTAATAAACAGACTTAAACATAGCAAAGTGATCATGCTGTTGGTCCAGAGAGATTTTGCTTTTACTGTATTTTGAATGAAAATGTAACCCGTTACTTGTGTTGATTAAAATAAATTTGAAATAATTAACAGTAAAACATTACACATACTATGTGATTATATATTTAGGCATTTGCATATATATATATATTATATATATATATGCACATGGGGAAAAAGACTAGAGGCAAATCCATCCATAATAACAGTGTCAATTTCTGGGTTATGGAATTATGAGTGCTTTTTTCTTTTCATACTTTCCATTTTCAAAATATTTTCACTTCACTTTTTTGAAGTGCCTATAAAGAAAAATAATTACTTTTATGAGTTGTGACTGTAAGTTTGTTTGAGAAGCAGGTTCATTTTGCCCATATTGCAAATGAGTGAGCCTTGACTCATCTAGAGCTAAGCATTGTTTTAGGTTTGAATGTCCATCAATCTGTTTATTTTAGGCATATGAAAAGCACATGCTGTGTTCCAAATTCTCAGAGTGGCTAAGATTACTATCTTTTATGCACCTTGCTCTTAATTCAATAAGTCAGAGAATGAGGATTTTTATTATGAAAGGCATGGTTATTGACTCTGTAAATGCTTATTAAGAATTTACTATGTATCAGGAATTATTCTAGGGGCAGCAGGGAATCCTTTAGTGAACCAAACAAACAAAAACACTTCAAGGAATTTACATTCTAATAGGAGGAGGCGACATGAGAAACATTTATTACACATGTTAGAAGGTAGTAAGTGCTGTTGAGATTACAAACAACAGAGCTGGATAAAGGGTATGGAGAATATGAGGAGAGGAGTGAAATTATAAAATGGATTGTCAGTGTAAGCTTTGTTGAGATGGCATTTGAGTAAAGACTTAAATGAGGTAAAAGAAAACACGAAGATACTTGGGGGAAGAATATTCTAAGAAGTTGGAACAGCCTCTGCAAAGACTCTGAGACAAGAGGTTGCCTCTTATAAGTGAGCAAGAACAAGGAGGCTAGTGTTCTTCAAGCAGAGTGAGACAGGAAGAAATTAATAGGTTATCAGGTCACAGGTAATCAAGGACCAGGTATTGTGGCCTTGTAGGTCATAATAAGAACTGTAACTTTCATTTTGGTCTGAGTGATGAGATCTAACTTAATGTTTTATTTTGTTTTATTTATTTTAGAAGCTTTTTTAAAATTGAAGTACATAGAATAAAATGCACAAATCTTAATGTACAGCTCAATGAATTCTGACATGTGTATACACTCATGTAACTATCACCTATATCAACATATCAAGCATTCTCACTAATCTTTTCCCCTTTACCTATTTCACCCATCCCTCTCCCCTCTATGGTAACAACCAGTCTCTTCTCTGTCTGTGAGTCTATTTCTGTTTTGTTGTTTTTGTTTTTTAAATTCCACAAAAAAGTGAACTCACCAGGTATTTGTCTTTCTCTGACTTACTTCACTAAGCATAATACCCTCTGGGTCCATCCATATTGTTGCAAATGACAAGATTTCATTATTTTTTCATGGATGAGTAGTAGTCCATTGTATATGTATATACCACATCTTCTTTATTCATTCATCTACTGATGTACGTTTAGGTGCATTCCGTATTTTGGCTATTATAAGTAATGCTGTGATGACATAGGAGTGCATGTATCTTTTTGAATTATTGATTTTGTTTTCTTTGGTTAAATTCCCAGAAATGGATTTGCAAGGTTATATGGTACTTCTATTTTCAGTTTTTTGAGAAATCATACTGCTTTCCACAGTGACTCACCAATTTACAATTCTACCAGCAGTGTATGAAGGTAACCTTTTCTTGACATCCTCTCCAACACCTTGTTTCTCACCTTGTTAATATTACCCACTCTAACTGGTGTGAGATGACATCTCATTGTTTTGATTTGGATTTCCCTGATGAATGATGATGCTGGGCATATTTTCATGTGTCTGTTGGTCATCTGTGTATCTTCTTTGGAAAAATGTATATTCAGGTACTTTGCCTGTTTTTTAATCAGATTATTTGTGTTTCTTTGGTTTTGAGTTGTATGAGTTCTTCATGTATTTTGGATATCAGTCCCATATCTGATATACATTTGTAATATATTTCCACACACAGTAGGTTGCCCTTTTGTTTGTTGATGGTTTCCTTTGCTGTGTAGAAGCCTTTTAGTTTGATATAACCTATTTATTTTTGCTTTTGTGTCTCTTGCTTGGGGAGACAGTCCAAAAAAAATGAGTAATGCTAATGTTCAAGAGTATACTGCTTATTTTTTTCTTCTAGGAGTTTTATGGTTTTAGATCTTACATTTAGGTATTTAATCCATCTAGAGTTTATTTCTGTATATGCTTTAAGACATAAATCCAGCCCCATTCTTTTGCATGTAGCTGTCTAGTTTTCCCAACACCATTTATTGGAGAAACTATCTTTTCTCCATTGTACATTCTTACCTATTTTTTCATAATTTAATTGATTATATAGACATGGGTTTATTTCTGGGTTCTGTATTCTGTTCCATTGATCTGTGTGTCTGTTACGCCAATAACTGTTTTGATTACTGTATCTTTCCAGTATAATTTGAAATCAGGAAATATGGTAGCCCTAGCTTTGCTGTTCTTTCTCAAGATTGTTTTGGATATTTTGGGTCTTTTGTGGTTCCATACACATTTTAAGATTATTTGCTCTACTTCTGTGAAAAATGCCATTGGTATTTTAATAGGGATTGTATTGAATCTCTAGATTGCTTTGAGTAGTATGGCCATTCTGTCACAATAATATTATAGTAATCTTCCTAGCCATGAGCATGGACTATCCATTTATTTATGTCTTCTTCATATATAATTTTGGGGATTGTTGACATTAAACACTAAAATTTGTACAGAAGCCTGAAGTGTGAGCCCTGAGGCATACCAACTTTTAGAATTCAAATAGATGGAGGGGAATCTACAAAAAGGAACTAAGAAAGAGTTCCCAGAAAGGTAGGAGAAAAATTGAAATGAAAAATCTCTCTAGGAGGAGGGAATGATCAAATATGCCAAATAGTAGGCTAGGTAGACCAAGATGGCAAAGATTAACCACTGACTTTAGCAACATGGAGACCAAACATGATCTTTACAAGAGAAGTTTCAATAAAATGACAGGAATGAAAATCTGACTGGAAACTGTTTAATAGAAAATGGAAGGAATTAGAGATAGTAAGTAGAGGCAATTCCTTCAAAGAATTTTATTTAAAAACAAAGTGAGAAATGTGCCCATATATTGAGTATAGGTGCAACTGAGGGGAAGGTTTTTGTTTACTTGTTTTAGTATCAGATAAATTATAGCATATTTATTTTCTTGAGAATGATCCAATAACAGAGAAAATAAAGAGTAAAGGAGAAAGAGGGAAGGAAACATGGGTAATATCCTTGATTATATGCCTTAGTGCTCAACCGAGAAAAGACTGAGCATATGGGCACATTCATGTAAGTTTTTAGAGATGATGTTGAAGTAGGGAGATACTATGTTCTGAGCACTTCAATTTTCTCAGTGAAGTAGGAGACTAGATTTCAGAATGTGTACACATTTGTGCATTTCATACACTGAGCATATTATCTGCTCCAGATACTGTCCTTGGCCCTGAAATAAACATAACATGAATTCCTTGTCTTGAGGATATTTACATTTTAGTGGAGATAAACAATTAAACAATTATGAAGTTTGTTTTAAGAAATACAAGATTTCTATGAAAGTATATGAGAAGGGCATTTAATCCATCTGGGTTAGAGGACACTAAAGGTAGCTTCCCACAGAAAATAATCTCTAAGGTAAAATGTGAACACTAGTTGGGAATAGTGGTTTAGAGGCTGCAAAGAGTACATCAGGCAGAAGGAACTGTGTGAAAAGTCTAAAATCTGAGAGTTAGTGTGCCACTTCAAGGAAATGACTATGGTGAAGAGTTTGAAAACCAATTTCTCTTGAACATCTGAAAGGGATTTAAAGAGAGGGGCTGTGTGGACAGATTTGCATTTACTTTCTGGAAAGATCATTGTCTTGAATATGAGGAACGGAATGGCATGAATAGTAAAGTTAGGGAGAATAGGTCAGATTATTTCATTAGCAGAGGTGGGAGGAAATGGGTGGGACTCCAGGATGAGCAATGGTGTTGGAGGAAGAGGATCCATGTGAAAATACTGAAGAAGAGGAATCAACTGAGTTTGAGCAGTGATTGGATATGGCAGTTTAGGGTGAAGGAAATAAAGTGTCTGTGGCAGGGCATGGCTTGGTGGTACCTTTAAATTATACAGAGATGAAGGAGGCTTTGATGGAAAAGTGCCAAGTTCAACTTTCAGCAATGCTATGTGACACCCACAGGAAGTTTTAAAGACAGGGAGAAGTTGGTAATTCAAAGAAAGTTGTTTTACTGAAACTATAAATGTGAAACTCATTGGCATAGAGGTAATTCAGCTTGCAATCAACTATGAAAACAAACCTAAAAAACAAAATAAAACAAGAAACTTCAAAGAGCAAGGCCCTTCAGTTGACATTTAGGTTACTGTTAACTGTTCTTATCACTAAGCCTGAAGGCCATTGTCCTTTTGTTCAGGTTTTTCTTTTGCTCTTTAGAGGGTGAATCATCATGCTCTTTTAATGTTTCCATATAGAATTTTTGTGTATTTTGAAGTGAAAGGTGTAAAAATGTCATATAATTATCATTGGTGCTTTTATTTTCTTCAAATAAAGAATGTGCCACTACAGACCATTTGTACTGATTTTATTGGTCATATTCTCCAGCCACTAATTTTCCCACTTACTTATGAGGAAAAAATAAAGAAATGAAAGCAAAATGCTTTTTATTAGAATTTGGGCTAAACTGAGTTAGAATGTCCATGTCACAAGAAGTCATTTATTGTTGATATGGCCTTTACTGCTGAGAGGCTTAAACTGAAGGTTAAGGCTTTAGGTTAGCAATCAGTGAATCCAAAGTGTAGTGAGAATTAGCACATTGTATTTTTTTTTATGATTTTTTGTTATCATATGTGTGCTTCTGAAGAGTCTTTTTAAACCCAGACTCCAAATAATCCAGCATAAAATAAATAAAAATAATTTATGTCATGCACTATGTGAAAGTTTTGTATTCCTAAATTCATTTAGTTCTCAATTATACTATTCACTTGTGTTTTCATCTCTCATGTAGTTGAAAAAAATGGGTGCTTGAAGTTAGGTAATTTTCCCAAAGTGGCAAATAAAAGTCAGATTTTATAACAGGAAGCTTGTACTTTATCCCCTTCACCTATCTTGCCCATCCCCCTTCTGCTTCCCCCATGGCAACCACCCATTTGCTCTCCATATTCATGTGTCTATTGTCTTTGCTTGTTTCATTTTTTATAATCCACATATAAGTGAAATCATGGTATTTGTCTTTCCCTGTCTGACTTAATTAACTAAGTATAAAATAAATGAGTCACAAGATGGAAAAGTACAGCATAGGGATTAAGTCAGTAATATTGTAACATCTTTGCATGGTGACAGTAGCTACATTCATGGCATAGCCTTTCATAATGTATATAATTGTTGAGTCACTATGGCATAAACCTGAACTTCAATTGATTATACCTCAATTAAAAAAAAATCAGATTTAACATCCATGTACTATTTATTAGAGTGTACTACTTCTCCAAGTCCAAAAAGCAAATAAAAATACAAAACATCATGGATAAATAATACTCCAGGGAGGTTTGGAATGCATCACCATGCAAGTGAGGTCATTGAGAACTGGTGCCAAAGAAGTACTTGTCTTTTGTATGGAAAGAATCCCAAAAATTCTTCTTGTTGTCCTTTTGGACGTTATTATTGTGTACATTTTCCTGATGCTTTGCTGGGAATTTTGAGTCTTTACAATGAAAGATGAGATCTTTATTGTGACAGAATAGCAATCTGATTTATCTTTGAGAAGGCTCCCCCTTCACCCAGCATAAATTGAGTGCCGGCTTAATGATGTCAGTCCCTATAATGTAGAATATGAAACAAGGAAGTAGTCATTTGGAGCTTGCACTGTGGAGAACAGTGAGCAAGGTCTTTTTGTTTCCTGTGAGCAATGCTGGGAAGGTTCCTAAATTTATCCCTGGAATTTCCAAAAGGTAGAGATTGAGTATTGCACAGAATGGGATCATTCTAAAGGTAAAATGAGGCAATTTGAGCAATGAGATCTAGCATAGTGGCCAGCACTTAATACATTTTCATTTCATCTTTTCCTTCTTTCTGTCTCTAAGGTTGATTACTTCAAAATTTTAGAAGAAAATCTCTCTCTGTGTTTTTGAAATATATTCTTAAAAAATTTGACTCTCTAAAAGGAAAAATATCATACAATTTTCTATTTTCAGTGTTCTGTATGCTTACATTTCATTTCATCTCAGCCTGGAGGGAATGAAATAAACTTACAGATCTGCTGAAGTTAACATATTGAGGTATTTATGCTAAAAATGTATAACTGCAGCAACAACTACAATATTCCAATAGAATATGATAAAGATAAAAGTAATTTAAAGTAAAAAGGGAACAGAGAAAAAGGAATAAGCTGGCAGAAGCTAGTCTTTACAACCATGATACCTGATTTGAAGGATTTTTGGAATTTTCAAAATTACATGTGAAAAAAAATGTGAATCTAGGAAAGGGAGAAAAGCATGGTAAGATACGCAAGGCACAGTCATGTCTCAGATTTAGAGAACTGCCCAGAATTAGTCAATGGTGAAATTAAAAGGCCAAAATACAGAGCTGAGTTTGGGTCTAGGCTGTGGTCCACCTTCTGTAACTAAGGAACTGGACTCTTATTTTCAAGGCAAAGTGGAGTCACTGGAGATCTGTAATCACAGGAATGCCAAGATATGACCAAGTCTTGAGGAATAATTCTGACATCAGTGTGGAATTTCTCAAATTAAAAGCCAAGTTTCATCCTTGACACCTTCCTATCCCTCAAGCCCTCCCTATGTCAGATGGACACAAAAGGCTCTTCACTTTGCCCCTTAATTATCTCTCACATAAAACATAATAGTCAATGATTCATCCTATTGCACAGGGACAATAGGGGCTTTTAGAACAAAGAGGGAAGAGTAAATAGCTAAGTTTCCATGTAGAAGTGACATCGAAGTAATTATCAGAGGAGGAGTGGAGAAGAATTCAGTCAGGTGGTTAGAACCTCAGGGAAAGGGAGGAAAAAGCAAGGATGCATGTTATTAAAATAGAAAGTGGATCGTTAGTGTCCATGGATCCAATAATCACAAGTTTGAGTATTTGATTGTACTTTAATGGCTATAGATAGAGAATATTAATATGTTTCATTTCTCCAAGGTAGAAATGTGAATTGTTTGTGCTGTAAGGCTGGTGTGCAGGGCTGTTGCTTTGCTAATAAGTGTGCCTAGCTGCCCACCCAACATACTTATCACTTAATTGCTTCATAGTTTCAAAATGTATTGCCAAAGACTCAATACTAGTTCAAGTTACTACATTATATAGATTATATGTGCTGCATAGATACCCTTCATGATTCATGAACATCTTGAGACATAAATGACCCTCAGAATTTTAAAGAAGCCTACCTAGTGTACATGTACATATTCATATATGTATGTACTCATATGCATATAATATATAGTAATAAAATAGGAATAATAGCAATTATTATCAAATACACTATTTTTCACACATTATCTAATTTTATCCTTACAATATCTCCAAAAGATGGGTGTTAATATACCATCATAGAGGTTAGGGATTTGAAGACTTATAGGTTAAGTAATTTGCCCTTTATCTTAGGGTAAGAACTAGAATTTGGACTCAGATTTTCTGGCTCCATAGCTCATTCCCTAAAGTAATATGATATATTGCCAAAAGAGATATAATAGATATCTAATTGCACACTAGAAATGAGAAAAATATTAAGGTTCTTTAATGCAAAAATGAGAGAGAAAATATTATTGTGGCATTGTTGTGGCAGACAACATAAACAGTCCTTAAGTTGCTAAGGCAACTTCCTGCACATATGTTGAATTTGTTGATTTTGCTTCCAGCAGGATGTGCAGCCTGCATGACTAAGCTTTCCCACTGCTGTGGGATTATTTTTCAGGTATCTGAGGTGCACTGGCAAACACTGATGGCTGGGTCTAATGCTCCTGGAAGCATCCCTCATCCCTCATGCCATGATAAGTCTTCTCTGTTGCCCTTCCATGTGGAAAATAGATTAAGCTTCCTTTGTTGTCTTATAAACTAAATTACAGAGGACTTAAAATGGAATTTCTTGGTTTTATTGAGTAAAGGAAAAGGGAGCAAGATCAGTCTAAGCACAGATTTGCATATCCTTTCAATGTCTGAGAGTTTGCCTATTATTTTTTTATATAAAGGCCCCATGCCAGGGCCTTTATGTAAGTTGACTCAGTCCTGCAGTATTGTAGATTGTGAGGCATGTGACAGTAACATAATCACAGGGCTTTTACTTAAGGATTTGCCCAATAACTTCATACCCACTTCTCTTTTTTTTTGAGGTATAATTAACATACAATTAGTTCTAATTGTACAACATAATGATTCAATATTTGTATGTATTATGAAATTATCAACACGATGTCTAGTTAATATCCATCACCACAAATAATAACCTAATGTTTTATTCTTGTAATGAGAACTTTGGAGATTTACTCTTTGTAACTTTCAAATATTCAATATAGTGTATTAACTATAGTTTCCTTGGTATGTATTATATCCCCATGACTTATTTATTTCATAACTGGGAGTTTGTACCTTTTGATTCAGGTCTTACATTTAGGTCTTTAAACCATTTGAGTTTATTTTTGTGTATGCTGTAAGGAAGTGGTCTACTTTCATTGTATGTAGTAGTCCAGTGTTCCCAGCACCATTTATTGAAGAGACTGTCTTCTCCCCATTTTATATTCTTGCCTCCTTTGTCATAAATTAATTGACCTTACATGCTTGGTTTTTTCTCTGGGCCCTCTATTCTATTCCATTCAGCTATGTCTCTATTTTTGTGCCAGTACCATGCTGTTTTGATTACTATAGCTTTGTAATATAGCTTAAAACCTGTGATTGTGATACCTCCAACTTTGTTATTCTTTCTTAATATTGCTTTGGCTATTCAGGGTCTTTTATGGTTCCATACAAATTTTAGGATTATTTGTTCTATTTCTGTGAAAAATGCTATTGCTATTTTGATAATGTTTACATTAAATCTGTCAATTATTTTGGGTAGTATGGGCATTTGAAGAATATTAATTCTTCTAATCCATAAACATGATGTAAGTGAGGTTTTATAGTCCACTACTACTATTATTATATTGCTGTCTAGTTCTCCTTTTAATTGTCTCCTTTAAATATTTCCCTTATTAACAGAAGGTTCTCCTATGTTTGGTATATAAATAAATATTTACAAAGTTATATCTTGTGGGCTGACCCCTTTGTCATTGTGTAATGCCCTACTTTGTCTCTTATTTATAGTCTTTGTTTTAAAGTTTATTTTGTCTCATATAGGTATAGCTACCCCAGCTTTCTTTTGGTTTCCATTTGCATGGAATATCTTTTTCCATCCCTTCACTTTTCAATCTGTGTGTCTTTATATGTCTGAAGGGAGTTCCTTGTAGGCATCGTATAGATTGGTCCTATTTTTTAATCCACTCAGCCACTCTGTGGCTTTTGACTGGAGAATTTAGTCCATTTACATTTAAAGTAATTCTGAATAGGTATGTACTTATTGCCATTTTGTTTATTGTTTTCTTTCTGTTTTACAGTTCCTGTTCCTTTTTCCTTCTCTTGTTCTCTTCCTTTGTGGCTTAATGACTCTCTTTGATATTATGTTTAGATTCCTTTTCATTACCTTTTGTGTACCTACTACATATTTTTGCTTGGTGGTCACCATGAGGCTTACATACACAACTTATAACAGTCTGTTTTGTTGATAACTTAATTTGAACACATTATGAAGCCCTACATTTTTACATCCCCCCCCAATACACATACTTTATGTTTCTGATGTCACATTTTATATCTTTTTATCTTATGTATCTCTTGATAATTGTTTAGTAATTTTTACCTATTTTTGTCTTTTAATCTTCTTAATAGCTTTATAAGTGATTAACCTACTACCTTTAATATGTATATTTACCTTTACCAGAGATGTTTTTTACTTTCATATAATTTCCACTAATTAGTGGCCCTTTCTTTTAAGCTTAAAGAAGTCCTTTTAACATTTTTTGCTAGGCCAATTTAGTGGTGATGAACTCCTTCAGCTTTTGTTGTCTGGAAAACTCTTTCTCTCTCCTTCAATTCTGAATAATTGTTGGGTAGAGAGTTATTGGCTGGAATTATTTTTCTTTCAACACTTTGTATATATTGTGCCACTCCCTTCTGGCTTGCAAAATTCCTGCTGAAAAATTTGCTTCTAGACTTATGAGGGTTACCTTGGATATAACAAGTTGTTTTCTCTTGCTTCCCTTAAAATTGTCTCCTTTTTTTAACTTTCCTGTTTTAGTTATAATGTGTCTTGGCATGGATCTCTTTAAATTAACCTTATTTGAACCTCTCTGATCTTTTTGGGTTTGGATATCTGTTTCTTTCCCCAGGTTAGGGAAGTTTTCAGCCATTATTTTTTCAAATAACTTTTCTGCCCATTTATTACTCTTCTCCTTATGGGTCTTCTATAATATGAATGTTAGTCTGCTTCACTTATTTTTTGTTCTTTTTGCTGCTCTGATTAAGTAAGTTCCTGTTTTCTTTCTTCTACTTCACTGTTCCTTTCTCCTGCTTCATCTAGACTGCGATTGAACCCATCTAGTGTGTTTTTCACTTCAGTTACCATATTCTTCAGCTCTGTGACTTCTGTTTGCAAGTTTCTTGTATTTTCTATCTACCTGTTGAAGTTCTCACTATATTCATCCATTTTTCAAAGTTGGTGAGAATCTTTATGACCATTACTTTGAACTCTTTATTAGGTAAATTACTTTTATCAAGTTCATTGTTATTATTATTTTTTCCTGAGGTTTTGTCTTGTTCTTTCATTTGGAACACAATCCTATCTTCATTTTGCTTGACTCTCTCTGTTGGTTTCTTTTCATTAGCTGAAACAGCCACTTCTCCCAGTCTTGAAGGGTCAGACTAACCATATTGTTCAACCCTGCCCTAGCTCTTAGTTGCCTCTGGAACCTTTATGATTGTCCAAGCAGCCTATTTTATTTTTAGTATCTCTCAGTAGTTGACTGTGTGCCAAGAACAGTCAGTGCCCCAAAGTGGAGGATCTCAGTCAGCACTTAGATTTAAGCTGATTGGAAGACCAAGCCTCAGAAGCTTTTAAAGAATACAAATACATACAGTCTTCTGGAACTGCAAGTAGAAACTCCACTGGCCCTTAAACCAATTAATCTCTAAGTGTACTGTAGACAGCAATTGCAAAAATCAGGGCTCAAAATAAGTGTATAAGCAACTTTTTTAAAACACCAGCAAGCTTTTGTGAGGTAGAGAGTATACAGATGGTGTCTCCCAGACTACATTCTTCAAGAGCACCTCTATAGCCTGTAGATGCTTGCCAAACCTGAAGTCTGTGCCTAAGGCCAGAGCTCCAGTACTAGAAGTAGTCTTCCCATGGGAAGGCTGGGTGTGTTTCAGTCTGCTGTCTGTAAAGTGCCCTAGCCATGGTATCCTACCAAGAATTGTCTCTTTGTTACAGTTTTGTGGGATTCAGGACCTCAAGCCCTTCTGTCTACTAGAGTCAGGCAATGTAGAGGCATCCTCTGGTAGCAGTCATAAAAATCATGGCACCAGCCAGACAAGGGCATGAGCTCTTTTCTGAAAGAGACCAACAAGCTGGAGCAAAGCACAGGGAGAGTGCAAAGTTGTGTCCACCCTTCTGCAGGTTCCTGAAAGTACTCCAAACCAGAAGCCTGCCCTTCAGACCAAATCCTAGACAAGTGAACAGGCTTCATTTTCAGAAAGAGTAGGGGTGTATTTCAGTTGATTGTCCATGTAGTGCTCTGGGAGTGGTAGTCAGCCAAAAACTGTCTCTCTGATTGTTACAGTCCCTGGGGCCCAGGAACATAAGTTCTCCTGGCCTCCAGAGCCAGGAGATGCAGAGGGGAATGGCACCTGCTGAAAAAGAAAAATAAAAGGAAAAAAAGAGATGGAAAGACAAAAAAGGGAAAGAAACAGAAAAAAAGGAAGGGGCGCAAGGAAAGATGATGCCTGTTGGCTTTAGAAAGGCTGAGGGAGAGTGGGAAGAGAGAGAGCACAGAGTTAAATAGTCACGACAGAGATCGTATGGTTGGAAAAACCTAAGATATTTGCTCTCTGGCCCATACAGAAGTTTCTCAGCCCCTGCTTTAGAATCAACAGACAAATGGAACAAAATGCATTCCAATTACTGACATGGAAATAAACACAATAAATTAACCCTATCATATGTGCCTAGCTCTTCATAGGAAGTAATCTCAATCTCATGATATAGAAGAGGAGTATGAGGCTCAGAAAAATTAAGTGATATTTTACATAGCATATAACTAGTAAATATCCATAATACAATTTTAACTCAAGTCTGCCTGGTTTCAAAGCCCATTTTTCTTTCTTCTCTGACTTCCTGAGTTGTAGCTATTCAATTCACAAACATTGAATATTTCCTCCTCCACTAATAAGTCACTGCACTAGGTTCTAGAGTGGAGTAATAATAAAAAAGATATGGTAACTTACCTTTGAGGGACTAAAATGTAGTGAAAGAATCAGACATGTAAACATGGTGAAGCATAGAAAAAGATATGCCATGTCCTGAATATGTAGTACATGCATATATATGTACATAAACCACACATTAAGGTATGTGAATGGATGTTATATATATTATGTATTTAATGTATTTAATATATTATGTCATTAATATTTTATTATATTTCATAATCATACACAATTTTATATTAAATATAATTATATATATGCTATATATATATATATATATATATATATAGTATTGAATTTAAACCTAACTTCCAAAGCCAGACTGCCTGGGTTTGAGTCCTGGACCCACTGCAGGTGAGCTGTGTGACCAAGAGCTAGTTATGGATTCTTTCTGTCACCCAGTTTCCACATTTGTAAAGTGGAGAGAGTAATCACTTAGCTTACAGGGGTGTGGAGATTCATGCATGTTTCATTCAGTGCATACAATTGAGCACCTACTGGATGCTGATGTCGGCTGAGGCACTTGAGCTACCTCATTGAACAGAACTACACTTCATACTTCTTGGGCTTACAAGCTGTGAGAGGAAGACAAACAGGAAGATCGTAATGCTAGAAGAAAATGAGTGCTATTGAGAAAAGCAAAGGAGAGCAGTGTAGAGGAGTGAAGATGGGAGACTGTAAACTAAACTGGTGGCATGGGAGCCAAGACTTAGAGGAGGAGAGGGGACTGGCCGTGCGGCTCTCTGGCAGGGAGCACACCCAGCACAGGGTCAGCCAGGGCTCAGGCCCTGCCTGAGGTACTGCCTCCAGCGTCCGGGGAGTGGCAAGTGGGCCAGAGTGTCTGAGGGGGTCTGTTTCATGTAAGACTTTAGGGGCCCTGTGGAGAATTTGGTTTTTGCTCTAAATGACCTTCCAGAAGTTTGAGAGGAAAAGACTATAATGCTTTAAATATTCAGAATAGAGTTTTCTTGGCTTATTAGAACCACTCAGTAAACATAGTTGTAATTATTATTATTACTATTATTATCATGGTATGTCAGGGAATGAGGGATGACTCACTGTCTGTGAAAGCGGTCAGTGAAATGAGACTGGAGAATTATTACTAGACTGCAATTAGTGTCAACACAGTGTTGTATTTTATTGTGAAGATGGTGAGGAGCTGAAACAGTTGGAGAATGGTAGTCACAGGACTATGAGATCAATCTTGAGTTAGACCAGTTTGATCCATGAGTATTATATCATGGTTTCATCTCAGCCATTTGTCATAGTACACTACACAGGCAAGAAAAATAGCTAATATTAATAAGTACTTGCTATGAATTACAGTTACTTCCAAGTGCTTTATATGTTATATCTAAAAAACTATAATATGGGTTTTACTATCATCTCCATTTTATGGTAATGGTAATAAACAGAGACACATAAAGATTAAATGTTTTGTCTGAGATCTTACAATGTATTAGTTTGGGTTATCTACAAACTGAGGGAATGCTTTTCAAGCTAAGACTTTTATGCAACATCTAATCCCAGGGCAACAAGAATGGTATAAAGGTTGGTGAGGCAAGAAAAGAAAACATATAGTGGCACATTACCAGGCTGACCACAGCTTGGTAGGACAACCCAGTCAGCTGCTCAGTCACGGTGGACAGCTTTTGGTGGTCTCGTGGACCCACCGTGCCTAGGAGAGGAGGAGGGGTGGGGTTTATCGGATGGCTTCTTCTTGCCTTCCTTTCTCAGCTAGCCCACAGGATGTTAGCCCCTTGTACTTCTGGGTGTTTTACTGTGTGAACTCTGGGGGAGCCAGACCCCTCCCTTCCTGGCAGGGTGCTTTTCACATGGGTCCCAAAGTGGTTGGAGAGCCAAGTCATCGTGGGTCTCATCAGCTCTGACCTGGATATCAGAGTTGCTAGGCTCCTGCGTGGCAGGCACGTTGCCACCCTTCTGAAGACTGGCCTTCGCTCCTGGGAGGCTGAGATAAACAAACTGTTAGAAGAAGAGGAGCCAAGCATCACGGCAGTTGATGTTCTCTTTTGAGCAAGTGGGACTCAGTGGGGATGTGGGGTTGATAGGTTCCTGCCAGTACGTAAACTGAATGGGATACACACAAATAGAAAATTCTGCAGGAAGAATGGATTGAACCCAGGAAGTCTAACTCCAAAAACCCCAAACTACGTTCTTAACCACTACTGCAGACTGACTCCCGAGCCTGGTACACCCCAAGGTCATAACTCTCTAAGTAAGGATAAGTAATTCAGAGACCAAGATTTCAAATCCAGTCTGATTCAGTATTATTGTACAAACTTTAATGTTTTGGTCTCTCATATTCTGGATTTCCATAACCAATGTGTGATTCTTAAGGAAAAACCAATGTATTAAAATCTAACCTTCCCAAAATAAGCCAGTTATTTATAATAGTAATTATTATTATAAAAATCATTTTATTTCACACCACAAAAGGTTTCACTCTTCCAACTCTTCTCTAAGTGGTAGCACATATTAGAGTTGTTCTACAAGATCAATAATTATTTTGTTTAGATACTGTAAAGAAAATAAATAATTCCAGTTTATTGACAAGGTTACTTTCAAATAAAGACCTGTCACTGATCATGGTGTCAGGGACTTTACAATTCATTTAGGTTATCTTTACCCAAAGTACATAAACACTTGGAGTGCATTAAGGAACTTGCTGACCCAGAGAAGTGCCATTCTCCTATCTGTCAACTATAAGGATTAGTTAGGTCTTTAAGGAGAACAGTTGGTGTTCTTTGAAATTTCCAACCTTTTATATTTGAGAAGAAATAGAGTAAATAATAAAATGGAATTAATTTAACAATCATGCATTAAATGCTTAGGAAGTATAAAGCACTATTCTAAGCATTGTGGGGAACAGTGAGTTACAAGACAAGGTGTGTCTCCTCTAAGAGCTCATGATACTAATACATCATGTTGTCCCTTGTCTCTCACAGGTATTACTCAGTAATCTTCCCATCAATCTTATTAGATTAGTTCCAGAACTATTCTTACTTGGTAGAGATAGAAACTGATACTCTGAAAGGTTAAGTGACCTCTCTACAAGGTTACTGAGTTAGTGCTTGGGATTCAAATAAGAGTCCAAGACCTTAGCCCCATGACATCAATTTGGGAAGAGAGAATCAATTTTTTTTTTGAGAGGGCATCTCTCATATTTATTGATCAAATGGTTGTTAATAACAATAAAATTCTGTATAGGGGACTCAATGCACAATCATTAATCAACCCCAAGCCTAATTCTCAACAGTCTCCAATCTTCTGAAGCATAACAAACAAGTTCTTACATGGCGAATAAGTTCTTACATGATGAACAGTGCAAGGGCAGTCATATCACAGAAACTTTTGGTTTTGATCACGCATCATGAACTATAAACAATCAAGTCAGATATGATTATTCATTTGATTTTTATACTTGATTTATATGTGAATCCCACATTGAGAGAATCAATTTTGATGTCTTTGAAATAAGGAAAACTGTAGTGTTACAGTAGAGACAGGAAAAACTCAACTATACTGTGAGAGAGGAAGACATTCATTCTGAGGGAGGTTCGTGTGCTTAGGGAGAGCTGATGGAAAGGGAGTTTTGATTAGATTAGTGTCTTGTATTACTAAAAAACATGAAAGAAAAGAGCTACTTGGGGGTCTTCCTAATGGAGATTAACTAAGTATTAGTAATAATTTTTATAAAGTATTCATATGTTCAAAGATTTAATAGAACAACAGAAACTCATGGTTTTATTCTTGGTGATAAAAATTTATTGTCTAAGTCTACAATTGCTATATAACCAATTAAAGCCTTGATCTTTTTCGTATGACATTTCTTAATAATTATGAATAGTATCATAATTTGGCTCATGATCAGCTGCTCAAGACAGAAAGCTTGATGTCATCATTGATTCCAATTTCTTCCTGTCTTCCCCCTTAAATTTACCATAAATCTCTATCAAATATACATCCTAAAAATCGCTGGAATCCTTCAATATTTTTCTAGCCATCTACATTCTTCAAAGTCACTATAGTCTCTCAGATACATCCATGTAGCAAATATAATATTCCTGGCACTCCTCTGCTGTCCTTTCCATCTGAGTATGTAATTTTCCAATTCAGTTATTGAAATGGTTCCTCATTGGGCCTTTTATGATATCTACATGCCTCAATATGATCTAGAAGCTCCTGAAAGACCTGACTCATTTCCTGTCTAGTTTTATCTCTTATCAGTCCTCTTTGCTGTCTTTATTTTCTCCCAACCCTAGCCTGTACCCCATGATTCAACTAATATATGTTTACAGTAGGCCTCCTATATCTCTGACTCTTAGTACAGGCCCTCTCTCCTGCCCACAACAACCTTCATCCCTCCTAAACAATGCCCTGTCCTATACCATTTATTAGCTAGCTAACTATTGCACATCCTTTAGGTCTCTCCTTAAATGTCACATTCATTGTTCAGTCTTCTTGAGGACAGTCCATTCCCAAGCTTCAGGTTGAATACTCCCTCTGATTTTCTTTGATATCCCATACCATTCCAACTGTGTCATATGTCTGTCAAATTTCTCACTCACCTCTTGACTCTGAGAAGACAAGCTCTATCCATTCTTAGGGCCTAGCCCAGTGCCTCTCTTGTAGTAAATACTCAATAATTATATCGTGAACGAATGAACTAATGCATCATTTTAAATTTCCTACTATTTGCCGGGCATGTACATCATATCTAATCTTTACTACTGACCGAGATAGTGTTGTTCCTAGAAAAAGAGTAAGCTGAGCCTAGCAATGTTCCTGTGCTCTCGTGAGAACTGCACAGATCATGTTGCCTTTCTACCAATGCTATTATTATTTCACAGCATAAATGCAATATATTGCAATTTAGCCCTGATAAATTGAATCCTATGTGTTTCAGTTTGTTTTTCTGGTTATAAAGATATTTTTTAATCCTGTTTGTTATATCCAATAGTTTTGTGTAAAGCTCATATTTAATAATTCTACAATGTCTTCATCCAGGGAAATTATTGATTTAAAAAGATAAAAAGTATTGAGTAGTAAAGGGAATCTTTATTGATAAGTAAAGGGAAAAAATAATAAAAAATATTAAAATTTAATCAGAAACTTGGGGCCATGATTATTTTATAATCTAAAAACCCCAACTGATAATTCCTTCTTGTCCCTATGGATGTGATGAGAAATATTTTGTGGTATAAATCAAATTAATATTATAGTAACTAAATTCTATTTTCTAAAAATTTAATACTTTTGGCAGTGAAATGCAATTGATGGTAATATGACAGGATTTTTTGTTTTTTGATCAAAAGATACCAGTGCTCATGACCACCTTTCCCTCATAAATAAGAAGCCAGCCCTTTGAATAAACTAAACCTTTTTCATGTTTCTTCTCTGCCTTATGATATAATAATTTACTATTGCTTTAGAGAGGCTTTTAAAATGTACACATCCATTTAAGCAAAATAATTAAGCATGTACTACTTTGCTTTCTTTAATTAAATGTGACTTCTTTCCTTTGCCACCATTTTTGTCCCTAAGTGCTATTTATCTGAAGCAGACATTACTTGTGGTATGCCCATATCCCTAGCACTCAACTTGCTATGTGTGACAAAAACTTATTACTGTAACCACTACATCTCTTTCCCAGGGCTTTCACTGTCCCTAGCCATGTGCTCTCCCTACTATAGGGCCAGTCAAGGGTGTTAGGGAGTCAGTTCCTTGAGCAGGTGTCAGCCAAGATTAACAGGGATTGGGTGGGCAAATAGCCAGCTTCTTTGCCCTTCAGGTGGAACCACTCCAAAGCATTCTGTACTTTCTCCTCGAAGGCCCCAGTATATTTGAGCCCCAGTGTAACTGAGCAGTAGTGACCTGCTTATTAATGTACCTGATACTAGTTTTCTTGCCTTTTCTCTTACTTCACTTGCTTGGGGTCACTTGCAAATACATTTTCTAGTTTCAAGGTTGGCTTCTGGAGGAACCCAATTTAAAACTTTACCAATCACATCAGATGAAGATTAGAAGTTCCAAGTTTCTGCTCTGTAAGTTTTAGTCCTTTCCACCAGAAGTTCCTCCTATTATTTGGAGGGACGGAGACAGGGGTTGAGGGGGGGTGGTTAGGGGAGAGGAGACAGAAAGAAACAGAGAGGAAGGGAGACTGAGGGGAAAGTAGGAAGGAGAGAGAACTCTGTGCGTTCTATTCCCCCACCCCAATAAGGTGTGATATAACCTGTCATACTTAGTAAAAACCTACTAGGCTACTAGCTACTACATGTATTTGAAAACATGGATTGTTGATATACACCAGTTCTAGGAAAGCAGCTAGTTTTTTTTTTTTGATACTATTAATGTACAATTACATGAGCAACATTATGGTTATTAGACTTCCCCTAGTATCAAGCCCCACAACATACCCCATTACTGTCACTACCCATCAGTGTAGTAAGATGCTATAGAATCACTACTTGTCTTCTTTGTGTTATACTGCCTTCCCCTTATCCCCCCACTGCTACGTTATGTGTGCTAATCATAATAACCCTTTTTCCCCATTATCCCTCCCTTCACACCCATCTTCCCCAGACCCTTTCCCTTTGGTAACTGTTAGTCCATTCTTGGGTTCTATGAGTCTGCTGCTGTTTTGTTCCTTCATTTTTTGCTTTGTTTTATACTCCACAGATGAGTGAAATCATTTGATACTTGTCTTTCTCCACCTGGCTTATTTCATTGAGCATAATACCCTCTAGCTCCATCCATGTTGTTGCAAATTGTAGGATTTGTTTTCTTCTTATGGCTGAATAATATTCCAGTGTGTTTATGTACCACATCTTCTTTATCCATTCATCTACTGATGGACACTTAGGCTGCTTCCAGTTCTTGGCCATTGTAAATAGTGCTGCAATAAACATAGGGGTGCATCTGTCTTTTCTAAACTGGTCTCCTGCATTCTTAGGGTAAATTCCTAGGAGTGGAATTCCTGGGTCAAATGGTATTTCTATTTTGAGTTTTTTGATGAGCCTCCATACTGCTTTCCACAATGGTTGAACTAGTTTACATTCCCACCAGCAGTGTAGGAGGGTTCCCCTTTCTCCACAACCTCGTCAACGTTTATTGTTGTTTGTCTTTTGGATGGTGGCCATCCTAACTGTTGTGAGGTGACATCTCATTGTGGTTTTAATTTGCATTTCTCTGATGACGAGTGATGTGGAGCATCTTTTCATGTGTCTGTTGGCCATCTGAATTTCTTCTATGGAGAAGTGTCTGTTCAGCTCCTCTGCCCATTTGTTTAATTGGCTTATTTGCTTTTTGTTTGTTGAGGTGCTTAAGCTCTTTATATAATTTGGATGTCAACTCCTTATCAGATATGTCACTTATGAATATATTCTCCCATACTGTAGGATGTCTTTTTGTTCTACTGATGGTGTCCTTTGCTGTACAGAAGATTTTCAGCTTGATATAGCCCCACTTGTTCATTTTTGCTTTTGTTTCCCTTACCCGGGGAGATATGTTCATGAAGAAGTTGTTCATATTTATGTCTAAGAGAGTTTTGCCTACGTTTTTTTCTAAGAGTTTTATGGTTTCATGACTCATATTCAGGTCTTTGATCCATTTTGAATTTACTTTTGTGTATGGAGTTAGGCAGTAATTCAGTTTCATTCTCTTACATGTAGCTGTCCAGTTTTGCCAACACCAGTTGTTGAAGAGGCTGTCATTTCCCCATTGTATGTCCATGGCTCCTTTATTGTATATTAATTGACCATATATGCTTGTGTTTATATCTGGGCTCTCTAGTCTGTTCCATTGGACTGTGGGTCTGTACTTGTGCCAGTACCAAATTTTCTTGTTTACTGTGTGGCTTTGTAGTAGAGCTTGAAGTCAGGGAACGTAATGACCCCTGCTTTATTCTTCCTTCTCAGGATTGCTTTGGCTATTGGGGGTCTTTTGTGGTTCCATATGAATTTCAAAACTATTTGCTCTAGTTTATTGAAGAATGCTGTTGGTAATTTGCTGGGGATTGCAGTGAATCTGTAGATTACTTTAGGCAGGATGGCCATTTTGACAATATTAATTCCTCCTATCCATGAGCATGGGATTTGTTTCATTTATTGGTTTCTTCTTTAATTTCTGTCATGAGTATCTTGTAGTTTTCAGAGTATAAGTCTTTCACTTCCTTGGTTAGATTTATTCCTAGGTATTTTATTCTTTTTGATGCAATTGTGAATGGAATTGTTTTCCTGATTTCTCTTTCTGCCACTTCATCATTAGTGTATAGGAATGCAAGATATTTCTGTACATTAATTTTATATCCTACAACTTTACTGAATTCAGATATTAGATCTTATAGTTTTGGAGTGGATTCTTTAGGGTTTTTTACATACAATATCATGTGATCTGCAAACAGGGACAGTTTGACTTCTTCCTTGCTCATCTGGATGCCTTTTATTTCTTTGTGTGGCCTGATTGCCATGGCTGGGACCTCCAGAACTATGCTGAATAAAAGTGGAGAGAGTGGACATCTTTGCCTTATTCCCGATATTGAAGGAAAATCTTTCAGTTTCTTGGTGTTAAGTATAATGTTGGCTGTGGGTTTATCATATATGGCCTTTATTATGTTGAGTTACTTGCCCTCTATACCCATTTGTTGAGAGTTTTTATCATGAATGGATGTTGAATTTTGTCACATGCTTTTTCAGCATCTATGGAGATGATCATGTGGTTTTTGTCCTTCTTTTTGTTGATGTGTGGATAATACTGATGAATTTTAGGACGTTGTACCTTCCTTGCATCCCTGGGATGAATCCCACTTGATCATGATGGATGATCTCTTTGATGTATCTTTGAATTTGGTTTGCTAATATTTTGTTGAGTATTTTTACATCTCTGTTCATCGGGGATATTGGTCTCTAATTTTCTTTTTTTTGTGTTGTCTTTGCCTGGTTTTGGTATTAGAATGATGTTGACCTTGTAGAATGACTTTGGGAGTAATCACACCTTTTCAACTTTTTGGAAAACTTGACTGGGATGGCTATTACGTCTTCACTAAATATTTGATAAAATTCAGCAGTGAAACCATCTGGTTCAGCAGTTTTGTTCTTAGGTAGTTTTTTGATTACCAGTTCAATTTATTTGCTGGTAATTGGTCTATTCAGATTTCTGTTTCTTCCTGGGTCAGCCTTGGAGCATTGTATTTTTCTAGAAAGTTGTCCATTTCTTCTAGGTTATCCAGTTTGTTAGCATATAATTTTCATAGTATTCTCTCATAATTCTTTGTATTTATGTGGTGTCCATAGTGATTTTTCCTTTCTCATTTCTGATTCTGTTTGTTTAGACACTCTTTGTCTTGATAAGTTTGGCTAGTGGTTTATCTGTTTGTTAATTTTTTCAAAGAACCAGCTCCTGCTTTCATTGTTTCTTTCTATTGTTTTATTTTTCTCAATTTTATTTATTTACACTTTAATATTTATTATGCCCCTCCTTCTACTGACTTTGGGCCTCATTTGTTCTTCCTTTTCTAGTTTCATTAATTGTGAGTTTAGACTGTTCATTTGGGATTGTTCTTCTTTCCTGAGGTAAGCCTGTATTGCAATATATTTCCTTCTTAGCACATCCTTCACTGTGTCCCACAGATTTTGTTGTGCTGAATTATTGTTGTCATTTGTCTCCATGTATTGCTTGATCTCTGTTTTTATTTAGTCATTGATCCATTGATTATTTAGGAGCATGTTACTAAGCCTCCATTTATTTGTAGGCTTTTCATTTTCTCTGAGTAACTTATTTCTAGTTTCATGCCTTTGTGATCTGAGAAGGTGGTTGGTACAATTTCAGTCTTTTTGAATTTACTGAGGTTCTTTTTGTGGCCTAGTATATGATCTATTCTTGAAAATGTTTCATGCGCACTTGAGAAGAATGTGTATCCTATTGCTTTTGGATGGAGTTTTCTGTAGATGTCTGTTAGGTCCATCTGTTCTAATGTGTTGTTCAGTGCTTATGTCTCCTTACTTATTTTCTGTCTGGTTGATCTATCCTTTGGAGTGAGTAGTGTGTTGAAGTCTCCTAAATGAATGCATTTTATTCTATTTCCCCCTTTAATTCTGTTAATATTTGTTTCATATATGTAGGTGATCCTGTGTTGCATGCATAGATATTTATAATAGTTATATCCTCTTGCTGTACTGACCCCTTTATCATTATGTAATGTCCTTCTTTGTCTCTTGTGACTTTCTTTGTTATGAAGTCTATTTTGTCTGATACAAGTGCTGCGACTCCTGCTTTTTTCTCCCTAATCTGCTTTTAAATCCCTCCATTGTATGTCCCATTTCTGATATGGAATGTGTTATTGATTGAATCTCCATCTTAAATTCATTCCTGAGTTCTTGAATATTCTTCCGTACCTCTATAAGCATGTTTATGATTTTTATTTTGAACTGTCTTCATGAGGATTTGTGAGTTCAGTTTCATTTGGCCCTTTTTCTGGGGTTTCCAAGGTTTTGGTCTGAACCATGTTCATGTTTCTGTGCGGTGTCCTCTAGTGCCCAGGAGCTCCAGTCTCTGGAGATGCTCAGCCCGTAAAGTGAGGTTGGGGGCTGTAGGGGAGCAGAGCTGGTGCCTGGTGGGAGGAAAGATCTTTTACCTGGTTTCCATCTGTCATGCGTGTCTCCAGTATCAGATCCAGTGGGCTGAACATGTAGGTGTAAGCCTCTGTGCTTTGCATCTGTAGCTGTTGTATGTGGGTCCTCCCTCTGACTGGCCTGACACCAGCACAGTGACTTCTGCTTTGCGAGTTTGTGCCATCAGGCTAGGAGGAAAGTGCAGCAGGCTGCATGTCACAGTGGGGGTCCTCGGAGCTGAGTAACCAGCCAGGGGGACGGGGTGCCTGAAGCTCCTCAAAGTTCCCAACCAGCTGGGCAGAGCGCACCTAGACAACCTTGTTCCCCTGTCCCTTCTCCCACATAGCAAGCTCTGTGCAAACCCCACCCCTTCAGCAGCCCTCTTGCTGCTAGGAAGCCTCTCAGACCGCCCGTCTTTCCCTTGTCCCAGAGTGGCCGGGTGTGGATCCTGTCCTCCACAAATGGCCAGAATCTGTCTCTCAAGCGCTCTGCCTGTCCCAGCTCTCCATCCTCCAGAGCACCACAATATGCAGGTTTCTGCTCGAAAGCAGATCTCCAGGGCCAAGTGTTCAGCAGTCTCAGGCTTCCTTCCACTCCCTCCCCTCTCCATTTCTCTTCCTCCTGCCGGTGAGCTGGGATGATGGAAGGGCTTGGGTCCAAGCCGGATTAAGGCTTTGGTACGTTACCTTGTTTCGTGACATCTGCTTTGTTCATGAGGTCTGTGTGCAGTCTGGTGCAGCCTTTTTTCCTGTTGCTATTTTAGGGTTAGTTGTATTAACTGTATTTTTGCACTGTCTTGTTTTGGGAGGAGTTCTCTGTCTCACCTCTCACACCGCTATCTTGAATCTTCACTGATAAGCTGCTAGTTTTGTGGTGCCTCCACTCCTGTCAAAACAGGATTGGATAAGGTAACCTGCAAGCATCATAGTAAAATACATAAATGGTCCCAAGAAAGTGTTTGCAGCTTTCTGGAGTAATTCACCTGGCAGAGTCCCTTTTCTGTACCTGATTCTGGTTTAACCCAGGGTGCTGGTAACAAAGATAAATAATGCCCTGATAGTTGACAGTACAAGCAGGCTGACATATCAGAAAAAAGGCCATCAGTTCTGATCGTTTGCCAGCAGTTTCTTTCTCTCTCCCTTATCAGACTAAATGTGGTGGCAGTGGAGGGATGTGATTTATATCACTCAGCAGTGTGCCTTTCACAGATCCTCTTCTTGAAGGAAAATGACGAACAATACCTGTGACAGATTCCTTCCACTCAAACCTTAGAATCATCTGATGACTTAAAGGCGAGGGTAAAGGGGAGTGTCTGGTCTTTGCTTGTCAGAGAAATAAAAAAGAGGAAAACTTTTATTGGAAACATTATGTACTCTACAGTGGAAGGAATGGACTCTGTTCAAGCCTTTGAGAGAAAGGAAGATTCCTCAGTGAATCTTTGACGTCTGAGAGATAGCTTCATAATCTCTTGCTTCTGCTGAGCTCTGTGTGGGAAACAGACAGATGGCATGGAAAGAGCTTGGTCTTTGGAGGTAGACCTGGGCTGGAATACTGGCTTTGCTGCTTTCTAGATGTGGTGCATTTAACAAGCTGCTGTACCTCTGTAAACCTCAGAGGTTTTCTAACTGTACAGTTAGAGTTTTCTAACTGTAAAGAGCAGTTTTAATAATGATCATACAAAGTGACTGAGTGAATTAACCTTGAATTATAGATTATTTACAGGTACATGGATGCCCGTGAGCTAATCATGTTGTAAGACAAGGATTTCTAGTTGAACTGCTTTCACAGCCTCAATTATGGATTGAGAACTTCCTACATGCCAGGATTGTGTTGACAGTGGAAAAATCAAAGGCAAGTTGAACATGGTCCTTGCACAAAAGGAGCTCACAATCAAGTTTGAGAGAAGAAACAGATTTAGTGCAGGAGTGCATATATCTTTTCTAATAAGTACTTGGCTTTCTTTTCTTGTTTGTCTTTCAACAGATGATTATTATGCAGCTTTCATCCACAAACAATTCAGCATCTTTTGTTTTGCCTCCCATGCCACATAATGAAACATACCTGTATGCACCTAGAATAATATGATATATGATATAACATGTTAACCAAAAACCTGTATTAATGATGATGATAAGGAGAGGTGATCATTTTTAATATTTTTACCTGCTAAAAATTGAATTTTCTTTAAGAACTCAGGCACAGCTAAATAAGATACTACCTGTTATATATTCTCATCTAATCTTATGATCTGATGCCTTAATTTTATCTTCTGTAACTCAAGCAGAAATTGTTCTCATGCATACTGGGACCTCAGTGCAACAAGCAGGGTGAAAGAAGCTATAATGGGAGTGGGGGTGGGGGAGCAAAAAGAAGCAGTTCAGCAAAATTGCTGGTTCCTAAATAGAAATCAGTAGGCTTGGTTCGTTGGCACTTGCTTCATACCAGGACCAGGAACCAAGGGGTGTAACAGTGTGAATGAGGCAGGGTGATATGGTTCACATATAGGGTGGCAGTTTTATGTTTGCAGAATGCTTGTCACATTTAGAGAAGAATTCTTACTTCTGAATGAATATGTGCAGGAAATGGTCCATATTCCATGGGATGGAGCTGGAAAATGTTTGTGCAGTGGTTCTTCAATCTGACTGCTATATATTAGAATAACCTCAAAAGCTTTCCAAAACAAAACAAAAACAGTGTCTACGTCCTACTCACAAACCCATTAAATCACAGTCTCTGTGGTGGAGTTATTTTATTATAAAAAAATGTATCTAAACATACAGCAAAATAGAATTTTTCATTGAACATTTGTATACTTCCTATCTAGATTCCACATATAAAAGTTTGTTATACTTGCTTTATCAAACATCTATCTGTATATCCATTCCTCTATACATTTAGTCATCCATTCTGTTTTGGGGGCATTTTAAAGTAAATTGCAGATACTAACACACTTCCCCCTAAATATGTCACCTAGCATGTCATTAACAAGAATACAATATTATTTACAACTTTTTTCTTTTAATGTAAAATTTGCATACATTGACATGCACATGTCTTAAGTGTGCACTTGCTGAATTTTAACAAATATATACACCACTGTAATCCAAACTTCTTTAAAGATATGGAATATTTCCATGACTCCAGAAAGTTTTCTCATGTCCTTCCCCGGTCAATCCCCTGACCCTGTTCCCCAGAGGCAATCATAATTCTGACTTATTCCTCAGGATCATAATTCTGACTTTTTTCTCCACCAGATATTGTTGCCTTTTTGAGAATTTCATAAAAATGGAATAATATGCTGTATACTCCTTTGTATAAGGCATTTTTCACTCTGCATAATGTTTATGCGATCAACCAGGCTAATGCCTCTAATAATATTTTTTTCTCTTTATTCTTGAGAACTATTGTATTACATAAATATATTGCATTTTCTTTATATATTCTTCTTTTGATGGATACTTTGGCTGCTTCTAGTTTTTAGCTATTTTAACTAATGCTGCTATGGGCATTCTTACAAGTCCTTTTGTGAAGATACATTTTCATTTTTCTAAGTGCATAATCACTAGGCTGTCAGGCAAGTTTAGTTCAAGTTTCACAAGAAACTGCCTTAACTTCTTTTCCTAAGGGATTGTACCATTTTGCATTCTCACTAATAATTTATTAGAGAGTTCTAGTTGTTCCACAACCTCACCAACATTTAGTGTCATCAGTCTTCTTAATTATTGTTATTCTGGAAGATACACATTGGTCATCTCATTGTGGCAGCAAGGTATATGTACTTTCAAGTTATATGTAAATATAAAGTTTGAATATTATAAAACTTCAGTTAAATATAAATATATATATATACACATAAATTTGAAAGTGTATATATAAATACTTCTCCATATACTTATTGGCCATTTATATATCTTCTTTTGTAAAGTGACTTTTAAGGAATTTGACCACATTTTTATTGGGTTCTTATCTTATTACCATTAAGTTGTGAGAGCTTTTTGTTTGTTGCTTGGTTTTTTATCTCTTTGTTTTTTACTGTAGATGTCCGGGACACTAGTCCTTTGTCAGATTTTTGTTTTGTGAAGCATTTTCTCTCATTCTGCAGCTTGGTAATTCATTTTTTCTTGATATTGTTCAATGAGAGAAGTTTTATGTGTTGCTGAAGCCTAATTTATCTTTTTTTTTTTTTTCCTCTCTCTTTCATGGTAACTTCTTTAGGCTGATATTAGAAAAAATCCTTTTTAAGACCTTTGTAAGCAATTCCAACAGGCCGTTGAACCAAACTGAGACTGATTGGTTATAGGGATCAGTGAAGTTCTCTAGCAAGCTGTAGAGCTAATTGAAGCACAAAACATTGAATTTTGGAGAAATTAGTGTAGCTGAGAGAAAGGTTGGTCTTGGGAGACTTGGGGACCTCGATTTCACTCCAGGGCACAGAGTTTACGGTGGTCTGGTAATATCACACCCTCTCAGGGTTCCCACATGGTTCATGACTTGGTAATGATGCCTTAAGGTACTGGGTAAGATAGAATTGGTAAGATCAGGGATATCAGTGACTATAGTTAAGCAGGAAAAAGGATAATCAGGGATTAAAATTCTCAGTGCCCAAATCTTCAGTGTCCCATCCCGAATAGGAAAAGATTCAGTGTACTAGGTCATATAATTTTCCTGTACTACTTGTATGGAAGAAGTTATGGGGTAAATAAAAATTAAACTTATGAAATGTTATTGGCAAGTATTGGGAAAGTTTGAATAAGGACCACAAAATCAAAATGTTCAGTAAGGAAAGACAAATGAGCTCACGATGATAGTACTGGTTCCCATTTATCAAGTATTTAGTACATATCAGAAGTTAGAAAATTGTGGCCAATAAGCCAAATCTGTACCACTGTCTTTTTTTTGTAAATAAAATTTTACTATAACATAGCCACTTCCTTCATTTGCTTATTGCCTATGGCTATGTTTGCACTACAATGGTAGTTGAATAGTTTTGAAAGGGAGTTTGGTCCACAAAGGACAAAGTATTTATCATTTGTCCCTTTACAAAAAAGTTTAAATACCTGATATTCATTATTTTTAAGCTGTATGTATGCAGGATGCTGTTTTATGCCCATTTTGAAAATGGTACAACTGAAGTTCAGTGACTTTAGATGACTCATCCTAGGCAGTAAAAGGAAGAAATAGAATTTAAACTCATGTATGAATAGCTTCAGTATATATATATTCATTGTATTGTA
The DNA here is from genome assembly GCF_030020395.1 of Manis pentadactyla. Classification (NCBI taxonomy): domain Eukaryota; kingdom Metazoa; phylum Chordata; class Mammalia; order Pholidota; family Manidae; genus Manis; species Manis pentadactyla. The sequence continues at coordinate 34,374,918 of NC_080027.1, forward strand.
CCATTTTTTCTCCCCAATTATATAGAAAAACTTAGGTAAAACAAATTTACTGATAGTATTTCTCATGCTTCAGATAGAAAACAAAACTCATTGATAGGATAATAATCAGTCTTGAAAGATTACAGGAAACTATGGCTATTTAACTGATCATAGATAAATGATATTTATACACTATGAGCAGAGTCTGAGCTACATTTTACAATCATATGTTTAACACTGATTCCTTCTTTGGGACAAAGGACACCTATAAGAGACTGTAATATAAGGCAGAAATGGATCAAGGTCAAAAACCATATTCCGAGTAGAGAGAAACAATGCAAGAAAGGCAGTGTTGTTGAAGAAATGACATTTTAATTAGCCCTTGGCAAATAGGTAGAATTTAGATGTGTGACACTGTAGACAAGGAAACCAGTAGGTGTGTAAAGAACAGGCTACAGTTCAGTTTTTCTAGAAAGTAGGTGGTGGGAAGTATTGCTAAAAATAAAAAAAGAACGTCATTGTCATAGAAGGTCTTAAATACCTGGTTTAAAAGTTGCAAATAAATGATGAGGGTTTACAGGTAAGATGACCAAGCATCTTAACTCACCCAAAACTAAAGCAACTCCTGGGATGCAGGGCTTTCAGTGGTAAAACACAAACAGTCCTGGGCAGGTTGGGATGGTTGAGCACCCTACAACTCCTTACACACACATGCTCACACACACAAACACACTTCTAGAGTAGCATATATTCCTGCACAAATAATATAGAACTGTAATCCTTCCTAATTCCTATGTTAATATTTAATAAAAATCAGAGAAAATGAGAAAGGATGAATTGACTCAGTTGGGATTCACCTGATAATGATGTGAGAATTAGCTGCTGAATTCATTATCAATTATATTTATTTGAGCAGATCCCAGCTTTACTGATAATGCAGTAAGATAACTATAGCAAAGGGTTACAGACCAGAGAGGCTAATTAATAAAACATCTTATCCTAAGAAAAAAAGCAACAAATAATCAGGCAATCTCCTTTGTGAATAGGTTTTAAGATACAGTTTTTTAATTAAATATTATCTTATTTTTTGTTCTATGTTAATAAAGAGTTTTCAATTGTGACTAACATATTGGGCATTACAAACTTTGATTACTTAAGGGCACTTGATACCAAACAGCATTTGATTTATTCATTTTTTGCTCATTTATTCAATCACTCAAGGGAGAGTTTTTGAGAGCCTACTAAATATGGGAGAAATCAAGATGAATAAGAAAAATTCCCTACCCTCAAGTAGCTCAGGATCCCCTCAAGAAAAGAGATATATAAACAAATATTAACAAAGCAAACAGGTTAAAAAATAAGTAGTGAATGTATGTCCAGTTTTGTGGAAGAAAGGGATTATTTCCACTTTAGGTGAGGAAGTCGGAGAAGGCTTCACAGAAGAGGTGATAGGTGAGAGGGGCCTGGACAGTTATTTTGATAGTGTCCAAATTTTGCTTACAGAGGAATAAATTCATAAAATAGGGGAGTTATATATGAGAGTCTGTATTGAATTAGCAGATGGGCAGCTGGGGCCTAATAAACCTTGTGAGATACTTACTGACAAAGTAGAGGAAGACAGTAAATCAGTGTAACCATGGAAAGGGTGTGGATCATGGAGAAAGGAATGTGAATGCCATTGCTAAGGGGCTACCACTGTGGACTGAATCTTGGGAGATAGTCAAAAGGATCACAGGTGTTCTGGAGCTGAATCAGAAGACTACGAATGGCAGAAGAAAATGTACAGTAGATGGGGAGACTTTAGAGTCTGTGAACCTCAGTACCAAGGAGAGATGGGAGCATGCTCACGCATTGCTGTGGCAATGACAGGCTAGTGTGTGCATTCTTAAGAGCAAGCTGACACTTTTTAGGGCAAGTAAGGGTTTGCTGACTTCATGACCTAAATTCTGCTTATGGGTATATATTCCAAAGAAAGTGTTGTGCAGATTTATAAGGATTTTTTTTTACAACTTTGTTTACTTTAGTGTTATTTGTGATAGCAAAGATTTGGAGATATCTCTGTGGGTGCCCACCCATAGGAAAATGGATGGATAAAATGCGGAGGAGTTAATGCAGTAACTAGAAACCATACCTAAAAACATTGAAGGATCTGAAAGCATAGTGCTTAGAACAACAACAACCATGGTAATAGTAGGTAACAGAATGACATTTCTAACACAATTTCATTTTTATCAATGAAATATACATGTCTCTAAAACAACAATGCAGTCAGTTTTTCATAATGGAATATATTCTTTCCTAAAAGTAATCTTTCCATTCAAAATCTTACAGTGAAAACTGCAGTGCTTATGAAGAAAATGGGTTTGGGAACAACACTCAAAAATTCCATTAGTGACATTAAAAAGATCAGAATCTAATGAAAACCGCAGCACAATTATTATACATGCTATATGGTTAAAAAAAAACATATATACTATAATATGTACACACTTCAACTTTTATGTTGAAAAAGACCAGGAGTGCTCTTGGGAAAGTGGGCATGGGAAGGGTCGCAGCTTGAGAGTTATTGTGAGGTGCTGGAATGACACTTATGTGAAATTAGACAGAATGTCATAATGCAGATATAACGGTATATGGCTCATAACATACATGGTGAATTAAGGTAGCTGATAGATGTTTGAGGAGAGTGTATGTGTGTTTTGTGTATTCCTGTGGGGTTCCAGGAAGCAGGGTACACTTTTCTTCATTCACCTGGTATTTCTCCTGGATGGAATTATATGTAAAGTGAATTTGTGTCATATTTGAAGTGTTCTGTCAGTGGCATCAGAACAGATTCACAATTACAAACAAGCGTTATAGCAGAGATGGCTCTATGAACTCCTGCAGACAAATGAGAACACGGCATTACGAGAAGAGAAAATACCTAAGTATATAAAATAAAGGAGACTTTTATAAGCCAGCGATGATCATCGATAATGTTCCTGAATTGAGGATTATGATCAATCAAGCTCTACTACTTTAACTAAGAGAAAAATACATTTAAAAAGTGGGGACCAGAGGTCGATGCTATATAGGCAAGACGAGCATTACAGGGAAGAGTCTGTAAGAAATTCCAGGGTGCCCGAGATTGCTTTCATGTGGAGTGGGAACTTACCAAATGCGTTTATAAAAAACAAAGAGAGGGCTGCAGAGGACCTTAAATCCAGGTATTTGGCAGTGAAGAATGACATTAGAGATGGAGGAACAGCATTGCAATGGAACAGAAGCTAAACAACATGATCGTATACAACTAGAGACAGAAAGACAAAGAGGATTGAAAGAAAAAAATCAACACAAATAGTTGGTAATAAACAGGAAGTTGATCTCTAAATCAGCCAAAGATACCAGTCTGAGTAAGCTCCCTTGCATTTCGAGCTCTGTGAGTGGTAATGCCCATATATCCTTACCAATTTATGGCCCACTGAAAAGAGCGAGCAGATTATATAGCCGAAAATCATCAATGCTAGGAAGCTGTGGAGAATACCCAATAATTTAGTGACTGACACTTGGATTGATCACAGAACACAGAGGGATGGTTATGCAGGAACACAGAAACTGTAAAAGGAGATGTGAAAAGTAGTCTGCAGAGGAAATAAAAATTGTGAATTCAAGGACAAAAATGAGAAACCAGCCTCTGGATGGTAATGAACAATAAGATAGTTGATGGTAAAAATCAAAGGTGATAATGAATCAGTTTTACACAGATGAATATTCACTGGGATAATATAACTTAAAAAGGAAAAAAAAAAAGTGTATTCTAGAGATTGAAGGATCCTGCAGTTGGAACAGACAAGCTAATATTTCCCCTTTGAAATGATATAGGCTGGACTAAACATAGAAATATGCACTCCAAAGTAAAACTAGAGCATTTATATTAAAGGCTACATGTAATGCCAATGGGATATAAAGACTAGAGGGAGAAATGAAGGAGATAGGGCACCTACCGAGGTCCAGGTAACATGATGCAGAGGTTCAGTGATTACCTGCTGAGTTAATATGATTCTACTTGGGTAATCCCACTCTCAGCTGGGATGCTCCTTACCTTTCAAAATCCAAGTAACATTGAGTTTAGCTCTCTTCACCACCTACCTGGGCCTGTGGACATGCAGTGCTTCTCCTGATATATTCAAAAATTCTAATGCCACTTAAGTGAGTATCTGCTCTGTCCTGGGTCATCTTTGTTGACTTACACATGAAACTCAAGCTCTTCCATTTTTCTAACATCGACAATCCTAACAAATATGTCAGTCTATTAGACTGTCCTTAAGATGTATAAGTCAGGGAAGGATTTACTTCACACAATGCAAACAACTTAAAATGGAATTTAAGAAACCTTGCTCTTACCTTACCTAATGCTCCAGAGAGGAGTTTCATACAACTTTAACCCCAGTAGGCTTACTGATTCCCCACGAGGACCTTCTGTTGCTCCTCCTCCCCCTTTCTCTTCTCAATTCTTTTCTCTCCTCCTCTATGTCTAGTTTAGGTGGAGCATCTTGTCCTGCTTGCCTGAAGTTGTGGTGACAATCCGCTAACAGCCGTTGAAGGAGGTTCAGCTGGGTTAAATGACATATGCAAGATCACAAACCTAAGGAAGATGAGCCAGTATTCAAGAGCTGCTTTTGTTGCTAGACGTAGAAGCTTATTTTGAGTGTTCTTGGTGAAATAGACCTAGTGCCAAGTGTGCCTGTCAGTTAACTATGGAGCTGCCTGCAAGTCCAACTGGTCTCCCACACTGTACAGATGAGGAGACTGAGAGTCAGAGTGTGAGCCGCTTCCTTAAGGTCAAAGTAGTATTCGAATATGTTTATGTTTTCTGGGTAATAGAGGCAAAGGAGAAGGGAAGGCACGGGCAAATATTTAAAAAGGAGAGTCTGCTGTAGATACCATTTGATGATTGAAGGGCCACAGGGATTCCATTTTAGTGGGATAATTTACTCTAAGTGTATGCAGAGCCCTGTCTGTATTTTTATGTTTCCTAGTTCATGAAATGGATGCATTTTTCACTTTCCTACTTTCTGTTCTTTGAGTTTTCTGTCTATTGGGAGGTGCAGTTATTTTTGGATTATGGATGGTAGCAACAAAGAGGATATCCTCACCCTGATTTGACCAACTGTTTTCTCATTTCCTCTGAAATCCTGGCAGTGTGAGGACAGTTTTAGACTTGCCTGTCAGAAAAGGGGTCTTTGTTATCAATCTCTCTCTGCATGTGCAGGAGATGTGTGGTGAGAGAAACTGCTGTCTGCAAAAATTGCTTTTAAGGTGGGGAAAGATTATTTACATGTTCCCGTCTTTAGAGATTGGCACTTAACAGAGGTCTGTGATAGGCCGGGGTTAAACTAAGTAAGTGAAATGTGACAAGCCTATCACAGTACCCTGGCAGGAACCTCAGGCAGGCCTTTTTACTGCCCAGCCTAGGCCATATTTCTGGCCCCAGAAGTTTCTCGGGATCTTCTTTATCTTTCAGGCCAAGGCCATGGAATGAATATCGCTTCCCTCTTCTGTACTTTCCTGGCACTGCAGAATATGACACAGCCTTCTCAAATCTTTCCACACCACCCCTGCAGACCAGCTCAGAGGATCTTTTCACTTTAAGGGATTTACTGAAAGGTGCCTATTTTAGCAGCAACCACACAGCCTCTGGGCTCAAATCTCATCTCTGCCACTTTCAGCTGGGTGACGTTGGGCAAGTCACCCAAACGGCCTGTGCCAGTTTCCTTGTCCATCAAATGAGGTTGATGATAGTAGTATCTATCTCATAGGGTTCCTATGAAGATGAAATGAGTTACTATGTATAAGCACTTATAATAGTGCATGTTATGTAACAAATATTGTAGAAGTTCCTGTTAGATTAAAAATATAATATATAAACTCTGAGGATGAGTAGACGCAGACATCAAAAGTCAGGACTTTGCCAGCCCTGCAGGCCTGTGGTGGGTGCCCCTCCTCAGCTGCCCTAGTTCTTCCTGTCCTGATATGGCCCACTTTATGGAAATGCCCTCTGTTCACAACTAACGGCAGGCTTCGTGAGTGAGGAACTCTGTCTATCCTTCCGTTCTTTTATCCCCACTGTGTGCAACTGCATGATTAACGGAAGGGCCTTACTATTTCAGTCATCTGTCCACATTGCCAACTCACTTTTGCAAAAGTAAATCAAAGGGGGATCAGGAGTCTGTCCCTGCTTTTTCCTTTTTGACGTACTTAAACAGAAATGCCTCTTTCAGCAGAAACCCCTTCCCCATTATAAGGAAAGAAGCCTTCCAGTAAGAAAAACAAGACGTGAGGCCTCCCTTACAGGGCCTGTGTCAGTTTCTAGAGGATCCTTCCTGCTCGGGAATAAACTTCTTTCAGCTTTTCCTGTGGTGGTTTCAAATTAGAATGGATCAAGGTCATTCAAAAATCATATGTAACTCGTCCAGGGACCAGTGAGGTAGAACTGAAGTTTGGACATGGTTCAGGTTATTTCGAAGAAACTTGGGGATGAAAGATCTGGAGCTGCTTAAAACTGCCTAATTTCCCTGGGGAAACTGCTGGCAAGTGCTGTACCATTGGTAAGACCAAATAGCTTAGGCAATTTGGCATGGCCAAGACAAATGTGCTTAACAAGAGATAAGCTCATTGCCAGAGCCATCTACACTGGAAAAATTATAATAAAAATTTACAGTAAACTATTTTGCATGTAACTGCCCATGTGGTAAACACAGAATGTGAAGCTTCAGAAAGGGAAGTGAAAAATAATTCTCATTAACAGTAATAGTAAAAAATAGCTTTGAAAAACTAAGTGTAACACTTCTCAGATTATGTGCAGAATTTTTCACCTAGAGATAACTAGAGAAACACACACACACACACACACACACACACACACACACACACACACACACACACAGGTGTGTGTGTATTTATATTTCAATATGAGTTTTTATAATACACGGTTTACCTCAAACGACAGCAGTGTATGGAGTTCAGTGATAGAGTGACTCCTTCCAATCTTTCCATACCCATTTGTCCCTGAACTAGAGACACCCATGATTCCAGAACATTCCAGAAATGCTATGGAAAGAGTATAGTCTTCACAGTGATGCAGACTTGCCTTCAAACTCTGGCTCCTCTGTTTACTTGACATGTGACCTGAGACAATCATTATCTACGTACCTCTGATCTTCAGCTAAAGAACTAGGAGGTAATTAAAATTTTGAGCTGTCAGAGTAGTTGGGAGAACCAAATGATAAATATCACTTACATCACATACCTCAACTCTTTTCAGTTGGTAAGATCCACTAAATATTTCATGGATCTTCTAATTAATGGTGGAGCAGATATCCTAGAACAGTGTTTTCTTGGTGAGAGTGAGAATCTGAAGTGTTCCCCTTTTATTAGGTTTTATGATACCATTCCTTAGGTTCTTGTAACCCAAAGAGCAGAATACCCCCAAGACAAATGGACTCTCTTAAGGGCTGCTACCATAGCTACTTTATATTTTATCTTACAGAGCACCTTTCATGTAATAGGAAGCTAGTAAATATTTGTGGAGTGAATTAATTAAAAAGTAACAAGCCCGATTCCTCAATTAACAAGGTATTGTTATTGTATTTCCCTACACTCCACTGAGGAGGAAAAAAGCCCAAACAAGTAATGACAAACTAATATTAGAATTTAAGGAAATATAATTGTGCATGAATGTGTGTGTTAATTTCTTAGGTATGTTCTGGGGTGAAGACTCAATGCAATACACATTTCTTCTCTATTCTGAATCAATATCTACTCCAGATTATCAGACTCCATCTTTAGACAAGATACTCAGTTACTATAAATAAATAAATGCATACATTTACTGCTGTGAGAGGATATTGTCGAGGGCAAGAAAGGAGAAGGAATACTGGATTGGTACTTAGACATCCGAGCTCTGGTCCACCATTTAGCTCTGTGAACTTGGGTATGTTGCTTGCCCTCTCTGAGCCAGTTTTCTCCTCCATATTATGAGGACATTGAATTCGATAGAGTATCTATAAAGTATTTTCCAGCTCTAAAACCCTTATAATTATAATATGTGGCTAGAAATTTGGTTGTAATGCTTTAGAAACACATGGGACTGCCTGTTCTAGCACTTGACGAAATACATAGGAATAATATATATCTGTGTGTTTCTCTAGTCTATGAACTTCTTTAAGGCCTGGCTTAGAGCCTTGAACAGAATAACTTTTAAAGAATTACCTGATTTTCATTGATACTGCTCAAATATATCAAGAAATTTCCAAATTTGAATTGTGATGCAATTTATCTTTTAGATGAATGACAGCTAATGATAGTTTTCAAATGGCCTTACATCCCATAATTTTAAATGCACTTCAGGTACATGTAGTGACCCAGAGTGTTAAAATAAATGATTACAAATAGTTCAGTTGGCCGTTGTTCAAAGAGCATGGGTTTCCTCCTTACACTGGGGGACGCTCAGCACCTGTGTCTCCCTTTGAATTTGTTGCAGCCAACATTTTTATCTGCGACTTTGCTGAAGGTATGGTAGACAGTTCATCAAACACAGGGGTGACAGGACTCTGGGAAAGAGAGTGCATACGGTTTCTGACTGAATCATGATCCAAAGAGATTTTAACAGGCTATAATGATAAGACAATTTAATTCTCACAAGATGCAATTTAACAAAGATGGATGTTCTATCCAGAGATCTGAAACACCAGACATGTTTGGACAGGATCAGGGAGATAAGGCTTAGTGGTTACAAATGTAAAATATCTTATAGGTACTAAAATAATTACAGCAGTAATTCTAACAGTAGTGGCCATGATTTATTGAATACTTATGTGTCAGTCACTGTCCCAGATGCTTCAGCTCTGAGTTCCAAGACCAACACCTTTCCAGGATACAATGTTGGAAGACCTGTAAGACAACTAGTGATAGGACGTCCAAAATGCTACCTGATCTTAGAAAGAATTAAAATATTTAGGCAGGTGGAGCCCCTTGTTCTGTGCTAGTCAAACCTGGTTGGAATTTGTGGTTAGGTTTAGATTTCCCTATTTCATAAATATGTAGTGAGTATGTCACTGGAAAAGGTGAGGGTTCTCGTAAACCTATTTTCTGAGGATTAGTTGAAAAAACAGAGAGCTATTATTAAATACTGAACAGGTTACCATCTGAATGTTGGATTAAGGCTCTTTCATCTAGATCCTGAAAACAGAAGCAAGATGATGAGTGACAGGAACAGAGAAATGGATTTTGGCTTAATAGAGGGAAAAAAAATACTAATAGTGAATTCTGTTCGAATATGAGAGTTACTGCCAACTGAATGAGGAGCCTATTTGTTAAAGATACTCAGAGATAAACTGTACATTAACTGATAGGAAGAAACTAGGCTTGGATTGATGATAAATGTATCAAGGTCTATTTCCAGCCAGTGATTTATACCCTATGATTATGTATCAATGGAGAGTGCATTAGAGTTTCTAATCAAAAGCTTGTATTATCTATCTAAAGTTACTCTATATGAAACTCTGCTAGATATTGTGTAAATATAGGAGTGATATTGTGATTTATTATAAGAAATAAAGTGGTCTCTGTCCCTGTATAGTTTCTGGTTCACAGTTCCCCAAACCGTCAGAATTTCCACGAAGGGAGAAGGCCTGGGGGTTGAATCAATGGCCAGTGGCCAATGATTTAAACAATCATGCTTATATAAGGAAGCCTCTGTAAAAACCCAAAAGAACAGGGTTTGCTGAGCTTCTGGGTTGGTGAAGGCATGGAGACTGTGGTGAATGGTGAGCCTGCAAAGGGCTTGGAAGCTCCATGCCCTTTCCCCATACCATGCCCTATGTATCTCTTCCATTTGGCTGTTCCTGAGTTATATCCTTTTATAATGAGCCAGAGATCGAATAATTAAAATCCTTCTCTGAGTTCTGTGACCCGTTCTAGCAAATTAATTCAGAATGAGAAGGGGTTCTTAGGAACCTCTGATTTAAAGTCTATCAGCCAGAAGTATAGGTGACCAGCTGGGCTCCTGACTAGCAGGGGAGGAGGTTGAACACCAGTCTCGTAGGACTTGAACTCTTAACCTGTGGAATCTGATGCTCTCTCCAGGTAGATAGGGTGAGGATTGAGTTGAATTGGGTTGAATTCTCAGACACCCTGCTGGTGTCTGAGAACTGCTTAGCTGTACACGTGGAACACCACTCCCTCCTATACACTGGAATTGACCTCATAACACCAATTTAACAGGTACAATCCCTGACTGCTAAAATAACATAAGGTATTTCTGTAAATTGTCCACTTTCAATCTTCTTAATTTACTTCTCATCAATAATACTGATATGTAGACATTATTTTACACATTATCAAATAATAAAATTGACAAGAGAAGTTAAGCAACATGTTCCATATCATATTGTTAATTAGCAATAGGTACATGATTCACATGTGAATGATAAAGAATTTGAAATAATATATCTTTCTCCATATTTTCCTAAAGATCTGCAAATTAGGAAAATTTTTCAAAAGACTTCAGCTTTGGATTTTTTTAATAGTAAAATTCATGCATATTTATTGTGGAAAATTAGGAAATAAAATGAAAATAATAAAAAAGTAAAATATCATCCATAAACCATCTATAAAATTACTCTTAATATCACAGTGTATAATTTTGTGATATTTTCATGTATAAATTTCATGAATTATATACCTATATGATTAAATATTATATATAAATATTGCACACACACATATATATAATTTTTAAGATGAAATGGGACCAGCTACTACCTTGTGTTTTTGCCTTTGTCTGAAAAGAAAATTTTGTGAGCATAGTCTAATACCACTAATTATTCTAAAACATAATTTTTATGTGGTTCAGCCTGAAGAAATATTGCAAGGACATAAAAATCAATTTTTATTAACATGTTAGTAGAATCATTTCCTTCGAAGTGGAGACTTGTGGTCAGTCACTTTCGGGAGCAAAGGAACCTTTTGCTTTTCTACCCTGAGGCCGGACCCAGATGAGGAGCAGCTCAAAGAGTGCTTGGTTTCCCTTGACTCCCGGGCCTGCCCCACCGAGCCCCTGGCCAACACTAACCTGCTCACTCTGCTCCCAGCACTTTGGCCTCATTCTCTCCTGCAATTGCCACGTGCATTCCGGCCTCAGATCCTGAGCAGGTGGCGCTGCTGGTCTGGAAAGCTTCCCTTGGGTATTCATGTAGATCTCTGCTCTAACATCACTGCTTCAGGAGCTTTCCCAACTTGCTTCTCTGTGGCAGAACTTTACGTTCCTTTCCGCTCTCTGACACCCTGCCTGTACCCTGCTTGAGTTTCTGTGTCCCCTTTGCTACCTGCAGTTGTAATGCAGCTGTATTTATTCCTTGCTATTTTCCTTCTCCTTTATGAAGTGTAGGGGAGGAACACGGCTTCCATTCTGTCAAGAGCAGCCTAGAAGGGTGGCTGGCACAGGGGCGGCACCCAGTGTATGCTCACTGCGTGAGTGAGTGAGTAGCTGGTGTGGTACAAAGATTCTGTTTTATGTAGAGCTGGTTGGGAAGCCAGGAAAGATTTTGAGCCGCCTCCTAATATATTTTATTGGCTGATCCAGGAGATATTATTCAAGAGGCCTGGAGCTCAGCACAAAGGTGGATTTGTTCCTTTATATTGGAGTTTTTGAGCAAAGAACACAAACCAGAAGCTGTCCTGAAGGAAGGCCAGGAAGGACAGGCCAGGTTGCCAATATGAGGGGTCTGGACAGAGAATGGGAGAATGGGACAGAGCCAAAGGGAGGAAAAGCAAGAAGTCACTTCCCATTGATACCTAACAGGTAAACCTGGGAAAAATAACCAGGCCAGGTACAGGTAGGTGCTAACAGTCTTTCTGTGAACCTTCACACTTGGAAGAGAGGTACATTTAAATGACCCAGAAAGAGCAGAAAGAATCTAATTTTTATTAGAAGAATACTGGTAAGGCCATTCATTGTTTATGTGACACAAGCTTCAGAAGCTTTCTATTTGCTTGCATTTTTAAGATCCTATAAAAGAAAAATGCAGTCAAATTGTGATTTTTTTGAGAAGAGAGTTATCCATCAACATTAGAGTCTGGATGAAGCTATACGGTTTTCCTAAGAAAGACATTTCTGCAAAGGTGATAACACAGTTATCTCCTTGTCACGCAGTGTAATGGATAGCCTATTCAAAATTAATGGACTTTGGTGTGTAGTAGATTAATGCACAGTGTGCTCAGAGCAGAAACCTACCACTTCTGGGATTTCAACCCAAATTTGGAATTAAACTAAAGTGAAAAACAGAGGAGCGGCAGTGACCTCATGGCTAAGGATACAGTAAAAATAGATAGGTTTTACAACATGATACTGGTCATAAAATTAGACTTAACAACCCCAAAGTCCTGAAAGTGAGACAGAAGGGTGTTCAGAGGAAACCCACACTTCTTATCAGAGCCATCTTTTGTATTTATTTCATTACTCTGAGCTTATAGTTCCCATTAGTGGCTCTTCTTGAGTTCTCGTAAACCCAGTACCATACGGTACTTAAGAAATATTACATTTATAGGGCATTTCTATTGGTCCTCTATGGCCTAGATCAACATTGAAACAGTTTAATAGACAGAGGGTGGCAAGCATAATAAGAATAAACATACTAGCATATGTAGTCAAAAGGAGTGATCCTTTTCTAGCTAGATTATGGGGGAAGTGAGAGTAAAAGACAGTCAAATCAAAGAAAGGCAGAAAAGTGGAAAGAAATAGGGTGCAGATAGGCTGCCACTCATCAAGAACCTGGTGTAGAAGAAGCATGTTGTTTGTGCCCCGTGAGCAATGGATTGGGAGAAGAAAAGTATCTTTCTGTGATACTGGATGAGAACTCACCAAATAGGTGAAATAGGATTTTTCCCTTATTTCTGATTCCATAGCAGATAGAACAAGGATTTGGGAACCATAGAAATTTTGTTTCAGATCCTGTCTCTATTTGTTCTGTGTATTGTTTTTGAACAGTTGTTTAAACTCCTGTGGTATAACACTATCCATAGAGTGAAAGCAAGCAAAGCAATTTGTAGAAGCAGTGTGAGGAAGAAATCAGATAAAGTACGTTGGGGATGCTGCACGCCAACTGAAACAGGGCTGTCCTTGGCAGTGCTCCAGCTGTACCCTGCACAGTCACTGAAGGGCAGCCTTTGCATGGTGTAGGACACATTTTTAGCGCCCCTTCCTGACCCACACATCTTCCTTGAGCACCTTGAAGCAGCAGTGTTTTAAGTGAGGGGTCTACTCAACCTCACCTCTCAGGCGTCCACTTGAAGAGTGCGCAGTCAGGGTATTCTGCCATTAGTTTCTCATACATTGCAGCAGAAGCAGGGATGAGAAATGTGGGCTGGACCAACTTCTAGGTTGATGGCATTTGCCATTTCTCTCTGTCCAAACATGATTCCTCCCTCATTTAGTCAGACTTTTTGGGACTTGTTGGGAAGTGGTCCATGATGCCATACATGCTTTTTCACCCCAAGCTGAAATAGATGCCTGTCTCACAGGTTACCCTGGCACTCATCATTGTTCCCACAGGTTAAATCTCTCATGGAAACTGCTACTTTATACCTTGTGTTATTTTCTGTGACTCTTCCAGAAGATGGTGAAATCCTTAAAGCTCTTATTTATCCTTATATATTTACTTCTGGTATAATGTCTGGCACAGATATTGTTCAACAAGTGCTTGTTAAATGAATGAGTACACAGAATATTACATGCAAATATATTACATAATGGCCTTGAGAAAGTTACTAAACCCTTCTGTGTCTTAGTTTCCTCATCTATAAATGAGAGAAAATACATATCTAGCAGGTATGTTAAGCTATGTGAAACACCTGGCCAGAGTATGCACTCAATAAGTAGAACAATGATTTATTATTTTGATATTATTCCAATAATAATATTCAGATATAGTAAAAAGTACATAATTATTGAAATGATTTTTAAACATTTAGTGTAAAAGAATGCATGCCATGGATCCCCTTAAAGTCTTGAGGCTTCTGTCTCCCTACAAGATGCTCTTTGCCCTTTTCTCACCATAAGGATGCATTCCTATTTCCTCTTTGCACTCTGTCAAAAGTTCTTACCTTTATTCTGGTGGACAAATACAAATCCATTAAATCTAATGAATATCCATTGTGGTATCATGCTGCTTAAATATGGCTAATGTGACTGATGATTTTGCTTTTAACAGTGACTCTATGTACTCTATTTCTAAAATTTAGCAGAGCTGAGTATTACCTAAATACTCCTGAAATTCAGAGAGTAGCAGTTAAATTACTACCAACACGTGTGAACGTTGATCGTATAAACGATGAGGTGCTTATCACTCCCAGGGGTACAAACATGAGCATGGTCCAGTCTCTACCTTTGAAGTTCAAACATAGCCACTATTATGCTGAGAAGAGCCACTCACCAAGATATTCTCCATGACTGTGGATCAGATCTGTTGAGTTAAGAAAATGTTGACTGGGCAGCCTCCAATGTACCAGATTTGGGGCTACAGGCTTCGAAAATGGAGCTGAATAAGATGTGCTCTGCCATTATGGAGCAGGTAATTTAGTGATTAAGAGATACTAACATACTGTTGCAATATAGTGGGCTAAACATTTTAGGTGAAGTAAGCACCTAGGTTGGTGATCACAAGGGAAGAAATACATTGGACTACAAATGAGAAAGATCTTGAGAAAACAATGAACTGAACAAAGTTTGTTTAAAAAAACTGCTAATGGGCTCTATCACATTTTGGTCCTGGGTGAGAATCAAAAGGAATCTTGAATTCAATGCATAACATAGAGTAAGTACTCAGTCAATGCTAGAGAATATAATTGTAAATGACATTTACAACACTTATTATCACTGTTGAGTAATAATGTTCTAATATTGGAAATAGTTGAGAAAAAAGGGGCATTCCAGGCAGAAGGAATATGAGCTGAGATGCAGTTTTGAAAAAGCATGATTTCCATAAAGTTGACACAGACTGTTTTGTTGAAAGGGTAGAATCAGGGTGAGGATTGATGGAAATTGAGTATGGGCGGGATGGAAAACAGCAGGTAATTCATGCCAGGCAACCTAGATTTTATCCTGCATAAGGAAGTCTGGTTTTAAGGAAACAGGTGACTCAGTCATATTTATTTTTAAAAAGACTACTCAGAACCATGTAGAAGATTGATTTTAGAAGTTCAAGAGGAAATAAAGAATACTTATATGTCTGTTACAATGTTACAGGTGAGAAGTGATGAAGGTCTGACCTTTGGGCAGGGCTAGTGGGAAAGAAGCATAATGGGGACCACGGAGAGAGGACACGGGTCATTTATTTGATGATATGCTTGATGGAAATAAAAGGCAGACAGAAGGATCGATGAGAATACCAGAGTTTCTGTCTGGATGGGTGGTGTCATGGAGAGGGGCATAGTTCAGTTTGGGACATGCTGACTTTAAGGTGACCAGTGGAGAGGTCCAATCGGCATTTTCTTATGTTAATCTGGAGCTCAGGTAAGCATCACTTTTGAAAATAATGGCTTGGAAATCTTCTGTAAATAGAATAACAATCTTAACAATGGATGAGATTGCTTGTGCAGGGTGTTTAGATAAGTAGAAAAAGAGGGCAGAGCATAAAACACAATCGAGGTTTAGAATGTACTTAGGTAAGGAATGACTTTGAGTAGAAAATCGGCAAGATCAGAGTGGTCTTTAGGAGCCTAAGGCTGACAGCAGCCTACAGCAGTTAGGAAGCAACAGTTTTCATAACAAACAACTGGGGATCCTACCAAAATGAACATTCCCTGGCCCCACTAAGGGACTTGGGTTGAGTATATCTAGTATGGGGACTAGGAAATTGCATTTCCCAGCAAGCATCCAGAGGATCAGTTTCAGGAGGTTCATGCACACATGATATTAGTATGTGAATGGGAGAAGGCTGGACCCAGGGAACTTGATCATCAAGATACTGTGCCTAAGGAACTAGACATGAACCTCCTCTACATTTGCTTGGCAGATAACCAACAAAGGAAAATTCTACTTACCAATCTTCAGTTATTTCCTGAACCAAAAATATTGCTTAAACCCTTGTCAAAACTGCATATACCCAGAGCAGAGTTTGCAGACACAAATAAAAGTCAGGCTGGGGAAAATGAAGGAAATCCAATGCAATATATTTGTATTCTGTCACTGAGGCACTGTCTAATGTTGCTGTAACTATGATGTATAGGTCTATCAAAGCATGTGTTACCATGGTCAGAATTTCCCGACTGGAGAAAAATGATTAATGTAGAGATTTGCATTCGATGTGGGCTTGGACATCAATATTTCAGCTTAGGTAAACAGGAGCTTTACCTAATTTATTGGCTCTCATTATGGATGGCTTGTAGAAGCCAAATTCCCCCCTGCCTCCAAAATGACCTTTCATGCTCTACAAATCAATCAAGAAGAAGTGAAGCAAGTTGGTTAATATTTTAGGGAGAAAAAAAATGACTTCACATGTCAGAGACTTAATTGTTGTGATTTTGACCCATTTTGAAATTAGTTAACATTTGCTTCAGGCCTCTGACTTCATGCATTATTTATTTTCATCTTGGCCTCACTTAAGTCTCTCCATGTACAGTATGCCTATAAAATGTGAGAGCTTATTCTAAATACTGTGGTTGAATAATGGCATTACGAGGCATAAAATGGAAAGACCAAATGTGTCACCTCTACACATGTGCCATGCATACACACATACACACACATCATTTCAGGCCAAGCTGCTTTTGAGTTTATTTTAGCTGTCATTGGCAAAGTTTCTAGATGTTACAACCAGCATTACACAGCAATTTCACTGTAAGAATTTTATGTTGCAAAGTATTTCAGAAGTTAATCAAAGGGTAACAATGCAAAAGCTTATACATAGGCTTCCTGGATACTGGGGCCAGCCCATGCTGTCAGTCACTGCCAAAACTGTAGCACACAGGGGCACTTTGTGTCTTTTTCTCTCCTGTGAGAAAATGTTCCTGCCCACTAAGGTCAGTGTCTTTATGGCATAAATCTATTAGCCTGTTATTGTGGCACGAATCTCAAGAGGAAGGCAGCTCGTCAGCTGTCTGGCTCAGATGCATGGTCTCTGTAGCATGTTGCAGCAAACAGTCAGGCTCTGCACCTCGCCTCTGACTGTCAGCATCAGCTTTGGTCTATTCTATCATAACCTCTGTGTTCTGGTGAGTAATCACTTATTCCTGGCCTTGCAAATGACTCTCCCATTACTTGCTCTGTGTAATCATGAGAGAAGAGTGCTTTTGGAATCATTCAACAGACTACACTCCCCGTCAGCCTAGGTGCCCTCGGAGCTTCGATGGGGAAAGGCAATTCATGGGGACATTCCATCATGCCAGCTCTAGGAGAGGAGGGCTGGTTACAAGCTCTCACAGAAAAAAAAGAAAGAAAAAATGCTCAGAAACTCCCATGCATTTCCCAAATGTTTACCACCTTCTAATCACCTACCTTCCTTTTAGTCTTGACACTCATTTGAAGTTAAACAAAAAGCAGTGTAAAAACGAGGCTCAATCGCTGTTCCCCAGATGTACAGAAATAACTATTGCAGCTGGCTGAAACTAGGGCATTTGCATCTGCATTAGTTTGGATTAAATCTTTCATGGATTTGGGTCATTATTTATGTACAAAGGTAACATAACAAAGCATGTACATGTCCACAGCAGCTATTTTAAATCTTTAAGCAAGAATATAGAAATTCTGGAAACTACATCACCTCATAAAAATGCAGTCTGTTACTGAAGATGATTTTTATTACAGAGACTTTAGCTGAGAATCTACTTTGTTCACAGCACATTTTCTCTGTATGCTCAAACCCCACTTATCTTTCCAACTTAATTGTCACCTTCTCCTGAAAGCCATCTCCAGTGCCTGGAGTTAGAATTAATTGATATTTTCCTTTCGAGATTTGGAACCAAACTCATCTAGATGTGAATGTGATGCTCTCATCTCCTAGCACTGTTCATTAAAGTAAATGCTTATGGTATCCTAATGCCAATAGGAAGAAAGGAAAAAGAAAGGAAAATATATTTCTATTAACTCAGTATATAGTTTTAGGGCAAATACTTAAATGAAAATATATAATTCAGAAGCACTTCAACTTTGTTACTTCTGAAAATATTTTTAAATTCTTGCCTATTATTTAGTATGAGGCTTATCCATATCCTTGGATATTTTTTAGATGGAGGAAACTGTGAAGTCTTCTAAATCCAAATCCTGAACTCTCAAATCATACCCTGATTTTTCTTGTGGAAGACAAATCATCTTCTCTTAAATTCAGACTGCCAAATCACTACAGTACCTCAGTTTTCCTCTTGTTTAGAAGATCCCTCCCCAGGGATTGTTTTCCCTTTCTCTTAAACTCTGTTTGACCCTCCACCTGACTAGGATTTTCATGTTGTCTTTCTTTCCTTGTCTTAGGTCCATAAGGCTGATGCTCATCTATATCGAGAACTTTATTTATGGCTGAAAGCCTTAGATGTCTTGCTTCAAATGTAACATTTCCAAGACTGAACGTACTGTCTTTACTGCCAGAACTGATCTTCCTGCACATCCCATCTTGCTTAATGGAGCAACCATCATCCGCCCAGTCTCTGAAACCACAAACTTCTGTGTCTTCCTCAATTTCTCCCTTGCCTTCACTCATCATATCCTGTCAATCACCATATCCATCAAGCTTGACTCCAAAAATGTCTTTCAAATACAACATCTCTAGCACCCTTGCCATCTTTCACACGGACTGTTGAACAGCATTCATACCTTTGCCTGCTGCAGGCTCATCTCTCTGCAATGCCACATGCATCCTCTGGTTTAAGATTAAATGAACAAGTATGTCTGTGTGTGTGTGTGTGTGTGTGTGTGTGTGTGTGTGTGTGTGTGTGTGTGTGTCCCTCTCATCTTCAGGAAAGTTCCTTTTCTAATTTATCATAGCATTTCTCATCTGAACCTAACCTCCATCATAATCTTCCATCATCCTAAGTCCCTACCTCCTACCATTAAAAGCTCTGCATTTTCTAAAAACATAGCCTTCTTAAAATGTTCAAACATTGCCTGCCTATTCATTCCCCTCCAGCATATTCAGATTTCTCTACCAGGCATGCCTTCCTCTCTACCTGATGAGCTATAGCTCATCTTTGAAATGTGAGCTCTACGAAGACAGTCCTGACCCTTGCCACCCAAAGCAGAGTGAGCACTGTTCCTTCTGTGCTTCCGCAGAACTGGACTTCCCTCTATTAAAAATAGTGGGATCGGTTTTTAGGTTTCTTTTTCTTATCCACCAACTTGCAAGCCTCCTCAGGACGCAGCCTGCTGTTGTCATCAGTACCTTACAAATTGCCTCCAACTTAATTTTATTAAATAAATGAAACTTTAATTTTGTCTAACTCAAATCTTGATATTTCATTCTTTTTTTCTGCTTCCATTCTGGTGTAAGACCTATATTTTGTTCCTTCATCTTTTTTTAGCATTGGTTTTAGCCTTGATTAAAGCAAATGAACAAGATCACCATGCAGAGAGGATGGGGTGTCAGGTCTTCCACATATTTTAAATTCTCATCTTTTAATTTCTTCCTGTAGTGGAAAAATTAACCATGAAAATTATACTTATTCAGGCATTCTTTGCATTCAATGAACTCTCATCAGAAATATTATTTGTAGCAGGCCCTGTGTAGGACAGTTAAGTTGCATAAGTGATTGTAATGCCAGTAAATGTAAAAATCTATTGTTTTAGTCCAGAGTGTTTTGCTATTAAAGAAGTCAATTAATAACCCCAAATACTTCAGTCATTATTAATCTCATAGACCAATGAAAAGGATTGAAGGATATGGTCCCTAAACTTCTTAAAACTCTCTTCTATCCTGTTCTTCAACACCATGTTCTTATTACTAGTTTCTCTTACTCAGTAACCCAGAAACTAATTAACTAGCTCTCTCGCCTCTCCTTCTCTCTCCTTTTCTCATGTACCCTTTTCTGACCATCTGATGCTGCTGCCCCTGATATTCACTGTGCCACTACCATGCTGTGACCTCTCCACCTTAGTGGAGCATTTCCTCTTCCATTTTTCCACTGACAGTCAGCTTTTATGTCCCTGTCCTTCCTGAATCCATTTTCTTTCCTTCCAACTTTCCAGTTCTGTATATTCTCTACATTACTTCAATTCAGTATCACAAAAGTCTAGAAACTGTTTTGGAATGAAATAAGTGTGTTCAAATGTAGGGGAGAAATATGGAGAAGATGAGGAGGAATCTACCTGGGCAAAGCCCCGTATTTTTTTTTTCTTTTTCAGCTAAGGAGGATGTGTGCATGCCTGTTAATAGTTTTGTGAAGTCAGAAATTAACACGTGGTCACCTCCTTCACACACTGCAGTATGATGGGGAAGAATGTACTAAACTATCAACTACCATTCTATATAAAAAATGCTATGATTTAAATTATGTACAGGGAATTCTGAGGTCATCTTCAAAAGTATCTACTTTAGCCCTAGTTTGGTAAAAACAGGAACAAGAGTATCAGAGAATGCTGGTTGTGATAAATAATTTTGAAATCATATCTTTAAGTTTGCTTGGTGGCTACATGTAAATGTCATCTGGAACTGGGAAGGGAAATTACATGAAGAATTTAAAGTTCAAGACTTACCTTAAACATATTGCTTGATGATCAGCATGTTTTTTATTAACAAATAGTTGATATACAATCTTATATTGGTTTCAAGCATGCAACACAGTGGTTCAACAGGTACCCATATTGTTAAATCTTCATCCCACTAGTGCAGTTACTATCTGTCAACATAGGAAGATGTCACAGAGTCTTTGACTATATTCTCCATGCAGACTATCATCTCCATGATCAACTTATGGTATGACTGAGAATTCTGCCTCAACCCCCAACTCCTTCCCATGTTAACCACCAGTCCCTTCTCAGTGTCTATGAGTCTACTGCTGTTTTGTTCATTTTGTTTTGCTTTGTTTTATATTCCACAAACAAATGAAATCATATGGTATTTGTCTTTCTCCACCTGACTTATTTATTTCTCTGATCATAATACCCTGTAGGTCCATTCATGTTAAAAATGGCAGGTTTTCTTTTTTATGGCTGAATAACATTCCACTTAGTGTATGTACCACATCTTCTTTATCTGTTCATCTATTGATGGACACTTGGGTTGCTTCGGTATCTTGACTGTTGTAAATAATGCAGCAATAAATGTAGGGGTGCATATATCTTTTCAATCAGGGATTTTGTTTCTTTTGATATTCCTAGAAGTAGAATTACTGGGTCAAGTGGTATTTCTATATTTAGTTTTTGAGGAACCTCCATACTGCTTTCCACAGTGGCTGTACCAATTGACATTCCCACCAATAGTGTAGGAGGGTTCTCATTTCTCCATCTCCTCGCCAACACTTGTTATCTCTTATCTTTTGGATAGTGACCATTCTAACTGGTATGAGGTGATCTCTCACTGATATGCATTTCCCTGATGATTAGCAATGTGGAATGTGGAGCATCTTTTCATGTGTCTCTTGGCCATCTGTATTTCTTCTTTGGAGAAATGTCTGTTTAGGTCTGCCTACCCATTTCTTAATTAGGTTATTTGTTTTTTTGGTGTTGAAGCATATGAGCTCTTTATATAGTTTGGATGTTAACCCCTTATTGGATAAACCATTTATGAATATATTCTCTTATACTATAGGTTGGCTTTTTGCTTTGCTGATGATGTCCTTTGCTTTATGGAAGATTTTTAGTTGGATATAGTCTCACTTGTTCACTTTTTATTTTGTTTCCCCTTTCTAAGGAGATATGTCCAGGAAAAAATTGCTCATGCATATGTTGGAGACATTTTTGCCTTTGGATTCTTCTAAGAGTTTTATGGTTTCATGTCTTACAGTCCAGTATTTGATCCATTTCAAGTTTACTTTTGTGAATGGAGTTAGATGATAATTTAGTTTCATTCTCTTGCACGTAGCTGTCCAATTTTCCCAAAAGCAGTTGTTGAAGAGGGTGTCTTTTCCCCATTGTATATTCATGACTCCTTTATCATATATTAATTGATCGTATGTGCATGGGTTTATATCTGGACTCTCTATTATGTTCCATTGATCTATGGGTCTTTTCTTGTGCCAGTACCAAACTGTTTTTTTGTCTTATACCTTGAAGTCAGGGGACATAATCGCCCCAGCTTTGTTGTTTTTTTCTCAGGATTGCTTTAGCTATTTGGGGTCATGTGATTCCATATGAATTTTAGGATTATTTGCTCTAGTTCATTGAAAAATGCTGTTGGTATTTTGATAGTTATTTCATTGAGTCTGTAGATTGCTTTGGGCAGGATGGCCATTTTGATTTAATTCTTCCTATCATAAGCATGGGATAGATTTCCATTTATTTGTGTTTTCTTTAATTTCTCTCATGAGTATTTTATAGTTTAAGAGTAGGTCTTTCATCTCCCTTGTTAGGTATATTTCTAGGTATTTTATTCTTCCTGATGCAATTATAAATGGAGTTATTTTCTTGATTTCTCTTTCTCCTAGTTCATTGTTAGTAATATGGAATGCAACATATTGCTATGTATTAATTTTGTGTCTTGCAAGTTTGCTAAATTCAATTATTAGCTCTAGTAGTTTTTTAGTGGATTCTTTAGGGTTTTCTATGTACAATATCATGATATCTGCAAATAGTGACAGTTTAACTTCCTTACCAATTTGGATGCCTTTTATTTCTTTGTGTTGTCCTATTGCCATGGCTAAGACCTCCAGTAATATGTTGAATTAAAGTGATGAGAGTGGGTATCTTGTCTTGTTCCTGATCTTAGAGGAAAAGATTCTGTGGGTTTGTAGTATATGGCATTTATTATGTTGAAGTACTTACCTTCTATACCCATGTTGTTTAGAGTTTTTGTCATGAATAAATGTTGAATTTTGTCAAATGCTTTTTCAGCATCTATGGAGATGATCATGTGATTTTTGTCCTTTTTGTTGATGTAGTGGATGATATTGATAGATTTTCGAATATTGTATCATCCATGCATCCCTAGAATAAATCCCACTTGATCCTCATGGATGATCTTTTTGATGTCGTTTTTGAATTCAGTTTGCTAATATTTTGTTGAGTATTTTTGCATCTATGTTCATCAGGGATATTGGTCTGTAATTTTGTTTTTTGTGGTGTCTTTGGTTTTGGTATTAGAGTGATGCTGGCTTCAGGGAATGAGTTTGGGAGTATTCCCTCCTCTTCTACTTTTTAGAATACTTTTAGAATGATGGGTATTAGCTCTTCTTTAAATGTTTAGTATAATTCAGCTATGAAGAAATCTGGACTTGAAATTTTGTTTTGGGGAATTTTTTGATTACCAATTCAACATCATTGCTGGCAATTGTTCTGTTCTGATTTTTTGTTTCTTCCTGGGTCAGTCTTGAAAGGTTGTATTTGGGAATTTGTCTATTCCTTCTAGGTTGTACAATACATAATTTTTCATAGTATTCTCTAATAATTTTTGTATTTCTGTGGTATCTGTTGTGATATCCATTGTGGCTATTCCATTTTCTTTTCTGATTTTATTTATTTGTGTACTCTCTCTCTTTTTCTTGATAAATTTAACTAAGGGTTTGTCTATTTTGTTTATTTTCTCAAAGTTCCAGCTCTTGGTTTTGTTGATTTTTTTCTATTGTTTTATTCTTCTGTATTTCATTTATTTCTGCTCAGATCTTTATTATGTTCCTCCTTCTACTAACTTTGGGTTTTATTTGTTCTTTTCCTAGTTTCTTTAATTGTCATTTTAGACTATTTATTTGGGTTTGTTCTTACTTTTTGTCATAGACCTCTATTGCTATGTATTTGCCTCTTAGAATTACTTTTATAGTGTCCCACAAATTTTGAACTGTTGTATTTTTTCTTTTCATTTGTCTCCATGTATTACTTGATTTATGTTTTGATTTGTTCATTGATTCATTGATTATTTTGAAGCATGTTGTTTAGCCTCCATGTGTTTGTGGGCCTTTTTGTTTTCTTTGTGTAATTTATTTCTAGTTTTACACCATTGTGGTCTAAGAAGTTGCTTGATAGAATTTCAATCTTTTTGAATTATTGAGGGTCTTTTTGTGGCCTAGTATGTGATTTATTCTGGAGAACATTCCATGTACACTTGAGAAAAATGTGTATACTGCTGCTTTTGGGTGGCATGTTGTGTAGATATGTTAAGTCCATTTGATCTAATGTGTTTTTCAGTGCCTCTGTTTTCTTATTTATTTTCCACTTCATTGCTCTGTCTTTTGATGTGAGTGGTATGTTAGAGTCTCCTAAAATGAATGAGTTACCTTCTATTTTCCTGTTTTATTCTGTTAGTATGTTTTACATACTTTTTACATACTTAGGTTCTCCTATGTTGGGTGCATATATATTTATAATGGTTATATCATCTTTTTGGGCTGATCCCTTTATCATTATGTAATTTCCTCCTTGTCTCTTGTTACTGTCTTCCTTTTGAAACCAGTTTTGTCCAGTGTAAGTACTGCTACTCCTAATTTTTTTCTCCCTATTGTTTGCATGAAATATCTTCTCAATCCTTTCATTTTTAATCTGTGTATGTCTTTGGGTCTTAAATGAGTCTCTTGTAGGCAGCATATAGATGGGTCTTGTTTCTTTATCCAATCTTCACTTTTCTACATCTTTTGTTTGGTGCATTCAGTCCATTTTATTTAAGGTAATTATTGATAGGTATGTAGTTATTGCCATTTTATTAATTATTTTCTGGCTGTTTTGTTGTTCATTTCCATTCCTTTCTTTCTTTCTTATAGGTCTTCTCTTATTTGATGGTTTTCCTTAGTGTTATGATTGCATTTATCTTTTTTAATATTTTGTGGGTATATTTTCACTGCTGAAAACTATTTAGTCTCAAGAACATTTCCATCTACAGAATTACCTGTAACATATCCTGTAATGCCAGTTCAGTACTTATAAATTCCTTCAGCTTTCATTTATCTTGGAAATGTTAATCTCTCCTTCAAATTTGTGCAATAATCTTTTTGGGTATAGGATTCTTGGTTGAATGTCCTTATAGTTTAATGAATTAAATATTTCATGCTACTCCGTTCTAGCCTGTAAAGTTTCTGCTAAGAAATCTGCTGATCGCCTGATGGGGTTTCCCTTATAAGCAATCTTTTTTTCTCTCTGGCTGCTTTCAATACTATCTCTTTATCCTTAATCTTTGTCATTTCAATTATTGTATGTCTTGCTGTTGTCTTCCTGGGGGTTCTTTCGTTAGGGGCTCTTTGTGCTTCCAGAGCTTGGGTATCTATTTTCTTCCCCAGACTGGGGAAGCTTTCAACAATCATTTCCTCCAAGAGACTTTCTATTTCTGTTTTACTCTCTTCTCCTTATGGTGCTCCTATTACATAGATATTATTTTGTCTGGACTTGTCACACAGCTCTCTTAGCATTCTTTCATTTTTAAGAGATTCTTTTTTCTCTGTGTTCCTCAGCTACCTTGTGTTCCTCTTCTCTAACTTCCATCTCTTTGATTGTCTCCTCTACTTGCAACAGTCTGTTATTCATTCCCTCCATTGTATGTTTCATTTCAGTTAGGGTATTTTTCACCTCTGAGTGGCTTTTTTCATCTCTTCTGTCTCTTTGTTAAAGTCCTCCCTGAGATCTTCAATACTTTTCTGCAGATCGGTGAGCACATTTATGACTTCTACTTTGAAATCTTTATGAAGAAGATTGGTGATCTCTCTTTCTGGTGTCTTATCCTGTGGTTTTGTTTGAAACATATCCCCCTGCCTCATTTTGTCAGGATTTCTGTGTTTCTTCCTTTGTATTCAATGGATCTGCTATGCCTCCTGGTCTAGGGCGTAATGGCTTTATGAAGAAGACATCCTGTGGTGCGCAGAAGCTCAAGACTTTACTATCCAGTGCCTAGTTCTCCTTTGAAGTGGAGATCAGTTACTCTTGGTGGTTTATGGGCAGGGCTGCCTTTCTGTCTGCCTGCTGGCAGTGGTCTATCTAGTTGAAGGCAGTTTGCCTCAGTTGGATCTTTGTGAGCAAAGCAGTGGTGCTTCTGTTAGGATAGTTGGTGAGTCTGCTCTCTGTCTGCCCTGCAGAGATGGCAGTGCCACTGGAATAAGGAGGTGGGCAGGGCATTTTTGGGCTCTGGGGTGCAGACTGAGGAGGAAGGATTGCTTGTGTCTGGCTCCCTCAGTCATCTCCCCAGTTGGACTGAGACAGGGCCATGAAAGCTGGAAAAGCCTCCCTCTGCCTGCCAGGCAGCAAAGTCTGATACTGCTGGGCAGGGCTGGGCAGGCTGGCAGGTGCACAGGGAAGCCCCTGTGGCTGAGCCAACAGTGAGGGAGAGGGAGCATTTGGGGCTCCCAGGAACTCCCAACACGTCAGGCTGAGGGTGTGATGGGGAAGTGTCATCCACCTGCCCTTTCTCATGTGGGAAGAACTTATCCAACCCTTGTCTCTCTGGCACCCTTCCCACTGCTAGCAAGTCTTTCAAACTGGCACCTGTTTTGGTTCTCAGCAGGACCACTGTCACATGCCAATCCTCCACAAGCTGCCGGAGTCTCAGCCTCCCATAGTGTTCCAGCCATCCTAGTGTTCAGCCCCACTAATCACCAAACTCAATGCAATATGAACTCATGTTCCTGAGCAGATCTCCAGGGTCAGGGATCAGCATTTTTATTTGTAATACATTAGGAATATTGGGGAGATACTAAATTGGATGGATTAAAACTATTGTAGTATTCCTTGCAAATCCAAGAATCTTTTTTCTCTTTCTAGTGAAAGTTCTTGTGCTAGTTTGTCCTCTCCTGTAATCTTAATGAAGATTGATTTCTAATACTACCATTTTGTATGTCTTAGCATTAAATGTCTTCTTTTGAAATGTTACATAAGCCATGAAGAACAATGATATTAAAGACAGAAAAATATGTTAGAGGTTACAAATGTAGTGACCTTTGCAAATATGTATTTGTATCTTATTGTTTGACATTCTTGGGATATTAAAATAAAACAGTCATCTTAAATCATAATAGTTCAAATAGATGGCGGGCATAGAGTTCTAGAATCAAAGTGAGCATAGAGTCTCCACTGAAATTACTTTTGCTATTTATCCTTTCATAAAGAATAATAACAAAGTATATCAATCATGATTAATTCTACATTTCTTTGAAAAGATCATAAATATAGTCTAAAGGAAGTCTTCTCTATTATATCATTTTAACATATGTATCCTATTGCATCAGAATGTTTTCAGCATTCTGTCATGCTGAGGAAAATGTTCTTGCCCATGTATATGATTATAGATTCAGGATTAGATTCATCACTTCCATTCTAGTGTGAATTAAAGTTGCTTATTAACATTGGGCGATACCTTTGGAGAAGTCAAATCTTGGGAGAACATGCACATTTTGCACTTGCTATCTCAGAGGCGTTTTGTAATTACACTGGATTCATTTGTGAGACCCCTCCCTGAGCTAACGAGGTAGGATAATGCTGTGGCTCTTTGCCTGCAGAAAATTGAAGTTAGAGAGATTAAATAACTCTAAAAGGACTCTTGTTTTTTCTTGCAAGGTCATTTCTGAAGGCTAGACTAAATGTGGGTCTAAATTCTATAAGTGTTGTTTGAGTCACTTGATAAGAACTTCTCTTACTGCATTTTTGTTCTTTTCCTGAATTATGGAGTGAGATTCTGTTATTCTGGTTTTTTTGTACTGAAATAATTGAACTTACCTGGATGCTTTTTGCTACACATTTTATTTTCAACTTTATGCTCTACTCATTCTGCTCCTATATTTCCCCTTTTCTAGATAAATCAACATTTTCACTGGATTGATTGGACCAAAAAGGCAAGGCTGAATGAGGTAAGCCCTTTGGGGAGCTGCTATTAACACCCACATATTATAACCAACAATTGTGTGGTGAACCTAAATTTATGCAATCTGGCTTCACAGTGTGGTCAAGACTCACCTGCTGCCCTCCTGGGGCAGACTCCCACCAAGAACTGAGTTCAATGAACGAAACAGTACAGATGGTTAATGCAATTGCTATTTTGTTCCATTGGCCCCAAATTAGTCAGCAAAATGGAGCACTGCCTACGCATGCTGAAAATACATAGACAGTTTCTTTGGGCTGGTTAAGAATTGTCAAGTAAAGGTGAGATTGTAAAAAAAAAAATTGCTGGGCCAGGATTATCACTGAAGAGTTTGTCTACTGTCCTGAGGAAAGAGAACCTGGTAAAGTGCATGAAATGTCTCAGTATGCTTCCTAATAGTTTTGGTGGACAGATTGCCTGATATTCTCTTCAGTCTGCTGAGTAGGAAAGGTCTGGACACAGCATGTGCTTTGAAATTGATTCTGTATCAAGGGAAATAAAAATGGATTGGGCAGGGTTAGAATAAGGCATAAGTCCAGTGAATGCTGGCTTCTTTGATAGAATCTGGATTTTGGGAAGAGCCATAAGTACTAGATTGTTTTCCTTACTGTCTTTGGTTGTAAAATTGTGTTTCTAGTGTAAACTATATGACTTTTCCTTGAGGCAATTAGGAAATATATAAGTAAAGTTTGTAAAATATTTATGCCTGCTGATTGACTAGTTCAATTTGGTAGATTCTTTTTAAAGAAAATCATTAAGAACAATTACTAACATTTATTTTAATATTTTTTAATGTGAAGTTATTTATAATACTGAAACATTGGGTAAAAAATAGTCTACTACCCCAGAATTTGGGCTTGTTAAATAAATAATGATAGCCTCATGCTGGAGTATTATGAAGTTGTCAAGTTTCTGATTTTGGAAAGTTTTCCACCCCAATAGAAAATATTGAGGCAAGTACAAAAAGCAGTATTCAAAATTATCCGTATTGGGTATGACCTCAAAAATGTGTAGAAATTAGATGGAAAGAAAATATAGCAATTGGTTAATTCTAGAATGCAGATGTACTCCCATTTTAACATCTCTGAAATCATCATGTGTCCTACAATTAAAGGCACCTTGCAATTACAATTGGAAGCCTATTTTTCTTTATTAGTGATACATAAAATAATGTTGTATCTCTCCATCAGTGACACCATATATTTGAAAAACAATAAGTATGCCAATGTAATAAGGTCAAATTTCATGGAGTGTTATAATATACACTTTTTCCACAATGAGTTTTTATTGTATGTCCATTTAGAAAAGAGGCAATTCTAAACTGATCTGTGACATTTTGCATACTTTGACCTACCAAAATTTTAGTTTAACCAGGATCATTTACTCAATCCCCTGAACAAGTTCCCAGGTTCTACCTGGGGTGAAAAATTCATGTGGCATTAAATTAATTTTGCACCATAATTTTGTTTGGAAACCCAAAATACTTACTATTTATGGACTTCTCCACCTTCCATCAGCATGAGTCCCTCAATCATCCCAGTTCAATCAAGCCTGTAGTTTCAATACACCATCAGTTTCTCCTCAAATCTGCATCTCTTTCTCCTTTCCTATTCAGTCTGTTGTTTCCTACTGCCATTCTTTATCAACATACATAAAACATGCTAACAAATACGCAGTATGAGATCTGGGGCTAAATGAGAAGGGTGTGGCTTAGTATTCACAAAACCTTAGGTTTAAAATCTTCTGTCCCTTACTGACTGTGTGACCTTCAGCAAGTCACTAACATCCCTTTAACCATTTTCTCATCTGTAAAATGGAAATAATACCAGTACCAGTTTCATAAAGATGTTGTACAGATTCCAAGAGCTAATGTGTGTAAAACAATAGACACATGTTTGTAAGTACAATAAACATTCATTTTGCTCCTTCTCTTTTATTGCCATGTGGTTTTCCTAAATGGACATGACCTTCCACACTGTCCTCCAAGGGGATGCTCATCAGCTTACCCTTGATTCATTTCAAGCCTTGGAGACTTCCCCCCATGCTCTTTGCTATCCAGGAAATCTTGCTAA
The DNA here is from genome assembly GCF_030020395.1 of Manis pentadactyla. Classification (NCBI taxonomy): domain Eukaryota; kingdom Metazoa; phylum Chordata; class Mammalia; order Pholidota; family Manidae; genus Manis; species Manis pentadactyla. The sequence continues at coordinate 34,404,913 of NC_080027.1, forward strand.
CTCCACTTCTTTTTTCATATAAAAATTCCTTCTTCAGAGGTCTACAGTTTCCAGCGTATACCCTGCTGTCCCCTTTTCTCAATTCTATTATCCTTACATAACCAAATTAACTCTCTTGAATTCTTGGCTGACTACAGCTCTGTTGAACAATTACATTCTGTTTACCAGCTCTTACAGGGTTGAGTCAGGTTGGAAAAAGTGAAGAGAAAAGACTGCACGCGATGTCTCAGGACGCTTTCTACCCATTTTGGTGGACAGATTGCATGATAATCTCTTCAGTCTGCTGAGTAGAAAGTGTGATATTAAGAATAAGGTCTTCTAGTAGAAAGCAATGCCCTGGAGTAGACAAGGTGGACCAAAGAAAAGTAGGTTATCTCTAAGTGGCTATAGTACAGTCTCTTGTACCTGGAGGTCTGGGACCTCCTCATAATAATAACTCCCTCTTGTCTCCATCACTTTCCAAACCACAACTGAGAAGTGTTAACTCTTTGAGACCTTATTCACTGCCCTCAATTCTCTGTTTCAGATCTCTTAATTTTCTAATTGTTTTAGGACCTCAGCATCCTAGCCACAATAAGCTGTCTTATCTCCTGGCCTTCACTTTACTTTATGTTCTTTCTTAACTAGGTTGGCCTTAATGGTTTACCCTCTAAGCCTACTTTCTCCTACCACACCCATCTGATTCAACCCTATAGTCCCTTATTATTTGCTTAAAGGTACTGCTTGTATTCAACCTCTTAAACATTCAGATCACCTAGCTATGAGAGTATGCCTGGCTTCATTCACTTTTTTCAATAAAATTTGCCCTCAGTCTCCTATTGCACCAAAGATCTTGGATAGTTCAGGTGAAAACAGGGAATCAGGAGAGCATAGCTCTCTCTCTCTCCCTAGAAGGAATTGGAAAACTTAAATAATGCTGAATATAAGAAATTAAATAGCAATGTTCCAAGGTACATCTCTCCATGTAGGATGGAGTGTCATGGTGCTGTCCAGTGGGGAATTTCATTTTCAAATCAAGCTCCTTCCTGGCAAAGGGAGTTTATAACCCTTTCTCATTACTGAAAAATGCTGACCCCAGAGAGTAAACTAAATCACACAAACAGTGTCACAAAGGACTTCACATGAGTTCATGGTTAACAGTCCACAAAAACAGAAAAATGTACGAATTTATGAATAAGGCCCTCTAGGAAGAACCAAACATCCTGGGGCAGCCAAGGAGCAAAAGAAACGTGGGTTACAAAGGAACAGAATGTCATTTCTGGACAGAGTAGACTTAACTCTCTTATAATCACAGATGGTTCAGGATTACTGCTAAATTCCTTAATGAGGAGGAACTAGAATTTATTAACAAAGCCTACTGAATAGACTTCAAAGTAACCTCATGTTTTACTTACAGCTGTTCTAGAGAGGCACCATTCTTTAAGCGAAGACAAGCAAATGAAAACAGTAAATGCAATACATGCCATGAAACTGATAACATTCTCTGCTATTTTATTCGACATTGTCAGGCAGTGCAGTGAGCACATGGATTCTTCCATTCTGCAAGCACCTCAGCAGCAGACACTGTTATTCCCTTTTTTTTTTTTCAATCAGGAATGCCTGAGTCTCTAAGAGGTAAATTAGCTTGCCAAAAACCCCAAAGCTAGTAGCACATAGTTTTTGGATTTGAATGTAATGCTATTTAGCAATACACACTGAGCTCTTACCCAGAAAGTCACATTGCTTTGCATAAGGAGCAGATGAGCACGGTGGAGATAGGAGTTGCTTGGGCTGGCTAGGAAGGGTGAGGAAGAGCTGGAAGGCTTGCAGAGGTGGTAAGTGCAACGGAGCTGAAAAGGTACCCAAAGAAATAGCAATTTCTGCCTCTGCATTCCTACTGCCTCACAGTCTCTGCCCGTGCCTACTCCCACCTGGTACTGTCTTCCTGCTCACCAATATTTGTCCCCAGGAGGCCATACCAATCTCCCCCACTATCCTGCTGAGTAACCTGTTTGTATTTTTGTTATGCAGTAAATATATTTCCCCCTAAGGCCTCCTGGCACTTCTTCCCTTAAGAAAAGGAGCTACACCTTGTTTCCTGCTGCAAATGTGTGAAATGTTATTGTGTTTACTTTTCGGGATTGAAACCAATCACATACAAAAATACCTTTTTAGGGGAGAAAGATGTCAGCTCTGCCTTGTATTCAAATATCCAATCTTTTCTGACTCACATTGAACAACCTTGAGCAAATCCTTCTCTTTTTTTGCTTGTGCTGTACAGCAGCAGTGAAAAAAAGCTGCTCCGAATATGGTACAATCACTCAAATATTAAAGCTTTTTACGCTCTTTGCTTCTGTTCATTCTTTCCTTTTGATCTAACAAAACTTCTTAAATTATAAATTAGAGAATTGAAGTTTCCTCCTCCCCACTCCCCGAGACAAGGGAAAAATGTATGACTTCAAAAAACTGTTATTGGGGTAGATCAGCAGACCACATCAATATTATCATTTGGCTTGTGGCATGTGATACCCTTGATGCCAGGGTTCTTGTTCACAGAGCCGAAGAATGAGCTTCGCAAACCCTCAAGGTAGGAGAGCCAGGTAGAGCCTTTTATTTAGAGATAAAGTGAGAGGACAGATCTCCTGGCTCATGCCAGGAGGGGACAAGAGTCTGTGGTTGGCTCATTGTCTAGGGGTTTTATGCACAGTTGAGGATTTTCAGGAATGGGGGTAAAGGGCTAGAGGTGCAGACTTGCTGAGTGGTCCCAGAATGCTCATTTTTTATGAGTAACAGAAGAAATTCACTGCTCTGATTCTTTCTCAGGATAGCAATTTCCCTCTGGGAGTATGTCATTCAAGACTGCCTGCCCTGCCCCCAAGGTGGGCTGGGTTGTTGCCTGTTTGCCAAAGTGTGTTAAGAATCTTACTTCTTAACTTCTTGGGCTGTTTATAGTTGGACTTACTTACTAAATTAGTCTTTTCCCTATGTTGCAGATTACTTGATTAGGATCAGAGAAGGAAATACAGCACATAGGTACAGTTAAAAATAAGCTAGGCCTTCTAGCAGGCTATGGTAAATTACAGTGTCATGATCTAAACTGATACAGTAAAGTCACGGGTTATGCTGAGACATTGCGCTTTATCTGCAGAACACTCAAACATTCCAGGCCCAGTTGCTCTTGGCCTTTTGAGCTTTCACTGATCTCATGAAGATGTCTATATTCCTAGTCTGGTATCTTTACCTAGAGAATTAGTGTGACTCTGACTTTGCATAATGCTTAACACAGAGTTTCTATAGGGACTTCTTTACTCATTGTTACATTGTTCTGACTGTAATTATCTTGCTCTGCTTTTTCTCCGGAGGCCCTCACTCTACTCTGCCTAAGTCCACAGTCACTGTCTCACCCTGAGAAACATGCCACATTGAAGATGATTTCTTAAGGAGGTGTTTGTTTTTAAGTACAGTAAAGTAAGCTAGTTGTTCCTACTTGGAAAATGAAAATATACCTCCAAAATATACCAGCCATTTTACAACATCCAACTCTGTTTGCCTCCTGAGATTTTCTAGTAGATTAGCTAGTAAATAATTAATTCTTGCCCTTGAAATAAATGAGAGAAAATTGGTACGAAGTCAATCAAGGTATACTATAACAAGGAGGATAAGGATGGAATTGTGTTCTGAAATACAACTAGCTAATCATTTTAAGAGGTTGTCTTACCTATTTTTTAAATTTCTGATATGTAAGGGTGTAGCCTCCATCAGGAAGCCTTCCTTGGCTGTGTTGCCTCCTGTCTAGGTGGCTGTCTTCTGAGCTCTCCTGTCCTGATGTGCATTTCTTTGTCAAAGAACTTCTCTCATTCTATTTTAAATAAGCATTTGTCTCCCCACTGGGCTCTGAATGCCTTGAGAGCAGGAGCCACAGCCATTTCTTCTCTTCATCTACTAGCACAGTGAGGGGCGAACTAGTTACTCGGTACATGGTTTGGAAATGAACTGACTTGGCTGCGCTTTCAGGGAAATATTATTAATGATGGGGCACTTGTCCAGGATGTTTTCCTTCCATTCAGTGACATTAGAGGAAATTTTAACATTCAAATAAAATGACACACAGGAAAACAAGACTGAGTGTTTCTTACCTTCCTTGAGCCAAGAGACAATGCTAAAATCTCATAAACTGGCCCCAAATATGCTCATATTTGAACAAGAAACATAGTAAAAACAGGATGTTTTTTCTCACTATATCATTCCTGAGCCAGAATGAAGAAAATAATACAAATCTGGGGAGTTGACAGCACCACATAACTATGAGGTGGGGGCGAGAAAACAACAATAATAACATTAACAACCACACACACAAAAAAACCTTTAAACGGTCTTTGCAAGGTGATCTCAAGCCTTTGGATTTTTTCCTGTGCTTTTTTCTTAGTTGTAAAAATATTGATGTGGAATCCACAGTCCTGGCCAAACAGCTGTATACAAGCAACGTCAGCCATCAGGACAAGATGTGACAGTAACAGTGATACTTCTTTATATTAAAATAGCCCTTCACAGCTTACAGACATTTTCACATATAATATCTGAGTTCATCCTCATCAAAATCTTGTATGGTGGAAAGATCATCGCTTACCATCTTATCCCCATCTTACAGATGATAAAATGAATACTGAGTACCTCCCATAGGATCATAAAACTGTAAAGATCAGCCATAGCACTCAACAGTTGTGGTGATGAAAGTCAGCTTCGAGAGGCTCCACTGTCATTAGGGTGGACCCCGCCGTCTCAGTCATTCATTCCAACACCGTGGCTTGATGTAAATAACCAAGATTTGTATTTGACATAATAGTAAATAGAAATTTAAGACAAACTGCTGAATTCCTACAATCCTACAGTATTTTTGAGCATCTTTTATGAGGTAGGGTCATACAGTAACTGTATAAAGCATTAAAATAAAATCATTTACTGATCTTTCTTTTATATAATTGCAGAAGAAAAGTTATATTTGAGCTTCTCACAAAACTCTCCAGGCCAGCATTCTGATGTCCATTTTCTACAATATATCCAAAGTAACAAAGCTAAAATATGTCAAAGCTGTGACTTGAAACCAGTTTGGCACAACTCCAAAGCCCATTTCATGGCATTATCCTGCCTCCCTGAAGATGCAGCAGGGGGTGTTTTTTATTAGCATGACTCTTGGAGAACCTGAGTAGGTCTTTAAGGCAAAATATGAAACAGAACACTATTCCCAAGTAGTAGTCATTATCAGCTCATAATTGAAAGCAAACGTGGAGAAATGCTGGTGTCTCCTGTCACAAAAGCTGTCTGCAGACATGTGGTGAGGTTCCCATTCTCACTCAGTAAACCCGATGTGTTTCTTCCTTGCTTTTGTTTCTTTGAAACTGATGTCAGCTTCATTCATGGTAGGAAATTGGTTGTTCCTTGTTATAAAAATCACACGTTTGTCTCACCTGTTCAACTGAATGTAAAACGGCAGGACCTGCCTCCTGGCAATTTTACATATGAATTCTATAAATCATGTCAATCTGAAGATAGATTAATTTGGTCAAACATTATAATGATGGGTTCCTGTATGTCAAGTACAGGATATGATAATAGAAAGAATATGGGGCCTCAGGACCCAGCTGTGTTCTCTTTTAAGCTAAGTGACCTTGAAGAAGTCATTCCTTCACTCTGAACCTTGGTTTGTTTTCATGTTATTACAAAGATCAAATGAGACCTAAAGAACTATAAATATGCAGTTGTGTTATCATTATCAGCACCTTTTTCACTAACAAAACACTATTAGGGAAATATCTTTTGATGGAAGAAAGAACAGTGTTCTCACTTAACAAGACTTTTATGAACATTCAGCTCAGTTTATCCACAGGAGGAAATAGAAAGGACATTGAAGAAAAGAAATCTTCAGGAGATTTCTGCAGGATCCGGTCCCCACTTCCCCTCCCTTGTTCCTCATTGCCTAAAGGTCGCCTCTCCCTTTCTCAGTTCATTTCATCTCTAATCCCCTCAGGCCAGCTAAAGGATAAAATCAGTAGTCTTTTGTGCTCATAGCTGTTTTCGTAGGCTGAAGCTTAGAACTTAACGAGCAGTTGACACAACCTCTCAGGGTAGATTCAGAGATGTAAGGAAGAGAGTGAGACCACATGGGCTGTGGCCAGATCACTTAGAGGCCAGGGGGTGGCAGACCATGAAATAAAGATCACAGGACTGCAAGGGTAGTTGGAACTCTGCTCTCACAATTATATATAATGAAAGCTTTTCCACCTTCACTATTGTCATTTAGACAGGGGACAGATCTGTTTATCTTATATGGTAGGGATTATATGAATAGTTTATATAAAATTGTTTTGAAAATGATACAGTTCTAGACAAATGTTATTAGTAATATCCCCGTTCCCTTTACCCTCATTCTTTCCCAGATACAGCTTATTGAAGAATAGGTTGCTTTGCCAATACTGAAAAGCTCACTACTTATCAGGTGTGATTCATGGTCTTTCAAAAGAATTAATTTAATCATCACTTAGCAAACTCTTCCTGCAGATTATTAACATACTATTCTATATTCCTTGTTAAGTATGTCTTTTTTTTCTACCCTAAAAAATCAAGTACAATAATATCAAAAGAATTTTATCATTTATCCATTTATTTGTCTTTCACTTATGCAGAAATATATGGAAAGCCTACTATCTACTAGGTATTATGCTGAATTTTACAGAGGAAAGAATCAGCTAGTGGCAATAGCCAGAATGGACATGAGGGATTGCTGATGTCACATGATACTGCTATTACACACACAAAACCATTTTTGCTTAGACAGTTCTTTTTCTCTCTTCTTTCCTCTCTTTCTTTGTTTCGTGAATGATTCATCTCTGAAGTTGGGATGACAAACCTACCTCATGGAGGTTGTGTGGACTGCTTGAGATGATGTAAGAGAAGTCCTTTCAGTAGTTCATGGCCAGGAATAATTGCAGAATAAGTGGGAGTAGTTATGGTACAAAGGAGGTGAAAGGTATTTGGATGCATCGAGCACTGTCTTTACATCAGGCCCCTTCCAAAACACTGTGCATTTTATATTATTTAATCCATAAATATCATGAAATTATATTGTCATTCATCATTTCATCATTATTATCCTTGGCATCCTAACTATACAATCCCTACATTATATGAGGAATTTGAGAAGCAAGGAGGATATTTAACTTATTCAGGGTTACTTGGCAACTACATGGCCGGCCTAGGATGTAACTACACATTTATTTGCTTTCCTTTTGGGAAGAATTGTCTGGTAAATGACATCCCATATAGTCGTACCTCCTCTCTCAGGATACTTTTGCCATGTTCTTAATGTGATATTAAGAATTATCACATATATGTTTTATTAAATTTATATGGCTTTGGAGTCAATCTTCTTGCATATTTGTCTTATTCTTATGGATCTGTCCTATGCCTCCTGTAAATGTAGCCATGTTTGATGATACGGTAATGACAAGGACTCAGAGTACTTGTTGAAAATGTAGATCTCAGATAAGTATTGTGTTATGGTCCTAGTATATGATCACTATTTGTAAACTATAGATCTTTGGGACTATAAAACTGATAGTCCATGAATGCCCAAACTTTTGCAAACATTAGAATCATCTGTGGGACAGATTGCAGGACAACACTTTCAGAATTTGGGATTCAGTAGGTCTGGGAGGGAGCTCAGAGATGTGGCATTTCTAAAAAGAGCCTAGGGGATGCGGATGTCCGGATGTCCGTGATGGCGCTTTTGAGAACCACTGTTAATGACCATTTTGCTGCAAAGACTGCATTGTAATACATAATGTGTTTTTTTTCTAACTCATAAATTTCATCAACTAATGAGTAGTTGGGAAGATTTTTTTTTTAACTGTTAAAATACTAGGCTCTGAAATGTTACAGCAGCTACTAGTTCTTACATTTGCTTGTTCACTGTTGAAAACCATTGTCTTATTGAAGCTAATGATGAGAAGTCTAGATATGAAGTCAGAAATGGATCTCAACCTGCATTTTTACCACTTTAAATTCTAGACCATCTAATAGTCAAAGGCCATGATTGGTTATTTCAGTCTATGAGACTTTCTGGAGTAAGAGAACATGTCAGTTAAGTCTAGATTCATGGCTTAGTTCCACTGCATACTGGTGACTTCATCCCTCTGAATATCAGAGTCTCTGTCAGTGTCTGAAAACTGGAACCATACATTGGCCTGAGAGCACTGTGAGCATTAATGGAAATGATGTGAATATGACCAGCACATGGTCAAGAAATCTTCTCAAGAAATGTTCAGACCAATAAAAATCCACTCAACATTGATACCTTTCACATTAAAGAACCAAGGTCTTTTTAATCCCTTTACCTGTTCAACTCTGACTCATTAGTAAGATGAATTTGGAATTTAAAAGATGTCATTTGCAAAGCTCAGGATGCTGGCTGTCTTAATTTTCTTGAACCTGCCTTTGAAAGGGTCTTGAACATGCAAGAAAATGGGAAGATAGCAAGCTCTAAGAAATCTAAGGTATTATTAAATATTTTCCAAGACATTATCTTTCTTCTATATACTTTGCTCTTCTGTGTCTTTGATATTTAAATCTTAGAGGAAAAATAGGAAAACATAAGTATTTTCCCTTGAATTATGTTTAAGTTCTAAAGAGGAAGAGGATTTTCTCATAAAATAATAAAAGAATCACATGTAAAATAGCAAAATGTTAAGATTAGTCAAATAAAATGATTATAAACCAAGTGATAGGTAATGCTGTTGTTCACATTTACATATAGCAACAGCAATACCATTTATTTGAATATTTGGGCAGCATGTTACACCTCCAAAATATCTTCCTTTGTACTATACTAAGTAATAATCTACAGACACAAAGCAAGTATTATTTTACCCATTTTACGAATGAGGAAACCAAAGCTCAGAAACACAAAAATTATTAAACGCAGGCAGCAGGCATGAATTCTGGTGAACAGGTTTGTTTCCTTTTTTTGTTAAAAACACAGTCATAAAAATAGTCATGATATTTTAATTCTACTACTCTAATGTATCCCCCATATATAATGCAGAATCAACTCCAAACAACTACAGCTTTTCAAAGAAATGTTTTATAAGGCGAGTTCATTATTTTATTTTAAGGTCTATTTTATTAAAAAATGAGCATTATTCATGATGCTGGTCCTCTACGAACCTTAACTAAAGACATAACAGATTAGAAACTGATAGTCCATGAATGCCTGCCAATTCTGTGCTAGCTACTCCATGCATAGGCTATTTTGTTTAATCTTTATACAAGGTTGTCATGTATTATCCTGATTCTACAGATGGAGTGACTTAGGTATAGATGAGGAAATGCCTTACCCAAGTACACCCAGGGATAAGGAGAGACAAAGTATAAGTTGGAAGTCTGATTTACGTGACTTGGAAGATAGTATACTTTTCTCTTACTCCCAAGAGGAAGACAAATGATTCATCAGGTTGACCTCCTCCCAGCCAATTCCAGGTGCACCGAGGGACCTATAATGCTTTTACAGTAAAAGCAAGCAGGCTTCCCTCTATCCTCTTATTTCTCATGAAACAAATAGCGTATTGTTTCAAATATACGCCACCCCAAGGGCATTAAGTGCAATTGGGAAAAGAGAGAGAGAATTGGGTCAAAGTAGAAAATCAGTTTAGGGGCTGAGAGCAACCTTACCAATGGATGCATTCAATGAAAACTAGGAAAGTTAAAGTCCCATGTCTTCCAGAAAGACAGATAAGTCATTCTAGTTACAACTGGTTAAATCTAGGAAGGGTTTTCCTGAAGAAAAAGGTATTATTTTTAAGGATAATTGGTTCACTGATCCTGAAAGGAAGAATTTTCTCAATTTTTCATCTTCCAGAGAGATCTTTGAGTCACTCTGCAAACCAATTCCTGAATGGAATTGAGACTAGGTGAAAACAGTAAGGGGGCTGACCACTAGGAGCACTATTACCGTTTTGTGAGTGCTCTGAGGCTCCAACGAAGCAAGCAGGCAACCAGAGCTGCTCCTCCTTGCACACCAACAGCCAAACCTTTCCTGTGTTCTTTGGGGTTGCTTTGGAATTAGTTTAGCATTTTGCTTTGTAAGGTTGAAATAGTGAAAGAGGCATAGCTCTGGAGACAGACATAAAAATCTTTACATCTTTGATTGCCACTTACCACCAGAAACCAAAATTCAAATCCACACTTATGTGGCTTCAGAGTCTTGGCTCTTTCTTTGAAACCCCCTGTGTCAAAAACAGACATTTCTTATCATCCTGTTGTGATACCTGATATACCACATTGGAAACAATTTACAGTTCAATAAGAAAAGGAAAGCTAGTACTTACTGGGTACCTGTATACCCACCACTCTGCTAGGTACTTTCATATATAGTTTATATAATTGGTGCCACACACACACACACACACACACACACACACACACACGTATATAAGTATTTTATATAATTGATATACTAATCCTGCAAACAAAGATTAGAGGTATTAGGGTTATCTAGGTAATGAGTTGCTACTGGAATTTGGTTTTCGAGAAACTTGATTCCAAAGATAAAGTTTGTTCTACTATAACGTGTGGACTTAGTATCAATCTTCCTCTCAATTAAAAGAAAAAGAAAAAAAGAACTACTTTGGTATAGAAAAATCTAGAGCAGTAAATCCATGAACGATCTCTGTAAGTTACGATTTTGAAGGTAGGGAGAGTTCTTCATTATGTACCACACTGCTCTTGATGCGCTGTGAATGCGCAAGCAATGTCCCAGGATAATCATTTAGAATTTGTTAGCCTCTGGAGTCTGTCTGAGCCAGCACATGTCTATAATTATGATCTTTTACAGTTAACAGGTCAAGAATCTTGCTGTTACATATATATATATATATATATATGCACATGTATTTCCCAGGAAGTCGATAAATGACAAATTGGAATGGTTGGCTTCAGGTTTCCTGCTTCTCCTTAATTGCTTTTGTTTTTCTGAAGCAATAAGACTTTTCTTTTGATTTTTGATCAGGTGTTTAGCAACATGTGAATCAATATTAATAATACTTGGCAATTTTCCAGCCCATCCCCCATAAGTCCTATTCCCTGTTCCCCCTTTCCAACCACAGAGGAGGAAGTGAAGTCCAAGGTGAACATAAAGGAGTTCCTTGGGATTGCGGATGTGGCAGGTATGCTCCAGGGCCTACACACCAGTCTTTTGGTTTTCTGATCTAATTAGTTGGTTCCTCTCAATAATACTGCCAATTATGTCTTTCTTTCTTTTTACAGTGTATATATGAAACGAGAAAGTGTTCTGGTGATCTAGAGAAGTAAGACAGGATTTAAAGGCCCCAGGAGAACTAGCCACGCCACTCATTGCAGACAGTAAATGGCAGGGCAAAATCTGGGGTGAGAACAGTACTAGCAATCTTTTGTTTGTTCATTTGTCTTTAGTTCTAGTCATGACTAAATTATGCTGGTTTCATACAGTTGCAAAGCAGAAACTCCCCGACACATGCGTCATATGTTGTCCAGCTTAATGTGTTGGGGTGAGCATGTATCTGTATGTATCCTCTCATAGTTCTGATAATTGCCACGTGGCTTAGCCTCTCTGTTACACCAAGATGATACGTTGATGAAACAAGAGTCACTGACAGAGAAAAGGACAAGTTGTGAAATGCAGGACATAAGATCCCCAGAGGTTATGATAAACCATGTGTTCTGAATGAAAACAACATGCAAGTTCAAAAGTTTGAACTGTGTTATTCAGAAAAGCAGTTATGGAGTTCAGCTAGTTATCGGCTCTAAAAACACCTCTTTGTGATGAAATGCAAGGATTCCCCAACAGAAAGTAAACACTGTCATTCAAAGCACATCTGTGCAGGATGAGAGAAAGGCTGTGAATAAGGAGGACACTAAATAAGAAAATGAAGGACAAAAAATGGGAGGGAGGATCTGAGGGAAGGGAGGGGCCCAGGGGGAGTACTTGTGAGTGGGGTTGTGGAGTTAAACTAAAAGCCCCATCTGGAGAAGAACACCAAAAAAGGCAAGCTAGTTAGTCCATAAGCATGTGTCAATCATGAGACAGAGGAAGGTAGGCCTGACCTCCCAAGGTGTGAGTGCAAGAATCACAGTTCAGATCATATCACTTCTGGGGTCCTTGGCCTTTGTTTGCACCACCACCCCCTGCAAGGATTTCTAGCTCCTCTGTCAGTGAGTTTGGCTTGGGACACAATCAGTCAGTATCTGTTGAAGGAGGAGGAATAAGGGATAAAGACAGGGAGGGATGGAGGACAGAACCAAACAGGGGATCAAAGAATAACAAGTAGCATCCATGGAGAGTTCATTACGTACATTTTCCTTTCCATAGACTGTGACATAACCATGAAAGTACTGCTGAGTGTGCATTATGGTTTGGCATGAAGAGATGTTCATGACAGAATGAATGAGGAAAAGCAAGTTCAGAGCAGCATTGTGGTAGCATGTTTGTTGTTTGTTTGAGCTATGTATAGAAGAAGTAGGGAAGTACATTTAACATAATGTCAACTGTTACATTTCTTTCAGTGTTTTTCTCTTCTCCTTTTAGTATAATATCCTTCATAACTTTATGATAACAATAGCAGTAATAATAACGAAGGTGAGATGTCTGAGAGCAAAGGGAAGTGTTCTGGGTAAGTTCCAGCAAGAGGCTGTCACACCTGGGTCACACCCTTTAGCATCTTTATGTGGCTGGATATGCTCTTTCACGTCCACAGTGACCAGGAAGGATGCTCACAGGCATTCTTTCACTTTTGACCTTTTTCAGGTTGCAATCAGGTGTTCTTCCCCACCCTCCAGGTGGAATATGTTCTCCTGCCTCAGCATTTTCATTGCATTTTAGCCAAGGTGGAGCAGAAGGGGAAAAAGGAAGAATGTTGGTAAAAAATGAGTCCCCTTGTGAAGAAGTGGGCCTGGTCCCTGCTCAACCCAGTTGCTTACTAGTACAAATCCCATGGAAATATTCAAAACCACTGATTTTACGAGTATCCCTGATATTAGAGAATCATCCTAAATATTTCAGGCAATTTGGCTACTATATAAAGTGCATGTGAAGCACAAATACCTTTTAATAAATAAATGAGTGAATGAACAAGTGAATAAATGACTGAATTCCAATTTGAAATCAGAGGTCCTGGATGCAGTTCTACTACTAACTTTAATGTTATAGCTCTGCTGTCTTCCAAATTTTGGAACATATTTTGCTTGAAGATTCCTAAGAACATTTTTACATATTATCTCATTTAAATCTCCTGACATATGTAAAAATGTTCTTTGGAAACTTCAAGCAACATAAACATGCCTGTTCCTTGTCTGGAATGTAGCACCTTATACTTTTGCAATAATCATTTTCCTGGGTGCATCATTTCTTACAATAAGATTCTAAACTCCTTAAAGGTTTCGTTGTAATCTAGTTGAAAAGTGTCTTGTTTTTTATCATATCACCTTGCTTCATAATTGGTTTCCAACAAATACTTTATTTTTTTAATTTATCAAACACTTCCACAGCATCCAGCACTGTTATAAATGTTCTCTCTCCAGAAGTAACTCATTATCCTCATTGCAACTCTGTGAGACAGGTACTATTATTATCCATTCATTGGAGATGAGGAAACTAAAGCACAGACAGGCTAAGAAACTTGCCCAGGGCCACCCAGCTACTGAATGATGGAGCCAGAGTTTTAACCCAGGCACTCTGACTCCAAAGTATGAGACAGCTTTGAAGTGATAATTATTATTGTGTCCCCAGAGTAGACAAAAAAAGGACTTATTTGAATGAATAAGATAAATAATACTATTTATTAAGCAACATTTTATGCCAGACATTCTTCTGAGTGATTTATATAACTTATAAATTTTTTAAGTATCTAATATTTTAAAGAAAATACCTATATCCTTATTATCCTTCTATTCCCACCCCCACAGGAAAAGATCGTGTAAATTCTCATGAAAGGGTATTTCCATAATATGTCTTTTTTATTAAGGGACATTTTAAAGGGCATGATCAGGTTTTGGATGGTAGCATGATGTAGACCAGACTGATTTAGTCCATTTCCACGGGGCAGGTACTTGTGGGGGAACTGAAGACAGAAGAGGCAAGTCACATCATTCGTCTTGAAATGTTAAGAATTTGTTTTATGGAGGTATAGTTGATATACAATATTATATTTGTTTCAAATATACAACTTAGTTACCCATATTATTAAATCCTTACCCAACTAGTGTAGTTACTATCTGTCAACATAGAAAGATGTTACAGAACCATTGACTACATTCTTTATGCTGCACTTCCGTCCCTGTGACCAACTTATATTATTTTTATTAAAGTATCATTGATATACAATCTTACATTGCTTTCAAGTATACAACACAGTGATTCAACAGTTACCTGTGTTATTAAATCCTTGCCCCCACTAGTGCAGTTACTATCTATCAAAATAGGAAGATGTTACAGAATTGTTGACTATATTCACCATGCTGTACTACCATCCCCAAGAACAACTTATATTATGATTGAAAGTTTTGTGCCCCGTTATCCCCCTCACCCTCTCCATCCCCCCACTCCAACTCCTTCCCCAAGGAAACCACCAGTCACTTCTCAGTGTCCATGAGTCTACTGCTATTTTGTTCATTTTGCTTTGTTTTATTTTTAGATTATTTCATGCTGCTCTGAATATTTCCCAGAAAAGTTAACAGAGGAAAACAAGTGTATTTGGGGGCTCTACTATATTTAGACTATTAATCTGAACAGATAAAAGGATGGAGTTTGGAATCAGACAGCCCTGGGTTTAAATCCTAGGTTACTCTTTCTAATGATGTGTGTTCATAGGCAAAGAACTTCTAGTCTCTCTGTAAATGGAGATTAATAATACCTATATATTGCAGTTATTACAAAAATAAATGCAATCATGCACCTTAAAGGGCAAATGAGAGTGCTAGGGAGAGGAATGGGCATCTGCAAAGGGTCAGGTTGAGAAGAGTAGTCCTCAAGAGGCTAAGAGCTGGCGGGGGAGGGCGGCAGGAAACAGTCAGCAAGGATCCTATCCTGCAGAACCTGTTGGGCCCTGGTAAGGACTCCTTTTGAGAGCAATAAGGAACTTTGAAAGGTGTTAAAGAAGGAAGTGGCATGCTCAAAGGTGTGTGTTTCTTAAGAACTCTTTGTTCAAAGTATGTGAACAAAAACGGTAGCCTTTTACTTGTAATACTTGCCCATCTGGATTTCCTACTAAGTGTTAAGCATATTTTTTTCTCTTATACTTCCCAGTTGATTCTATTACTTTTGAAAATCATCTTAGCATTTCAGCTAACCCCCAAACAAAAGTGAAAAAAGTCACTTGACTGGGATAAAGCATACGCAGCACATTCTCAGTCCATGATAGTTTCATTTCTTTGCAGTTATCTGGTAGTATTTAGTTTATTTATGTTAATTTAAGCTCCCAGACTTCAAAGTACATTTCCTTGGGGGAAATCCCAGAGTTTTTTTTAGTATTTTTAATGTTAACAAATACACAGTCTTATCCATTTATCAAGTGTCTAATATTTACCATATTATCTCTTAGTATAATTAACCCTATGAAATAAATATTATCATCTTGATTTCCCATAGATCAACTTTAAGTGGATTCCAAAAGAACACATTCTAATAAGAGATGAAAATGAGAATCGAATCTAAGTTGGGTAACTCAAACATCCATAGCATTCCACTGAGCTGAACTGCCCAGAATAGTAGCTGCTCAGTAAACAGTCGTTAAATCAGTGGATGAACAAATTTTAAGCTCGAGTAAGTGTCTTTGCTCCCCAGAATCATTAAAATGCCATTTTAAAATCACACCATACATTCTCTACCAATTAAGGTACATTTAGCAGAATATAGTCTGTTGAGTTTAAATGGACTCACTTGATTTTATTTGGTTTATTGTCATAGGCAAAAGTATGGCCCTCCCTAGAGTTTTAAATAATGGTCCTAGTTCCCCCAATTACCCTACCTAAAGTGTCGCTAATCAGGGAGTAAAAAAGGAAAAAGAACCTTCTCCACAGGAAAGTCATTTTGTCAGGCTGGCTATTGTAGATGGAGTTTATTAGTAGAGTGCAACTGGTAACGAAAGAAAGGCTAACATGGATGACCTTTCTCATTAGTCACAAAGACTGGAAGGCATAGAATTGTTGAGAAACCTTTCCAGCTTTAAGAATTGGGAATTAAACCCTTACACTTAGGAAGCTACCGTTTTGAAGCAGAACATTTCCAGCTCTCTTTGGCAGCAGATGACCAGTAAATGTGCCCAGCTTCTGTTTCACATGTTCACTGACAAAGATGCTGTCAGGATTGGGAGGGTGGCAAGAGTTTGTATGCATCTGTGCACGTGTGCATGTGTGTGGTGTGCCCTCCGTTTGCCTCTCACACACTAATAATTGTATTATAATGATCCAGTGGGTTTTGTTCACCGGTTGCTGCCTGGAATACTCACCTGAGGACTGCAGTCAGCAGGTGCTAGACACCACAGTGTGGTTATGGCCAAAGATGACAAGTGGTAGATTATTTATAGTCTTGGTCTCTTTCATCTGTTAGGCTACAGGTGTCTATCACATTGTCACTCATTTATACCTCCCCTTGAATGGTAAGGGAAGTGACACTTGTTAAACTCTGAGTATTTGCTGGCTATAAGGCCCTTTTTGTATATCACCTTACTTAATTCCCCCAACAATTCTTTAGTTAGGTTTATTCCTGTCTTACAGATGGGAAATGAGGGCCCAAATGTTCAACAGATTAACTGTGATCATAGAGCCAGTGAAGCTGAAATTTCGACTCAGGACCCAGGTGAGGAAAAAAAAAATCTAGAGATTTTTGTGAAATAAAAACATAATTAATGGCCTATGTGGTATGACCATTCAACAAAATAATATGACTTTACCTCTTTTAATAGCTGTACAGCATCCAAATGACAGATTCTTATGCATTATGATCTTGCAGTGAGCTACACTGGAAATACTGCTTTTGATTCTGGTAGCCATATTTATGAAACAGTTACAGACTTCTGAGTGTGCAGAGGAAGGGTTCAGAAATTCTACGACAAGAGAAATTTTTTTTATAAACTCCAATCATAAAATACCTTAATCCAACATTCTCATTGGAGAATTGGATGCCAAGGGCAGAAGAGTTCATTCTTAGGCCAAAGATCGCTGACCTTTCCACCACATCTAGTGATGATAATAAAACAATCTTGCAGTTTTCTCAGAAGAATTTGCACATCTCAGGCTGATTTTTTTTTAACCTTTTTTTTTTTAGACATTTTTTTTTTTTTTGAGAGGGCATCTCTCATATTTATTGATCAAATGGTTGTTAACAACAATAAAATTCTGTATAGGGGAGTCAATGCTCAATGCACAATCATTAATCCACCCCAAGCCTAATTCTCATCAGTCTCCAATCTTCTGAAGCATAACGAACAAGTTCTTACATAGTGAATAAGTTCTTACATGGTGAACAATGCAAGGGCAGTCATCACAGAAACTTTTGGTTTTGATCAGTCATTATGAACTATAAACAATCAGGTCAAATATGGATATTCATTTGATTTTTATACTTGATTTATATGTGAATCCCACATTTCTCCCTTTATTTTTATTATTATTATTATTATTTTTAATAAAATGCTTAAGTGGTAGGTAGATGCAAGATAAAGGTAGAAAACATAGGTTAGTGCTGTAAGAGAGCAAATGTAGATGATCAGGTGTGTGCCTTAGACTATGTGTTAATCCAAGCTAGACAAGGGCAATAAAACATCCACGGATGCAGAAGATTTCTCTCAAAACGGGGGGGGGCATGAGGTTCTAAGCCTCACCTCTGTTGATCCCCAATTTCTCACCTGATGGCCCCCCTGCAACTGTGCCTGTCTTAGGTTGTTCCTCCCTTGAGGAATCTTACCCGTCTCTGGCTAACCAGTCATCTTCCGGGGCCATACAGGGAAATGTAAAGTTGGTAAGTGAGAGAGAAGCCTTATTGTTTGAAAAGGTTAGCTTTTTACTTCTTTGCAGATTTATGCCCTGTGGCTTCTATGCCCAGCATTTGTCTTGAGGTATCTTTACCACTTGGAGGAATTATGATACTCAGTAAATTCGATATGAGGCACGAATTCTATTTAAGGGTTGTAATTAGGAAGGAAGAAGAAAAGCTATAGAAGTAGCAGACGGAAGAAAACATGGGAAGATTGATTATTTCTTTGACATATCTTCTTGTAGAGTAACTTAAGCATGTATAGGTTTTAAACTACTAATTAAATTGCACACACACATAAACATAATAGGAATACAATTACATAACCAATGCAGACCTATAATTACCAGCCATCTCCAGTGAAACCAAGAAAACCAGTTAGGCACCTTAGGCATTTGTGAAAACTTATCTATGATATGGTGAATATTGTCCAACTGAACTTGAACAGTCTGAGAGAAATCAGACAAATTAAAACAACCCATTCTTGGGGACTGTTCACATCCCATATGTTCTTTTAACAGCAAATAGTCTGTAGTCGTAAGATTGTGGAGCGCTACAACTTGCACTTCTCCTAACTCTGGGTTGAGTTCCAACAGTATAGATCCAGTCAAATTTGTTGTTTTACTGACTGCACAGGCCAGCTTAGATATCTCCTTCTTCATTCCAATGGCAAGTCCAGGAACCGGTGGGATGAATGCAGCTACAACTGCAGCATCGCCTGGATCTTTGTTGAGGTTTTTTGATGAACATCTTCTGGTGTGACTCTTCAGAGAGTGCTGATGTTGGAAGTTCTTCTTCATATCGTATCTTAGTTCATTTTCTGGATAGCCAAATTAGGCTTTGATCCTCAGCTCTCAGGCTCATTTTAAGTCAAAGGTCTTGCCTCCAGAGTTCAAGAAGTATCTTCCCTGGGGTAGGGTAATATGTCTCCCAAGAAAACAGCCATGTTCTGTCCAGTCCTGGGAACAGGGCATGAGAACCCAGTGAGAAGCTGTTGTAGGGAGGCCGATTATAGATTCATATCTCATCGATTCTATAAAAACTCTAAATGTTTGGCAACAAAAGGGAAAAGAAAGAAAACTAGTGTTATCTTTCTCAAAACAAAATGTCATATCAAAACAGTGTCGTAGGAAACAACAATGTCTTAACCATCTCAGAAGGGGAAACCAGTGCTCAGGTGCATTAATTTTTTTTCTAACTACCGGTTCTCAAAAGTCATTTAAGTAGAAATTATCCAATTGCCTGTCAGGGATATATTGAAAGGAACCTCACACTGGAAATCAGACTGGTTTTTGTGACCTCTTAGATCTTTTCAATTTCTCTGGTTCTTTGATTGTATGATGTAGCTGGATGGTGTACTCGAAATACTCTGGTAAGGCTAACGATGGAAATTGGTGCTTAAAATACAGCTTTCTTAAGCTCTCACTTGTCTTGATCTTCTCTGTCTAGCTCTGTGAATGACTGGCATTTGTCTCCATTGAAGGTTTATACACGATGGGCAAAATGTTAGAAATTGCTCCCTCCAACCTTGTTATAACATATTTCGTGGTAGTTAAGCCACATGCTCACTCCTGGCTTACTTGGTAAGAAGATAATTACTCTAAGGTTAATTACAGAATCCTTCCAGCTTTATTACATGGGTTTCTCAGAGACAAAGTCTGTATTTTTGAGTGTAGCATACAAGACTGACTACATATAAATGCACAGTATTATTTGCAGGAATAAAATACATATAATTGAGTGAATTTCCATGAGCTGAATGGCAAAGTTAACTTGTTTCTTCCATTTTATTCCCTTGATATTGTGGACATACCGCAATATGTGTTGCACATTTCCTAGATCCACCATAGGCTGATGGGTCAAATGACCTAGAGATCAGAAGCTTATATCTGTATCATGAGATTTTTTAAAAATTGTATTCTCTCTGAAACATGTCACACCGTTGGATGTTTCCTTTTAAAACTCTTTGCTACATTGTCTCCAAAGATATATCAATTAGAATTCTTTTTTTGCTTCAAGTAAAAATTCAGAACAACTTAAATAATGAGGGCATTGTTGGTTGTATAACTCTTGAATTTTAAGTATAATGGTAGGAACACAACCAGTGGCAAGAACACCAGGGGTCTGGCTCTGCTTTCCTGGATTCTCCTTCCTGCGTCCTCAGTGTCAGCTTTGTCTTTAGGGCGGCTCATTGTGGCCGTAGGATAGTTACTAACTGCAAGTGGGGAAAAACGTTTCCTGGTCCACAGGCAGTGGGAGAAAGAGCAGGGCGTTACCAATGCAATGAGAAGTCCTATAATATGAGTCCTTTTTTTTAGGGCTTAGGGTGCTGACCTAGGTTGCTGGACCAATAGGAGTATAGAGAGAAATGCCTTTGCCAATTTGGAATTATTTAGGGTGATTGAATTATTTCTGAAGCTGGAATGCGGACCCACAAACTGGTCCCTATGCATGGAGGGGAACAAACCAAAGAAGCAGACCACTTCACATTAGTAGGTGGCGAGTTTCAATAAGTAAGAGAACTTACACACAAGGCTTGCCTTGGGTGGCCACAGGGAAGTGAATCTCCACTCTCACGCCGGATTCTTGAATGTTTACAGAGAAGCCTTCAGTGCGTCCAATCACATATACCATCAGATAGTCTCGGTAACACCTAACGTTCTCAAGGCTGCATCCTTGGAACACTCCTGCTGTGGGAACCGTGGGCACAGTGTACATTCCAAGGACAGAGAGCAGGTGAGGGATTGCCCGGGACCAGCTTGTGGTCAGCCCGAGGTCAAGTCCTCATGATTCTCTCCTTCCCCTTGGGATGGATTCCATTTTCCCTGTATCCTATGGAAGGGCAGAGGGCTGTCTGAACACCACCAATGGCCTGGCTGGAAGTGAGGAGATGCGCTAGTTACTGCAGAGGTGACAAACAGGTTCCTTCGTGTAAGTCACCACACTCTCATAGTGTCTTCTCAGTTTCCTGTGAGCTGTTCTCCTTTTATAAACATTTCAGTTTTGGTGTTCCCAGGGTTCTGTTCTTGGACTTCTGTTTTTACTCTAGAGATGATTTGTGGGTTATTATAATACATAATAAATGAGCATAATGCCCTTGATAAAAGACATATTATATCAAGAGTGTATATGGTATACAATGACTAAGGGAACAGACTCTGAAATCAGGCAACCTACATCTGAATACTGATTTGATCTCTTGGGGCCATCTTAAGCAATTTCTTCAATTCTCTGTGTCTCATTTTCTTAGCATGGAAAATTGAGATAACAACAGTACCTATCTGATAAAGTAAAAGTTTTTATAAGGATTAAATAACAAATTATGAAAGTGCTTAGGGCTGTGGCTAGCCTTGTTTTAAAAAGCCTGTTTCAACCTCAAAAAAGGTTGATATGAGCAAAAGAAGGAAAGGCATTGTGCCCTCTTTATCTGTTATCCTATTTCAGGTTCAAAAGGATAGCAATGATAAATGTCTTCATTAAAAAAACAAAACAGAACAAAACTGTGTTCCTGTATGCTCCCTCTTTAAAGGAGAGAATCAACATCTATTATGCTCTTAGAATATACTAGGCACTGCTATGAATGCTTTAAATCCACCTCTTCCTGTAGTTAAGCAGCATTATTATCATTGTTTTACAAAGGAAGACCCCAGGCTCAGAGAATATGAGTATATTGCTCAAGGACATTGAATAGAGAAACCAGGACTTGAAATCTGACCAGTCTAACATTGCTTGCTTACTTTTACCCATTTCTTTGAAATTGGTTTAGTCACTGTTTCTTCCTTAAGCCTTTCTGATCACTTAGACTGGGTTCTTTGATCTATTTCTTTGTTGCAGAAGCCCCTGTGCTTGCTGCTGCTACATTATTGGTCACATCACACTGTCATTGTCTGGCATTGTCATGCTACTTCATCCCCTCATAGACTTTTTTTTTTTTTTACCTTTTATTAAGGTGCCACATACAGACATAAGCATGGAAAACATTAGTGTACAGCCTGATACATTTTTATCTGCATACACACCACCCACATCAAAATAGTGAACATTTCCAGTCACCCAGAAAGTTCCCTGCTGCCCCCTTCCATCAATACCCAGGCTTTTTTTTTTTTTGAGAGGGCATCTCTCATATTTATTGATCAAATGGTTGTTAACAACAATAAAATTCTGTATAGGGGAGTCAATGCTCAATGCACAATCATTAATCCACCCCAAGCCTAATTCTCATCAGTCTCCAATCTTCTGAAGCATAACGAACAAGTTCTTACATAGTGAATAAGTTCTTACATGGTGAACAATGCAAGGGCAGTCATCACAGAAACTTTTGGTTTTGATCAGTCATTATGAACTATAAACAATCAGGTCAAATATGGATATTCATTTGATTTTTATACTTGATTTATATGTGAATCCCACATTTCTCCCTTTATTTTTATTATTATTATTATTATTTTTAATAAAATGCTTAAGTGGTAGGTAGATGCAAGATAAAGGTAGAAAACATAGGTTAGTGCTGTAAGAGAGCAAATGTAGATGATCAGGTGTGTGCCTTAGACTATGTGTTAATCCAAGCTAGACAAGGGCAATAAAACATCCACGGATGCAGAAGATTTCTCTCAAAACGGGGGGGGGCATGAGGTTCTAAGCCTCACCTCTGTTGATCCCCAATTTCTCACCTGATGGCCCCCCTGCAACTGTGCCTGTCTTAGGTTGTTCCTCCCTTGAGGAATCTTACCCGTCTCTGGCTAACCAGTCATCTTCCGGGGCCATACAGGGAAATGTAAAGTTGGTAAGTGAGAGAGAAGCCTTATTGTTTGAAAAGGTTAGCTTTTTACTTCTTTGCAGATTTATGCCCTGTGGCTTCTATGCCCAGCATTTGTCTTGAGGTATCTTTACCACTTGGAGGAATTATGATACTCAGTAAATTCGATATGAGGCACGAATTCTATTTAAGGGTTGTAATTAGGAAGGAAGAAGAAAAGCTATAGAAGTAGCAGACGGAAGAAAACATGGGAAGATTGATTATTTCTTTGACATATCTTCTTGTAGAGTAACTTAAGCATGTATAGGTTTTAAACTACTAATTAAATTGCACACACACATAAACATAATAGGAATACAATTACATAACCAATGCAGACCTATAATTACCAGCCATCTCCAGTGAAACCAAGAAAACCAGTTAGGCACCTTAGGCATTTGTGAAAACTTATCTATGATATGGTGAATATTGTCCAACTGAACTTGAACAGTCTGAGAGAAATCAGACAAATTAAAACAACCCATTCTTGGGGACTGTTCACATCCCATATGTTCTTTTAACAGCAAATAGTCTGTAGTCGTAAGATTGTGGAGCGCTACAACTTGCACTTCTCCTAACTCTGGGTTGAGTTCCAACAGTATAGATCCAGTCAAATTTGTTGTTTTACTGACTGCACAGGCCAGCTTAGATATCTCCTTCTTCATTCCAATGGCAAGTCCAGGAACCGGTGGGATGAATGCAGCTACAACTGCAGCATCGCCTGGATCTTTGTTGAGGTTTTTTGATGAACATCTTCTGGTGTGACTCTTCAGAGAGTGCTGATGTTGGAAGTTCTTCTTCATATCGTATCTTAGTTCATTTTCTGGATAGCCAAATTAGGCTTTGATCCTCAGCTCTCAGGCTCATTTTAAGTCAAAGGTCTTGCCTCCAGAGTTCAAGAAGTATCTTCCCTGGGGTAGGGTAATATGTCTCCCAAGAAAACAGCCATGTTCTGTCCAGTCCTGGGAACAGGGCATGAGAACCCAGTGAGAAGCTGTTGTAGGGAGGCCGATTATAGATTCATATCTCATCGATTCTATAAAAACTCTAAATGTTTGGCAACAAAAGGGAAAAGAAAGAAAACTAGTGTTATCTTTCTCAAAACAAAATGTCATATCAAAACAGTGTCGTAGGAAACAACAATGTCTTAACCATCTCAGAAGGGGAAACCAGTGCTCAGGTGCATTAATTTTTTTTCTAACTACCGGTTCTCAAAAGTCATTTAAGTAGAAATTATCCAATTGCCTGTCAGGGATATATTGAAAGGAACCTCACACTGGAAATCAGACTGGTTTTTGTGACCTCTTAGATCTTTTCAATTTCTCTGGTTCTTTGATTGTATGATGTAGCTGGATGGTGTACTCGAAATACTCTGGTAAGGCTAACGATGGAAATTGGTGCTTAAAATACAGCTTTCTTAAGCTCTCACTTGCCTTGATCTTCTCTGTCTAGCTCTGTGAATGACTGGCATTTGTCTCCATTGAAGGTTTATACACGATGGGCAAAATGTTAGAAATTGCTCCCTCCAACCTTGTTATAACATATTTCGTGGTAGTTAAGCCACATGCTCACTCCTGGCTTACTTGGTAAGAAGATAATTACTCTAAGGTTAATTACAGAATCCTTCCAGCTTTATTACATGGGTTTCTCAGAGACAAAGTCTGTATTTTTGAGTGTAGCATACAAGACTGACTACATATAAATGCACAGTATTATTTGCAGGAATAAAATACATATAATTGAGTGAATTTCCATGAGCTGAATGGCAAAGTTAACTTGTTTCTTCCATTTTATTCCCTTGATATTGTGGACATACCGCAATATGTGTTGCACATTTCCTAGATCCACCATAGGCTGATGGGTCAAATGACCTAGAGATCAGAAGCTTATATCTGTATCATGAGATTTTTTAAAAATTGTATTCTCTCTGAAACATGTCACACCGTTGGATGTTTCCTTTTAAAACTCTTTGCTACATTGTCTCCAAAGATATATCAATTAGAATTCTTTTTTTGCTTCAAGTAAAAATTCAGAACAACTTAAATAATGAGGGCATTGTTGGTTGTATAACTCTTGAATTTTAAGTATAATGGTAGGAACACAACCAGTGGCAAGAACACCAGGGGTCTGGCTCTGCTTTCCTGGATTCTCCTTCCTGCGTCCTCAGTGTCAGCTTTGTCTTTAGGGCGGCTCATTGTGGCCGTAGGATAGTTACTAACTGCAAGTGGGGAAAAACGTTTCCTGGTCCACAGGCAGTGGGAGAAAGAGCAGGGCGTTACCAATGCAATGAGAAGTCCTATAATATGAGTCCTTTTTTTTAGGGCTTAGGGTGCTGACCTAGGTTGCTGGACCAATAGGAGTATAGAGAGAAATGCCTTTGCCAATTTGGAATTATTTAGGGTGATTGAATTATTTCTGAAGCTGGAATGCGGACCCACAAACTGGTCCCTATGCATGGAGGGGAACAAACCAAAGAAGCAGACCACTTCACATTAGTAGGTGGCGAGTTTCAATAAGTAAGAGAACTTACACACAAGGCTTGCCTTGGGTGGCCACAGGGAAGTGAATCTCCACTCTCACGCCGGATTCTTGAATGTTTACAGAGAAGCCTTCAGTGCGTCCAATCACATATACCATCAGATAGTCTCGGTAACACCTAACGTTCTCAAGGCTGCATCCTTGGAACACTCCTGCTGTGGGAACCGTGGGCACAGTGTACATTCCAAGGACAGAGAGCAGGTGAGGGATTGCCCGGGACCAGCTTGTGGTCAGCCCGAGGTCAAGTCCTCATGATTCTCTCCTTCCCCTTGGGATGGATTCCATTTTCCCTGTATCCTATGGAAGGGCAGAGGGCTGTCTGAACACCACCAATGGCCTGGCTGGAAGTGAGGAGATGCGCTAGTTACTGCAGAGGTGACAAACAGGTTCCTTCGTGTAAGTCACCACACTCTCATAGTGTCTTCTCAGTTTCCTGTGAGCTGTTCTCCTTTTATAAACATTTCAGTTTTGGTGTTCCCAGGGTTCTGTTCTTGGACTTCTGTTTTTACTCTAGAGATGATTTGTGGGTTATTATAATACATAATAAATGAGCATAATGCCCTTGATAAAAGACATATTATATCAAGAGTGTATATGGTATACAATGACTAAGGGAACAGACTCTGAAATCAGGCAACCTACATCTGAATACTGATTTGATCTCTTGGGGCCATCTTAAGCAATTTCTTCAATTCTCTGTGTCTCATTTTCTTAGCATGGAAAATTGAGATAACAACAGTACCTATCTGATAAAGTAAAAGTTTTTATAAGGATTAAATAACAAATTATGAAAGTGCTTAGGGCTGTGGCTAGCCTTGTTTTAAAAAGCCTGTTTCAACCTCAAAAAAGGTTGATATGAGCAAAAGAAGGAAAGGCATTGTGCCCTCTTTATCTGTTATCCTATTTCAGGTTCAAAAGGATAGCAATGATAAATGTCTTCATTAAAAAAACAAAACAGAACAAAACTGTGTTCCTGTATGCTCCCTCTTTAAAGGAGAGAATCAACATCTATTATGCTCTTAGAATATACTAGGCACTGCTATGAATGCTTTAAATCCACCTCTTCCTGTAGTTAAGCAGCATTATTATCATTGTTTTACAAAGGAAGACCCCAGGCTCAGAGAATATGAGTATATTGCTCAAGGACATTGAATAGAGAAACCAGGACTTGAAATCTGACCAGTCTAACATTGCTTGCTTACTTTTACCCATTTCTTTGAAATTGGTTTAGTCACTGTTTCTTCCTTAAGCCTTTCTGATCACTTAGACTGGGTTCTTTGATCTATTTCTTTGTTGCAGAAGCCCCTGTGCTTGCTGCTGCTACATTATTGGTCACATCACACTGTCATTGTCTGGCATTGTCATGCTACTTCATCCCCTCATAGACTTTTTTTTTTTTTTACCTTTTATTAAGGTGCCACATACAGACATAAGCATGGAAAACATTAGTGTACAGCCTGATACATTTTTATCTGCATACACACCACCCACATCAAAATAGTGAACATTTCCAGTCACCCAGAAAGTTCCCTGCTGCCCCCTTCCATCAATACCCAGGCTTTTTTTTTTTTTGAGAGGGCATCTCTCATATTTATTGATCAAATGGTTGTTAACAACAATAAAATTCTGTATAGGGGACTCAATGCTCAATGCACAATCATTAATCCACCCCAAGCCTAATTCTCATCAGCCTCCAATCTTCTGAAGCATAACGAACAAGTTCTTACATGGTGAATAAGTTCTTACATGGTGAACTTATGGTACAAGGGCAGTCATCACAGAAACTTTCGGTTTTGATCAGTAATTACGAACTATAAACAATCAGGTCAAATATGAATATTCGTTTGATTTTTATACTTGATTTATATGTGAATCCCACATTTCTCCCTTATTATTATTATTATTATTTTTAATAAAATGCTGAAGTGGAAGGTAGATGCAAGATAAAGGTAGAAAACATAGTTTAGTGCTGTAAGAGAGCAAATGTAGATGATCAGGTGTGTGCCTGTAGACTATGTGTTAATCCAAGCTAGACAAGGGCAATAAAACATCCATGCATGCAGAAGATTTCTCTCAGAACATGGGGGGTGAGGTTCTAAGCCTCACCTCTGTTGATCCCCAATTTCTCACCAGATGGCCCCCCTGCGACTGTGCCTGTCTTAGGTTGTTCCTCCCTTGAGGAATCTTACCCGTCTCTGGCTAACCAGTCATCTTCCGGGGCCATACAGGGAAATGTAAAGTTGGTAAGAGAGAGAAGCCATATTGTTTGAAAAGGTTAGCTTTTTACTTCTTTGCAGATTTATGCCCTGTGGCTTCTATGCCCAGCATTTGTCTTTGAGGTGTCTTTGCCACTTGGAAGAATTATGATACTCGATACTCGGTAAATTCGATATGAGGCATGAATTCTATTTAAGGGTTGTAATTAGGAAGGAAGAAGAAAAGCTATAGGAGTAGCAGATGGAAGAAAACGTGGGAAGATTGATTATTTCTTTGACATATCTTCTTGTAGAGTAACTTAAGCATGTATAGGTTTTAAACTACTAATTAAATTGCACACACACATAAACATAATAGGAATACAGTTACATAACCAAAGCAGACCTATAATTACCAGCCATCTCCAGTGAAACCAAGAAAACCAGTTAGGCATCCTAGGCATTTGTGAAAACTTATCTATGATATGGTGGATATTGTCCAACTGAACTTGAACAGTCTGAGAGAAATCAGACAAATTAAAACAACCCATTCTTGGGGACTGTTCACATCCCATATGTTCTTTTAACAGTAGATAGTCTGTAGTCGTAAGATTGTGGAGCGCTACAACTTGCACTTCTCCTAACTCTGGGTTGAGTTCCAACAGTATAGATCCAGTCAAATTTGTTGTTTTACTGACTGCACAGGCCAGCTTAGATATCTCCTTCTTCATTCCAATGGCAAATCCAGGAACCGGTGGGATGAATGCAGCTACAACTGCAGCATTGCCTGGATCTTTGTTGAGGTTTTTTGATGATCATCTTCTGGTGTGACTCTTCCAGAGAGTGCTGATGTTGGAAGTTCTTCTTCATACCGTATCTTAGTTCATTTTCTGGGTAGCCAAATTAGGCTTTGATCCTCTGTATAAACACAGTCCCTTTGCCCACACTTTGATATGCCCTTTATACCATTGTGTAGAACTCATTGGAGGTCACCACACATGAACTGCTTTTTTTTTTTTTAATTTTGTTTTTATTTTTTTTTTAAAGAGAAGGGAATATTATCAGAAAAATGTACCTCCATAGCCAATCATCTGACACCCTTTAAGTGATCAAAATTAAGGATATTTAAAGCATGCATTAATTGTTGATTTACTGTTAGTTTTATCCTATCAGGGAGTAATCCCCCTTTTCTTTCTTTCTTTCTTTCTTTCTTTTTTTTTTGTTATCATTAATCTACACTTACATGAAGAATATTATGTTTACTAGGCTCTCCCCTATACCAGGTCCCCCCTATAAACCCCTTTACAGTCACTGTCCATCAGCATAGCAAAATGTTGTAGAATCACTACTTGTCTTCTCTGTGTTGTACAGCCCTCCCCTTTCTCCCACCCCCCCATGCATGCTAATCTTAATACCCCCTTCTTCTCCCCCCCATCCCTCCCTACCCACCCATCCTCCCCAGTCCCTTTCCCTTTGGTACCTGTTAGTCCATTCTTGGGTTCTGTGATTCCGCTGCTGTTTTGTTCCTTCAGTTTTTCCTTTGTTCTTATACTCCACAGATGAGTGAAATCATTTGGTATTTCTCTTTCTCTGCTTGGCTTATTTCACTGAGCATAATACCCTCCAGTTCCATCCATGTTGCTGCAAATGGTAGGATTTGCCCTCTTCTTATGGCTGAGTAATATTCCATTGTGTATATGTACCACATCTTCTTTATCCATTCATCTACCGATGGACATTTAGGTGCTTCCAATTCTTGGCTATTGTAAATAGTGCTGCGATAAACATAGGGGTACATCTGTCTTTCTTAAACTTGATTGCTGCATTCTTAGGGTAAATTCCTAGGAGTGGAATTCCTGGGTCAAATGGTAAGTCTGTTTTGAGCATTTTGAGGAACCTCCATACTGCTTTCCACAATGGTTGAACTAATTTACATTCCCACCAGCAGTGTAGGAGGACCTCATAGACTTTTGCATTCTGTTATATTCTCAGAAGGGGCAGCAACCTCAGTGAGTGCTGTGTGAACAAATAAATTAATGGACAGACATTAGAGTCTTCAAACCCCATCATGTTCTTTCTTTAACACGCAGATCTTCAGTCTTCCCTCTAGAGAAATGTGCCAAGTTAGGAAGGGAGGGATAAAGAAGGAAAGGAGGAAGGGAGAGGTGGATGGATGATAGACATATACACACTTACAGATCTTATTCTATTTACTCTATAGATGTAGATATATATTTTATAGATGCAGATATATCTGTTCTAAAGATATGTCTATTCTATAGCTACATCTATATATTCTGAAGATGATTCTACTAAGTTAGAACTCTGAAGGACCTCAGCACCTTAGTCTCTTCCCAACCATACCTGGGATTTTATAGACGACCCAACCAAAGCACAGAAAGAAGTGACTGGTGAAGGTCCCTGATGAATCCCTGGAGGAGATGACTCATATGTCCATTCTTATGACTCTTGGTCCTGAACCTTTGCCCTCAAACTAAGGCCTCCCTTTTAAACATTTCTGCAGGGTAGACGCGTCTGGTTCTGTCATTCCTTTTTTTTTTAATCAGATCATTTGTATTTACTTTGTAAAGCATAAGAAAAACTTGAGGAAACTTCAAATTATAATAAAAGAACAAACAGGATATATATGTATATGTATGTATGTGTGTTCAAATTGAAAACAAATCGTGCAGTTTCTTGCCACCTCTTCAGCATTTTTCATTTTTTAAATTGTTTTCCCTTTCTTTGTTACTATTTTAAAACATCTGCTTTTGAGAGCCATGTATATTATGCAGCGTTAGAGAAGATTAATATAAAGTAGGGCCAAAAGTTCATTATTTTATGAGAAAGGGGAGATTGGCTTCAAGATAAGATTTATGGTTGTTTTATAAGTTAATGTACAATATATAGAAAAATTGAAAAAGCAAAACAATTTTGATTTTCACAGCAAGAGAGTAAACACTGACTTTCACTGTGAATAGCTCTGCAGCTTTTTCTTTGGAAGGTGGGTAAGGGATGCTTCATAAAAATAACAGCCTATAGTTGGCATTTATTCCTTACATGCTCAAATATTCATATATCTCTTAAAGGAATTCAGATGATTAGTTGATCTTATTTATATAGCAAATATTTACTAAATGTTTGTAAATGTTAATGTGCTGTGCTGGGTAAAATGTATGAGTCTTAGTTATAACTCTCAAGAAGTTTGCCATCTTTTAACATCATCCATGTGGATTCCACACCCTGGTTTATGAATGTTGTTATTGCTTTTATTTGCATTAACCCACGCTAACACTTAAAACAGATCTATGAGATAGGCAGGTAGGTATTGTTATTTTGTTTTCAATTTACAAACGAAAAGATGGAGTTTATGGATGTTGAGTGACTTGGGCTAACTCACAATAGCTAAATGATGACAAAATTTGAACCCAAAGCACCTCATTCAATGCCCAGTGGATTTATTTTGCCTTAGGTATTAGTAATGAAGGAATTTGTCTCATTTTTCTATTTCTTTTTTTATGTAACTGGAACCTTAACCAGTCTTATTAGTGTTAACGGCCTAAAACTAAAAAACAAACCAAACAAAACAAAAACAAAGATAAATTCTGTCACTGGATGATTTTTGACTATTAAACACATTTACATAGTATTGAAGCTCCCTTTCTACCTATCAGTTACACATACCGGATTGTGTGTCTAGGTTTTGCTTTGTTGTTTTGTTTTTAACCTCTCTCCCTGCCTAAAAAACAGTCAAAACAAAGCAAAACAAACAAAAACACACTTCTAGTGTTTTTACACACAATGCTTAGTCAATACCAATGTTAGGTGAAATTCTGGGAATCTTCCTCTAAGAGGCAGCTTATTATAGTAGTTAGAAAAACACACTCTAGAACCAGAGTATCTGGGTTTAATTCCTACCTGTACAACTGGTAAACTTTGTGATTTTTAGCAAGTTTCATAGAGTGTGGCATTAATAGGCCAGAAATACTTCTTAGAAAACCTAAGGCTTGTAAAGAAACATCTGAGTTCAGCCAGCTACTTAACTGGAAGGGTGTCAATAATGAAAGGAACTGCTTCTTACCCAGAGCTAAGTGCCGTGAACTGTGGCAAGTGTCTTCTGCCCATTTTCCACTGTCAGGGATTTTATAGCATATACATCTAGTCAGGAAGGGACAAAGGTATCTCAGCTGCTCTTCCTCCCCAACTCTGTAAACAGAACCCACCAGTGGGCACCTCAACTTCTTCTCCCCACCCTTTCTGGCCAGTTTGTCTCTACTGAAAGGTCTCTGGACTTTAGTAGTGCCCCTCAAGGAGTAAATCAACTTGACTGAAGAAGATGGGGAGTAATTATTCAAGAGGATAGACCCCCATAATAAAAGCCTGTCACTGATGTGGAGGAATGGGGTTTTAAAGAGAAGGAAAACAAAGCCCAAGTATTGTGAACAGAGCAAGAGGTTTTAAATTTTGTGCTTGTTTGTGTAGCAGAGATAATTGTTAGGTACAATCTGTGTTTTGATATACTAACATTTAATATGATTCTCTAGCCTAGCAGCAAAGCTCACAGACTCAGAACCTGAGTCCCCAGGTTTACTTTCCAGTAGCCTCACTATTTTGTGACCTTCTGAGTTATTTAAACTCTGTATGCCTCTGTCTTCTGCATTGTTTTCTCTATAATTGGAGATGGCGGTGTTACTAACTCTTTGGACTGACACCAAGAATAAATGATTTTAATGTATGGAAAGTGCTTAGAATAAAGCCTGGCATGCAGTGACCATGATCTTGCTGTCATTTCATGTCTGTATTGTTTAGGCCATGAGCTCTGTGAGGGCCGGTGCCACATCCATTTCCAGGGCCTTCACTTTCTAGCACAGGACCCGGTTCTAAGCTGAAGTGGCTGGTCAGATGAGTAAGGCTTTATATTTTATCCTTTCTGACCATAACTATTCCACTCCAAACCATAAGGGTAGTAGTTGCTGAGAAGCTGCAGGGCATGCCAGAGAAGTGGGGGTTATGCACTGTTCCTTTCAGGGATTAGAGAGCAAGGTGGTTGGTTTTTCTGGTGTTTTCTTCTCCATTTGACCACACCTAGAACTTAAACCAAGTCCAAAGAAAGAAATGGCAATAGGGATAGGACAAGTAGATAGAAAGCAGTAAGACAGGGAGGGATGCCAAAATAGAAAACATTTATTAAAAGTCACTTATCTGCCCTTTTTACAAACATTATGTCCTTTGATACACATATTTTGTTTTTCGGCTCCCTCTTCAGATGTTTACTTCATCCGCAGTCCTTTGTGTATTTTGTTCTGAGTAAGAATTGCATTCGTGTGCCTACGAATGCAAGGACCCCCATGTGCACACACACACATGTATACAGCTTGAGAGAAAGGAGTGATCATTTTAACATTTTTAGGTTATCAGTAAAGGTGTTCTGTAAGAGTAGCTGTCCTAATGGCTACCTGCTCAGTATTTCTATTCTTGCAAAGAACAGAATGAATGTTCTTAATATGAAGGTGTTGCAACTCATGTTCTGTCACGGACCCAGAAGCAAGCCCCTTTTTAACTAATACCATCTTTCCTACTTACTGTAATTGTACTAAACAACTGTATGTTTGATTCCTAACTGGTTCTTATGAATGAGTGAATGAATGAATGAATGATTGAATGAATTTCTGCAATCCAAGAAATCCACTGAGCTCAAATTTCTAGCATATACTGGTCCAGAGAATTAATGTATTCTGTTTTCCAAAGTCAGAGAAGAGGGAGTATTGTTTCAATTTTACCACAACCAAGAATTAAAGCAGATGATATATTTAAGAAAACAGCTAAGTCCCCCCATTTAATCCCATATCATGATCCTCAGTTGTACACTTCGCAAAGAAAATTCTGTGACAGTCCTTCCCTGGTGAAAATTTGCTAAGGAAAATCTATAATGAGGTCTGATTATTGGAAGCTTTAAGTTTCCTCTCTGGCATACATTTTAAAAATAATGAAAGCTTGAAGCCACTTTGACAATAGGTCTGATTTGACCCAACTGATTAAAAGGGTCAACAGAAGTTCATATTTTTTTCTCCCTTACGAAAAATTTAAGAAAAATAAGTCCTCTGTGCCTGTATTAGGATGTCTTTGTGATTACAGACTCTCAACTCACCAACAGCTGAGCAAAAGAGTTCTTTAGTGAAAGAATTTTTACTGCCAAACTCCAGAGCTTAATTACCTATCCTTCTTGACACTAAAATGTAGCTCTCCAGTGAATACTGTGATTGAGGTCTCCTTGCTATCTCTTTAACTGATAGATACTCATGAAAAGTAATCATATGAACCGCATTTTTTATGGGAATAGGAATGTGACCAATAAACTCCACATAGGATCTGAAAAGATTTTCACTTTTGCAATTTTGTTTTGGATAATGAATCCATTCATATGTGTGTGAGTGTAGGGAAACCCATGTGTTCATGTGTTCATCACACACACACTCATACACAGCAGCTTGGGAAAAAAGGAATAATCTTTATTTCACTATCTTTAGGTGTCAATAGAGATTGTTCTGGAATAGCATAACTTAATGGCTGCCTGCTGAGTTTTTCTAGTCAACTGAGACCAAGTGGAAAGCCTTTTCTACTGTGTTCATTTGCTAAGTTATTTTTGTGGAAGGAGACTTTGAATATACTTCTGGTTATATCAAGAGTAGTTGAAAAAAGTTTTCCATTTTTGGGCATTTTGACCAGGATTAACCTCAGATTAAAAACATACACACCATCAAAACCAAAAATCTGGATTGGGTATGAAGCCAGAGAGCCGTGGGATGAATAATGACTCTGTACCTGCTGTTGTGTGAACTTCACTAAACTGTACAACTACTTCAGGCCTTAGTTTTCACATCTGTAAAATAAGTAGTGCTAATCCACAGCTCAGATACTCAATATATGGAAGATGTTGTTACTATTGTTATTGTTATTAATTATTATTGGATCCTACTTCTGCTTACTTGGCCTAGTATCTATTTCTAACCCCATCAAATTTATCAAGTATTCTATTCTTGCCCACAAAAATGAGGTAGAAACCAATTTATAAATGTTATTTATTGGAAGCCCATTTATGAGTTAGCTGCCTGACCGTTAAAATGGTTTTCTCCCATCTGAATAGCAGCCAACTCATTTGAAACACCTATTCTTTGACAGACCTTGTGTAAATACATTATGTGCATTATTCTACTCATCTCAATAAAAATTTCACAGAAGTTTCCCAAAGGAACTGCTAAGACTAAGCAAGGTTAATTTCCAAGGTCATACAAGGTAATTTATGGCAGTGTCAGGCCCAATCCAGCTTTTTGTAACTCAGAAGCCCTGTCCTTTATCACTGCATCTCTTTGCCTCTCAGTAGGATGAAAAGTCAGGAACAATCGGGAAAACCATGGCTCAGAGATGTGGCTAGCTTGCAAAAAAAGTCCACCAAATTCAGAATGTAGCTGAAATTGAAATTTAGACCATTGTCCCTTTGTGTCTCTCTTCAGATGCTCTCAGTTACAGGTAACAGAACTCCTGACTCAACAAGTTTACAGAATAAGGAAGCTAATCACCTCAACTACTACAAGGCCAGGGGTAGGAAGAGGAGGCCTAATCTTAATACACTTCTTAGTGCAACAATACTCTCAGGCCCAAGGCCCTGCCTGCCTCTCCTTTGTGCCTAATTAGTGTGAATTTCATGGTAGCAGACAAAGATGATTTCTGCAGTACAGATGTCACATACGATGCCTCCTCCTGTATCTCATTCTTAGGAATGATGATGCCTTTTCCAGAAGACCTAACAGAGTTGTTTTGTTTTGTTTTCTAATATCTCATACTAGGATTGGGATATATGCTCATTTCTGAACAATCACTGGCAAGGAGATCAGGATTACAATGTCTGGCCTAGTCAAAACATTTGAAGTGGAATAGATGCTGGGAAGGCAACCAATCAACGTCTCAAATATGAATGTGTGTGTAGCTACAGGGAGGGATTTTATAATATTTCTATACATGGTGGATAATATCCCCACTTCTTTGCAGATGTGGTAGCTTCTAATCCTCATGTGGTGTCTACTTGAGAATGTTTCTTCCAACCGTTTATGTGTCTTGGAGAGTCCATTAAATAGTAGCAGTCAGGTGTCTATAAAGCCAGGTGTGCCTTGACTGTAGTCCAGTTTCTTAGCACTTGCTGACTTTTTAATTAAGAGGGGTGATGATTGGATAATTAGATAAACTCATCTAAGGAAATAAAGAAATAACCTGAATAGGATGAATCTACAATCATACTGTCGAAGTCTAACTCATAATAGAGTCCTTGAACAATGCGTTTTAAGAACTGTACAGAAACTGATTTGTATTGTGTAGAAGGTTCAGAGAGCTCATATTTGCCTCAGTAAATATCTTCATTTATCTCTGATAAATACTTAGGATTGTTATTGTGGGATACACAGGGCTAGGTATATTTTCCAAACTGGTGTAATTTCTACACTTTCATCAGCAAACCATAAAAATGTTTCATGAACATTTAGTATTTCTTTGCTTTAATTTTTTTTTTACCTTTCTACCAGGTGTGTAGTGGAGTCTCATTTTGGTTTTAATGTGTATTTCCCTAAGGTTTAGTGATGTTCTGTATTTTTTCATATGTTTCTTGACCATTTCTGTGTCTTACTGATCTGTACAAATGTTTTTCCCATTCTTAATGGAGTTGTTTTTCTTTATAACTTATCCATAGCAGTTCTTCATGTATTATGGATACAAGTACTTTGTAAAATATGTTCTGTGGATGTATTTCCAGTCTATGATTTACCTATCAATTTCCTCTAGAGTACTTTATGATAAGCAAACGTTTTGACTTTGACAAAGTCTAATATGTAAATTAATGTTTTTAACGATTAGTGCTTTTTATGTTTTAACCTAAAACTTTGCATATCCCTAGGTCATAGAGATACTCTCCTTTATATTTTTCTAGGATTTAGCTTTTATGTTTAAGTATATGATTAATCTCAAAATGTTTTTTTGTATATGATGTCAGGTAAATAACCATCCTCTTCCATTTTCAATGGATACCCAGTTGTTTGAGCACTAGCACTGTTTATTGAAAAGATTTTTCTTACCTTATTGATTTGTTTTGATAACTCCATAGGAAATGGACCACCTGGATAAGTGTCAGTCTCTTTATGATCTCTTTATTTAATTCTATTGATTGGTCAGTATCTCTTTCTGCTAATACCTTGTTATCTTGATTACAGTAATAAGTTTGGAAGTTAGTATTATTTGTCCAAGTTTTTTTCAACATTTAAAAGAATATTTTCTTTGTTATTTAGGTCCTTTGCATAGAAATTTTAGGATCCATTGTTGATTTTTACAAGAGTTTACATGCTAGGATTTTGATTGATATTACATAAATAGAGAGGTGGAGACAGATACACATATAGATCAAACTAAAAAATAACTGGCATTAGTGACTCTATAGCATCTTACTAGGCTGAGGGACAGTGACTGTCATGGGGTATGTGGTGGGGGCTTGATAATGGGGGGAGTCTAGTAACCATGTTGCTCATGCGATTGAATATCCATGATACCAAATAAAATAAAATAA
The DNA here is from genome assembly GCF_030020395.1 of Manis pentadactyla. Classification (NCBI taxonomy): domain Eukaryota; kingdom Metazoa; phylum Chordata; class Mammalia; order Pholidota; family Manidae; genus Manis; species Manis pentadactyla. The sequence continues at coordinate 34,442,079 of NC_080027.1, forward strand.
AATGAATTTTAAAAAAGATTGAAAAAAAAATAACTGGCATCATAATAACAATACAATCTTACTTATATAATATTTAAATATGATGTATTCATGATATATTTAGGTCTTTAAAAGTTCTCTGAACAGAACTTTGTAGATTGTGATGCAGCTTTCACATCTTTTAGTAAATTGATTTCTAAGTAGTTTTAATTTGATAGTGCTATTATAAATGATATTTTAAATTTTGCCCTCTATCGCTTATTGTTTTTTGTAAATTAGTCTGTTATCCTATGATTATTGCTAAACTTACGTATCGCTTCTAGTAGAGGTATTTTTGGTAGATTTCTTATCAATTTCTATTTTTGTAGTCATACCATCTGTGAATATTTAAACTTTTGCTATGCCTTTATTTTTCTCATTTTATTCTGATTTGAAATATAACTATGATTTTAAATAGAAATAGTGGTAGATCTTATGGCATACCATTTGAACTGTTACCATTACATATAATATTATTTGTAGGGTTATTATGTATGCCCATTATCAGGTGAAGCAATCTTCTTTCTAATTCTAGTTTGCCGAGAATTTTTGAAAAGAACAGATGTTGAGTTTTGACAGTTTTTTCTGTCCACCTTTCTCATTCCTTTCCTTCTAGGACTCTGTTAGTTTATTCACTTAATTTTGTCCCACAGCTCACTGACCCTCTGTTAACTTTACTTCAGTGATTTATTTTTCCGTTTGAACTTCAATGTAGAAAATTTCTGTTGCTATGTCACTGATATTTTTCTGCATTTTTAGATTGCCAGTTGATTCCATCCGATATATTTTTCATTCGAAATATTAGATTTTTCATCTCCAGAAATTTTGAGTCCTTTTTAATATATTTCCTTTCTCTCTTAATCATACTATCCCCTACCTTCTTGGACATATGTGTTTAAAGTAGCTGCAAAAAAAAGTTAATCTGCAAAAAAAAGTTAATATTTTTTTCAATGACTTTTTTCATCTGTTTCCATGATAAATATTGTCCTTTGATTTTCTTTTATATTGACATCCTTTTCAGATTTTGATATCAGAGTTAGTACTGGCCTCATAAATTTAGTTGGCAAGTTGTTCCTCTATTTTCTGGAATATTTTAGTAAGCTTAGTTACACTTTTTCTTAAGTGTGTGATGAAATTCACCATTGAAGCTACTAGTCTTGTCGTTTTCTTTCTGTAAAATAATTATCAACTCATTTTTTAACATTTGAGTTTATCATCATGTGTACTTTGGTTTTCTGTTTCTTCCTGGGTCAGTTTTAGAAAGTTGTATCTTTCAAGAAAACTCTTCCCTTCTAAGATTTATAAAAACATTTTTGACAGCATTACCTTAATATCCCTGTAAATAAAATGGTAATGTTTCTCTTTCATTCCTGATAATGTTAATTTGTGTGTGTGTTTTCTCTATTTTTATTGAGCAGTTTAATTTTGTTTAATTCATAGATATTTTCCAGAAACAGCCTCTGATTTTGATGTTTTTCGATTGTATTTCCATTTTTTATTTATTGACTTCTGAGTGTATATATGTATATGTATATACATCTTCCTTCTAATTATCTTCGGTTTAATTTGCATTGTTCTGCATTTTCAGTAGAAGCTCATTTATTTGATCTGAGACCTTTCTGATTTTTTGGTAAAAGCAATTTTTCAAATAAACCTTGTTTTAGCTGGATTCCACAAATTTTGACAGGTTGTGTTTTCATTTTCATTTTGGTCAAAATATTTTAGAATTTACCTTGTGATAAATTTGTGTTCTTTTTTCCATGGAATATTTAGGAGTATGTTTCATTATTTTCAAGTAGTTGTGGATTTCAAAATATCTCTTGGTGCTGATTCTTCATTTTGTTGTGATCAGAGACCATAGTCTATGCCATTTTGGTCCTTTAACACTTATTTAGAATGGTTGGTATAGTGTACGATTTCTCTTTGTTAATGATTAATGTGCTCTTGGAAAACAGCATGTGTTTGTTACTATTGAGTAATAGAGAAATGTAAATTTAAATGTGTATTATATAATTTAATTAGTATATTAAATATATAATGTTTATATATGGGTTTTATATATATTTACAGTGTTTTTAATATATATATATTTACATTTATATATAATTTATGTTTATGTATACATTAATGTAAAATGTATAATTAGGACAAGTTTGGTGATAGTGTTGTTAAAATCTTCCCTATACTTACTGAATTTTGGGGGCTACTAGTTATATCAATTACTAAAAGGATTTGTAAAGTCTACAATTATAGTTATATATATTTGTGTACTTTTTCACTCAGATTTGTCTCTTCTTGCTTTATAAATTTTGAAGCTCCAGTTTTAAATTCATACAAATTTTTTCATGTTGCTAGGTGAATTGACCTTTTTATTTTTACAATGATTTTTTCTTTATTGTTGATAATATTTATTGATCAGAAGTCTATTTTGCTTGATATTAAAGGATACACTCCAGCTTTCGTTTGCTTAATGTTAGCTTGCTGTATCTTTCTTCATTATTTTATGTAAACAAATTTGTGTTTTTTTGTCCCATTTGTTCTTTGTTATTTTTTTCTGCCTTTCTAAAAGTTATTTGAGTAAATTATATCACTCTTTTTATTATATTGGATTTTAAGAATACTTCTATATTTTTATGTTGTTAATGGTTACTTTAGATTTTATAATATTTATCTTTAACTTATAATTCACCATGTATTAATAATATACCATTTCTTATATAAAATATGAAGTTTATAACAGCATTTACTTCAATTTACTCCTTTCTTGTCCTTTGTTCTTCTGATGTTATACTTAGCATATATGTGTGTATGTTTGTGTATGTCTGTGTGTGTGTGCGCATGTGTGTGTATATATGTTCTTTTATGTACCATTCTTGGTGATCTTCATTCCTTACTATAGATCTGAGCTTCCACATGGTATTATTTTTATTCAGCCTCAAGAACTTTAATATCCTGTGGGGCAGGTCTGTGAATTCCTCACCTTTTGTTTCTCTGAAAAAAAATGAATGTTTTACTTTTTAAAGATTTTTTTGTTATACAATTCTAGATTTACTTTTTTTCTTCTTCTTCTTATCACTTCAGAATATTGTTCCATAATTTTCTGGCCTTCATTGTTTCTGATGAGACCTTGGTATAACGTCTTGTTCTTGTTTATGAATGTGTTTTCTTCATCTTACTACCTCTCTTTACCATTGACTTTCAGCATTTTGGCTCTGATATGTCTGGATGTAATTTTCTTTATGTTTTTCCTGTGTAGACATTTGTTGAGCTTCTTGGATCCATTAATATGTTGCATCAAATTAGGTTAAAAATTGTTTTATTTCTTTAACTTTTCCTGCTTCTCACTCTCTTCTGGTACTCATTACAAATTTTGATAAAGCATTTCAGATAAATGACTGAGAACCTCTTTTATACCACAGCTTTCTACTCCTGGATTTCAGTCTATAGAATTTCTATGCCATGTCTCCAGGTTTATTTATGTCGCCTTTTGAAGTGTCCAATTTAATGTTGGGCCTATTGTTGTGGATTTTTCATTTTAGATATTATATATTTCACTGTTATAATTTCATTTGGTTCTTTTTAAGAGATTTTATTTTTCTACTGGTATTCTAGACAATGTTTTAAAGTCCTTTTCTGCTATTTTTAAGATCTCTGAATCTTTTTATATTTACTTTTTAAAAAATGCATAAGTGTCACATTTTCGTACATTTGGTATGTGTAATAGGTTGCTATTTGATTTGACTATGTGGAATATTATACTGATAAGATTCTACCTTTTGTTGGTTTTCCTTGGAAGACCAACAGAAGCTCCTTTAAAACTTTGTAAAGATGGTTTTATTATAAGATCAGAGTAGCTCTATTTATATATAGTATGTGGCCTTCTTGAGGAGACCTCAATGCAATACCCAGGTCACTCGGCAAGGTCACTCCACTCTGGCTGCTCAGGGTGCCTGTGTCTCTCAGTAGTGTACAATCTTAGGGATTTCCACTTAGCTCACAGCTTCCCAGTAGCTATTTTCTTTATGGCTTGAAGAATCTTGCTGTATGTATAGCTTGGTATTCTGCCAAAGATGTAAAGGTACCCTTATGTTTATTTTTAATGCAGCTACTCTGTATCTCTTCCTTTCCTCTGGTACTCTGTCTTGCAAATTTCAGCTGCCTCAGCAGCCCCAAGCCCCAGTTGTTGCTTCCTAACTCAGCAAGACCATCATCCTCTGCTTGGTCTCCACTACCCTCCATTATCTCACAGATGTGTCTCTAGGCAGAAGGTTGGGGTGACCTAGTGTCATGTCCCAGGCATTTCCCTTCTCTGAGTGTACATAGTCCTAAGTTCCTTGTAGTCCAACAGCTAAAAAGAGGCTTGCTGATATAGTATGTCTAGTTTTATAGTTATGTAGGTGAGGAGAGTAGTGTAGTATCAATTGCTCTGTCATGACTATAAACAGGAGCTACACAGGGAGCCTTTGAAAAATACTGATGCATTTGCTTTTTGGGTGTTGAGGTGTGTGAGTTCTTTATATATTTTATATGTTAACCCCTTGTTGTATATGTCACTTACAAATATATTCTCCCATACTGTAGGATGCCTTTTTGTTCTGCTGATAGTGTCCTTTGCTGTACAGAAGCTTATTAGCTTAATGTAGTCCCAGTGTTCATTTTTTATTTTGCTTCCCTTGCTCAAGGAGATGCATTCAGGAAAAAGTAGCTCATGTTTATAGACAAGAGATTTTTGCCTATGTTTTCTATTAAGAGTTTTATGGTTTCATGACTTAACACACACCTCAACATCCAAAAAGCAAATAACCTTATTTAAAAAAAAGAAGAAATTCAGATGGCCAACAGGCACATGAAAAGATGCTCCACATTGCTAATTATCAAGGAAATGCAAATTAAAACCACAACGAGATCTCACCTCACATCAGTTAGGATGGCCAACATAGAAAAGATTAGGAACAACAAATGCTGGTGAGGATGCAGAGAAAGGGGAACCCTCCTACACTGCTGGTGGGAATGTAAACTAGTTCAACCATTGTGGAAAGCAGTATGGAGTTTCCTCAAAAAACTAAAAATAGAAATACCATTTGACCCAGGAATTCCACTCCTAGGAATTTACCCAAAGAAAACAACTTCTCAGATTCAAAAAGACATATGCACCCACCCCTATGTTTATCGCAGCACTATTTACAATAGCCAAGAAATGGAAGCAACCTAAGTGCCCATCAGTAGATGAATGGATAAAGAAGAGGTAATGGAATACTATTCAGCCATAAGAAAGAAACAAATCCTACCATTTGCAACAACATGAATGGAGATAGAGGGTATTATGCTCAGTGAAATAAGTCAGGCAGAGAAAGACAAGTACCAAATGATTTCCCTCATTTGCGGAGTGTAACATCGAAGCAAAACTGAAGGAACAAAATAGCAGCAGACTCACAGACTCCAAGAAGGGACTACTGGTTACCAAAGGGTAGGGGTTGGGAAGGGCAGGGGGGGAGGGAGGGAGAAGGGGATTGTGGGTATCATGATTGGTGCACATGGTGTGTGTGGGGTCACAGGGAAGACAGTGTAGCTCAGAGAAGTGACTCTGTGGCACCTTACTACACTAATGGACAGTGACTGCAATGAGGTATGGGGTGGACTCAATAATAAGAGTGAATGTAATAACCACATTGTTTTTCTTGTGAAACCTTCATAAGAGTGTATATCAATGACTCATTTCTATTTTATTGCAATTTCTTAGACATTTCCAAGTCCACAGTTCTTACCTATTTAGATTCATTGTAAAATATTTGAGCAGAGTTGCTACCTAATTTCATTTTTAACCTTAGAAATATGGGAGGAAAGTTTGTGAGCAAAGATATATAGACCAGTTAGTATTCAAGTGCAATAGTTCATGTGATAAATGATGACAACTTGAACTATGGGAGCAGAAGTGAGATTGAAAGACATGAAGAGATACTAGGGATATTTAGGAGTTACTGTATTTGCTTCACAGATTAGACATGGAGGATAAGAGAGGGGGAGGTATATAACACAATCATTAGTTTTCTAGTTCCAGAATACAGTTCATAAAGAAAGTATGTAAGTGGGATAATGCCTTTATTTCAACATGTACTTTGTTCTGCAGTACAGATAAAATATACTGAGGGCCTGGATTAAGACCAAAAATTGAGGACTGAAAAAAATACAGTGAGTATAAAATACATTTATCTTATACCATTAACAATATTTGGTGCCCTCCTAGATGGAGGTAGGAGAGAGAATAATGATTCATGTACTACTCAAATGTTTATGTTTGGGTAGTAATGCAATTAACTATCAGAGAACACTGATGAGTGTGCAGGTTTTGAGGTAGGAAGAGTGGAGAGATCAGGGTGGGTAATGCATTCTAAATTGCACATAATGGTTCTGACGAGGACATACAAGTGCAAACATCTGTTTGGTGGCCAAACATATAAATATTGTGGCAAGAAGAGTGGTAGTTCAGAAATCGAGATTGGAAATTAAAGCTATAATAAATGAGATATCCCAAAGAGACAGTGAAATGACAAGAAAAGGAGGACATAGCAAGGCCAGTAGAGAAAACAGAAGAACCAATGTGTACAGACTGTTTTAAATGTGGTTTGCCACATTCTTTTATTGACACAGAAACATATTATATCCCAAAGCCATTCATTAAAGTGCCGGGATGGAGTTGCTAAGACTTTGCTTGAATGATATCTTTGAAAACCTAGACTTTTTTTGTTTTTGTAGTAGGATTTTCCCTCTATGATCATCACAAACTCAAAACCTAGAAGTACTTCGATAACAGTATTGGTGAACATGGCAAAGCCATTATCTCTCTTAAATATCATCTAAATTTGAGAATATAGAGTATACATTAACACTGATTTTTTTAAACACTTGTCTAAGTCAGCTGATACTCTACACATTCAAAAAAAAAGAGTTAGTGATTAGTCCAAATGGTGAACAGATTGCAATACAGAAAAAAAAATACGTGTTGGGAAAAATCTAAACAGTATGTGTATTGTGTGTGATTAGCTTTTTTCCGGTGGTGTTTTTCTGTGTCGTTATAGTCAATGTAATTGCATCTTGTGAATACGTTACAACATGTGTTTTGCCCAGATGAAGAGTAATCACAACAAGTAATTTGAACTTGTCATTTGATAGCATTGCTATAAATGGCAGGAGAATATTTTGTTAAATCTTTATGACTTGAATATGCATTTTTATAACCATTCCAAAAAGATACTAGAGGTGGCAGATGCCTGACGGAAATCTTTGTTAGACTGTTTTTATGGTTAAATGAAAAAAAAAGTCCAGAATGAACTTTTTGCCCTGCCACTCTCCTATTGACTTTGACATTTTACTTTAAATGTAGAACCATGGGGAAGCATAACACCTACTTTCCTGCACACAGAGAGACACACACACATACCCTATAAGTAAATGAGAATCAACATATGTCATCATCTCTGTACTTCTTTCATATTTGAAAAATAATTAGTTCACCAGGTCTCTTCTGCAATGTGCTTGCAATTTTTCAAATGCTGTGTTATTCACCTTGCCTCTGTGTCTTTAGTTCACTCTATTTTCTATACTTGGAATGTCCTTTATCCAGTTTCCCTCCCTTCAGGTTCACTGTCTCAGTAATTGTTCAAGATTCTCTTGCAGTGTGCTCTCCTTGGGCTGAGATGTAGGTGGCCCTCATGTATGCTTCCTCTGTGATTACTGCAGAATACTATGTATTCAGGCATTTGAGCTCTCACTAGATTCTGTGTGTCAGTTACCTTAGCACTCTGACACATGACTGTGATCTCCATGAGATCAGAGACCTTGTCTACTCATCTTTGTATAGTAGCCCCAGATGTTGCACTATGCCTAGAAAATGAGAGTCATTCAAGCCCCATCACCCCCCACCTTTACCCCAACCCTGGCCCAGTTTGTCTTTATGTTGGCCAACAGAATCAGAACTCTCTCTTGGGTGGGACTGGGGAGGAAATAAGTATGTGCTGAGCTCTATCATAGGCACTATTAAGACTTATAAATCCTGTAATGAACTCTCTGTAACTAAGGCAGAACAGAATAATTATTGAATATATGTGTAAAAAGAGTCATCTACTAAAAGAAAAAAAATGGAATTGTAGATTCTCATGAACGTTTTCATGGGAGAAGTATCATTTCATCTGTACTGTATAGTTACATACATTTTACTGGGCAGGGAAGGGGTGTGGCCAAGATTGAGCAAGCCAGGGAGGCAGGAAAACACAGGTGAAGTTGTAGGGGAAGTTGTGGGGAATGGTGAGTTCTCCAGGAAACATGCAGTAATGTTAGAGAAAGCAAGGCCAAGATGCTCATCTGAAATGTGTGGAATTAGATACTCAGTGCAGTCAGCCGCCAGCCTTGAACATCTGCATCAGAAAGAATTATTGAAATAGCTGAGCTGTGTGTGTGACATTATGAAACCATGAATGTAGATTTTAAGTTATTGTGAATATTTTAAATTCAGGTTTTCAGATACAAGGTAAAAATGCTAGGCAAACCACCCTGTGGTAATTTGAAACCAGCTAAAACAAGCAGTTGCTTTTTCATTAAAAAACAAAAAGGGTAGGGAAAGGATGCTATAAGAAAAAAAGAAAGTATACATCTATCACTAGTAGATTATGTGAATAAGTGTATTAAAAATACAATTCCAGTAAAATGAATATTTATCTACCATCCTTTTCCCTTTTGTACATCATTGCTAACTTCCTATTTCTATCATTGTAATCTTTGACCACAAATCTATTATAAATAATGTCAGGTTTAGTCAATGAATGTCTTTATGAGAAACTAGGGGGAAAAAAAAAACCCTACCTATTGCTAATGCTTAATTGACAACAACAATAGCTCACTAGTGTTGGTTCTATTATCTAGTAGAAATGTTATAGGGATACACCCATTGCCTGGAAACTTGATCTCACCCAGTGAATCAACAATAATGGAAGCATTCATTTATATGAGGGCATATATGTCCTCATATAGGTATTTAACCAGTACTTCCATCACAAGAAAGGTAGATTCAAGTCATAACCACCAGTACCTGTGAATATAATTTTATATGAAAATAGGTCTTTGTGATAGAATCAAATTAAGATTAGTTTGTACTGGATTAGGGCGGGCCTTAAATTCAATACCCAGTGTCATTATAAGAAGGACATGTAAGGGCACAGAGACACACAGGGAAAAGGGTCACATGACACAGGCAGAGATTGGAAGAAGCAGCCAAGGAATGCCAAGGGTTTCTGGCAACCATTAGAAGCTAGGAGGAGGCAAACAAAGACACTTCCCTAAAGCCTTCAAATGAAGCATGGTCTTTCCCAAGTCTTTATTTTACACTGCTAGCTGTTTTAAGCTACCCAATCTGTGCTAGTTTGTTATGGCAGCCTAGGAAGCTGAACCAGTGTGTTAACACAATGTTCACACTGACTGGATGGGGCAGTACAGTGAGAAGAGACACCCATGAGCAGCTCTATGTAGGGGATGGACACCAGTTTGTTTCAGGAGAGAAACTAAGAATAAGCATAACATGCAGTCAGGAGGGTGGGCTTTGGTGTTAACACGGGGATAAGAATTGCAAATTCCCACTCTCATTAGTTGTGTGACATTAAGAGAAATGTTCTCTCACGTCCATTTTCCCCTCTCTATAATGGTACCAGCAAGCCCTTTGCCATGGCCTAGAGAGAGTAAGGATTGTAAGATAACACCATTAGTAGGATATAGAATCAAAAGATGAGTCTTGGTCTTTATGACTCTAAGGCTTCTGTTTTTATCCACAAGTAAATATATTGATGTATATGTATATTATTTATATATATACACATATATATGTGTATATACATATATATATATATACACATAAAAGTATGTACCTGCTCAAAAGATCTGTAAAAACTCTCAAGGAACATAAATCTGTCATTCTTATAGGGAAAAATCCATGGGCTTTTTCAAAGTAGGTAGACTTAGAGTGGCTACTTAAAGGCCAAGTAGAATTTTGATAGATGAAAATGTCAGAGGCTACATGGGCAGGTTGGGGACTATGCAAGCCTGTCAGACTCGGAGTCAAAACTGTCAAAGGTACCACAGCCCCAAAGTGGAAGCTTGTTTTAAATGAATACAAATAGGCCCAAGGGATTAAGTAAATGTAGTAGAAAATGAGGCCAGAGAAGTTAAGTCAAGCCAGTTCTGCAGGGCCTAATTACTTGCTGAGTCTGGGGATGTATTCTTGTTAGTGAGACATCATTGAAGGTTTTAAGCAAGAAAGTAACAAATCTATGAATTCTGTAAACATCCCTAAGTAGTTAAAATTCAGTCAATTCAAAGTATAAGCAGTTTATAATAGTCCCAATAATTTAAAATTCAATAATGTGTCATATATAATGTATACCTATCACAAGTGTTGCATGCATAAATATATCCACACTTATATTTATATTTATTTTTATCTGCAAGATGTATACCACAATTACAACAGTAGTTATCTCCAGTTATAGATATATGGGCAATATTTATTTTCACCTTTCTACTTTTTTTGTTTATATGTTTCTCAACTCTTCAGTAATGAATTGCCCTTTATGTCAGTAATAGGGTGAGAGTCAAGCAAGGGACAAAAAGAGCAGAAAGGAGAACCTAGCAATAATCCAGGACAGAAAAGATAAGGCCCTGTGGTTTGGCTGAGCAGGAGACAAGCACAAGATACATTTGCAGGAAGAATTGAAAGGATTTAGCAGTGATTCATTGGGAGGGGATGTTAGAAAGGTGGAGCTGAAGATGGCTCAAAGATGTCTATCCAAGGTAACAGGAAGGGTCGAGGTTCCATTAACTAAGGCAGAGATTCCCAAGAGAAACAGGTTTGAGCAAAGGGCCAAGAGGGATGCAGATAATGAGTTCACTTTCAAACATGTAGAATTTGAGGTGACAGCTAGACCACCATGATTTTGAGAAGTTGCAAGAGCTGTCTCAGAGGGCCAAAATGTTGAGAAAGAGAGTGGTAAAAGATACGGTAAGATATTTCCAGAGGAGCTTTAAAAAGCCAAATGATAATGAGTATAATCGTCTGCCTGGTAATAAAATCTCGGGAACCTTCTGATATAGGTAGATTCCCATGAATCGTTTTACTAAACGATATAAAATGATGTGCTCTCAGAAGATGGATATAATTCACAAATTATAGTTAATGTGCTGTGGGATTATTAGGCGTTCAAATATAACTAAAAATGCAGTAAACTCAACCACCTCATAATAAGGAGCTGACAGGCGATGCAGCAAGTCTGCTTGAAAAAATACATCCCTGCAGCTTGTCACAGTGTCGTCCCAGATGAGGTACATAAATAAACATGTCACTCACAGGGCTTTCACTTCCTCCCACAAGACTGTCAGCAAAGGGAGATAAAAGAACAGAATCATAGGCCCGGCTAACAGAATCAAACAAATAATAGTAACAAAAAATAAAGAACCCTCTTGTTCTCAACGTTATGCTGCCTACAGGTCAGGGAGGAAAGGCCGGGCAAGGGCACCACGGCAGCTCCGGGGCCCTGGGATAGAGCCCACCCATCGCCTGGGGATTGCCTTGCTGATTCTGGCAGCATCTTGAGCACAATATTAAAAATATATATATATATACATATTGCCAAATTGACATGTCAGTAATGGAAACTGTCATTGCTACTCTATATTGTGTGTCTTTCTTTGCCAGATGAGGGAGAGCAGAAGCATGACGCAGAGGCATCAGAGTTAGAGCCGTGTGGTTTTCGCCAAAATGCTCATGTTGCTGAGCCTCAGCTTCATCAGCTTAATGTGGGATTATAGTAGGAATCGACAGTTGATTGGGAGAGATGCCTGGAATAATGTATTCAAAGAGTTTAGGATGCCCTAGGTCAAGGGGGAATAGTAAATCATTCTTCTCACTTCTGAAAGCCAACTGAAACAACAGTAAAAAAGCTGAAACTAAAAAGAAACATGTATCTGCAAAGTTAAAGAGAACAGGTAAGTAGAATGAAAAAAAAAACAATAAAAGGAAGCTGGAAAACAGAACATGAGTAGAAATTGTTCTAACTGACATGAGAAAACACAAGCCTAAGCCATCATTTAGAAAACCTAAAAGCAATCTTATTTGTGTCAGAGATCTCAAATCCCTCAGCCCCGTATTCTGTCCCCTAGGCCATGTGACTGAACAGACTGCCCCTTTTCCGTCCCATCAAAACAGAAGATCAGATGATTTCTTTAAGTCAGGTAAAACGAAGTGTGTCTCGTCTTGATGCTGTACTGAAAATAAGTAAGTGAAAGTTTGTAATTAATGAAATAGAGTTGAAATCCAGCCCTGATTCTCTACTTCATTCTCAGAGTCTAGGTAGCTAGAATATACTTTGTGGCTGTACCTTGGAATTTTTTCCCCTTCAGGTGAAATGTATTAGATCAGGAGAAAAGTCTAAAGATACTGATGTTGGGTCATAACATGTAGAAAAGCATCTCATATGGAAAATAGACCAAAACAATAAGCCAATTGGAGGGTCAGTGAATATGCGGGAAAGGAAAAGCTAAAAAGAATCCATCATGTGTATGTCTTGTGGATATAAGCCACAATATGGGCTGCCTGTCTAACACGGTAGTCTCAGCCACAAATGGCTATTTAAGTTTAAACTTAGTATTTAATTATGTAAATTTAAATAAAATTAAACATTTTGTGTCTGGTGGCTACTGTATGGAGTAGCACATGTTGTAGAATATTTCCATCGTAGCATAAAATTCAATGGGAATCTGAAAAACAATTAGGAACAAAAAGAGCCTTTGGGTATTAAAACCATGAAAAACTCAATGGAAGAGTGGAAATAAATAAATAAGAAAATTTCACAGAGAGTAGAACAAAATTATGAAGAAGAAAGGGAAAAATAAGATTTGTTTAGGAGGTCTAAAACCAAATTAAAATTAAAATAATGTGCAGAAATGAAATCAAAAAGAAGAAATCATCTAAGGGATAATGTCCCAGTGTTGAAGGACATGTTTTTCTTGGGCAAAAGTCTGTATTCACAGACCAGCAAATATGAAAGTTTCAATTCATACTAATTGAAAGTATACCATTATAATCCTTCAGAACACTGGAGAAGAGAAAATTCCAAAATGTTCCACAGTGGGGAAGAAAAATAGATGACATATGAACATTCAGAAATCCAAATGATTTTGCATGGATTTCTGAACAATAACACTGGAGTTAGGAGTGAATGGAGCAATGCTTTCAGAATTCTGAGGGGAAATTATTACTAATTTAGACTATACAGCCTAACATCAATTTTGTGCATAAAGTAAGGATATTTTTATACACATACATGCTCAGACTCAAACATTTTACCTCCTTAAACACTCTTTCTCAAGAAGCTCTTGGAGAAGATGTTCCACCAACATGAGGAGTAACCTAGGAAAGAATAGAAATGGGTTTCTGGAGTTGTGCGACCCAATTCAAGGGAACAGAAGGGGAGGGGGATGAGGAGGAAAGACAAAGGTGGGGAAGTGATGAGGGATTCCAGAATGACAGCTGTCACCAAGGATAGAGAGCAACATGTTATTTGAAAAAGGTACAAAGTGCCTTGTAGAGATGAGCGATGTCCTGAAGGCACTGAAATGGATACATTTGAAAACAGTTGACCCTTGAACAACACAGGGGTTAGGGGCACAGACACCAATGCAGTCTAAAATCTCTGGATAACTTTTGACTCCCCAAACACTTAACCACTGAAAGCCTACTATTGACCAGAAGCTTTACCAATAACATAAACAGCTGATACACACATATTTTATATGTTATATGTATTATATACTGCATTCTTATAATAAAGTAAGCTAGAAGAAAGACAATTTTATGAATCTCCAAAAGCATTTCCAATACATTTATTGAGAAAAACCCACGTGTAAGTGTATGCATGCAGTTCAAATCCATGTTTTTCAAGAGTTAGCTGTATATTGAAAGGAGATGTAGACAACTGGGATGAGTTTGAAATTGAATTAAAAAGAAGTGCCTAGAAAACTAAATAAAAACACATAAATTTTATTAACTTAAGACAAAAAAAATAGAGTTTGGCAAGAAAGAAAAATGTAATTATACTACATGGCTAGGCAGTGAATCGATTTTCCTTAGCCAAACAAACATAAACACACTGAATATTGAACTAACAATACTTAGGTTAAAAGTATGTTGGATGGATGAGGGCGATGGGAATTGTGTGTATGTCTGTTTATAGGGGACAGTGGAATATTTATGAGACCTATATCCTCCTCTTCCATAGTTGGAAGCAAATAGATAATGCCAGAAGGTAGAAATCAATAAATAACAATATAATAACATAAATTAGAGATACAGAGGTAAAATTAAAGGGTGTTTGCCTCTGTGGAACATGAAATGTGAGAAAGGAGGATTCAGATCATTGTTTGTCATAAAGAGACTTGTAGAACATTTTGAATTTTTAGCTATGCTCAGGTATTAATTTGATGAAATTTTTAAAAATATCACCATATTAATAAAAGAGTTTAACATGTTATGTAGCATATAGAAACTCTCAGTGAATGTGAGCTGAATATGAATCAGGACCCTAACCAACTCCAGGTTTACTGTGGTAAACATTTTCTCCTGTCAGACCACTCAAATACACACAATTAGAAGGGTTCATGAAAATTAACTATATTGTGCTAATTTGTCCTACTGGCCTGAGACTGCGTACCCGTTTTGCCCAGAGTCTGTAGATCTGTTGTGTTTTCTTTTTGTTCTGTTCTCTCCTGATTCTTCCCCTTCCCTCCGACCTGTCTTCAGTGTTTTAAATTAATATCTCTTTTTAGCATCTCTTGAAAGTTAGAAGATGTAACATTACTGGGCCGCATTCCCACATAGCAACAAGGAGCTGAAGCTGAAGAGTGCCTTCCCCCTTTAAATGAGACATAGGCACTCCAGTTTGCCGCAGTCTATTTCATCTTCCCCTGAACCCCATTTTATGAAGATGCACTACTTTGCTGACATTGACATGGGGGTAGGGGGCTTGCATTTTCAAGTCTCACTTAAAAAACTCTCCCTTAGGAAAAAATTCTTCCCCTAATGACATTTGCTATCGGTTTAAGTTTCCGGTGCTTATTTGCATTGTAGAGCAAATATCAATTTGCGGGTTGAATATGAGTGGAATTTGCAGAAGGGAGTGTGGCTGGAGATGTAAATGTGAGAGCCATCACCACAGGGTGATACGTTTGTCACCTGGACACTTGATGAGATTTTCTAGGAGCAAGTGTGTCTAGAAGCGGGGAGCATTGGCAGGGGCAGTGTGGACATGTGCATGTGCTCTTCTAGGACCAGCAGTGTGACCCTGTGCTTCATTCCCGTCCTACTTGCTGGAGGATGGCAGGCATAACAAGAGCGCAAGGATCCTCAGCAATCCGTCCATCCCTCCAAAAGGCGGTGCCAAAGCGAGTCCGCACCGCCAAGGCCCTTCAGGGTGGCTTTATACAGGAGCTCCTAGGAGTAGTTCATCATCTGTATGGGTGATATGTTGCTAACCAATTACAACACAGTAGCAATGCAAGGAAATCGGAGAGAGCACAGAACATGGAACAGGTGCTAACTGTGACATGGCAGGCAGGAAAGAAAGATTCAAGGCACATGAAGAGTATCTTGATGTGAGTTTAATGGCTAGGCTGAGGGGAGAATTTGCACTAGAAAGAAATTTTGAGAGATTTAATTTGCTCAGTCATTGATTTAATCATTTGTTTATCAGTCTGATGAATGTGAATGTTTACACAGGACTTACAAAGCTGAAATACAACAGACCTTACTCTCAAAAAGCTTACAGTCAAGGGTCAAAGATTCACATATACGAATATTCCAATAAAAGTTAATAGATGATAGAATAAGAGTAATTAAAAAATAACAAGTATGCCTGACTCTCTGGGAAGGTCATCAGCACTGGAGTGATTTTTGAACTCCAAAGAAAGCATGATTTCTCTTTGAAAGCATGACACCATAATTGGGTTTTTAAGAGTATTTATAGTGAAAGGATAAGGAAGAGGAGGATCCAATGAGCTAAAAATTCAATGGCATAAGGGATAGAAGGAAGAAAATAAATCTAACAATAGTGAGAACTATGGAAACAAATAAGAGATTGTTCATTAGTGAAGTTTTTTGAAATTGTATCTTTGTTCAGCAGTGTTGATAATACAGGTAAGATTGAGTGGACTTTATTTTGTAAATTTCATAAACTCCATATTGACAGGAAAGTAAAAGAGACTTACCCAGATTAACATTTCCTAGAGTATATGGTACAGAACTTTGATTCCTTGAAATGATTGAATTCCCTTTTTGAGTCAGGCCTCATTTGCCATATTTATCACTAGCATAACTGATTGTGTACACTATACTCTTCTTAATTTATGATGTCTCTATTATTTTGAATTACCCTAGGTTCTCAAAAGAGGCAAAACTACTAAAAGGGAGATACATTTTGGAGAGATGTTATAATATTTGATTTTATGATACTATGGAAAAGACCTACTAAATCCACCTCAGAGCCATTTTAAAGATTAAGAAGATTCCACGTAGTGGAAATATGAAATGTCTTTTTAGTTATGACCTTTAGTGTTGAAGCAAAGAATCATTTCATTTTTATTTAGGTTAAAATCTCAATATCTTCTCTTCAGTATCATGATATAAAAGTCTCATGTTTTAGAGTTACATCAGTTGCTTTACATGCAGGCAGCATAAGATGTCGAGTAAGAAATTCAGAGTCAGGCAGAACTGTGTCCAAAATCCCCATTAAACAGGTAAAATTTCAGTCAAGTCACTTTTCTGACCTTAGTTTCATTTGTTAAAAAAAAAAAATGGTTCCTGTTCACAGGGTTATTGTAAGGCTAAAGTGAAATGGTGAATAGCAAACCCATCTCTCCAGCCCCCTTTTCTGCTACTTCTGGCTTCTGTTTGATCCTTTATTAATAGGGAAGGGTTCCAAGGGCTTTCACCACCCGACTTCATAATCCCACGCCATGCTTTAGCAGTTCCCCTGTCTGGAGGCCCTCTGTGGACAGATGAATTCCTATGCATCCCATTAGCATTAGCTTAGCCCTGCCTCATTCCCCCATCTTCCTCCCTTGGGTTCCCTCAGCAGCTATGCTTACATTAATGTTTCTGTTTATAGCTTGATACCCACCATTTAACTATATCTCCTAGGGGACAGGGACTATGTATTTTCTTCTTCTTCTTCTTTCCATTTTTTTTTTTTAGTATCTACCACACACTGTATATTCAGTGTCTATGTGTCTAGAATGTAGAAGGCATATAATTGATGTTAGTGGCCCCATAATAGAAACCACATGAATGAGGGACAGTAATAAGAACTCTCTGCTTTGCTGATGCTGTTTTCTGTCCCACCTTGCATGCACACACACACACACACACACATACACACACCCTTTAGGCTCAACTTGATGCTTTTCTCAATAAAATTAAACCCAGTTAAAACAGAGATACACAATGATGACATGTGTTAGTGAATGCAGCATGGATTAATACTGTGGCTCTCTTATCAGCTATCTCAGAAGAGGCTCACTCATAAGCATTCAGTTTAGATTTTAAAAGAGCGAGGAGGAGAGTTATTGCATGCTAATTACCTTTAACTTCCTCCTCTACATGGTTGATCAAAGATGACAGGATAACTGCCAAGTAGGCAGAGGAGCGCCAGTGAAATGAAGGGGGGTTGATGCTTAGACGCTTCAGAGTCCCTCCCTCCCACCTTTTACTTTCACTCATCTCATGCCTTCAATGGCACAGGGTCAAGATGGCCTCGGTGTAAACAGGGAACAATCTCAGTGTGTCAGTCATAAAGCTGAAACTCTAAATGTGGCAGGTGAGTTCTACCTCAGTCAGATAGCAAGTTCCCCACCCCTGGAGGTGTCCCTCCTTCTTGTTCCTTTCCTTGCTGTGTTTCCATAATGCCTTGTACCTCCCTTTATACAAATCTCTTTTATGTCTGCTTCCTTCATAAAGATTGACTGTGTTGAAGGCACAGACTGAGTTTTTACGTTTCTTTATCCTTAGGACCAAGACAGAGCAGACACTCTATACACGTTTACTGGTTGAACAAATTATGAAATCCAACCTGGGCTGGACAACCACATGTCAGAGAGCATGTATAGAAAAGTAAAGGATCTCGTTTAAGTCATGTGGGTTCTCAACCCTGTGCTTGATGTATAAACTGCCAGTCATTGGGCTCCAGAGATGCAAAACAGAGGGCTTCTTCCTGTCTGTCATTTTTGATTAATTCTTCTGCACATAATCCCTGCTTATTTGATACCTGTTGACATGGACTGAAAGAAACCAAAAGAAACCCATTTTTCTTTTTTTCTTCTTAAAGCCTTGAGTCTGACATCATCACATGACCAAGGTCTCCTTTCCTCATCGAGGACTGAGGAAGCTTCTAGACAGAAGGCACAACATACAGGTCTCAAGTGCAGCTCCCAAGTCTTACTACTCAAGATACCAAAAGGAAGTGGGAGAAGAAAAATTGGTTTTTACACATTCCTTTACCTCTCCCACAAAAATCCATGTGAGATTCCTGAGGAGACTGGCAATGGGGGTGCAGTACCATTAGACCTAGGATGTGCTACTGCTGTGACACCAGGCAGAGCCCTCAGTGAGGGAACTGGAGGAAACAGGAAAGACGGGGTTGCTTACATATTACAAGGGCTACATAGCCACATTATTTTGTTTAACCCTTGGAACAATTCAGTGAGAATACTTATTACCATATTGTTCTCATCTTACAGATGAGAGGATGGAAATTGAGAGAGCTTCCATAATTTGTTCAAGGTCACACAGCTAGTAAGTCGTGGTACCAAACTTCACATCCATCCATGGTTGCCTTATTCCAATATGCTTGTTGCTAACTACTATACCACATTGCCCCAGGTAGATGTAGATGATCTTAGAAAAAATATGAAAATACTACATAAATATAATGTTATTTTATCTTTATCCTGGCTAAGTTAGTGCTAAATTTGCTTTTAAAGGAACTATAAACTCCAGTCCCCAAGACTAATATCTGCCAGAACCTTATTTATTTATTTCTTTTCCTTTATTATTCTTTTAATTTAAGAAAATTTCCTGTATCCCATCTATATCTTTCTAGAACATCTGTCAGTTTTGGGTGGGCGGAATTGTGAAGGCTGAGTAGATACCAAAGTATCAACTGAGGGCCTCACTTCTGTTACTCCCTTCCCTGGCAGTCAAACAAGAACAGAGGAAAATGAATGGGGGAGTGACAGCAGTGTTTTAGAAGCAGACAGACTTTGCGTGTTCCCATCATGTATTTATTTCCTGTGTGGCAGTGGGATAGTGAAAGATAAAAGCGCCATGTGGGTGCGCTACTGAAAATGATCAAAGGAACGGAGACATTGTGCTGGGTTCTTCCTTCTGGAGAGAGAATTTATGAACATTGTTTGGTGTCTGATAGAAGATAGCCTTGGAAGCTCCAGACCAAGTCTGCAATCTCTCTGACGTGATGAGTTCTACCGATACTGGGTAATGACAGGCATGAGGACCCCCATGGCAGAGACATGTGCAAATACATGGCCAGTGACACAGATCTATGAAGAAAGAAAACTTCCCATTTGCTTTCCTGGTTACCTAACAGGTTTTTTTTTTTCCCATGGTTTTCTTTGTAGGAAATCATATTATAAATGGTATGTACTATAACCAGTTTTCCAGTACCCAAAAGATTAAGCATAATTTTCTTACTATGGTGACTGAACACACCATTATCTAGCCCAACTGGCTTTTTTCTTTTGCTACTCTTCATCCTTCTTATGGACTCTGTATTCCTCCAGCCACTCTGTGAATCTCATCCCTCCCTGTGAGGACTGATCTTGTGCCTTTACACATACTGTTTCCTCTAATCAGTTGCTTTTTCTCTTCCTATTTTCCCTGCCCAGCCAAACTTTGTGAAAGACTTCTCATTTTTCAAAACCTGACTCATATGCCACCTCTTCTCAGAAATCTTTCTCAAGCCCCTCTTCAGTAAGGACTCCTCGGGAGGCCTGCTGTGCTCTGCTGACATGTGACGCATAGCCTACCAAAATAGAAACAAGATGTATTAATGTATCACACATATATTCAATACATATTGATTATCATAGGGGATGAATAAGAAGTTATGTCTTCATTGTTTAGGATTACAATGAAGACCGACAATAGACAAATAAGTAATCAAATATACAATAAATATAATTATTGTATTCATAAATTCAATATACATATATATAAATATATAATGCTGAGACTTATACATTGTAGAAAGAAGAAGTAAAGTATAGAAATAGAGAGTGGCAGAGGAAGGTGATCAGAGGGGACGTTTGAGAAGGCGACTTGAGCTGAGACCTGTGGTGAGGAATGCTGTTCGTATGGATATTTGGAAGTACAGAGTTCCTGATGCAGGATCATTCTAGGAATATTTGAAGAACAGTAAGGAAGTCAGTGTGGCTGAAGCTGAATGTGCAAGGGGAAAAGTACAAAAATCAGGTCAGAAATGAGTCATGGGTGTAATATATAGTGCCTCATAGGCAATGATGAAGACTTTGAGTTCTAAATGTGAGCAGAAATTGCAGGGCTGAAAGAGGAAGCTAATACTATGTGGTTGGCTTTGGTTGCTGGTGGAGAACAGACACAAAGGGTGGGGATAGAAGTAGGGGGCCATGCTGGAAAACGTAGGCAGTGCTTCTCTGGAGAGAAGTAGGGGCAGTCAGTGTGAACTATGCCCTTTAGTCCATTTGTTCTCATCAAGCTGGTCTTTCTTAGGTGTCGAATGCACACAGTTCTTTTCCCTTAGACATCTGCCCTTGCTGTCTACCATCAGGAATGCTGCTAGCTTTTCAAATGGTGAGCTTGTTCTCATCCTTCATATCTCAACTCACTTGGTATCTCCTCAGAGAAACCCTCCCTAATTATTCTATCTGAAGTCAGCAACCTTATAAAGCTTCCATCCAAACCACCAGTGCATTTTCCCATTGTATCTTGCTACACAGTAAGATTCTATATCCCCTCACTAATCTTTTATCATTATTATTTTATTCACAAAGCACCATGTCATATTATTGAATAAAGCTCTTAATAATGGTGAAGATCTATATTAAGCATTTAATATTTCATTACCATACAACCCCTTACCCCAACCCAGTCCTGAATTAGGTATTACTATGCACACTTCTCAGCTGAAAAAAGTGTGGAGGAAGCATATATCTAGCCAAACCTCTCATAGCTACAAAGTCAGTGGAGGTTAACTGTCTAAGACCCACAAAGCCCACCTTATGTTCTTATCACTATAATGTCATCACTAGTCCTGATGAAAAGGCTAAACATTTGAAAATAATCCTGTCAAATTCTGGTGCTTATACTTCTCTTTAAATAATTTGTCTAGTGTACTGTTTTCTTTTATGATTTCTTTAGCATCTTTACTGCTTTCTCTTCAGAACATTATAAAAGAATGTATAATTTTCCCCCTAGATGTGCTTCTGATATAATTAATCCCTCTCCATGTTATAAACATATACTGAGAACTGATTATGTACCAAGCAAATTATCAAGTAGTGGAGAAATTTAGATGAATGAGGTGTGGTTCTTCTTCTGGAAGAGTTCATATCCTCCTGGGAAAAACAGTCATTAAAACAATTGATTACAATGATCCATGCAGTAGTTGAAATGAAGGCACTCTAGTGTAGGCAAACAGAATTACCTCTTCTAGGAGGATCTGGGAAAATCTTCACAGAGGAGGTGATATTTGAATGTCCTTTGAGGGATAAGTAGGAGTTCACCAAGTTGCCTTCTATACCAAACAGTGTTACAGCAGCCAGGTGCAGCTGCATGACACATTAGCAGTATTTAAGGACCATCACTGGTTCCCATGGTGACTAAAGTATGTGTGGAAAGAAACAGAAGGGAGGCAGTGAATGAAACTAGTAACACAGTTCCAGGGCACAGCCTGCACTGGCACACTGAGAAGTTTAGGCTTCACAAAACCTCGCACCTGGTAGGATGGTTATTATCAAAAAGACAAGAGATAACAAATGTTGGTGAGGCTGTGGAGAAAAGGGAGCCCATGTACACTGTTGGTGGTAATGTAAATTGGTACAGCCTCTTTGGAAGACAGTATGGAGGTTCCTCAAAAAATTAAAAAGAAATCTAATTAATATATGGCCCAGCAATCCCATCTCCAGAAATATATCCTAGGGAATTTAAATCACTGTCTTGAAGAAATACATGGGCTCCATGCTATTGCAGCATTATTCACAATAGCCAAAGTACAAAGCATAGGAACTATCTTAAGTGTCCATCAGTGGATGAGTAGGTTAAGACACCCACACAGACACACAGACACACAGACACACAGACACACAGACACACACATACACACACACACACACACACACACACACACACAGGAATATTACTCAGCATTAAAAAAGAAGAGGATTCTGCCATTTGCAGCAACATGATTGAACATGGAATGCATTATGCTAAGTGAAATGAACCAGACTGGGAAAGAAAAGTTATGTATGGTAACAGTTAAAAGTAGAATCAAAGAAAAAGTGAAATTTGTATCAACAGAAAGTACAATGTTGATTGTTAGGAGCTAGAGGGTGGAGGAAATAGTGAGTTCTTGGTCAATAAGTAAAAACTTTCAGTATAAGATGAATAATTCTGATTATCTAATGTGCAGCATGATGACTATAGTTGACAATACTGTATTGTGCTCTTGAAATTTGCTAAGGGGGTAGATCTTAAGTGTTTTCATCACAAACACACCTAAAGGTAACTATTTAAGGTTTTGAATGTGTTAAGTAACTTGATTGTGGTAAATATTTTATGATATTTATGTCATATATATATATATATGTATGTGTGTGTTTATCAAATCATCACATTGTACACTTTCAGTATATGCAATTTTATTTGTCAGTCATTCTTCAAAAAAGTTGGACAGAAAAAGTTTAGGCATCATCTGGAAAGCAATAGGGAGCCCTTAGGGGTTTATAATGTAAGGGGAACCTGTGAAAAGGATAAATATAGAATATAAGATAGATGAGAAGCCCCTATTCCTGTTCATATGTTAGGAATGTAGGATCATATGCTTGAGAAAGTTAAGGATTCGTTTTCCCTTTCCACATCACACCCCAGCTCTCTTTGTCTCAGTTATGGATTCCCCATGCTAGATCTGCATTACATGGAAGGTGCCAACATGTTGTAAACCAGAATAGAAAAGACTTCCAGAATCCAGCATCCATAAAACACTTGGCCTTGTTGTCTCCTTGCTGCAATGCAGACTATTGTAAATGCTAAGAGAGATGCTTAAAGAGAGGCAGGGAAGTATAGATTTTAGGGGTGTGGGTTCCAACGCTAGCTGAGTGGCTTCACATCCTGGCTATGTTGCCTTTTAACTGTATGAGTTTAGGAAACTTTGTGGCTCCTATGCTTCATTCTCCTCATCTGTAAAATAATATAATCTACCTAGGGTGGTGGTGTGAGAATTAAAGAAGCCGATACATCTAACATACCCCAGACAGTAGCTGGCACAGAGCTAAGTGCTCTGTAAGTATATTTTATCCTTCTAGTATCCAAAATTGGCTATAGGTTATAAGATACCAGGCTATTGTAATTCCTACTGAACAATCCATGTAAACAGAATTGATGCCTATGGATTATGGCTCCTGTACAGTACTTAAGTTCCTTTCCCAAGGAAGGAAGATTGGTAGCACTCACTGAGCACTTACCATATGCTGGATGTATTTATACTCATTATGTCATTTACCCTTCCAGCCACACATTGATTGATAACATATGTATTTATTTATATGCTACATAATCTTTCTTTAATTAAAAAGGAGAATGCCTCATGAGGAGGCTGAGTCACTTGCACAAGATCCCACAGATAGGAAGTTTTGAGACAAGGATTCTCAGCAGATGAGTCAGACTGCAGATTCATTGTTTTCTTCACATGCTCCTCTACATTTCACGTTAGGTCAAAGTCATTTAATATATCTACCTCCTATGGTTAAAAAATATAGAGAGCTAGCATCAAGAAAAAAAACCCTCTCTTTGGTATCATTGTTATAATTTGTGCTTCCCATGTTTGTATAATAGATTTTTTTCCCCTAAACTTTCATATTTTCTGTCCCATTTGCTGCCCATAGCAGCATATATAATATTATTACATTTTTATGCATGGTCACACTAACAGGCAAAGATATAGTCCCCTTCTTTGCTCTGGTTTGGTCCGAACTGAGTCTTGTGGGCAAGTATTAGATCTTTCAAAGTTTTTTGATGATGGGCTATGCTTTGCCACTGCTGCAGACTCTCTGCTTCTCAGGCATTTTCTGCCCATCTTCAACATTTATCCACTATTGTTTTGCCAGGAACTTCACAATGGAAACATCTGAGTATCAGGAAGAATGTGAATAATACAAGTGAATGTTATATAAAAATGATTGAAACATTCTTTGGGTCAAATTCATCACGAGCCAAGATGCTACTTAATAGGCATCAGTTTTGCGATTTTCACATTCTCACCTTATGGTACCTGAGATGGGATCCAATACACTGACGGGTTGAGAGTAAGGATAGTCCAGTTTTACCTTATTTTTAATTATAAAGCACTTTAACCTTATAAGGTCACAATCTACATGCTTGAATTGAGGGGGAAGGATATGCATTTAACAGTGTGATCTAACTTTCTTAATATTATTATATCTACTTGTCAATGTCATATAATTCAAATTACTAGAGCATTGTAGATTTCACATTGTATGACATGCATTAAGGAGAAGAAAAAGAAAATCATTTGGGCTATAGAAGGAAACATTGATTAAATTAAAAACCACACAGTAAATATCTGACTCTCATTTATTTCCCATATCAGTCACAACTATTTTGTATAGATACATCAATGTAACATTCAAATGTACAATATATACATAATTCTTCTTGTGGGTCTACAAATTGGATGTCTTTTGTCATAAACATGGATCAGACTTTTCATATCTCAAGATATTGTCATCTAATAAAGTAAGTATATGACTTATGTGGTATAAGCATAGAGAAAAATATCTGCTAGCTTTTATATTATTCAAAATGCTAACCAAAATGACTTTAATAAAAATTATTTTTAATATTTATTTTCCAGTGAAATCTCCATAAAGTCTCATAAAACATGTCATATTTATTTATACTGGCTATATAATTCATTCATCAATTCATTCCCCTTATATGTATATATTTATTTACTAACTTCTACCACATCTAAATGCCTAATTCCTGCCACAAATTATTCTTTTATTTTTTCAATTCTTAAAAGTAAATTTAAATGCATTTACAACTGAATAAATTGATTTCCAGTGAAGTTTAGTTTTTCTAATACATGACTGAAAAGTGTTAGTATCCAATATACAATGGCAGATATTTTTTAAAATTTCCATCGTGAACTGAAGGAAATTTAACAACACTTTGGACAAACAGACACAACAAAAACAAACCAACAAACTCTGAAATGCAGCTTCTAACATGGATTTTTTTTTATGGCACAAAAGCAGACAGTAAAATCACTAAATAATAAGGCCGTTAGAGACCTGAACATTTTAAAGGAGAGAGACAACTTTCCTAGACTAATTCTTGTGCATTTTTTAAAAATTCATCTCGGGTACCTATTCATTCAGAAAACATTTTTGGGAGTCTATCACATGCCAAACACTTTCCTGAAGAAATCCAGAGTGAAAAATACAAATTAGAGGTTAAAAAAAATACAAAAATGTCCTGCCCTTTTGGAGATTGCATGGCAGCAGGGGGACACAGACAATAATATAATCAACAAGGAAGTGACCCAGCATGGTAGAATGTCATAAGGGCTGTGGAAAAGAGAGAGCATGGGGGGTATGAGTGATGCAGTTGCTGGAGACGGAGCAGGGAAGGTGGTGGAGAAGTAACTATAAGTAGGATAGTCTGAGTAGCTTCCCCTGGGAAAGTAAGAGTTAAGCGAAGACTCCCTGGAGGTAAAGAAGATAACATGGAAGATACTGTGACAACAGTGTTCCAGGCAGAGAGAGCAGCCACTACAAAAGGCCCAAGTTGGGTTCCTCCTCAGTATGTTATTGTAAACAAGGGGGTCGCAGTGAGTTAAAGGGAGTGTAGTAAACATGAAATAAGATTGATACAGTGAGAAGAAACTTACAAGCTAAAGCAAGGGATTTTTCTTCTACTTTAGAAATAGGGAGCCACTGGAGAGTTGTGGCAAGATCTGATTTATGTTTTGAAAGGATAATTCTGGCTGCTAATTTAAGAATGGTCTGTAAAGCGGTAAGGCTGGAGGCAGGGGGAGACCATTGGAGAAATCCGACAAGAAGTGAGAATGAGTCTAGTGGGAGTGAGAAAGGTGGTCAAATTCTGGATATATTGCAGAGATAGAGGCAACAGGATTTCATGATGGATTGAAGGGGGTGTGTGAATGAAATAGAAGAACAGGACAGGTTTAATTTTTGTTCTGAACCACTTCACCAGTTAGGAGTAGGAGTTCATTTGGGGGCATGGAAGCTTCGAGGTGGCTATTTTATCAGTGCAGGTGTTGAATAGGTGCTTTGCTATATGAGTTTGGATGGAGCTCAGGGGAGGGTTCGAGGCTGAAACTGCAAATTGGAGAGCCATTGCCATAAGGATGGTATTTAAAGCCATGAGCCTAGAGGTCACCATGGGTGTGAGAGAAGAGAGAGAAAAAGAAGACCAAAGACTAAGCCCTCAGATCCCCCAGTCTTACGAAGTCAGAGAGAAGGGGATTATCCAGTAAGGGAGACTGAGATGGAGCAAAAATAAGGCAGGAGGAAAAGCAAGATGCATGGTATATGGTGGAGGCAGTGAGTACCTGGTGGCGCTGGTAGTTCCTTAGAGGTACAAGGGCTGACGACTGGATTTGGGTTTGGCAACAAGTATGTTGTAGGTGGTCTTCATACCATCACTTTCAGTGGCAAGGATAGAAGTCTATCTGGACTAGTCTGAAACTGAGGAAAAGTGCCAGAGATAATACAGGCAATCCTTTCAAGGAATTTAAATGTAAAGGTAGCTGTAAAGCAAAGATGGGTTACAAAGGATTTTCTCTTTCATTATGAAGGAAATAAAAACATGAAGTTAAGCCAGGGAGAGTAACCTAATATAAACAGGAAAAAATGGTGAGACAGGAGGGAGAAGAAATGCTAGGGTAGTGAAAAACTTAATGGGTTAGGAATGCACAAGTATGTCTGGCAATCATGAGTTAGCTTGAAGCCTGTAGTCATAACTTAAAGGAAACATCTAGAAACATCTAGAGTAAGTCTGGTTGTGTGTTTGTATGTTGGCTATGTGTTTTGTTTATTTTTTGTTTGCTTGCTTGTTTGTTTTTTCTTTAGTGACAGTTAGCTGCCAGGTATAGGCAAAGAGTAAGTCCAGAGATGGATTTCAAAAGGGTTTTTCCAAGTTAATCCTGCAAACAATGAGAGAGGTCAGAAAGTTATGCCTTTATGCAAAGAAGTGATTAACATGTTGGCCATAGAAGTCAAGCTGTGTCAGGAAGGAAAGTAGAACTTCAAATGGGTAAGGGACAGAGATAAAGCGGTTATGTAAAGGGATAGGAGGTCCTGGTGAGGGGTAAGGGATTACTGCGTCGGGTGTACTAAAGATAGTAAACTGGAAAGTTAGGAAATGGCGTCAGAAAGTAGGTGCATTAATTTGACCTTATAGAGATATTGCAGTTATAGTAAATAAGATTGATTGAGATCTAGGTAGAAAGTGGCTAAGGTCGGCTACAGGACGATATATTTGGAGGAGAGAGTTGAGCTCACAGAGCTGGGAGGAGATCATTAAAAACATTGTCTGTCTACATATATATTAAAATATCTAAGTAGTAAGACAGAGTAATATTGAAGAGAATGGCAATGAACCGGGAAAAAACAACAGTGGGATCCAAGCTGGAGATTTTCAGGGAGTAGGGCAGTGATGTGCCCATAAATGTATAACAACCAGCTCTCTGGAGAACAAAACAAAATAACCCTGCTTTTTAGTGTATATCAATTTCCATGATGTACATTGCACCAGTGCCTCCAAACAACTAACAGACTACCACCAGAGGTGGGAAGAGATGTGCACAATAAGCTCCTGCAAGTCGGTTCCAGCCAGCTCCAGACACCCTGGAGTGTGGCATGAGAATGGTCTGGAAATGGCAATGAGGAGCAGGGAGACACTGACCGCAGCTCTCAGCCCAGTGGTCCAAGGCCCGTGTGAGACCAGAAAAGATTCCTACTGTCAAGGGTCGTATGGGATGCAGAGGCCTTGGGAGCTGAGTGGAAGACCCTTTTCTATAAGAGGAACAGTTGAAGGAAACATCTAGAGAACAGTTGGAGGGCATGGGAGATTTTGCTCATGATAGAATCCGAATTCCAGAGGGCTCAGCAGAGGATTTGAAGGTAGGAAAGAGAATGGAGCAAGAGGTTCTGTTTTATGGGCAGAAGAACCTAGGAGATGAGGGTGACCTCTGCATCTAGGGCTTCTTGCATCGGAGGGCAAAAACAGCGAGAGAAGGTATCAGGAGATCAGTTCTGTCAGACTCAAATCTGTAGTGGCAGCAGGGCTGTGAGTGCTTGTGAGCCTGAACGGGTGGGACTGAGCTCCCTCTGGACTCACTCCAGTGGGTGGGGTGCTTTTGAGCCTCGCTGATGGAGCTGAGTGTATCTGAAGAGTCAAAGTTACTCAGTGCGTGTGGTCATTCTCCTTAAACTGCCTCATTTCCCAGGGACCCTTCCTTAACTCATGAGGTTGGATTATTTCTCGGTCCTCCATACTCTTCCACCCTCTGTATACCTCCAGCATTGCTCCAAAATCACCCTGTTATACATATGAAAATGTATTTTACTGTTGCTCTAACATGACTGAAGTCCTTGAGAGTAAGCGTCCCTTTAGTCATCTCTGCTTTCATAGTCGATGTCAATCCCTAACACAAGCCTAGAACATTGTCACCTTTAGAGAATGTTAAGATGACTCATAGCTTTAAGAAGATTTATCATTTATTGAGATTTTATTATGTGCTCACTACCATGCTAAAAACATCATCATGTGATCCTCACAGCAAGCCAATTTTATCTCCCATTTTACAGAGGGGAAAACTGTAGTTCAGTGGATTAAGCAACTTGCCCCAAATAAAAAAACTTAAGTGAATGCCAGAACCAAGGTCTTTCTGATTAGGGATTTTGCATTTAGCTTTTTATTAGCTCAGTTCTGGAGGAAGCTGTTTCCATGTGTAAATAAAAACAAGGATTTTAGCACTTCTCAGATTTAAGTAAATTGAATAGCTCTGACCGTACTCGCAGATTCTCAAGCAGGATCAGATTTAGTATTTGTAATCCTGAAGGCACCTGAACTGACAGGTTGAGGTGGAACCAGGAGCAGTCAGATTGATAAGGTCTGCCAGCTGGTTGCCACAGATCTGGTGGGGAAGCATTCTGATAAATCAAGCTAAAATAACCCAGATGTTAGCCTAAATCAGGGAGAATGACAGACGCTTAAGCAGCCAAAAAGAATAAGATGTCGGTATTCATTCACATGCTAATCAATTCAAAACGTTCATTGTAGATTTTTTTTAAAAGTCCATAACAGAAAATGAAATCAATCCAGTTTAACAAAGTATATATTATGTGATGTGCCAAATCTAATGTACCTATTACATATATATATATTATATATATTTGTAATATATATATAACTTTTTTTAAAGCTGTAGTCCCTGTTCTTATGAAAATCAGAGTTTAGAGGAAAAGATGGGCCTGAAATAGCTATATTGTGATGTATGCACTGTTTTAAATGATGGTGACATTGTGGGTACTGATGACATGCACTGGTAGCAACTAATGCTCTCTAAGGAAGATCAGCCAAAGAAAACAAGATTTGATCTGAGCCTTGAAAGAAGAGTGTGAGTGGAAAGGATAGGAAGAATCATCCTGGTAAAAGGAATACAGGGAGCAAAGGCAAATGGCATGACCGGCATGGTTTCTAGCTGTCGGTGACTCTCGTTGCCACTGGAACACGGGCTGTGAGAATGGTGGATGGTCTCCTGGGCTGTACACATTGTGCTGAGAACTGGACTTCAAAATCAATTTAAATCTTAAGCTCTGTCAACTATGTATTTATTGAACTCCTAAGAGGGCTAAGTATTGCATAAGTATGGGGGAGAATTCAACCAGGTAAGAAATGACACATCTGTACCTGGAGTGGGCTTTAGGGAGGAAAACAGAATGAATATAAAATCCTTAGAGAAAAAATCAGTTGCTACAAAGTGTATATTGTTTAGTAGGAGTTCCAAGAAGGGCAAATCATTGTGATTTGGAGTCATCAATGAAGGCAGAGTTTTAGATATAACTCCCAAAAGATGGAGAGAATTAAAATAACTATACTTATGATTAAAGTTTGCATAGTATCTTTAGTTTTTGATCTCAGAATTTCCCATTTTACTTCCTTGTCCTTACAACTTTGTGATAGACCTACAATAAAGATGATTTTACAAGTGCAGAGGTTCACAAAGGCTAGTGCCCATCATCACACAGTTGAGATACATCAGGGTTGGGGTCTCAGTGCCAATATGTCTAATTTCATAGCCAGACATCAGATTCTTATTAACTAGAAGACCCTCAGCAACAATTATTGGAGCAGAGTGAGGAAAACACTGCTTTCCCTAACAGGAGTCCAAGCTTGCTGTGGAGTATGTGGATGAGTGTTAGCACACCTTCTTTACTAAAAGAAGCCCTACAGCTCAATGTGACTCAGAAAATCCTGCAGGCATGGCTGGGTGCTAACCAATTGTCATGAGAGAATGGTAAAGGATATGGAATCAGTTTTATCTGCTCTATCGATATCCTCTTGCTCAGAGAAAATCCAAACCCAATAGTAGATGTGGCCAGGAAGCAGAGGACACCATTTTTGAAATCCCCAATCAGCAGTCTTAAAAGATTTGGGCACTTTTTAACCCTGGTGACATCCTTGTCATGATGGGGATTAGCTAGAACCCACATTCTCACAGCCTGCTTTCCTAGTGAGCTAATTACTTCTGGGCTGCATTCTAGGAATCATTTTCTAATAAGAAAGGAAGCACATTCTATGCACCAGGTGACTTGCTAGATACCATATATATTGCCTGTCCTCTAGTCCTGGAAATGATACGCATTTACCTCTCCAGACTACCTCATGGCAGATCTTGATTTCTGATGGAATTTCTGTGTGAGAGGCTAGTATAGTTTACTAACCCATCTAGTGCATGTAACATCTAGTGAATGTAGGGTTACTGAACTATCCAATTTAATCCTCAGAATAACCCTGGGAGGTAGGTGCTCTTATTATTCTCTTTTGCACAGATGAGAAAATTAAAGTGCAGAGTTTAAACAGCCTCCCCGCAGTCATCATGGCCAGTAAGGGGTGGAACTGCAGTGGAACACAGATGATCTGACTCCATTAGCTCACGGCACTGTCCTGTCTCAATACAAAAGAGAAGATGAATGCCATTTGGATCAAGAAACCAAGAAAACTGAACCCAGTCCAGCATCTTTTTGTGAACCGATGCTAACAAGGAGAATTCACTCCCTCACCATAAAGGGGACCACATGCTTTTATTTCTGGTGAACAGAAGTTGCCAGTTAATCTTTTCACTATCCTCTCTTCCCATCTGCTCTGTAATATGCCAAATATGCTGCTAGGGTAGGATTTCTTATATACACATACCTACATATGTACATATATAAATATGTGAACTCATGTATGATATATATATGTTATTATGTATATGTGCATGTGTGTGTGTAAATATATGTGTGTATACATATATATATAAAATTAGAATTGCTACAGAATAGTGATCAAATAGGCTCAAAACCATTGATAATCTACTTTAGCTGATTCTGAGGATACTCCTTGGTTTGATTCTTCTGGGAAGAAGAAATTGTGCTACCAGTATTATGCTTGGATGGCAAAAGACAGGTAGAAAGGGAACATTTTGTACCTTCTTGGGGTTTCTCATCTTTGTGAACTTTGTGGAGAATTAAAGAATAATAAATAATGCATGAGACAGACCCGTGGTCCAATCTAGTTTCAGTTACTTGTTAGTTTATTCCAAATGTTAGCCTCATGATTCAGGGCCTCTTGTAAAAATCCAACTCATAGGGTTGCCATCAAAATTAAATGAGCAACTGTTTCTGTAACATCTAGTGAAATATCTAGATCATTTTCGCTTATTCATTCATTAAATATATTTTGATGCTTGTTTATAACTTGAACATGAAATTTATAAAAAGTTTCCAAAAACATACAAGGGTAAGGACACACTATTATTGAGTTTTTTCCATCTGCCAGACATTTTACAGAGTTCTAGGTAGTCAGTCACCAAAATGAAGATGGACAGGGACCCTGTGTCCATAGTGGTCACTCTCTGGTAGAACGGGCAGATATAAATACACAAATTAATCCTAAATTGTTGAGAGCCTTGTCCGCTCAGGAACAGAGTAAAATCTGGAAAATGATTCTGGAAAGGAAAATGAGAATTCCAGAATGCAGGGTCTTGTAGGTGGTGCTAAAAGTCACATCCATGTGCTTCATCCACAGAAGAGCGTTTCTGATCCTCAGTAATCCAGCATAAGTGAATTTAAGATAAATGCACATTCTTTATTCCTGGCTGCACCTTCTTTCCTGATTCTCTTCCTTCCTTCTTAGTCATATGAATGGATTTAACTAGATAGAAAACCCCAAGTAAAAGCGGCTTACATATAATAGACTTCTTTGCTTGTTTTCTCTCTCATTCACATTGATGTTCAGAGTGACAAGGATCTGGACTTCTTCCACTTTGCCTTCTACATCTCCCATCCTCCACCTTAAAGGCATTTTTTCACAAGTAGCACATCTATGTGCAAAGGAGAATGATAAATACCATGTATATTCCAAATGTCCCCCCTTTCTAAATGGGAAACCTGGGGAGCAAAGAAGTTAAATAATGTGACCAAGTCACACAGCTAGTAAATGTCAGGGTTCACAATCACATCCAAACCATGTAGTTCCAAATTCCACTTTCTTAAGCACTATTCTATATGCCTGCACTCTTTATCTCTTAAGAAGTGTAACACTTGTGTTAAATTTTGAAAGATGAACAAGTTGCTGATCAGCCAAAAAATTGGAGAAAAGAGCATCTCTAGCAGGGACGGTAGCATATGAAAAAGAAAGAAGGGCTCAGTGTGCTTGTCTATAAATGGGGAAATGCATCTGTTTCCTCACCGAGCTGTTCTGAAGCATCAGTAAAATGGCAAGGATAAGAACACATGTCCCAGTGCCTGGCACTTTGAGAACACCCACTGAAATTGTGTTTAGACCAAAAGCCAAAAACATGTCTGCAAAAGAAGACACAAGAACCTTGCTACACATACTAGCCTTCTGTTAGGGGGCAGCATAACTGAAGTTGTATAAATGATGCAAGTGTTGGTTTTATCAAAGGATTTGATGCATTCTCTTGTAAAAAATTGAATTTCAGGCTTAATTCTAGTTGTCTTCCACATGAATTGAAATGTGTCTGGAGGAGGGCAATATAGGAAAACTCACACCAGCAATAGGTTATTAATTATAGAAAGGTGTGTAAGTGGACGAGGATGATGATTTTTAATTGTGTTCATTATCATTAGACATTAGCTGTGTCGATGACTTAGTACACAGTTTTGATCACTTAGAGTCATGGAGTCTACATTAAAGTTATTAACAGGAAGCCTTCACTTTTCACCACTTCTATCTAACATTAACCCATTTGAGCAAATTTAATTACAATACCCTAAGGTTTAAAACCTTTCCATTCTTGCCCTGTGGCTATCCAAGCCATATATTTGATCATAAAATCTTTGAAGTTGAATCTGGCTCAAAGATTAGTGTGTTCAGTCAATTATTTTATCAGTGAGCTTACATGGGTTCCAGAAAGAGTAAACAACTTCCCAAACATCATGTGGGATCATTTAGGTTGAGACAATAGGTTACTCTTTGGATCTTTGAATTATGGAAAACTCAAGATCCTGGACCAGAAGGAGAGATATTCTTCCTGTAGTCCAGGCTCTTTCAAAGCCCAGAGACCCTCAAGGACTTGAAACCATGAACACCGAACAGGAAATAATCTTGAGGAACAGATATTTAAACTCCCTTTCATCGTATCCCTATGACGTTTTAAATATCCCCTTCCTTTCACATATATCCCAGTGCACTATGGTTATCTCCTTGCTTCCCTACTGGCCTGGTTATCTTCCATTTGCCCTTCTAGACCCACTATTGCTTTCTGCCTTTCTCCATTCTGCTCTGGTTCCCAGGAGACTGAAGAGCATATTTTCCCTTATCCTCTGATGTTGGGTTGCGTTCAGCCAATAAAAGGCACTGGGAGGCAAGCCGAGAGTGAGTTCACATCATCATGGCTACCTACATCCTTCTACTGACAGCCGCATGTCTGTCAGGCCACCCCTCGCTGCAGCCACCCTCTCTAGGGTCCACTTGTGCTTCCTCCACTTGTCTATTCGTGAGATGCAAGGCCCCTTGGGGTTACTAGCCTTGGTGTATTGCACCGTCCCTGGTTGGTTTCCCTAAAATCAATAGAGTCCTTTCCTTAAACTCAAATTACACCGTTTGAGGGTACCATATTCTTTCTGCCAGCGTCCTGGCTGACACAGTTGATACCCGATACACCTTTGTGAAAAAATGTGATATATCTACCTAAGTAAGGCATAAATAGACTTTTTTGATATCTAAACTTCATTTCTTTACATTAAAAATTAGTGTTGAGTAAGTAAAATCTGTTTTGATGAATTTATTTGCAGTTGTTCTTGCAAGTTGATACTCCGTAACTGTTTCCTGAACTAACATGGGTATATTCAAATGAACTAATCTACACTTTGTCCAAATCACTTGAGCCTGAAACTACTGTGAAATTTCCCTTATATTAGTTCATATGTAATATCATTCTTTCTGTTTTATGAAATTGGAACTTATAGGAAGTGAAAGTGACTCTTTTAAGTTTGCAGATGTAAGAAGTGTGTCAGCATCATGCCATTTGGTGAATATACAACCACAAGAATGAGACAGAGAGAGGAATTAGCATAGTGGAAGTTTAGTAGCAATATTGGAAACGGTACTTATTCTTTTCTCTGTAGTGAGGACTCTAAAGGGAATAGAAAGAACAAAATATGTTATATTAATATACATATATGAGCTTCAGAAGAAAAAGCTTCAGTTAGATGTTTAAATGATATATATGGGATAAGAATAAGTTTCATTCCAATTTGTGCAGAATATTATAGAGGGAGAGCAGGCTGATGGTTTAGAAAGAGCTCCAGATTTGAGCCAGGGCACTTACTAGATGGATATATTTGGGAAATGCATTTAATACTTTTTGGCCCACAGTGGATCACCTCAACTTGAGAGGTCTGTGTAGAATTCTAGAGTATTAACTCAGGGACAGAGTCTACCTTTCAATCAATTTAGTATTTAGACACTTAGCTCTCTATACAGAGCATAAAATAAGTACCATAAATTTGACTACATATTTTTTCTATACTTATTTCATACACACATATCACAAAACTAGCCTTTTGCACCATCTTAAAGTCAACAGTTACATTATTTCTATTCTAAAGATAAACATGTGGATGAATAAACTTTAGGTCTGTTATTCAACTTCTTGATGGAATTTTCCCTTATTAAATAGGGACTGGAATAAAACTCATGCTATGATAGAAAAATAGAGAGCAACATAACTAATAATTTTAAGTGGTGTACACATCATTTAAGTACTCAGTCATTGCAGGGTAAAGAACTAGAAAACAGGAAAAACGGAATCATCTTTCAAAAGGCAAGAGAATGTTTTCTTTTTTGAAACACAGGCAAGATGGTTGCTCAATATAGATAAATCATACAGTGTTAGGTAATATTGGAAAAGTTCTAACCTTCCTTCACCCCCATGCCATTCCTCTCTCTCTCTTCTTACTCTTTAAGTTGGGGATAATAATGGCAATGCTCCTGTCCTAGATTTTTGGTGACTAAATGAATTAACAAATGTGGAGCATATAAAGTATAAATGGCAAACAATAAATATTAATTTGTTATCATTAAAGCTACCATCATTATCTTTATAAAGCATTCTAGAAATTTTAAGAATGGCAAAGTAACTAACATTATTGGTAATCTACCATATACTGGACCTCATACTAGATATTGTATTTTATTATGCTTAATCCTCACATCAGCTCTGTAACAGGAAGCAATGTGATAAAGCAGGAGATCATGGCTTTGCAGCCAGAAATATTTAGGTCCAGATCCTAGATCTGTCACTTCTTAGCTATGTGACTTTGGCAAGTTGCTTAACATGCTTGAATATTGGTGAATGCATCTATAAAACTTAAATAATAATACAATTTAAATGATGGTATATAGATTAATACAAGTATGTACCAACATGTGCCTGTATGAATATATGTATAAAGTATGTATGTATGAATGTGTGTATAGTTTGAAAGTATAAAATCCATTCCTTAAATTATAACTAATTATATTGCTATCATGACCTTGTTACCATTATAAATGAGAAAACTAGGCTAAGAGAAATTTCATGTTTAAATAAAGTTGCAAACCAGAATTCAAGGCCAGGTTCACATAAATATCAACACCTTTGTTTCCTTTACTACAGGACAGTGGCTCACGGAGTATTTGCAGAGAATTCAAAGTAGAATGAAGTAGAGAAAAAACTTCATGAATAGTCCATACTTTTTACTAATTTCAATTTCACTAACCCAAACCTCTTAAAATCAAATTGCTCTAAATTGCTCTCTTGGTCACTTACAGTCTTCCAGCCATCATTATTTTATGGGACTTCCTTATACATAATCCATTTATTATTTCACTAAAGAAAACGTGCCGTTTTTAAATAAAGGCCAGTGAGCAATAGAACAACTCCTCACAAAGGGAAATTTATGAGTAAACAAATTACTACATAAATAAAATATTTCACATTCTCATTTTAAACATAGTTTCCAGAAAATAAACTTGCAGAAAAGTGTGTGGGGGAGAAGGGTTCCATAATAGTACAAGTGCTTAGCATGTACATTGAATTGATCTTAACATGTACTTACCCCGTTTCAAGCACTTCACAGATGTAATTCATTTAATTTGCACAAGGACCTATGGGATTGGTGCTATTTTCATACCCATCTTGCAGACAAGGCTACTGGGTCACAGAGAGATAAGCATCTTATTCAAAATCACATAGCTGGCAAATGGCAAAGCTAGAACCTGAACCTAGGAATTTGGACCTCAAAGTTTATGTTCTACAACTGTCAGTGTTTGGAGCAAATTAAGGATAAAAGACTTTTGCCTTTCTTAATTATTTCTGACTTACTTCCATTTCATAGGTATATCTATCATTTTATTCTGACTATTTAGTGGGCACCTGCTAAAAGCAAAGCATAGCTATATACACTAAAATACAAAAAAAATTAACAGTATTGTTGAAGGACTGGATAGAGATGGATATATAAACAAAGTGGTGAAATTCAAAAGGATAGAAATTCTCAATCTAGGCTCTTCTCATATTATGCATTTTGCACCATTAAAAAAAATCTGGTTTGAAAAGTTATATTGCTTTCAACTAAAACAAAAATTGATTGGGAGCTTTCTTTCTTTTTTTATTTTGGCAAGATAAGTTTTAGTCAAAATCAATACCCAGAAAAGCTCCAAAGAGAAAGAGATGTTCTCTGGGTACAAAATTTGTAAAGGGATAATCCATTCCAGTGACAGGGGAACAGTCTGTGAGAGCAGCTTTAAGCAGTTCAACTTGTAGAAAAACCTCTTCAAAAGAGCACAGGGCTTCAGGAGAACCTGGGAAAGGAGAAGAATAGCCAACATAAGTTACAGTTTTGGGGCCAGAT
Organism: Manis pentadactyla; assembly: GCF_030020395.1. Classification (NCBI taxonomy): domain Eukaryota; kingdom Metazoa; phylum Chordata; class Mammalia; order Pholidota; family Manidae; genus Manis; species Manis pentadactyla. The sequence goes on from NC_080027.1 coordinate 34,480,131, forward strand.
TCTCAGTCCCTTTTACCCTCCAGAGCTGGATAATGCAAATAATTTTTCCACCCATCTCTCCATGGCCTCACACTTGGCAGCTGGGATTTACCCAGGCTCTGTACAACAAAGCACTTGGCGTTTGCTTCTGATGAGCTTTACCCCTCCTTTGTTTGTCTCCTAGTCTGGACATTTGGCTGATGTCTTATCTCTGTTTGTCAGCTAACTAATGCCCTTGTCATTCTAGAGTGGTTCTAGATCTTGCTCTTAAGGGTCCATTCTCAAAAGTGCCAAAGTCTTGGTTATTCATTCTGCAGTCCACTTATTCAACTGAACATTGGGTGCTTACTATACCAAACAGGTGTATACTATACCAAAAGTACAGGACTGAAATAAAACATAAATGTATAGACATATACAAAATATAGGAGTCCTCTAAAAACTCAAACTCTTGTTGGTAGATAGTTCAGTACAGGGATAATTTGAGAATTTTTTAAGTTGCACGGTAGGGAGATATATAGACACTCACAGGGTCATAGAAGAGGGATGCTTCATGCTGTCCTGGGAATCAGAGAAGTCTCCTTGTAGAGGGTGGCTCTTGAGCTAGTAGACTTTGGAAAATTAGTAGGAATTTTAAAAGCAAGAGGAGGAGTGAAGGCCATCCACGCAGAAGGGTAGTATGTGCATAAGCAAGGAAGTAGTAAGTAATGTGATACTCTCAAGGCAGATAGACTTATATGGTAAAGGGAAGGAATTTCGAAGGCAGAAGCTGATATGAATACTTAAACAGGAGACTAGATTTCGGTAGGGATTGTCAGATCCTGGAAGACTCCATGTGCCAATCTCAGTTTTCATTTTAAAGCTACAGGAAATAATTGGAAACAAAATTAAGCTGAGGAGTGCATGTCTCAGGGCTTGTCTCAGAACCTTGCACACCCAGAGCCCATTGTCAGTGTGTGGGGGGCTGTGATTGTACACAGTAGAGTCAGTCAGAATAGCCCTTGGGTGTTGGTGCCATCTCTCATGAACTATGCAATATTAGCCAACTATCTTAGCCTTTTAAGACCCAATTTCCTCTGTAAAACTGGAAAATCTTCTACCTCCTAGACCTGCTATAGTAATGGACTTTATTATTGATTTCTCAATGTGCTGTATTTACCTATTCACTCAATCAAATAACACAATAAGCACCTGTGATGATTAATTTTATGTGTCAGCTTGACGGGGCTAAAGCAAGGAATGCCTGCATAGCTGGTCAAACATTATTTCTGAGTGTATCTCTGAGGCTGTTTCTGGAAGACATTAGCATTTGAATCAGGAAATGGAGTAAAGACGATTGCCTTCACCGGTGTGGGTGACATCGACCAATCCATTGAGAGACGAAATAGAACAGAAAAGCCAAGGAAGAACAGATTTTCTCTATTTGAGCTGAGACATCCCTTTCTCCTGCCCACGGACATCAGCACTCCCAGTTCTTGGGCTTTCAGACCTGGACTGAATTGCACAATGACTTCTCTGGTTCTCCAGCTTGCAGCTGGCAGACTGTGGAACTTCTCAGCCTCTATAACCACGAGGCAATTCCTAGTTTGTATGTGTGTGTGTGTGTGTGTGTGTGTGTGTGTGTGCTGTTCTAGAAGATACAATGGTAAACAGCGAGTCTTTGTCCTCATGGAATAATATTCTTGCAGTGCCTGACACACAGAAGATATTCAGTGAATATGTGACAAAGGAATGGATATGCGTGCCTAGTTCCCTACTTCATTCAGATTCATAGTTATTGCTTTGCCCATATACAGTAAGGCCAGAGTTGTTCCCTTATATAATTTTGCTCTAATCTGAACCATTATGTTCAGCTTTCATGGGAAATGCACATGTTCCAATATCATTAGTTATGTTTGTTCTCTTGCTGTGGTATGAGTAAGATAGCCTGAGGGCTTTGCAAACATTTTTAGAGAGCTAGTTTTAACTGTACTTCAATCTTCTTTATTTTTTCATAGTGCTTGTAATTCTCTGAAATCACTGAATTTCTTTATTGGCTTATCTTTTAATTATCTGTCTCTTCCATTGTAAGTGCCATGAAGGCAGGTATGATATCTGTTTTATTTCCCACTGTCTTCCTAGCACAGGGTCCCATGGTAGATTCTCAGTAAATACATTTTGGATGTAAATACTCGTTGCCCTGTTTCCTGGCAGAATTCAGTTAAAAAACAGTTATAGAAAACATTTAAGCAGCAGACAAGTGATAGGATTAGATGCCTTTCAAATTCCCTTCCCACTAAAAATGCTGTTTCTACATTGTCAGTCTCTGAAGAAATTTCTTTGCCCTTTAGAGCAACGCCACTTCTCTGGATTGTCAAATGTCAGGTGATGGGGTGCAATTCCCTATGGTAGCTGGGCTACATAAAATGGATTCTGGAGAAGTAAAGAAGTTAGATGGTAAATAGCAGTTATTAGTAATGCTAGGCCACCTTATATGTTCCTGTGTGAAATCGAATTTGTATGGTTTATATGGAAAGTCTATCTGATATGCTTAACTACTTGTAAGCAGTTAATATTTGCATATCACCGTGGAATATAGACTCTAGCAAGGTCATTTAACAGTTACAGGGCAGAAACTTTCCATTTTGTTAATCACTTGCAGCTCTAATTTCACACTACATCAGTCCTTTTACTCTGGCCCACAGCCCTTCAAAATCCCATTCTAAAAATCCACAGGAAAACATCTGTTCACGATGTGCTACAAATAACAGCCTCTGACACTCTACTAAAGTCAGGAATTTAAGGGCCAGAATGATACTTGATTTGCACAGTTTTTTCTAATCCCCACCTTAATCCACTGGGACTTGCCTGTCCTTTCCCTCCTCAGCTAGATCCCATTCCCATTCCCAGGTTTTCTTTCCGTCTGCCCTCACTATTTCTTTGCCTTTTCCTTTCCAGTTCTCAGTTACGGCTCTCAGCACCTGTTCAAGGGCTCACCTCAGCCTTGGGCTCCAGTGTCTGTTGGAAACAAGTCCCCCATTTTATGACTGAACATTCTCTAAAAGCCTCTCCAGGTCAGACCATGAACAGGATGTTCCCAAGACTTCTAACGAGTTCTACCTATGAGGGGCTTCCCCACAGGGAGAAATAGTTTAGGGAGAAAGAGAGACCCAGAGGACACAGCCTCCTCCATGCCACTGTGCCCATTTAACAGATAGGGAACAACTACGTGGTGACTCTCTTTTCCAGTCACTTAATGTCTCATAAACTGATGTGGAATCTCCATTCAGCCTTAGCAAAACAATTTGAATGCTGGTTCTTTTCTACATGGGAAGCTTTGATACAGCTTCTTTTCTAGAAGGCAAAATGACACATCAGAGAAAGAGTGAGTCAAGGAGAGCAGACCAATAAGTCTGACCATAAAGTCAATGAACATCACAGTTTCATAGAACGCAAACAAAACAAAACCGCTTTGCACTCTGTGCTCATTCTAGTATTTTGCTTCACCAGTTTCATTTTCTTGGTTTTATTCATTGTCATAAGGCAGAGTCAGGGTGAGAAGCCTCCTCTGTATCCTGACAAGGGGTACTTGTGGCCAACAGTACCATGGTTCTGATTCCACAGTGGTATCCTGATGTAATCTGATTTTTCAAATAAATATGAATACTACCAGTTGGCAATGAAACATGGTTGTAAGAAGGTCATCAAACCAATGTAAAGGAGCCTCGTCTTTCTTCTCTTCTTTCCTCTGAATTTGCAGTGTTTTTCTTTTCTTTTTGGCATGTGGGCTAATTTCCACCAGATCACATCACCGTGTTTGTTGAGTATTAGGGCATTAGCTGAATTCTGAGCTCCTGCTAGTGTAAAAGTGGGTCCTTCTAATTAGGAATGAAAGCCAGATATGGAAGTGTTTTAACTACCGAAGTCATAACATTGGCAATTAAATGCAAATGCCAAAAACAAATAAGCAACATTTTGAGGCAGTTTTCTAAGCAGAGTTGTAATAGTGGCTTTGTTTCCCACACACTGATTCATGGACAATTGTGGAAAATGTTTATTACTCTCTACTCAGTCCTGCCTCTACGATCTTCTTTGTTAACATTACATATTGTTAATCCTCTTTAGAACCCCATATCAATTTGTCTCTTTTTTCATTCATCTGATTAAACACTTATTTTTAAGCACATTGATTACATATGAGCTTCTTGTTCATAAGAGCGAACTCCTTGGCATTTCCCTGTGTGGATGTTTTTCATTTGTCTTTCCACATCTACTCTCCACTATTTCCACAATCTTTGGCTTCCATGGATGTTGGATTCCATTAATGGGGAGCAGCAACCTGACATCAAAGGGAGGGAGGGTAGTAATTCCCCTGGCTGCTGCCTGCAGGGCTTCTCAAGGCTGGCTCTGAAGGCAGCCTTCTCCCTGTAGTCCTTACATGTCTGGGTTCTGGAAGCAGCCCACTCCCTTGTCCTTCCATGAAGGGTTGTAATGGAGTACCACTGTCATGGCATTAGCTCATGCAATGACACTCAGGTGGAAGAAAAGGTATTTGAGTGGAGATGGGTTATAGGAACCTGGAGAATCAGAAGAGAATGCTGGGGAGGTAAAGTGGTAGCAGTTTACAGAAGTCTTTGCAGGCTTGCTCAGGCTCTTAGACTTTTTTCTGAAAGTTAAGAAGAGTGGAAGATTTAAAATAATGAAAATAAATTGCTGTCAAAATAAACCACAATCCCCTCTGATCTAAATAAGTACAGCACACAAATTTTCAAAATTCACCAAGAATTTTGTATTTCCTAATACTGCTGAAATCTGCCTTTGCTCACATGTGCTTAAATATAGATAGATAGATAGATATAGGTAGGTAGGTAGGTAGGTAGGTAGGTAGATAGATAGATAGATAGATAGATAGATAGATAGATAGATAGATAGATGATAGATAGATAGATAGATAGATAGATAGATAGATAGATAGATGATAGATAGATAGATAGATAGATAGATGATAGATAGATAGATAGATGATAGATAGATAGATGATAGATAGATAGATAGATAGATAGATAGATAGATAGATAGATAGATAGATAGATGATAGATAGATAGATGATAGATAGATAGATAGATAGATAGATAGATAGATAGATAGATAGATAGATGATAGATAGATAGATGATAGATAGATAGATAGATAGATAGATAGATAGATGATAGATAGATAGATAGATAGATGATAGATAGATAGATAGATAGATAGATAGATAGATAGATAGATAGATAGATAGATAGATAGATGATAGACACTGTCCCTAAACACAGGAAACCCTTTGCTTCTCTCTTATATGGACACCACTCAGGTTTTACCAGTCTGAGGTAATTTAATGTCTTGCTTTCCCTTGATGCTCCTTTCCTTTGTGCCTTTTATTTCCCCAAGTTATGCTGTCAATCCCACATACATGCCTTTGATCATGCTGTTTCCCTTGCCTGGAATTCTGTATCTTGAGGCTAGTTTCTTCATAGAAAGCCCATACTTACTTATGAAGAATAATATCAGTGCAGAGCCTTCCCCCATCTGAGAGGCACCATGAGCCGCTCTGCCCTCCGTGCTTTAGCTTTAAGCGTGTGCTCCGACAATAGCTAATGCTGATGGTACAGAAGTCATCTGTAGGTCTTAGTGAATCCTTCCCATGATACCCACCTTTGTGACATCCCGTGTGCATAGCAAACGGTAGATGGTAAAATAAATGTTTGTCAAATAAAAGAGTGAAATGTAGGGATACAGGTGTTGATCAGGTGAAGATCCCCAAGGTGAGTGTTTGAGCCAGAGGTCACACACTCAACAGGAGTACTCAGACACCACAGCAGACGCTAATGATGTCTTGCTGAGGAACTCAATAGGGAGTTTGTTTTTCTTCCACGTTCAGTGTAGATTTTTCACATAATAAATGGGCAGAGGTAGTCTAAACCAGGGATAGTATTTGAGAGTGAGTGAGCTCCATTTAATTTTTATTTTATATGGAAAATGCCCTCAGGTCTCCAGGGACTAAAATAGTTGTAAATAAAATCACTGTAGAAATTAAAAGTACATTAAGCAGTAGAAGAAATGATCATCAAAGATGTGCTGGTCAGGATGTGGGGAAAGCGAGGGGTGGAAAACATGTGCATGGAGTTTCATCCAATATAAAGTCCCTTGGAGAAAAATAAATGAGAGATGAATTCCCTTACAAAGGCTCCACAGGGTCGCTGTTGCATTTGCAGTTTCAGAGAGGATTATGTCTCCTGGAAAAGAAAAAGGAAGAAAGAATAAGAAACAAAATGGGAAAAAATGAAAAACAAAAAACATGTGTCTGCTTTACACAATCATTTGCTGACTCAGTTTTCTGTGTTATTATGTGAAAACACTATTTTCTTGATTGCAGTTTAATGGGGAGAGACTGTTACAAAGAAAACATTTAGATCCTGCAAACATTTCCTGAATATTGGTGTGCCAGGCCTCATGCTGGGTGCTTTCCAGTGCATTATCCCATCTCCTCCATTCACTGGCACAGTTCGGGTGCGGTGGTGTCAGCTCCATTATACCTGCAAGGGAACCTTAGACAAGAGAAATGGCCTGCCAAGGCCACACAGTGAGTGACTGGCAAAGTGGATATGCTAGTCAAGGTCTTCTGGCTACAAGACCTGGACTTCTTCCTGAAGGACAGCTGCCTCAATTTTCTCAGTCTAATAGCCATGTTGCTCCAAGTGTCAGTTTCTTCATTTGCAAAATGGGATGGATAGTGCATAATACTTGTAAACATTACTGCACCAATTTTATGGATGAAGAAATCCAAGTTTAGAGAGACTAGAACCTTGTGCAAGGTTGCACAGTGAGAGTTGGACTTTAAACTCAGGCTCCAGCTTCAGAGTCCAGGCTTATATCCATTATATTGTTTCTTAGTATTTATGTTACCTGACTTGGAGGATTTGCATGAGGATGAGGAGTTAGCACCGTTTTTGGCATGGAGCTAAGGCTTAATAAATAGCTACTACTGCTATTACTGTTCTTTTCTTTATACTGACTCCTGACACTGTGTGTGTGTGTGTGTGTGTGTGCATACTAATAAGAGATAATGAAGCCTTAACAAGCTTATGTTGTTACATAAGTACCTGTGTGAGGTCTTATCCTGAATGTTAACAATTTCCCAGATCCTGGAACTGACTCCCACCCACATATATCAACTGAGGCTTATGTGTATGCCAGGGTGCTACCGTGTCTTCCACTGAGAAGTACTGCAGTGTGGAGACTAAGGACCAGTCTTGAATTCCCAGTATTTCTTCTTGCTGGATACTCACTCCAGAAACTAAGTTGTGGGTCAGGTGGTTCCCTGAAGAGCAGGTAATAAGAATCAAAGCAATGGCGTTGGCTGTATTGAAGAACGTCTGGCTTGAGCTTTGCTGGCCTTGAGAAGTGCAATTCTCTGTGAAGAAAAAACACTTGGTCTGCTACCCCGGGTCTTGCCCTACTACCTGTGTGGCCTGTGATAATATACTCAACCTGTTTGCACCGAATTCTCAGATGTAACCATGGCATAATACTGGGATGTTTGGAGGACTAATCAAGACCATGAAAACATTCTTAGCACATGTTGAAAGTGTGGCAGCTATGCAAATAATTTCAGACTCCTTCCCCTTCTTGCTGAAGGATATTTCTGAGCAAGGTTCAAGAACAGGTGGGAAGAAACAGAAAGATCTGTATCATGCATGTATGAAAGAAAGGCCAGTTTTCAAAATGGTTGACTTTACTTTAGACTCTGTCCTTATGAGTGTGTTTGATTGATTTGCTAACTGACCTTAATAGTTACAAGGTAGTTGGATCTTTTAATGGATGAAAATAAAGCCATGTCAAAGAAACACAGCAGTTGATCCCAAATTTATATTTGTGTATGTCCTTAGTGTTACTTCCTCATTTCTACCATTGACACAAACCCTACCTCAACTTTAGTTTGCTTCCAAATCGATTATTTGCTTCTGAATTAATTGGATAACACCATTATCCATGATCAAGCTAACTACACATAGAAATATGAAGTCATAGCAATACCATGAACCACTTCTCATTCATTTAAATAATATTTACCTCTTTTGAGTACCTACTATGTGCCTCCACTAAACTCTTTATGTAAAACTGATCATGAAATCCTCAAGATAGCCTTTGCAGATGATGAAACTGAAGCTAAGATATGTCAGGTGGCTTGACCAAGAATACACAGGCTTAAGTTTAATTTTTATTCCAGTATTTTCACACTTTGTGACTAAAATGTAGTAGTGAAGCCCAGAGACTCTGTCTCTGCACTTTAGAGGTGGAGGTTTCATCTTATTCTTATTTCTGTGTTTAGTGTCTGTCACTTTACCTAACACAGAGTGGGTGTCAGTAAAAACATGTTAGGGTGGCAGGGACAGCGATTGAATACCAGCATCTCAGATCAAGTAGTAACACTGCGATTACCTTTTCTTAGAATGAAGAAGAAAAACACATTTCACAAACACCATATGACAAATGCAGGTTGAGAACAATCTATACAGAGCCTAAACTTTAATCTTCAAGTTGAGGAAATAAATTCTCATCCTAGAAGTTCAGTTTCCTTTGGCTTGTCTGTCAGAGACAGTATTTATTCACAGATTATCATCAGGAAAGGCTAAAAAGATTCTCCTGTCTTCCTTCTTGCCTTTCTATTTAACAGCGATGTATTTTACAGAATATGGCCACAGAGGAAGGAGTCTCCTTGTTGACCTTTACTTCTTTCTGAAAATGGCTTGTCGTCCTGTAACCTTCTTTCAGTAACCCATAGACAACAAAGAAACCTATGTGAGCTCAGAAGTGGGAAGCAGGAGAGTTCAGAACCTTTGAATCATAGCAAGTTCTTTGGCATACTTGGAAAAATGAGAAGAAATTGGAGGGGTTTGAACAAAGGTATGACATGATATGACTTAAGTTTTACAAGGATGACACAGTTGTTTTATGGTGATGGGCTTTAGAGAAATGGGGACAGCAGAGATACTAGCTAGGAAGGCTTAAACAAAACTCTGGGCAAAGGGTAAGTGCTGGCTGGCCAGATTCCACAGCACGTAGTGGGAGAGAGAGTGAGAAGGGAACCTTGCCATTCTTCTCAAGGTGTTACTAGTTGGGAAAGCCACAAATAGCCATTTTCTTCTTGTATCCTGGTTATATTTCTCTGCAGGGGTAATACACCCAAAATGTGCTGAGCACTTGAATTGATGGTGGGGCAGAAAAAGGGGGAAATCATCAGGAGAAAAATCAGTATTCAATAACATTTTCCCACTACAACTGTATGGTCAGCGAAGGCAGGCAACTTGCTTGTTGTGTTTTTATTGTTTCACCAGTGCTTTGTATGTGGTAGACATTCAAAAGATATTTGCTAAATGAAGAATAAATGATTAATAGTGCTATGTGGAAACAAACTACTTATCAACAGGAAAGACAAAAAACTTCAGGTCTCTTTGCCTTGGTTAATTTATGTTGTCCAGTATTATTATACAGCTTATTCAATTCATTCAAAAGTCAGATTAAATTAACTGTGAATAACAAAGAAATGTATGAAATTCATGGGCCTAGGATGTCTGAATAGGTAATAAAAATAATTATTAGAGTAGAATATTTGGAGGAGATAGGATCCTGTGATGAAATGTCCTTTCTATCCATCTTGTCACTATCATGATTAGAGTTAAAACTCTCAGGTAAAAATACCAAGTGTTCTAATATATTCAATGACTCTGTAAAGAGAAATCTCTTCAGTATTAGTGTCATTTTCTTTTAGGTTAATTGTGGAATTTGGAAATCCAGATAGCATTGAAGACATTGGTGCTTAATTTAATATACCTTTTTATGTAGTCCAGTGTTTTTATATTCCATGAAATATAGTTCAAAAATGGAAGTTAAAGACAATGTGGAAATATAACTAGATATAAAGATTTATAAAGCAATTTCATTATTTATGGATACTGCATAATTTTTTACAACTTAAATAGATATCATTGTTATCCTTTTTATTCTTTCTTCTATTTATGATGCACTGAATTCCCTCCATGTGAGAATGTTATTACACTTGTAACTTAAAATCCCAGGAGACTATTTCTTTTTTGATGTACTTTTTGATTGATCTCTACTTTAAAATGATTTCATGACTTATGCTCTCCTTTGGCAATGACCCATGAGGACTAGACATAATTGGTACATTTCATATTTATTTTCTGACTTGATCACACAGTCTAATTAATTCAAGAGTATCTATCCTTTTAAATAACTAATTGTGGAAAGCAGTAACCCACATGGAACATAGGCTTTCAATTCAGTGGCCTAAGGTAAAGTCTGAACCCTGCCATTTACTAGAATTAGTTGACCTTGAACAAGCCACTTTGCATCAAAGCTTCTCAATTTGTAAGATGGAGGAAGGAGGACTTACAATGCAAGGTCGTTTTGAGAATAAGTGAGGTGATATAAGCATATAGTTGGCACAGGTAATGATCACCCCTCTTCCCCGTAACTATCTCACAAACTCGTGCATTTATACTCTGGTCAGTTTTATAACATCTGGACAAGCAATTAGTGTTCAAAGAACACTGACATGGTTTGCTTTCCTGGTGATAAAAATCATTTAAGTAAAAAGGGGAGGAAAAAAAAGCATTCTTGTGACAGTGTGAAAGGATCAGGACAAGTTAACATGAAATCAGAAAGAACAGTGTTTAAGCATTTTCAGAGTGTCCTCACTCAGTCATTTAATTCATAGAGTCCATAGTCCAGAGAAATACTAAGTAGTAAGTAGAAAAAAATGTATATAGAGTCACTGCCAATGCACAACTTCACCACTGAGAATTCCCAGTCAAAATGGAATTGTTTTATTCTTTTCAGTTGCATTCAACAGGTACACAGTCAGTATCAATTCAATCCTGGGCATGGCTCTAGTTCTGGGGAATCTTTCCCTACCTTCAAGAAGCTCAAAATGCAGTAGCAAGGGAACCCATCTGTTTCTCAGATACATATTGATGCTCCTCAATTCTGGGGAATCACAGTGTTCAAACTGCACTTCTGTCCAAGGAAGAGTCTGATAGGCCAGCAGTAACCCCAAACCAAAACTAGATCACATGCAAACAGTCATGGCGTCAATCAACATCCTGTGCCAACTTGATGAGCTGCCATCTAAGATGGCTGTGCCTCCTTCTCCCAGTTCCCTTGGCAAGGAGGCCAGATTACCCAGGGCAAAAGGCTGAGCTTTACCCTTCCTCCTTTAGCCTCCTGACATGCTAGGAGATGAGATGTAGAATCTACAGACATGTTCCCTATCATCTCCTATGGTCCATTCATGTCCCTACAGCTCACTACTTTCACCAGACAGTTGCTGGTGGCATCTCAGGACCACACCACCTATTTATACAAATATCTAAATCTTGCTCAAGATCTAAGAAGTATGCTTCAGTGCTTGGTGGCCTCTCCTATTGGACTAAATTCCAAGACATTTGACAAGTTAAGCTTTCTCAGTTAGTGATTTGACATTTCATCATTTCCTTGTGTCACTGAAAACAGCGTGGCTCGGTTTTCCTCTGTATTTGCTCATTCTGATGTCCTCGGAGGTTTTCAATGGAGAATAGAGTAAAAATGCCTTCATGCCACTATTTTAACCAGATTTGCAAATATACCTGAATTTAAATCCTAGCCTTACCACATCTATCTCGCAGGCTTGTGGTGAAATATATAGATGTGATGTACACACACACACACACAAACACACACACACATTCATTTTGAAAATATTGTAGCAGTTTCTGTGAGGCAGAATCAGTAAGTGTTACCACATGGGTAAAACTTCCTCTTCTCAAAAAACCATGAATTAGAGAAATATTAATAGGGCTATGACTTATGTGATCTCATCTATATGGGATTGGCTTCTGGAAGGACCTTATTCCCTCCCCCACACAAAAAAGTATATTTTTCTCAAGCATAGCACTAGAGTACAAAAATTCTTTGCATCTATAGTGATTTATTTAACACCCAGAAAATTTCTCCAGGGGAAGTTTATGAACCATGTTAAAGATGAGAAAACTAAGGTGTGGAGAGGTTAGCCTAAGATAATTTACATAAGGGTCAGGCAGCTGGGAGAGGAATTTTGTATTTCTCCGACATGGTTGTGTTGTTTCTGTCATGCCACAGCCAGATTTATAGCTGCGATTTGACTAAGACCCTTAGTGGATTTCCTAATGAGAAAACAATAACAACTTTACTGTCAAGAAATACTTTTTTGTGGACAATATTCAGCGTTTTATTTATACTGTTCAAGCAAGGCTGCTAACCCTTATGAAAAGCCATTTACTGCCCTCCTCTGTCTCCTCCATGACCTCCAGAGCTATAGGACCTGCAAAGGTCCAGGAGAAATACCCTGAAATACTGACTTTCAGTGTAAGTATCTTTGTAGTATTGTGAAATGAGGACTGTTTTCCTGTTCATCCAGTTGTGAACATTTGCCTCCAAGTTTAGAAATTTGAATGAGCTTAGATGCTGGTTCTATAATTTAAGTTCCTGTTCACTATCTCGATTCATTAGTATTCAGTCAGCATGGAATATTTATTGAGGTGCCAGGTACAATGTACATTATCAATCAAACACAGAAGGAAAACAGGGGATTACAATGGGAAAAAAAAAAATCAGAAACCTCTGGAGATTGACAGAATTCTTTCTTTTTACATCAGACTCCATCAAGCACGTCTATAATATGAGAATCACAGCTTTTATTCCTCTCTTCTAAGTTCAAGTGTTGTATAAGAAAAATAAAACAAACTCATAAAACTATCCAACCTCTAGGAAAACTTTCTTTTCAGTACTGATTTATTACTTTATAACACCTTTTATTTCCAATTCATATATGTCAGTGCTAAATTTATAAGTAATACTTTTGAACTCACAAAAGAACCAGATAATAGTATCTACTATTTACCCAGCATTTTAATATTTATTAGAGCATTTTTCAGATATTCTATTCTTCTGATTCAAGGGTGTCATGTAGTCAGGTAGATGTTATCAAAATTCCAATGTTAAGTGATTGAAACCAGAACTCATTTGGCCCAAGGTCAAACAGGATGTGAGAAATGTGGAGCCATTCAATGGCTTCATTTTCCATTTTCCTATACCATATATCTAGACTTTTTCCCGCCAAAAAAAGTAATCTCTAATTGTGTTTATCATTCGGTTTTTATCTGGAGACTGAGGGTATGTACAATAAAGAAAAATAATTAAAATTATCCATTATCTTTATTTGGTTTATACATAAGGAATATTTCTTAAGTTCCAGGAATTGTGAGTATAATCTGGTATAATCTATGGTTATTTATATTTATAGCTGAGAAGCACAGGTTGACAAAAATTTCACTTGCCCAAGACCTGCTACTAGTCAATGATAAAGCCTTGGACACACACACAGGCACCTGACCACCTATGTTTCTACTGCTGGGCACCCTGTTTTCCCTGCTACCATCCACATACAGTTTTGTCACACCCAATTTCTTGATGACTAGGAAGACAAAGGTAAAAGTTGGATGTCCTGATGTTGAGGAGATCAGAGTCAAATGTAAACCATTAAGATTTTCATATTTCACGTACAGCATTAGCATTTGGTGGGGTTGGGTACAAAACCTCCTGAATCTGAGACAACATTCTAAGAATTCTCCCACCTCCGGTAGAACACCACAGAGTTCACCACACTGGGCAATATATAGAATTTCTGGACTTTTACAATATAGGTTTCTAGGCTTTATTCCTGATCTGTATAACTCTAGGTGTGGGACCTGGGTATTTTTATGTTTAAAAAATTGCACAGGTGACTTTTCTGTTGGGTGACCAACTTTTTAGAGAGCCAGCATAGGACATGGTCCTATCAGACCTAAAAATAAATAATAATAATACAAATAACTATATACATTAGTGTAACTTCTTTAACAAATATATGAAAGAACAAAGTGTTTATTTGAAATTATGTATAATTCTGTATATTACTCTCTATAATATAAATGTTACCATTTAAACAGAACAGCTCTGGTACTGTAACAGTAGGAATTAGTAGTAATTAATACTATGACTACTTTACTATATAATATGCATGTGAGAAACATAACAGTATTTTTGTTTTTTTTCTGTCCTCTGGTACAGTAACTTATTTTAACTCTTTTTAATTATTAGAACTTTAAATTTTGGAGTCTACATTATTGTGTATTCTTAAATTACGTAAGTGTACATTGATATAAGACTTATTAAAAAAGAAAGCAGACATACTCCTATAGCTTTTCTTCTTCCTTCCTAATTACAACCCTTAAATAGAATTCGTGCCTCATATCGAATTTACCGAGTATCATAATTCTTCCAAGTGGTAAAGATACCTCAAGACAAATGCTGGGCATAGAAGCCACAGGGCATAAATCTGCAAAGAAGTAAAAAGCTAACCTTTTCAAACAATATTGTCTCTCTCTCACTTACCAACTTTACATTTCCCTGTATGGCCCCGGAAGATGACTGGTTAGCCAGAGACGGGTAAGATTCCTCAAGGGAGGAACAACCTAAGACAGGCACAGTCGCAGGGGGGCCATCAGGTGAGAAATTGGGGATCAACAGAGGTGAGGCTTAGAACCTCACGCCCCCTGTTTTGAGAGAAATCTTCTGCATCCGTGGATGTTTTATTGCCCTTGTCTAGCTTGGATTAACACATAGTCTACAGGCACACACCTGATCATCTACATTTGCCCTCTTACAGCACTAAACTATGTTTTCTACCTTTATCTTGCATCTACCTACCACTTCAGCATTTTATTAAAAAAAATAAATAATAATAATAATAATAATAAGGGAGAAATGTGGGATTCACATATAAATCAAGTATAAAAATCAAACGAATATTCATATTTGACCTGATTGTTTATAGTTCATAATGCGTGATCAAAACTGAAAGTTTCTGTGATGACTGCCCTTGCACTGTTCACCATGTAAGAACTTATTCACTATGTAAGAACTTGTTCACCATGTAAGAACTTGTTTGTTATGCTTCAGAAGATTGAAGACTGATGAGAATTAGGCTTGGGGTGGATTAATGATTGTGCATTGAGCATTGACTCCCCTATACAGAATTTTATTGTTGTTAACAACCATTTGATCAATAAATATGAGAGATGCCCTCTCAAAAAAAAAATGGTTTGTAAGGAATATAAGCAAAAGCTTTTGGGATTCTCAAGTATGATTTTTAAGAGAGTTTAGCAACTCTAAACTCTAAAATAAGATATGGTGTGAAATGAAAATCCTATGAACATATAAAAACATTTTCCCAGGTATTTGTCATGACGCAATAAAATTACAGTTGCCATAATACCAAAAAAAAAAAGAAAGCAGACAAAAAGTTTCAAGTAGATATCGTTAATAGAGCTGCAGGATTTAAGACATTTTTCTTTCATTTAATGTGAGATAAAACTGAATACAAACATAAAATTCACTTTCAAGCGTAGTTCTGCTCTTATCAAGCCCATGTTATAGTGATATCTGGTATCATTCCATTGTGATGGTACCAAATTAAATATTGTCTAGAAAAAGCATTTGAACATGAAATAGTTAAGATTTTACTTACTAGCAATAGTAGACTATTTAACATGGAGTAATTAGTTTGCTGTTCCCTAAAAGTGTCCATCCACTTGGTAGCAACAGACTTGTTTTGATGGGCTGGTTTTTCATCAGTGAGATCTTTGCCTTTCTGTACGTTCGTCATGCTAGCCACATCTAAAAATCTACATAGTTTTTAAATGCACTGGATGTCACCCTAAGTTAAACCTGTCTTTCTCATGGAAAATGATTTTTAGGTATAGAGGTAATTTGAATTTCTGAAAGTGAACTTGAATTCAAAATAAGTTATAGTTTTAGTAAAAAAATTGAAAAACAACTCTTTAATATTGTTCCCCTTCTCTGGTGACTTTTTGTCTGCCTGTTTGTTTTTAGTTCTAAAGCTGTCTTAGGTCCAAAATATGAGTCGTGTTTTTCAATCAATGAGTTTTTGTTGCAGCCTAAATATGTTGTCAAACAACTCAGTATTATCAGTTCATCCTATTCTAAGCTCTTTGACATCTCCAAATAACAACCACAGTTTTAGAGACACAATATATACATTTCTGTTTTACTGTAATCCTTTCTCCATTTTTATCCTCAGTGTATTGCCCTGCTAGAGAAGGATATGCTTCTTGCTTCTTGTCCCAAACTTTGAAACTAATGGCAGAGCAATATTTTAACCTCTTTTCTATGGCAGACAACAATGATAGGCCTCCTTGTAGGCACATGTTTAAAGAAATTATTTCATCCCATTTCTACATGAGCCAAAAATTTCATTAAGGGCTCCTGTATATCTTGAAGAAACTGAGCAGTGATTGTAAATACCTGTTATGAAAGCCTCCAGTTCACAGGCAAACAAATCACACCCCTTCTTATCAATGGAACAAGGTGTGCAGGACATTTAGCAGACTTTTCATTTTCTTTGGAAAGGAGTCTATAGACTGGAAGGCTCTGCCAAAACTCAGATTTGCAGTTTGTTGTACATGCACATTGAGGAACAACGTCTAGTTTGTATTTGGACAAGATACCAAGAATCTTCCATTTTTTTTTATGGTTATCAATAAGATTTTTCTTAAAATCAAGAAAATAATTTGAAACTACACTTTTCAAATCAAAGTACTTCAGAGTGTGGGGGAACTTCATTTGTGTTGCTGTAATTCAATGTATCAACTGGCCATACTCAGTAGAAAACACAATCATTGTTGGTAAGATCTCCCAGAACCAGCTTTGCTCTGTGAAGGGCCAACACATCTGTTATCAGAATTACCTCTGTGTTTGTCATGGACAATTTAGTGGCAGTCTCTGAATCAGGAAATGTAACTTTAATAAGTTTCATAGAGCAATCAAGGGGACAACAAGTAGTGTGTGTTCACTCATGTGGTGTTCTGAAATGAATTCAAGAGCCATTATATTATCCTGAGCACTGATGTCTTTTGGGGAGATTAAAACAATAACAACAAAAAACTTTGAATTATTTTAGAAATAGTTATTTTGTTTATTCTGGACTTGTGATATTCAGTCTCACAAATTCATGTCTCTTTCTCTTATGTGCCCAAATTCTAAACTCCTGTATATTGTGTATATCCTGTATATATATATTCCTTTCTGTATGGAGCATGCTGCTTTGTTTAGATCATTCTCCCTAATCCAATTGTATGTGTCCTTCTATCAGTCATGAAAAGAACACAGTTGTTTAATGTTCATCTTTGGAGTCTGGGTCATGCTGGCATTTGTATTGTCATCATTTTCATTTTCATTATCTGACCTCTTAGAAAACATGGTCACAAATTTCACAGTTTAAAAATGAAAGGAGCACTATCTTGATACAAAACAAAACAGTCATTCTACAGGCAAAGCCAGAGATGGACTGTTAACATTCATGATTACAGCACACTTTGGTTGCACACTTAAGTTACATACTCAGCATTGCAAGAATGTGAACTGCAAATTGGCTGCCAGCATTAGTGCTCAGGAGAAAAATTAGCAATAGCAACTCTGAAAGACGAACTGCATTCCATATCCATTTGACACTAACAAATATATTGCTTTCAGCCTCCTTTCTTTTATGCCACCATATGAGTTTTATGCTTTTACCTTGACTATGCACCCATCTGTGAATACTCTGGCTTTTTGCATTCTGGGAAAGGGTTTCTTGGGACTTGTGACCTTCTTCGATAAAACTGAAACAGACCTGGGCAACAAAGGTGACTGGTCATTCTACTTATTGGTCAGCTTCGTATTAGAGCCCAACGGGAATGCTGATCATCAAACTTCAGAGCCACCGTAGCAGTCCTGAGCTGAGCATCTTGTCTGATGGTTCTGACTGTGGTCTGATTGCCTAGCCATGCAGCCAGACAGAACACCAGCTAGAAAAACGGGTTGTCGGGAAGGAGCTGCTTTGGGTTGTGAATTTAGAAGATGAATTTGGCTAGTTCAAACAAAGGTTGTCTAGGAGATGGTAAAGGCACTTGGGGTATTTCATTACTTTTGAAATTAAAAAGTCTCAAATGGTCAAAATTGTTAAGCAGCAGAAAGTAAAGACCAAGCTCCTTAGCAAGGCACTGGTGTTGTTCTGTTAGCCTCCACCTAACCCTGGGCTTCTCTTCAGCCTTGACACTTTTGCATCCCAAGATCTAACTCAACACTCTTTAATTCCCCCTCGTGTCCGTGTCCCATGCTCTCAATTCCCGTGACATAGGGCTTGCTGTCTTCTCCCTCCAAAATGACTTTTAGCTACCTATCTGCTTGGTTAATGCATACCCAGTCCTTTAATTTGTAGATAATATGTTACTTCCTTAAGTAAGTCCCTCCTTACCCCCAGACTAGGATGGCTGACTCTCTCATTCACCTAGAGTCTATGCTTATTCTCTTCATTGAGCTTGTAATAGCCTAGGACAGTTGTATGTCTCTCACTAGATTCTGAGGGCACATAGTCTGGTTTCCACCTTCATATCACCAGCACCTGGGATTACTTGTGACATATTGCAAATTCTTAATAAATGCTTGATGACAGTCTTAATGAATACTGGTTTATTGAACAAATTCATGAATGAATGTCAAATGTTGTTATCAACTGCCATAGTAATATAAGATATCATTTTCATTTCCTGAACATGTATGAACTCTTTAATAACATATATGTAACTGAGCTTTTTTTAAAATTAAAGCCCTACATAAATAACCTTTTTTTTATTAGGTTTAACCATATGAAACTTCTGTTTTTGTAAGTTTAAAATGGCTGAATATTAACAATTCAAAATCATTTAACCTGATTAATAATATCAGGAAAGTACATTAATAAGTATTAAAAGTTACCATATTTAAAGAAATAGCCATCTTATTTAAAATGTCCCAGAATTTTCCAGGTACAATACCACAAACCCAGTGTTACCCTAAGAAAATCATCAATATTAAAAACTGGACTTGATATTATGTTCTGGATAAGTATGCAGATGAGACCTTTTCTGTTTATACCACAGTTGCTCAGAAAGGCTATAATATTCATCCCAAGATTGTCTAAAAGCTGAAGGATAACAAAGAGATTGGGGATACGGTTGGCATGAACTATCTGATCAGGTCTGTGCAGTAGGGTTAGAGGATACCAAACATGATTTATTTCCATGCATTGGGTGCCATTTATCATCCACAACAAAGAACACACTCCAGACATTCTGGACTTTCAAAATCTAGGCCACAAAAGGAGAGCACAAGTTTATGCTCCCACTTAGCTCTTTAATAATATCTCATTGGATGATTAATAAAGGAAACAGCAGTCCCTTTCAGAAGGTAATTTTTTTTTTATTACAGCAGTCTATTTGTTTTCTATTACTACATAACAAATTACCACAAATAGCACCCTTGATTTAATACTTACAGTTCTGTAGAACAGAAGTTTGAGCGGGCTCAACTGAACTCTCTGCTCATACTACCACAAGATTGAAATCAGTGCTGGGCTGTGTTCCCATCTGAAATTGAAGGTCCTTTCCCAAACTTATTCAGGTTGTTGGCAGAATACAGTTCACTGTGGTTGTAGGACTCAGTTCTCTGCTTCCCTGAAGGCTGTCAGCCAAGGTCATTCTTCTCATTCTTATCATAGAGAGTAGAAGCCACCCACATTTTCTCATGTGTCCCATTCCATTTTCAAATGAGCAAAGGCCCATTTCTGCCTCTTTAAAAATAAATATGCCTTTAAGCAAATTTATCGTACTTTGAATTTCCCTGACATCCCCCCTGGCCAGTAGACAGAGAATGAAAATATTGTGCCTTCAAAGGGTTTGTGTGATTAGATTAGACCCACCTAAATAATCTCTGTGTTTAACTCAGAGTCTTCTGATTGTTAGCCTTGATTTCATCTGCAAAATCCCTGGATGTCCAAGATAGGAATGATTTTCATCTTCAGAGTAATTCTTCTCCCTTGGACTCGAGCTCCTCCCCTGCTTAGAGAGACCTTGTGATAAGTTCCTAAACCCTTCTTTGTGATAAGCATCTTTGGGACCCCTTTACATTAGTTCTCTATTGCTGCAATGTCAAATTACCACACACTTAGTGCCTTAAAGCAACACAAACTTACTGTTTCATAGTTCCCTTGGGTCAGGAGTGTAGGCAGGCTCAGCTGGTTCCTGTCTTCTAGATTTCAAAAGGCCAAAATTAAGGTGTTGGCCAGGTTGGGGTCTTACCTGGAGGCTTTGGAGGAGAACCTGCTTCCAGAACCATGCCAGTTGTTGGCAGGGTCTAGTTCCTTGCAGGTGAAAGACTGAGGTCCCATTTTCTTGCTGACAGGTAGGGGCCACTTTTAGTTTCTAGAGACTTCTCTCTGGTATTTGTATGTGGTCTTTATATCTCAAAGCCAGTGGCTAATATGTCTAATTCTTCTCACGCTGAAGTCTCTCCAGCATCCCTGTCTGCCACATCTCTCTTGCCCCCAGCCTGAGAAAGTTCTCAGTTTATAAGGCTCATGTGATTCAGTTGGGCTCACTTGGATAATCCAGGGTGTTCTCCCTATTTTAAGGCCCACCATAACCTTTACTACATTTATAAAGTCCCTTTTGTCATGTAACATAAAACACTTACAAGTGAATATCT
The DNA here is from genome assembly GCF_030020395.1 of Manis pentadactyla. NCBI lineage: Eukaryota > Metazoa > Chordata > Mammalia > Pholidota > Manidae > Manis > Manis pentadactyla. The sequence goes on from NC_080027.1 coordinate 34,500,793, forward strand.
TTGTGAGAGGTCATTCTACTTGCCCCACCCTCCGTCCTCTGGAGTGGGTTACTGGGGAGCAGGTAGAGAGGGTGTACTTGGAACAACTGTGATCTGGATTTCAATAGTGACTATAATTCATACCTTCTCTCTATTAGTTATCAATCATACCTGTTGATGAAATCTTTGTACACTGGCTTCCCAGATCCCATAATAAGGTTTTCGCAACTCAATGTCAAGTACTTAATATTTTTTTCTGTTGTTCATTGATTTATCAAAGATACTTAAACACCTATCATGTGCCAAGCACCTTTTGAAGCACTTTTGATAGTCTTTGCATCAGTGAATTTATAATTCATAGAAAAACATATAAATGACTAACTGTTTATGATATTCTTTGTTAAGTGATGTGCTAGAGTTAAAACATAGCAGACCCCAGGGACACACAGCAATGGCAGATAAGCCAGGAAAATTGTGTTGGGTGTCAATCATGTGTATGTGTCAAGAATATTTTTTCTTTTGGCAGAAAGTTGGCTATATTGCAGTGCAGCTGGTTAAGACAGGAACTTCACAGATTGTAAAGGAACTATTAACCAGATATTTTATGCAGTGTCAAAGGCACAGAAAAGTGATAAGCACACGAGAAGGCAAACTTTCTGCTCAGAGAAAAAGGCAAACACATTTGAATATATGGCATCGCTCTTTTTGACATAGTATGCTGTGATTAAAGGGGTGACTGTAATGTTTGGGGATTTGTTTTACGTGACTGGTGGATTCAGCTTTTCGATCTTAAGTCTAAATCTTCTGTTTCAAATCAATTTGTTCCAGTTTTTTTTTTTCAGTTTTCTCCAATTCTGACTTTCCTCTCTGCAGAACCTCTTTGTATTTTAGGGTTGTGACCAATATACATATAGCTTAGCACGATTAGTGACTCTTAATAATGAGCAATATTTGTTACCACCTCAACTTAACATTTCTTTGGCTTGCCCTTTAACAGTTTTTGCAGCTGGTTACTGGACAATCAGAAAGGGGTCTGCCTCACATGATGCCTTAAGAAAGTTACTTAATTTCTGTGAATCTCAACATCTCCATCTGTGTGAGAACAATTCTGATCATCCTTCATGGCTTTTATTATATTGAATACTGTAAGTATTGAAGGAGTTGAAAGAATTCTTGACAAAATAAAGCATTTTATTTTAATCACATTTTATTGGCACAAAAACTGCTTACTGGCATGCACAAAAATGCAAAATTAAATGTGATACATAAAATAGATGCTTGCAAATTTATATGCATATAAATATGGAAGACTTTATAGTGACAGACAAGTCTGTTTTAATACACTTTCTCTCCCAATCCTTCTGGCAAACTTTTCAATTATGTTAGCACTCACACATTTGGGGCATAGAATTTCAGAAAAACAGGGATTTTTTTTTAATTAAAAAAAAATTCCCAAAGGCTCTGATGTTGCAGATACACTTGAATTAAATGTTTACTGAATCTCTACTATATATACCAGCCTCCTGGGCACTGTGGATGCAAAACTGAATGAGACAAGAGCCCTCAAGGGAAGGCTGGAGCAGAGTTCTCTGCGAACACATGCTGTGAGTTTTTCACAAGTAATTGGTAACTTAAGGTAGTTGTATATAATTCCAGAGCTCTCAAAAGATTAACATGCTCTTGTTTCCTGAGGCCTCTCCCATTCTATAACCCAGTATGCTTCTGCATGGAAGTAAATGTTAAAGATACAGCCAAAAGTTGTCCATGGATTATCAGGACTAGGACATGGAAAATCAGCAGTCTATAAACATAATCTATTCTGCATCAAGCTTGGGAGCCACATCCTTGTGAATTTGTTTTTAGAAAGGATGGCAAAAACAGCATTTCTTTCCATAATGTGTTTTATCTGATTCATCTTCATAATCATTAGTCACTTCAATAATCATATGTCCCAAATATATCAAAAAGTCAGCAGTCACTCTGTGTTGCACTGGGCCCTGTGCAGGGCACAGAAATACCACAATGAACAAGACAGGCATGTTTGTGACCTGCATGGACCTTACTGTGCTTTTAATTTCTCCCCTTCACTGTTGACTCAGAAAAATCACATAAAAGGCAAATGGCGAATGCTAAATAGCAAGTACAAATTTCACAAAATATGTTCATGTGAGGTAAAAATGTAACTCCTTTTCTATAATACGTTGCAGTGTTTTGATTCCAAGCCATCCAATCGTGATGCAGAAACTAAATCTGGTCACTGTCAGATAGATGTAGCAGAATGCAGGGATTTCCTAGTCTATCAGGTGTGCCACTCAGTCACATTCTGTTCAGACTCCCTCTCAGCAGAGTCTCCCTCCTTCTCCCACCCTGGGATTGGTCACAAGCTCTGAAGGGCTTGCTCTGCTATTGGCATCGTGCTGTTGAGGAGGTCTATCTGCATTGGGACTTCATCTGCCTTGGTCTCACGCTGGTCTTCCACTCCCGTGAAATTCTCTGCAAACTCAGTGTAAGTTGCTGAGTGACTCCTGGGGAGCCCTCAGGTATGCACGAGCCACTCTGGCCCTGAACCCTTGCAGAGAGGTCATTGTGCCCTCGCCTGAACCCCAGTGGGGACTGGAGACATCATGCCTTTTGCTGTGTATTCCCTTGCCCTTGTCTTTCTGTGAATTTCAATCTCTATCTCCTGTACTGTTTAGTCACCCACTCGCCTTGCAGTGACTAATGTCACCCTAATACTCCTTGTTGACACCCACCTCTCAGAGGTCCAGATAAGGCTAATGGAGGCTCAGGTCCTCTCTGTTCTCTAAATACCCCAGACTTGATGGGGAGATTCTCTTACACTGCTGCATCCCTCCCTCTGCATCTGCCCTTCCGCCCGTGGGGGACAAGGCTGGGAGAGAAACCCCCAGTGCGGCATTCTGTGTTCCCTTCAGCGCTTCCCTTACCCCAGCCCGGAAGGGTCTCCAGATTGGAACTGTGGGGGGAAACATGCTTTTGTTGGCTCATCTTCCCTTTGAACCTTTTTCTTTCTTATATCTGGATAAAGGCTTTTGATTTTAGAAGGTATCCAATAACTTTGAAATTATTCTATTACTGTTCTAAATTGATGGCAACCTCATTGACACATCAGGATTGTAGACTGCCACAGAGGAAGACATCCTTAAATGTCTCAAACTATCATCCTGCTGTTAGTAAAGCAAAAAAAAAATTTTTGTAGAAGAAAGGGACTAAATGCCACATTTCTGTGTTCCCATAATACCATGTCCGCTTTTCTGTTAGTCAATTACCATGATTTATTGAAAACTTATGTCTGCAGTTTCCACCTGTAAACTGTGATTTCTTCAAGGACAAGGGGCAGATCTTATTTTTGTATCTCAGTGCCTAGAACATTGGCTTGTATACGTACGGTAGGTGCTATAATTGCTAGTAGTCATTGAGCTCTTAGTGTGTGCTCTACACTGGGTTGAGGGCTTCATCAGCAGGTCTTCGGATCCTCACAACCCCGTGAGGCAGGTAGTGTAGTTGTGTTTCACATGGAGAAACTGAAGATCAGAGAGCTTTCCTCAAGGCAAAGAGATTTCAAGGAATAAAGCCAGTGATCCAATACAAGCTTAATCTCTATATCACACTGCCTCTAAATTAATATTTGAGTATGGAGAACCCACAGCCTAAATCTCTATGTTCTAAACACTTTACCCATCAGACTAGATGCTGGCCATATCTGGCAACTCTGCACTAAAAGAACACTGATTAGAAATGCTTGTATCTTTCGTACTTGGCAAAATGGTTAGATTGTAAACAGGTTTTCATTAATTTGATGAAATAGATTTACTTTATGTAAGAATATTAGAAATTGTATTTTTGCTTTTGAATCCTTTCATGACTTTTGTTTTTCTACCTAATTTAAAGTAATTAATTCTAGATATCCCTTATGGAATGCCTATTATATTCTAGGCTTTGTGGATATGAATAGAAAAAGACCAGTCCAAAGAAGCTCATAGTCTAGTATTGGAGATAAACATATAGAGTACAGGAACCATTTAAATGCAGTCTAGAGCCTGTATGCAAAGTCTAGAATTATCTCACAGGAAATTTGTGGCAGAGGGATGTAGTGGTCAAAAAATGTGTTCTAAAGAAGTTGTCCAGATGAGTGATTTAGGCACAAATATCAATGAGGGTCTTGGGATCCAAGCCTCTTTATGGCAGTCAGTTCCTTTAGGAGTGTCTCAGGGAAGTTGGGAGCTATCTCGTGTTTGGGATTCAGTGGTTATGTGTGCATGAGCTCATTACTCTAAGAGCCTGAACTGAGACTGCTGATGTTGACTTTACTCAAGCACAATTATTAATAGTGATATTTGTTATGTTTCTATTCCCTTACATGTGATTTCTTATATCAGTTTATATTTATTGATTCTATATCTTGCTCTACCCATCATTTTAAGCACTTTCCTAAAAATAGAGAACAATTTAAAATGTGCATGTAGAATAACAGAGAGACAGGGAGAGTGATGACTAAGATTAAGATATGCAGCCATGTATAATACTGATGCATAAAATACTCTACTATTTAGGTCCTGTGTGGTTTCTAGAATTAGGCAAGTATGTAAGTTTTCTAGCATCAGGTACAAAAAGGGAAACATAGAATTCCCAGTTCCCATAAAATAAAAATAAAATAGATACTTGGGAGCAGCATCAGTATTTATTCCTGCTATGATGGCCAGGAAACATTCAGGTTGATGTATAATGCATTGAATGACGTTTTCTAACAGTATTCTTATGACAGATATCCTGATGAGTTGAATAGTCTTTTTTTTCCATGCCATTTGCCACTAAGCTTTGATTGAACCAAGAAAGGACTTCAATGTACAATAATAGTTGTCTTTAGGCTCTCTTCCAAACGTACCATTTCCTTTGGTCAAGATTTTGGCAAATATTGATGGGCAGTACATTTGAGGTTATTTTCCTGAATAACTGACCTGTATGCATCTATTTTATGTTTTTGGATAAGTTCAAATTATTTCTAGTTATCTGAACTGGAAGCAGTATTCACATCTTTTCATGAAAAAAGGGAAGCTGAGAAAGCCATAGCCTTATAGACTCCCTCCCTCCCTTTATTTCACATCATGGAGCACAGTCCAATGGTGAGGTAAAGATGATCAAGATTTTTCTCAACAGTCAGTGTTGGATCAACTCAGTGTTCAAGCCAATAGACAACTGAGAATCCAGAGAATTCAAATCTTCAGCGTAGTAAAAACAATTGCAGTATTTGTGTATTCATTCATTCAGTTGGTCTTTCAACAGATAACTTGCTTTAGCATCTAAGATTTCTAAATCAGGTATAACTAAGAACCCACCCTATCCAGGCCATTCTGTGCACCCAAAGAATAACCTAAAAATAGGCTGTTGCTAATGTGCCCTGCAAAATAAGTGGGTTGTGAAATGCACAGCAAGGAAATTGAATCAGTTCATTACTGGATAGAATTATGAAATAAAAGTCCTCTAAACATTAGGAAATGTCTGCCTGCATTGGGCCGTTAGCTATAGATCGCTAATCTATAGCCATTCTTCCTGGGAACGACTGGCCAGCAAGCCAGTTGTACATGTAGATCCCAGGTATAGTAGGTATAGTAGCCCCCCTTACCTGTGGTTTGGCTTTCTGTGGTTTTAGTTACCATGGTCAATAGCAGTCCAGAAGCAGATGATCCTACTTCTGAAATATCTCCAGAAGGTCAATAGCAGCCTAATGCTATGTCACATGCTTATGTTATTCACCTCACTTCATCACACATGCAGGCATTTTATCATCTCACATAACTACAAGTACAATAAGATATTTTGACAGTGAGAGACCACAGTCATATGATCTTTATTACAATATATGGTAATAATTGTTCTTTTTTATCATTAGTTGTTATTGTTAATCTCTTACTATGCCTAATTTATAAATTAAACTTTATCATAGATATATAGATACAGGAAGAACATAGTATATATAGGATGTGGTACTATTTGTGGCTTCAGTCATCCACTGAAGTGGTCTTGGAGCAGACCCCCGGCCCTGTGGGTAAGGGGGAACCAAGTAGTGCTGAGTGTGGAAAAACATTAAGCATAAAGATCTGTGACAGAATGTGACTCACAAACAATTCTTAAGGTGAGAAAACTGCCTCTGGTATCTAAACTTGCAGTATGCTTTTTTTTTCTGGTTGTTTTTTAATAATATGATAAACTATTTTCAAAACCCAGGGAGAAAGGGGTCCCTTGTCATGACCATCTTCATAATGTCAGTGGAGTGGGGAAGGTAATAGGTATGCAAACGCAGACAGCTGGTGGGACAGGGATGAGGACAAGGATTCCAAGGTAAGATGGGTGGGGAGGGTGCCTCTGGAATCATCCTACAAAAAGTATGTTTTATTTATCTTAAGTTCTTCATTCCTGAGGCCCCCCTGACATGAGGGAGGGACAAGGGAGAGAGGAAAGGGGGCACACTGTCACAGCAGAGCACATTCAGAATGGTGCTACCTCTCTACTTCCAATTTTTTCAAACTGATGAGGCATTTCCATTTCAAGTATTTTCATAAATCCTCAAACAAAATGTGATTTCTTTGCTATTTTCCCACACCCAACCCCAGACTAGTTATTTACCTTCAAGAGCGAGTATCTTTCAAAGGTCATTGGGCAGAGCAAATGTAGACCCTACTAGAAGGTTTGGGTCCATCTTGTACAGGAATGTTTATAAATGAGAAAGCAGTAGTAGAGGATTTGGCTTTGGGGGAACTGGTTTCAAGTTCTCTTTCTTCCAATCTGACAGCCATGTGACTGGGGGAGTAGATTGCTTTACCCTGACCACATGGAAGGACAGACATTTATTATGACAGAGAATCATATGAAACTTACTACTGACTTTACTGCAGAGATAATTATCAAATAGAGTTTGCAATATTAATGTCTTCTTTATAGAGATCAATGGAAGAGATTTCTCTCTTATCTTGATAAGAGCAGTGTAGGAAAGTAGCCATGATTCCCAATGGCTAGCTGAAAGCACAGGCCTCAGGCACATTTGACCCTGGACAGGTTATTTAACCATTCTGATACTCAATTTTCTCTTCCTAAAATGAACGTACTAATAATTATGACATAGGACTAATATGGAGAATAAATGAGATTGCATTATGTGTCATGTTTAACCCAGTGCCTAGTAGAGCGTGACTACAGCACGAATAGTAGCTGGGATAATACCAGTTACTATTATTCAGCTGTTAATTATTACAGAGAAAGTATGCAAAACAAAATTAGCAAAGGGAAAAGGTGAATTGAGTGAAGTCTAAGGAAACCAGACACAAGCTTCCAAGAGTCTTCCCCCAATGGAATCACACAGGACACGTTCAATCCCTCCAGCAATGAGCTGTGACAAGTGTGAAATGTTAGCTATCATGGAAGCTCATTAAAGATTCAGTGCCAAGGTTTTCACTGGGGTCTGTTCACATAGACACATTCTGTCTAATACATGTCCAAATTCCAGATGTCCAGAAGAAAAGCAAGTGTATAGCATAAACCACATATTTCATACAGTGTAGGCACAACAAACTACACTTACCAGTTTGAGAACCCTCCTGAAATCCAAGGTCCCAGAAGCAGGCCATGGGCCAGCCTTTGCAAGCAGACCTTTCTTTCTTTCTTTTTTTTTTTTTATATAAAGTATCATTGATATACAATCTTATGGTTTCACACGAACAACATTGTGGTTTCAACATTCACCCAGATTATCAAGCCCCCCTGACCCCACTGCAGTCACTGTGTATCAGCGTACTACGATGCTATAGAGTCACTACTTGTCATCCCCATGCTGTACTGTGCAAGCAGACCTTTCTGAGGATTCAGTCTCAGCCTCAGTTAATTCTTTTCTGCAAATCTCGACTGAAATTGTTTATAATTTAATGAATGTATGTTGGGTGCTGATTTTTACCCTGGTTCACCTTTATTTTTATGTTGCTTCTATTTCCTCATTTACTTCACTTTTGTATCTTGTTTTGCATATATCTCTAAGCTAATGTATCTTTTTTTTTAATAGTAGGTTCATAACAAATGTTTATTGGGAAAATATATAGAATAAGACTGTAGTATACTAAATAATAATTAGATGTTTGACTTTGGTCTACTCATAACCTCTGTTAGACTGAGTTCTCTCATATATATTCAGAACCAGAATATTTCTCTCATGGGACAAAAAGAATAATGTAATGGTGATGGTAATTATTATTATTTTCCCTTTTTATAATCCATAGGGTTATTTTAACTATCAAATGAAATAATAAAACTAAAAATGTATTTTGTACTTTATATCCGTAAGCACTTCTGAGCTATTATAATCATTTATAATCAGATGGTCTTGGGTAGCTCCTGTAAAAAAGTACAAGAGCTGATTTCCCTGGTAAGGCGGTAGCTACACCTCTAGGTGAGGGAACGAGGGTCCAGTCCATGGCCCAGTCCATCTACTTACTTGCAGGGTTAACTTGGGTAAGTTTCTTGACCTCTCTTCTGTGTCTCAGCTTCCTTATCTGAAAAATGGGGATAAAAACACTTGTTTAGTAGGGTTGTTTTAAGGAATAAGCAAAACAATACTTATAAAACCCTAAGCTCATTGTCTGACATATAAGCAAGAAACTCAACTAATCAGGTTTTTTTTTTATGCTCTCTGCTTTTTTCACTCACTTTTAACTATTGGTACTTAAGCACTTAAACTGATTCATTCACCTCTGTGCTCCACACCTCAGTGGTCCATCTGTAGTAGCACCACTCCCACCTTGGATAATTCATTTCATATCACTAAACCCCAGGTTCCAGTGTAGGAAATGAGGATGATACCTTCTCAAGTTGTTCCAAGTTTAAGTGAGAAAATGCCTGTGTTTTAGATACTCATCTAACAGCTAGACATTATAAATGCTTACTAAAATGCTTGCTGTTTTGATATTATATTTTCCCACTGGGTCTAAAACATTTTGAGAATTTTATGTTATCATTTTCTGATCTTTAGGGATCAACACCTTTCTTTCAAATGAGAGTACCTCCCTACCCCAGCTATAGAAAATATTTTAACAGGAGTTCTGGTTTATTAAATGGCTTTTCAGGGGAAAATTTTGACAAAAGAAATCAAATCAAGAAAATATTTCTTGTGTGAAGATAGGGAAATTTGTGGAGTATCCAGATTCATCCTGTGATTCTGAGATTACTTTGAGAAGTTAAGAGCTATATTTCATTTCATTGGCCAAGTGCTTATTTATAATTTGAGTAGATATTGCATAGGGATAAAAAATAATATTTCTCTTTTCATACTTCCGTGATTTAAACATTGGCTCAAGAGGCACATCTCTTGAGCCCTTGTCTCTGACTCCCCTCGCACATTTTTACCAGCCTTTAATCAGTCTTCCACAAAGCATAGTCCAAAACTGGCCTAGGGTAGAAGAGCTGGTACTTGGACACAGAAAACTACTACTTACTGTTAGTAACCCTAAAACAAATTCCCAGCGTCCCAGCTTCAGTTGTCTTGTTTATAAAAGGAAGATAATTATAATGCTGGTCTTTAAGGCTCCTTTTCAGAATTAGGTGCAATGGCAGTATAAATGTCTGTGGCAAACACTCTGTGCACAACTATTGTGACAAATAGTTCTAGGTTTCAGTGATAAATATTGTGACAAATAGTTCTAGATTTCCATATCTTGATAATACCCCTAGTATAGCTGGTATCCCCAGATGTTAACCATCCACCCACAAATATTTTGCATGTGTAGTCATACCAGAAAATAAAATCTCCTCTTGGGTTTGTCTTACTTCTAGAAGACTGTGAACAACTTGAAGATTATTTTGTCTTTCATCTCTGTGTCTCCACTGAACTGCCCTTTGAATGCTACTCTGGACTGAATTGTGTCTCCCTCCAAATCCATAAATTGAAGCTCTTGATGCCCCATGTTACTGTGTTTGGCAATAAGGTCTTTAGTGGGTAATTAAGATTAAGTAAGATCATAAGGGGGCCCTAATCTGATAGGACTGGTGTCCTTCTAAGAAGAGGAGTACATACACCCATATAAGGACAATACAGTAATCTATAAGCCAGGTTAAGAGCTCTCACCAGACACCAACCCTACTGACACCTTTGACACCTTGATCTGGGACTTCTGACCTCCAGAACTGTAAGAAAATACATTTCTTTTGTTTGAACCACCCAGTCTGTGGTATTTTGTTATGGCAGTCCCAGCTGACTAAGACAAATGCATTAGATGAGGGGTAAATAAATACATGATCAGTGGAGGATGAAGCCAGGGCTGAGACAAAGCTTGGAATTTTTAGAGGTATGACAGGTGTGAAGGGCTCTTAGCATCCAGCCTTTATTCACTCATTCAGGATGCATCATCCTTACAATAGCTAACCAGGTTCTATTGCTGAATGCTTAATAAACCCAAGTCCTAAATCAAGTGCTTTATATGCATTATCTCCTTAAATCCTCTATATAGTATCTAAAGCTATTTATAAATAGAATCATTTTGCAGAAGAGGAAACAGGGATTCTGTGGTGGTGTTTTAAATCCTGCCCAAAGCCATACAAATAAATAACAGAAAAGGAGTCTGAACCTAAGTTAGTCTGTCTTCAAAACTCTCATCTTAATCATTATCCTAAACTATCTCTCCTAAAATAACCAATTTTCATCATCATCATAATTATCATCACCACCATTACTATGCAACCTCTGTATGGAAGAAACAGATTCATAATAATCAAAACAGATTTATTTGCATTTCCCACCATCCCTCTTAAAAGCTGTTGCAGTGGGAATTATCTTTCCTTCCATTGCTGGATAAAATGAGCAAGTCCCCTGACTCTTCTGCTCACAATTAGATATTAGAAAGTCATCAAGTCACTTTAAGTTAGAAGCACAGTGTAAATAAGTGCAGTCTAGGATTTTTAACAAAATTCACAGTTAATTCAACATTAAGTCTTGTCTTACACTTAGTTTAGGTGGAGGAAGTCTGCAGCTGGAGATAGCAATATGGGTGGCTGCTTTATTTTACCACCCAGCTTGCTAGCTAGTTTCTGCCTATCAAGACTTCATTTCAACTGTTCATTTCTTAAACTGGCTTCATGATCTTAAGACTCACAGACGTTTATAAGCGATGCTTTCTCTCATGGACACTATTATGATTATGCAGAGACTCCCATTAGTAAGGATCTTTCTACTGCAGTTCATTTGACCTAGAAAAAGCATCCGTGTTCCTGATGGCCTTTGAGACTAAACTGATCCCAATAAGCCAGGCTCAGGTGCAATGTCTAGGGGCTGAAGTCTCTTTTGCCCTCTACATATCCTCAGTGCACACCTCTAGAACACTCCCACTTCAGCTTTTCCTCCTCTGTGAACCCATCTGGACCACAGTAAACACTTGCATATCCTTTCTGCTGGTCAAATGTGGGCTTGCAAGATGGGCCAGTGCAGAAGTGCCCTCCTATATCCACTCTGAAGCAGAGAGCCAGCCACATTCTAGCTCAGTCGATGTACCAGGCAGAAGTAAGATCCCAGTACAGAGACACACATAGCAAGGTCTTTGTTTCATCCTATTCATCACTTATTCTCTGAGCTTGAGATAAATGAGGTAGCACCCTACACACACACACACACACAATCAGTTCGACTCTCCCTTCCACATTATTTATTTTTCAAATTTTCTAAGTAAGTGAAAAGATTCAAGTGCCACTAAATAGATTTTGGTCTCTTTTGGGGGTGTGTGTGTGTGTGTAGGGGAATCAATTTTTCACATGATAATTTGTCTCCCAGACATCTAATGTTCATCATATTAACACTTCACTTGAAGATATGGCATTACCATTATTAATTGGTCACTTACTAGCACAGATCCTGTGTTAGATACTGGAATGCAAAAATGAATTCTGATTTGAAGACATAATCCCTGTAGGACCTTAGGCAAATTACCTAAGCTTTCTGTGCTCATTACCCTCATCAGATTGGTTGAGATAAGGCAAGTACCTTGCTCATTAAGTTAGTTGTGAGCATTCAGTGAGCTGACGTAAACTGTTTAAAATAGAAAATCTGATATATACTAAGTACAAGATAAGTGGTTAGAGGGAAAAAGGCTTAGTTGTTTCGTGATGAGGAGGGGAAGAAATGGCTGTGTACCTCTCCTGGAGCCATAAGAGCTGCCACCGAGCAGGAGTGTCACACTCAAAGGCTTACATATGCCACAGGAACTACAAAATATAGGAGGAGGTTTGGATATAAAAAGTAGGAAGCAGTAGGCCCATGGAACTCTGGAGAGCCTGACCCCCTGAAGTGGACCCTGCTTCTCACCCGTGATGACTGCTCACCCAGGAGGCAGCCAACCCATTAGTCATGTACTTTTTTTTACTGTTTTTTTGAGAAATGAAAATCTAGATTTTTACATAAAATCCCTTCATTTTAAAACATTGGCTTAATGTCTCCTTTCTTTTTTTTAACATTTAATGTGTTTACTTGTCAAATACCCCCGTGGACTGACAGTTTGAGATCTCCAACATGGTGGAATGAGGAAGTCAGCTTGGATCACAGAGAGAGGAACAGCTCTCTCTTGGAAAAGGACAAAAGAAATCACATATGATCATTTTCAGCCATATATGTTTTGTTTTATTTGTTTAGGTTTTAATGGAGAATAGGAGTTTGTCAAGGAGAAACCCGTCTTCAAAGATCTTCCACATATACCTAACATAAGGTTTCTGGGCCAGACTCGAGAGTCCTGGGATTATGAAAAAGCATGGTTTCTACAGAGAATGTTGAAAGTTGTAGTGAGTTATATTTAGATTCTGAGAGGCAAAAGCAGTCACATTTCTTTGGTTCTTCCATTTAGCCGATTATGTGTCCTTAATTACTGTTTTGGGAACAAATGCAGAATGGAATGGCAGAACTAAAATCCCTGAGATATAATAAAACACTAGTCGACTTTGTTTAACAAACAATTCTGTTATGCTAGTACTCAGTTATCATTTCCATTGGAAAATATTTAATTTGACTCCTATTTGCTCTTAGCAAATATTAATTCTAATATTCACAATGTGAAAAAGTGGTGATATAGGCATGAGGAAAATATTATAGTTTATTTACTTAAATTACATATCATAAAAAATCTTTCAGGGAATTAAAGGGACCATTTTGGTGATTAAAAATGATTCATATTCTTATTCTCCTCGTAGATATAGCCCATTGCTTAGCACTCATGTGCCTTTTTAAAATGATAGGTTACAGAAGTTCTTAATAGGAGCTAATGGAATGGCTGACAGCATATGCCATTTACCTTCATGAGCTCCCAAGAAATGGTACAATGCTATACAGCATAAGTAACAGAACAATTATATATTTATTTCAGCATCAAAGCTTTTCTCTTCATTGTGAAAGACTTATACAAGAAACCTATTTGAGTTCACATTTCACTTGTGTTTCATTTCTACTTTGCAATTTCCAGGGTCTTGTATGGAAAGGCAGTAAGGGTAGTAATTAAGAGCGAAGGCTTCAATCAGACACTTCTGGGTTTCAGGACTTACTTTACCACCTTCTTGTATGACATTCGGCAAGTCCCTCAAATGTTCAGTTACCTCTTCCATAAGGTGGAGTTCATGATAACACTTTCTCCATGGGTTTGATAAAAGGATAAAAGTAGGTTACATTTATAAAATATTGAATAGTGTGCCTGGCACAGAAGGCACTTTCACTGAATATTACTTTCTGTGATGATAACAATGAAAATGATGGAGGAGGAAGAGGGGGCATCTATGACCCTGAAAATGAGTGCACTTTAGAGAGCTGAAGAGGCACGGGTTGGCCCACAGGAGGTGGGAAGTGGCCTTGTCTAAGTTTCATATTATTTATAAAAAAAGATGAACAATCATGAAAAATGTGTACCATTTCATGCAATAGTCAAGGGTCATAGCAAAGGCTTTATGGTCTTCTTTTCATAGGAACCAAAGTGATTTGGATATTGAGTACTGAGGAAGCAGTGCTCGCGAATTCAGAGGTTATTAACCTATCTCCATTATTTTGGCGACAAGAATACTAAACCTCAGGAACATGGAGTGACTTGCTTACCATTACTCCAGTGAACAGAGGTAGACTTGGGGAAAACCCTAGCCCTGTGGATGCCCTCTCCAAGTCTCATGGCCCATATATTGTGTCTTTTCATCTCATTTATTTATTCATTTATTCATTCCTTCACTATTAAGGATGATTTATTTTACTATTCTTGGTGCTGGGAAAAGTTAACAATAAAATAGGTACATTTGCTTTTCTCATGTGCTTATAATCAAGTAAGGAAAACAGAGTAGAAAAATTAATTTTAAAACTTAATATAATTGTTGTGGAAAATAGAGTGCTATACAGAGACTAAGGGGGCTAAATCCTATCCTTAGCTTCCTCATTTACTAGTTCTGGAGCTTGAACAGGTCATTTGAGCTACCTGAGCCTCATATTCTTGATCTACAGAAGAGAACTTGTAGTATATTTCTTTTTCATGGCTGCTGTATGGGTTTGAGATGGTGCATACAAAGGAGGTTGATTATAATGTTTGCATGAATACATCATAGCTATTATAATTATTATTAAGCACTGGGTATTTTAAGGACATCATTTTGATTTTATTTTATCCTCACAAGAACCCTATATAATGGATATTATTACTAATCTAATTTGGCAGATGGGGAAACTGAGGCCCAGTAACATTAGCTAACTTGCACAAAGCCACAAAGTTCATCAGCGGTGGACTCAGAATGCAGGCCCAGCTGATCCAACTCTAGAACTCCTAATGAGACCTTGGAGCTGTTACCTAAGAGTGGTCCACCTGGGGACATGGGGATAGGAGAAGTCTTTTTTGACTTCGATTTAACAGGGAGTAAAGATTCTTGAAGCTTTACAAGGTGCTATTTCTAACCCCTGGAGCCCTCCATGTTGAAATATGAATAAGTAGTAACTGTAGGAGGCTGATGTGCATAAGGTAAATTTCAGGCCTGTTGTTCAGCAAATAGTAAGGGTTAAATACATACTCTGCCCCTCCTCCCACTTGCTTTTTGATGTATCACATTTCTTGTTTAGGGAGTCCTTCAACTGACTCATCAAATAGGGCTTGGATATTGACAAAGTACTGATCTGGCACAGTGGGGCAAGGAGGAGTAGAGGTAGTCGCTAGACTGATCCTACACTCTAAGTACAATTTTGTTGGTCTTTTGCATCTCTTCAGTCCAGTAATACTTGTGTCTTACAATGACTTGAGATGTAGTGTTAGCCTAACAGCTTTAGGCCTATGGAAAGACTGTAGTTAAAGGCTCACTTCTGTGTTGCAACCCTAACAAAATTGTGGGAGAAGTATTTATGAAAATACCCATTGTACACAACGCCCGTGAGCAGAGAAAACTGCACCCTGGGAAATTGCAATGCTATTTGATATAGGAAAGATGTTTTCATTTTGAATACTCAGTGGACATTTGTGAAATTATCCCCTCTCTCCACCCAGAGTGAATTTTCATTTTTATTATTTCCACAGCTGTACATATTTTATTCCAGCAGATGCAACTGGAACTTCCAAAATGGTCACAATTAGAGTCAGTGTAAATTGTGAGGGAGGGTGAAGGCCAGGAAACAGCAGCTCTGCTGTGGTGGGCCAAGCCTTCCCAGAGCCATCATGTCCCACAGTGAGCTCACTCTAACCGTAAGCCTTCCCATGCATGTGGCTGCCTCAGCTGTGTATGCCAGGCAGGATGGACTTGAAGACAGTGTGTAGGGAAAGCGAACTGAGGGACTGTAAGCACACACCCCGGCATCTTTCCTAGGGAGTGCTTCACGGCTGCTGCGACACTGAGGAAGGCAGAGGGCCCTGGGGTGAGTGGCCCACACTCTCTGCTCCCAACAGGCCAGACTAAGAGATGCCAGTCTCTTTATTGTCACCTCTCCAGTTTACGCAGTGAACTGAAGAGAAAGTTAAAAAAGATTGTCCATGCCCTCAGAAGTTCAAGGATTTCAGCAAGAGATAGGGGAGAATATGGTTTGTTTGAAGGCCATGGTACCCACATAACCTGGGACACCCTTCCCCAATTGAGTAGCCTTGGGAAAATTGTCTTTATTTCTAAACTTATTTCCTACTCCATAGACAGGATAAAAATATTAGAAATCACCACAAAGAAGGCAGAAATAAAATAATGCAGGCAAAGTGCTAGCATATAGTAAGCAACTAATAGGTATTACACCTTATCCTAATATTAGTATTATCAAATTGTATGAAAATATGAAGCCATAAGTGAATGCAATGTATTTGATACAATAAAAGAGGTCTATAAAAATTGTACTCATAGTTGCCCGTGGGTTTCAGGAGAGCTGTAGAGGAGAAGCCCGTGCACTGGATCTGGAAGAATGTACAGTATTCAACCAGAGGATGTGGTTATGTTGGTGGGGGTCTGAGGAGACAGGCTGAAAAGAGCAAACTTTGTCTGTGAAAGTGTGAAATGTGAAATGCTACAGCAGACTCAGGAAACTGTCAGTTGCTTGAAAGAGGATCTGAAATGGAAAGACATGGCTGGAGATGAAGCCACAAGGGTGGGCAAGAGCCAGATCATGAAGGGTCTTGTCTCCGTGTATTTGTATTTTATCCTATGCACTAGGGGACTCTGCAGGATAAAAATGACAGTAACTAAAATACCTTGCCTGTGTGGATAAATTAGGCACTTTAGACCATTTTCTCATTTGGTTTTTAATTTGTCAGTTTGTTGACATAGCTACAACAGGTATTTTTAATCTCCCTTTTTCAGTTGGAGAAATAATTTGTGAAGATCAGATAGCTATAAAACTTTGAATGAGTTTGCATCTTAAAGATCAAGGTATGATTCCCCAGACCAGCCCCTTTTACCAGACTCCGCATCTCAGTTATACCCATAGCACCAGCCACACAGGCCGGAAGGTACTCCGCACCTTGCTTTCTCTTTCCCTCAGCACCACAGTTAGTCACTGTTACACACTACCAGCCTCACTACTTCCAATTCAGCATCTGATATGCTACTTTCTATAAGATATCATTCTTTTATAAGGCAACATTGCTGTCCTGCTCAGCTCTTCCTCACAAAGGAATCCTAATTAATATATGCAGAAGAAAAGAAGAAAATAGAAAATCAGCATGAGGCAAACACCACAGTAATAAATGTTGCAGGCAGAATCTTCCAGTGGATGCTAAAATTCATGGGTGGAAATTTGAATAGAAATAGGATTTGTGTCATTCCAACATTTCTCCCCCATGATACTTACCAGTGGAAAGGAATAATCCAGAAGGCAGCCTTAACCAGTGAACAAAGTTAACATCATCAGTAACAAGACAGAACACTATTATGAACTGCTTGTAGGACACTCTGAGAACACAGTATCTTTTTTGAAAAAAATTTACAGCCTCACTTCAATCACTAAAAAACATGAAATGTGAAACAAATTCAAATTGAGGGTCATTCTACAAAACAACTGATCAGTAGTACTTCACAGAAGTGTCAAAATTATGAAAAGCAATGAAAGATTTGGGGACTGTCACAGACTAAAGGGAATAAGGGAAAGATAACTAAATGCAATGTGAGGTCCTAGAACAATGTGAGGACCCTGGAACAGACAGAAAGACATTAGAGGGAAAAAAAAAAAACTAGTGGGTTTTGAATTAGGTCAGTAGTTTAATTAGTAATATGGTACTTACATTGGTTTCCATTCTTGAAATTTGTACAAGTGTGTAAAATGTAAACATTTGGGAAGTGGGGAGAGGGAAGCAAGGAAACTCTTGATACTATTTTTGCAACTTTTGTGTAAGTCGAGAATTAGGTCAATGTAAAAAAGGTGTGTTTTTAAAAACATTAACATTCTCTGCACTCATATGATCTGACAGAAGGACAAAAACATTAATGTTGCATCAGGATCAAGTCCCTTTTACCTCTTTGGGCTCATTTTACACCCCTTCCCCACCTTCTCCTTTATTGTCTAGACTTAGACAGTTTCCTAGAACAAAACTCTTTACTTCTGTATATGTTTTGTACAAGTTGTACTCTGTCTTAAATATCCTTGTACCTAAGCTCTATCATATGCCAACACCTAGCTACAATATCTCCTAAGTCAGAGAGGGAAAGACAATTCTATATGATATCCTCTATGTGTGGAATCAAAAAGAACTGAACTCATAGAAACAGAAACTAGAACTGTGGTTACCAGAGGCTCGGAGGTGGGAGAAATGGGGAGATGTTGGTCAAAGACTACAAACTTTTCAGTGTCAGGTGAAGGAAGTTCTGGGGACCTCATGTACAGCATGGTGATTAATGTTAATAAGTACTGAACACCATACTTGAAAATTGCAAAAAGAATAGATCTTAAATGTTCTCACCAAAAAGGAAATGGTTATTATGTAACGTGATGGAGGTATTCTGTTGTGCTAATCATTTTGTAGTATACGTCAATCAGATAAACATGGGTGCACCTTAAACTTGTCAATTATATCTGAATAAAGTTGCGGAGGAAAAATAGGAAGACATACGAGACCCTTAGAAATCCCAGGACATAACTGCTGGCATGTGATAGGAGTAGGTAAACATTCTACACACACCTCTTAAAGACTTTAATATTCATCTTCTCTACAGGGGGTTATGCTAGTAGTGGTGGGGAGTTGGGCAACTGCTGTATCTCATGCTGTGACCAATTCCTATTAAGGGAATGAATAATAATAGCAAACTCATTAGAATTCCTTGGCTCCTCTTTAAGACTTCACCCATTGTGTTCGTTTCTGAATGAACAGTCCAGGGTATACACGGACAGCTCTCAGTTCTAAACTAACTGTTTTGCCCTCCCTCTCTCTCCTCTGGAGAACTGGAACTAACAAAGCAGAGTGAAACCTGGGAGTTTCCCTTTTCTTTCTTGAGATACTCCTGCATTTGGATCTCAACTCTGTCACTGGTGTGTCATTGGGCAAGTTATTCAGTCTCTTCAAACCTCATTTATAGAGTGACTTAATAATATGAGGTGAACAGTTTTGTTGACAGATTTAGAAATAATACCTATGAAGTGCTTAGCACAGTGCTTGCACATAGAAGCTTCTCAGTAAATGACAGTCCTCTCCCACTTCTCAGACAAAGGCTCATAGCCTTTTCAGACATTTGTGTTTTATGTTCCTATTTCCCTCCTGCCAAAGCTTATACCCATCAATCCTGTTATCTGGCTAAAAGAGCACGTGGGAGGGTATAGATACAGAGTTCAGGCAGGAGATAGAGCCATACCACTATGTGTGCAGAGAGTCCTTAATGTAAAAGCATTGCTGACCAGGTATACAGTCATTAGAGAGGTGACTGAAAAGGCAAAAAAAAAGAGCCTACTCAAGTATCACGAAGGTCGCAGCTGCCCAAAGGGAAGGTGGGAGGTTGGATTCTGGAAGCTTGGACGAGGGTCATTGAGGAGCTGAAATCCCGACGTCTGAGGAGGGGGTGCTACTCTGCCGGCACTGGTGTCAATGAGCTCAAAGCAGAGGCGCTGTGGGCTGGAACCCTGACCCCTGAGGAAAGGTTCTGGTTGGCCAATGCTGGCCTATCTGAGGGGGGCCTGACTGAGCTGCAAGGATTAGCTGCAAGGCTTGAAAAACCTGCAAACTAGGTTTAGTTGCTGATCTGGGAAAGAACATCTACTGATGGTGTGAAGTGTTCCTAGAGTGCGTGCAGGCGCCACGAGCAGCAGCAATTCCGCAGAGACGGGAAGGAGCAACGGGAAGACCTGTGGTCCCCTAGCACCCGTACTGCCACAGCTTAACAGGGAGCCCCTGGCAAAGCAGAGAAGGGGCCTGCGGGGCTGGGAAATGGAATATAGGCAATAGGAATGTTCTTTGATTCTGTTATCCTTGTGTTGCCCTTCATCACACCTTTCTTAAACTGACTTCCACTCCTACTTCCAACCCATGTTCAACAGACACGTCTGACATCCCCTTGCTGAGGAACTTGGTATAAGTGAGGATAAACATAGGATTTACTCCCCAGTATGTCTTCGTCCATGGCAGTCTTGAGAGTGAGGATTTTCCCCTCCATAGATATCCAGCATGGGGCAGCGCCAGCCTGGGAACTGTGTTAAGTAAAAAAGGAAGGAAATAATGGGACACAAAGGGCAAGTGTCTCTGTACCCTGTTGTAGAAACCAGGTTCCCAACTTGCCGGCAGGGTCCCTGGAGAGGGGAGATGGCAGATAGTGTTGCTGTCAAAATGATGGGAGCATAGTATCTCTTACAAGGGGTAAAAATAGTCGTATCATTAACAACATAACGTATTGCAGTGGGTCATTCATATCTTGGTGTATTATTGTAGTCGACTCTCTATCATGTGACCTAGTTAATAATAGCAGCCAGATGAGGGGACAAAGATTTAGCAAGTTTATGTGACTTAAAAATGATGCATGCTAAAAAATGAAATACATTAGGAAATTTGAAGATCTAATTGGCTTTATTAAGCAATGCATGAGTCGGGCAGCAGCCCCTCTAACAAGTAGAGATCCTCCCAGGAATTGTGACAAGTGGAAGGTTTTTAGAGACAGGAGGGTGAGGAAAAGTTATTAGCAAAGAAAAGAAAGGATGGGTTCAGGCAGGATCACTTTCTCTTAGCGGGCTGGGTAGGGAGTCTTCAAACACAGATTAACTAATTTTTTTTTTGGGACGATGGAGAGGGTTCAT
The DNA here is from genome assembly GCF_030020395.1 of Manis pentadactyla. Taxonomy (NCBI): domain Eukaryota; kingdom Metazoa; phylum Chordata; class Mammalia; order Pholidota; family Manidae; genus Manis; species Manis pentadactyla. The sequence continues at coordinate 34,521,500 of NC_080027.1, forward strand.
GTGACAAGCTGCTTTATCAGTGATGCTGACTGGAAAATTGACTGGTCTACGGTTCCAGGGGTGGTTGAAATTGTAATTAGATGTAGGTGTGAAGCCCTGGTCTAGTGACTTGGCCTAGCAGAAGTGACACCAAATTGGGCCTGTGTCTTTCTTCTCAACACATGTGTAGGATGTGAGTGGGGATGTAGAGTCAAAAGAGAGCGTGAATTTGGAGTCACTCCGTGCATGTGTGAATCCTGGTTCTGTCATTTACCGCTTGAGAGCCCTACGTCATAATACAATCACCCGAGACACAATTTTGACCAAAAAAAAAAGACATACTGTATTCTTCTCCAGATTGTTGTAAAGTTCAAGGGATAAAAGACATTTAAAATGGCTAGTACAGAACCTGGCAAAAAGCAGATAGGTATTATTTTGTTTGTTGTTGGAGCTATTGTTGTAATTGTTGCTTTGATGATGATGAAAATGATGATGGTGGCTCACTCGGCCAAATTTGAAACCAGGACTTTTGTGTTCAGACATTACACTCTCCACAAGCATGTTGCTTCCCCCAGCATCTCTTTCTCAAGTATCAGGCAAAAGAGTTTAAATTTGATTTTTATCTACTTTTACAAATAATCAGAGTCTACATGTTCATACCAGTTACAACATTTTGATCAGCAACACCATCAAGCAGTCTTATTTTAGTGTTTATGTGTGCAAGGAAACACTGAGGGCTAACTAGCTACATTGCATAAAAATAAAACCAAAACAGCTTCCCCTTCTTGCAAGGCAAGCAGAGAAAACCCCATGAGCAACAACCCTCAGTCGTTCAGGCAGGCCTAGCTCATCAGGGTGTGCAACTGAAAGAGCTGTTGTTACGGAAACCAAGGAGGTGTATGAGTTACATTACTCACGTTGTGACCATAAACACAAAACAAACATTACTTAGAAGCTACAGAAAGAATGTGTGTACGTCCTTAGAGCTGTAACAAGTAAGCCAACTTCCGCAGGAAGGACTGGATAGATGAACATAGCTCAGGAAAAATCTGTTTTCTTTTAGGGATTTTAACTGATTTTGCATTGCTTAGATGTTTGTCCCAAAGAAAATTAGGAGTCAAGTCCCTGATACTCTAGGCAGCTCACACTAATAATTGCCTGTCTTACAGTAATGACTCTTTAGTGCCAGAACTTTTACTTTCCGTTTGCTCATTAGAGGTTTCAAAAGGTTATGTGTGTTATTGCACTCTCTAGAAGTTGAAATGGCACCGAGCTATTTAAATGTTTGTATAATTGAGGCTACCATTTATGAAATATTTAATCAGTACCTACGGTAATAATAGCTGCCGTGTGCTGAACACCAGAAAATAGCAGGGTATATGGAGTACTCTGTACATACTTTCTCTAATCTTCAGCATGACTTTTCTAGATAATATGACCCTTATTTTGCAGATAGGCAACTGAGACTTGTTAATGAACTTGCCCCAAGTTACACACTAAATAACAATAGTCAGACCCTTCTCTAATTCCAAACCCTGCATTCTTTACACTGTATCATAATGCCTATAGGATATAATGTCCCCAACAGATTAAAAGCAAATCTAATAATATAGTTACATCTATGATGAGAGAAAATATCTTTATGTTCCACTTTTTCCCCCTAAAAAGTGAGTTTTGTATCCATTCACCTTTTACTAGCCAGGGGAGCTTAAGCACCTTTCTGCCCTGTAGTGAGACTGCTCCCATTACAATCCTAGAGGACTGAACTGGGCATTAGGTGGGGAAGAACTACCCTGACTTTATCATGTGTTTGCTCATGCATCTGTCTAACAAGCTCTCCACAAATGCCTGGGAATGGGACGCTGTGCTGGGCACATGCTGAAGGATTAGTCAATGCTCTTTCCCTTTATGCTTCAATCTAGACCAAGGATTGAAAAGAATTCCATCATGTCATAAAAGTCATACTACTTAATTTAGTCTGATCTCCCCAAATCCAACATCAGAAGAAGAGGGGTTTTGATGAATAAACTTGAGTGAAGGAGAGAGTAGCTCCCTGAAAGTTCACCAAGAAAAGGATTATTCACTTTGGATTATGATTATGGATGTTTAATAATACTGGGGAAAAAAATCCATGTGAGAGAAAGGCCTTAGGCAGTGTCCAATTAAGTTAAAAATGGAGCCATGTTGTGTAACAATTTGTGGATAAGATCAGTCACAAATTAAATCATTTCGAACATTTTTATTGGTTTAATTTTGAGATAAAAATGTTCTCTCTAATAAATATTCAGCCATTATGTCTGGCACGTATTGCATCTTAAGTGTTTAATGTCAGATCAGTCACTAATTTATAAATACACAGCAGCATTTCTCTTCTGGCCATTCAAACACAAATGAAGGCTACAGATAAGAAATTCAAACAGGTCACATGCTGAATATGGAGCAAAACATTCTCTCCTACTTGAATCCTCAAAAGCCAAAGCTCTAATGAGAGTGGATTTTGAGGCATAGCAATCCTCATTCAGTTATAAGACTAGAAAGGATGTTTGAAACCATCTGTTCCAACACTTCATGTCACACATGAGAAATCTAGGGCCAGAGAGGGAAAGTGACTTATAGTCCCTACAGCCAGTCCCACAACAAATGCCCCAAACGGCAATTTTGGTGACAAGAGTGAACAGATTGAGATACACAATTATGTAAATAAGGTGGGTGGGAGGGGGCAGCAGAGGAAGAAAGAGAAGAGTGAGAGGGTGTGGCTCTGGACCCTCAACGGGCTTTCCCATTGCCAAGCAGCCCTGTGTAGGAGGGAAGCTGATACATCGTCTAGTGCTCAGGCTTTCTCCATTATATCACACTCCGTATGTAAACTCCATATCCTAATTGCTTTATTTTAAATCTAAATGCAGTCTCTCATTCAAGTCCGAATGCCCACTTCTCATAAACTCTTTGAAAAGTCAGAATGGTGAAGATGTGCTACCACCTATATTTCTCAAGAGCTCTGCAACAGAAGCCCAATCACTATTTCTTACTGCTACTCTTTTTAGAGTTTCTGTAAGAGACGACACGTGGTGCTGACACTTGCATGTCACAGTCTGGTCATCAAGCCAGGCTAAACCATTGGCCTGAAATACCTTCCTATCCTCTGGAGGTTGTTTGGACCACACCAAACTTAAGGGTGTGGAAATGACTGGTGTTAGCCAAATGTCAGTTAAGGGACAGTAGCACATTCAAGAACTAGGTACAGTTTTTTCACACACCATCATCTCATAGGCCTAGGAGACCCCAAACTCTCCCAACAACTTCCATCCATCCTAGAAGCATATGTGTTTATGCTTCTCTTTACCTCCAACATTTTTGTCCATTTACGTTGTCTATATTTTGTTCATCTTCAGTCTGCACAGAGCTTAAAGCACTCACTGATTGCCACGGGGAATCTACACATGCCAAACATGTTGTGAGTGTTTTAAGAGTCTCCAAAGTTTGGGGAATTCATGGAGAACAGTCGCATTCCTCCATCCAAAGCTTCTCACGTCTTGCCAGCTTCCTTCCTCTTTTCCCTGTTCATTCCTCTTTCCCTCCTTCATTGCCCCAGAGCTCCAACTTCTTTTCTCCCTCTTTTCTTCCTCTAGCGTGCAAAGCAATTCTGTTCTCTTCTATTCTTACTCCCAAACCCAAATCTAGGAAGGAGTTCAAGGGCTTAACTGAAGGGGAAATATTACGGACTCTTCTTAAACTGGCTGCTGATACAAGGTGCTGTCAGGGCACTGATGTAAAGAACAAATAGTGAGCCTAGCACCTCCCTTCACACTGTCACCTCTTAATTTTTGTTTGGTGAAGAGTAGCCACTCTAAGGGAGAGGACTCCTCTCTGGTTAGCCTCAGGGGAGGAAGAAGGGAATATAGAAAATCCAATACTGTTCCTGTCTCCTAAAAATCAGGGGCAAGAATAATGAGACCTAAAGGAAAAAAATGGTCATCCATCTACCCTTCATATTCACTGGACAAAAGGATGCAGATAGTCAGGAGACAGTAGACTCCAGAAAATTCTAAACTTGGAAATTGTACTCCTAAAGTTGTACTGTTTAAAACTTTATGTAATGGCCATGCAGTCTCCAAGACATCCAAAAGCAAATGACAGAAATGTGTCTCGGGGTATTATCCTTGGCCCGAAGTCACCTGCAGAAGTTGCACATGTCCATAGGTCTGGGTGTCCTCGTCCCCTGTATTAGCTCACATTTACAACTGCCAATGGACTCTCCCATCTCCTTTGTTGAAGTCCCCATTCCACCCAAGCTAAGTTGCCAGTTCTCCCTTTACACTTGCCACATTGCTTTTAATTGACCATGTTTGGTATTTCTGATCCTTTTTCTCTGATGGCACAAGAGGAAAGTGGGTGAACCCATAGAAGAAGAGGCAACTTCTCTCACTGCTTCCTCTGCTCCTAGCACTGTGGGGCCCGCCATAGCCCCTAGACAGCTTGGCATTAGTCAACACTAGGAGGGACTAAACTTTCAGAGTGACACGTGGTGCCTTCCTCAGTGTAGAGCAAGGAAGGGAGGATGCCTGGCCGGCAGAGCCCAGCTGTTACATGTTGCCAGTCAGTCACTGTCAGAACAGGCCAGGTGATGAGCATTGATGGTATTTATCAGCAAGGAATAAGTATGTGAGCCACACCTGTACGCTATAAACAGCAAAACTGTCCTGACGGCCATCAGGTCCATCTCAAGTTTTGGGTTCAAGATACGTCTGGAATCTTGCTCCAGAAGCTCCTGACCTGGCCTGACCAAGATTGTCTTTTAGGAAGTCAAAGCTTGTTTTTACATCCCAAAAGTCTGACTTAGGTATTTCCTGAGGTTGAAAGCAGAAATAACAAGTTAACATACAGGAGTAAGACTAAAATTACACAAAGTAAGAACTTCAACTTGTATCATTATTTTCAAAGGCAGAGCTGTAATATAGCATGGTATGGTTTTAGTGAAGAATAACTAGATCAGAGTCACAGGAGAAAACACAGAGAGGAGTGAGTGTCAATTGGTGACAAAAGGATGAGATCATGAGGTCCTTGGGAACCAGGTTATGAAGCTTGGATATCATCAGAGACCAATTGTGTTTAGTAAAGGTTTTTAATCAAAGTATTTGTTTTGTAATAATCAGGAGTGTCTTGCCAATGGTTTTCAGCTCCGGCAAGTTCACTATGGATTCAATGTGACCAAAGAAAATTGACAGCAGAACGCTTTTTAGGGTGAAAGGGTTGTATCCAACTTTATTTCCAGGTGGCAGGTCAGTCACTAGAAGTCACTAGTCCCATTCACTCAGAGCTAGTCTGTATGCAGCAAGCCAGTCTCTGCCTCTGGGCCTCTCTGCACAGTCGTCCCACACAGCTGTCCTCTGGGCCTCTGAACTCAGCGCTGCCACCACTCCAGCCTCTGTTCTGCTCTCCTGCAGCCTTGCAGCCCTGCCACTGTGTTGTGCTCAGAGTACTGGGTAGAGCTCTTTTTATAGAGTTGACAGCCATGTAGTGCCCACAGGTGTGCAGTGAGCTAGTCAACCACAGCCAGGTGAGAATCCTGGACACAGGAACTCTCATTTTATCCACAAGGAGCAAGGTTGAGAATGGACTGGAATGCAAGAGAAGGGGAATTGGAAACCAGACAAGGAAGCCTTTGGAGGAACTGAGGCTCAAAGTGAGGAAAGAAGGGGCTAACAGTGAGGCAGTGAGGTTGGTGAGTGGGTGTGGATAAAATGAAAGTTCCTGTGGCCAAGACTCTCACCTGGCCCTAGTTGGGTAGCTCACTACACACGTGTGGGCAATGTGTCATTATTGAATCTATATAAAGAGCCCTGCCCAGTGCTCTGGGCATGACACAGTGGCAGGGCTGTAAGGCTGCAGGAGAGCAGAGCAGAGGCTGGAGTGGTGGCAGTACCAAGAACAGAGGGAGAGAGGACGGCTGTGCAGGACGACTGCGCAGGCAGAGACCCAAAGGATGGCTATCATTTCTTTGGTCATATTGAATCCATAGTGAATTTGCCCAGGGCTGAAACCCATTGGCAAGACAGCGGGTCTTGACTCTTTTTAGTGCATTAAGTGGATGGGGTTTGATGAACTGGGGCTTAGAATGGGGATAAACACTAACTCTGAGACTTTAGGCTTGAGACATGTACCAGCTTGTAACAAGTAACACAGGGCTGGACCAGGAAAAGCAGGAACTTAGTTGACCAAAGGTCCTGGCATCCATGCTTTGTCTGCTCACACTCTTGGGGAGCCTAACAGAGTGAAGGGTCCTGAATTTTGAGCCACTTTCCCTTGATTGGAAATGTCACCTACCTACCAAAGAGGCAAACTACCAATCAGCTACCTCAAATATGTGTTTCTGTGCATTAAAGAGTATTCCACATATGACCGTGGAAGGTACAGGAGCCCTGAGCTTGCTGTGACCGTCTGCACACGTTAGTGCAGACTCCCATCAGGGCAGTCACAGGGGCATTTTCCCACAAATTCCATGCATTTGTGCATCTTAGGTACATTTCTCTTTTTGCTCCTTCTGTGCCCTCTAATTTTAGGATTAATTCACGTGGAAGACACCAGACCTTTTCATCATACTAATATGTTTAGAGCAGTGATAATGTGAACTCAGGGTTTGTTCAGGGGACAGTGCAAAGTCAGAGTATACTTATGGTACATTCCCAAATCAATGGGACCAGTACCTAGGCGTCTGTTCTTTCCTTTCACTCATATTCCACAGCTAGTCAAGTCACTGAATATTATGATTTCTCCTTTATGAGCATGGGCTTTGGAACCAAAGAGGTCTGTGTGCTTTGCATTCCTCATTAGAATTGGCCTCTGGACTCAGATGGCCTGGGTTCAAATTCTAGTCTTACTATCGTTATTGGTTGAGCTTAGACAAATTATGTAAAAATAAAACCTTACCTGTTAAAAGAAGATGGAAATGCTAATCTGTTCTTCATAAGGTTGTTAGGAATATTAAGTGGATATTAAATATTAAGGGACATTAATAAAACACTGTCAGTGTCAGTCACATCATATAAATGCATAATATAGATATAACCATATGTTATTACTTTATTATTATAGCTATTATGTAGGTTTGGAACCTATGGGAATTAATGTCATCTACAAAATGAGAACCAAATATACCCCTCCCAGGTTTGTTGTAAGTAGTACATGGAAGTGGTGAATGAATTTAAAGTCTAGTCAGCTCATCTTCTTAAAATATAACCTGAGTGAGGATGGAATTTCTGTCTTGTTTATTGCTATATCCCTTGTCTAGAAAATTGCTAATCTAGTGTATTTATTAAATAATTATTTGTTGAATGAGTGAGTGAGGGGTACATAAGCCTTTAATTTGCTTGTATTTCCACTATCATTGGTCTAGGTCAGATGTAGAGCAACTCTCTTTTCCCTGTTTAAGCCACTCTTGATTGCTATCATTACCAACATTGTCAATCTTATTTGTGTTCACTGTTACTACTTTTTTTTTAAAGCAAAAAAGTGAAGTACCTCCATGGTTTGATTCCAGATTTCTCCCAAGGTTGCTTCTAGTTATTTTCCTTCAAGTTACCTAAATGAACTGAGACATTTACTCTTCCACAGATAAACAAACTGATTTCCTATGCTGGCATTTTCTTCATGTTCCTCTGTCTAGGTCAACCCTGTTCAATTGAACATTCTGTGATAAAGACCTTCTATATTTGTGCCAATAAATATGATAGCTACAAGTCATGTACAGATATTGACTGAGCACTAGAAACAAATCTCGTTCAAGTGAGGAAGTGATTTTTTATTTTATTTTCTCTTATTTTAATTAAATGTAGATGTTTACAGGTGGCTGAAGGCTATCATATAAAATAGTTTGGGGGTAGACTGTCACCTTTCATGTCCCAGTCCTGCCTAGTTCCATTCAGACACCATCTTCCCATGAGTTTGAATCCTTCGTTAAATGGTCATAGCCCTTTATCTATGAATTGCTTATGGCATACACATTTCTACATTTAATCTCAGTTATGCAGTTTATCTCCAAAGCTGGACTATGTGAACTTACAACAGAGGGACCCCACCTTCTGTACTTCTGTCCCCACTCAAGTGCATAGTATAGGCCCTTCCACAGAGTCTGAGCTAATAAATACTGTCAGTGGACTGGTTGAGTGGCTTTTGATAGACTGACTAAATGAGTAGGTTATCCTATTAATTTATAAATTCAGTTAAAGAGGTTTTGACTGTAATACTACTCTGCTAGATACCCTTCTTTCATCTGGAAGGAAACTAATTCATCATTTAACAATAATTCATTTATCCCCATTAATATGATGTCCATATAATCTTCATGTGGTTAGTCTGTTAGACTAAGAAGGTAAACCCCATTCTACCTTTACAAGATAAGTAAAAATTAGTTACATCTAAAAAACAAAATCAGTGGTACTAAATTAAATTTGTAGAAGAAAAAGCTTTGGAATTTATTTAATAATAAAGACCATTTAAGTGCTAAGTTAAAAGCTACTTAATGAATAAATCATTTGCTCATCATATATTTTATTTTGGAAGAGAAGTCTATTTTTTATCAACTACCCAGGTCATATGTATCCCCTAATACATACTTAAAAATATATATTTCTAGCTTATAATTTTAGAACTACTTAACACTCAAGGAAATTCCTGATATCTATATGATGGAGACTATTCCATTTGCAAAATAACACACTATAAAATAACTTTGATACTCAGACTTTCCAAGTGATGCATGATAGGTTATTCAGAGGCAGAGAATCACAATACTTCTTCCTGGTTAGTCATTTATGTTTATTATTATAAAACTTACTACTGTTCCTTTCTTATAAATATATTATGGTTGACCCTTCAACAATATAGGTTTGAACTTATGTGGGTCCCCTTATATGAAGATTATTTTCAATAAATACAGCACAATACTGTAAATGTATTTTCTCTTCCTTGTGATTCTCAACATTTTCTTTTCTCTAAATTCTTGATTGAAAGGATATCATATTTAATACATTTAATGTACAAAATATGTGTAAATCGACTATTACTGATAAGGTTTCTAGTAAAAAGGCTATTAGTAGTTAAGTTTTTGGGGAGTCAAAAGTTATAGATGCTCACAGGGAGAACAGTGTAGCACAGAGAAGGCACATAGTGGATCTGTTGCCTCTTACTACACTAATGGACAATGACTGCACTGGGGTATGGGTGGGACTTGATAATATGGGTAAATGTAGTAACCACATTGTTTTTTCATGTGAAACCTTCATAAGAGTGTATATCAATCATACCTTAATAAAAAATTTAAAAGGAAGTTATAGATGAATTTCCAACTTTGGGGGTGGTTGGCACCCTAACCCCTGTGTTGTTCAAGGGTCAACTGTATAAATAATTTATAAAATAATTCTTAGTAATCCCTAAAACTACTATTCTCTTTGGAACATATTAGATATGCAGTAAGCAATTTTTCACTTAATGAATGATTTTAAAAATTGAGTAGAAATATATATATAAACTCATATCCAGAATATATTAAGAATTCCCACTTACAAATCAATAAGAAAATGTATAACTCAATAGAAAAATGGGCAAAAGGCTTGAACAGACACTTCACAAGCAGAATATCCAAATGGCCAGTAAGCTCAACATCATCACTCATCAAGGAAATGAAAATAAAAACCACAATGAGATGCCACCGTACCTCACAGGAATAGCTAAAATTCAAACATACACAATACGAGGCAGTAGGATTGCAATGATAGATAGCAATATGTGATGCCCACCCTCCCAGTGCCTCAGAGTATTCAGAAAATAAAAGATTCAGAAAACAGAAAGGCACAAAAAGTACTGTACGATCAGTTTTATGATGGGAAATTATGGATTATCATGGAAAGGAAAAAATTACATGTTTCTTTGCTAGAGAACTGTATGGTAGATAATTTATGGACAAGGGTGAACAGTTGTCAAAAGGGGGTCAAGGCAGAAAACTAGACTATTTCTTGCAAGAATGCCACCTTGGAATTCTTAAACCATTGAAATTCATATGCAATTCTTTAATAGTATGCCAGGAAGAGAGCCCTGGTAATTTTAGCTCTCCACCAGATTTTTTTTCTTTTTTTTTTTTTTAACTCAGCCACTATTGCAAAATGTGTTCAAGAAAATGAAATGCAGGATAATTGCAGCAGTCCCCATCTTGGTAATTAGCTTGCATTCATGCCTCCCTGATGCTTCCACCATCTACTTGGGTTTCCCTTGAATTCCAACTTCTTTTACATTCTTCTCGGAACCCTTATTGGTATGAACCCTGATGTCTTTGAGGTAAAGAACATTGTAGAAAGAATGGGGGAATTTTCCTTTTGTGCTTTTAGAATGTTTTATCCTAATTTATTTAATTGGATCAAGTTTGGATCCATTTGCATTCTTTCAGGGGAAAAAATCTGTACTTAACTAAGAAAATATTTTTCAGGATTTACAGAAGTGAATGTTGTCCTCAAACCCAGGTATATTTGGTCACGAGAGGTAGAAAGGAGTGAAGAACTCATCCATTTGGCCATGCGATCATCCGTATGCCTTCCCAAGGCCGCTGGGTTGGTCATTTCTCCTGCCATCCTAAGTGGCCAGATGGGGTTTCAAAGTAAGGGTGTCACATTAAAGATCTTTTATCCACCTTCCTCACTTCTTCACAAGATTCTGAAGGGGTCTTTAGGTTATTTATTAAGTACCAGCTACCTGTGCTACTTTATTGAATGCTCACATCCAACTGATAAAATGAGGATCTTATTCTTATTGTGCAAATTAGAAAAAATGAAGCTCACAGATCAAACTGCCCTGCCCAAGATCAAACGAGCTAGCTCATGGTAGAGTTCTGATTAGAAACTACCTGATCCCAGCCTAGTATTTCTGTGACTGAATGCTGCTGGTAGAGAGACCATCCCTTGCAAAGTGTTGGTCATTTTTTTCCACAATTAGAAAATCCCCTGAGATACTTTTCTCCAGAATGGGCTTTGAGGAATGTGACGCTATAGACACAATATATGCAAATTGGATTGTAGGTCACACTGATGTGAGACGACTACATTGTGAACTTTGACTCTAGATTATTGTGGTGCCCCATCCAGATTACATAGTTGAGATATTTAATTTCCCTCAATAAGGTATAAATGAATTACAGATTTATATCAGACTTATATTGGGGATTTTTGAATATCACTTAATTAAGGATATTGCTGGGAAATTAAATACTACTTTTAAGCAGATTTCCATACTTGAAAAAAATGCAGAACTTTTCAAACAATGCCATGCAAAATCTCAATATTTAAAACACATTCAGATAGAGCTGCTCTGTGGGAACAGGGTACCCCCTCTCTATCCCTGGGCACTCTCTCCCCTAAGCCCAGCCCCTTCTAATATATTTTTTTCTGAACCTTTTGTTCTCCATGGACAAGAGTTTGAAAACTACCCACTAAAATTGAGAATAACCTAAATCTGAGTGACTTGTGTCTATGGATAGCATACACTGTTTCAGTATAATTTTTAAAAGCTCACTAACTGTAAGGATTTGTTTTTATTTGAATTTGCAGGCATCACAGAAACATATGCCCTTTCCAACACTTCTGTCTCTCTGTATATGTATAATGTATGCGTGTGTGTGTTCTTTAAATGTACCCTTTCAAAATTTAGGATGTCAGAGCATAGAAAAGATCGGTTCAGTTGTCAAAATCTTTAATTTTCATAATTGTCGTATTTCGGGTTGTACATCATTATGCAAAGGACATTCTCTTTTTGTTGCACTCTGTATTTCTCAGACCTAAAACTAAAGCCGAGGCAATGTAACCCCTATAAAGTCAACTGACATTTCTGCACAAAACCTCATTCTACTGTCTTGAACATTCACTAATTCTTAATTAATGTCTGCATCCTCTCTCCCAGCTGAAATCCCAAATCCTCCAGCTCAGAACAGCAAGACAATAGTATTCATGAGCCATGTGCCCCAAAATCCAGCAAATTTTCAGTCTGCCCTTCTTTAAATCCTGCTGAATCTTACCTTTTTTTAAAAATTTTCTTCAACACAATCACCTTAACCAAATACAGCATATACTTTTTTGATTAATCTGATGAATCTTTCCTCATAAGGAGATAATATAAAGATTGGAAATAAATTGTTTTTCCCTAGAAAGTATAACTCTTAATATATGGTTGCTGAATTACATAGAGCAAACCTTGACTTCTCTAGGCCTCAGTTTCCTTTTCTTGCTCAGATGCTATTGGTATCTATCCTGTATCTATCCTGTCTTCTAAAGTCTGCAAGAAAAGGGAGTATGTCTAGATTGAGAGTTCTTAATCTCTATAACCACCAAAAGATAAATAAATGAGCTCTAGGAACTCTGTGAACCCTCTGAAGTTTTATGTAAGATTTATATTTCACACAAGCACATATACAATAATGGGAGAGCATCCAGAACTTTTATTATTTTCTCAAAAAGTCATATATTTTGATACAGTTAATGGATACTAAACAGCATATCAGGATTACCTATAATGGAAAAATTCAGTTTTTCGGGTCCCATTTTAGACATACTGATTCAAAATCTTTGAGGGTAGATGTGGGATGGAAATTTTATAATTTTAATACATTTCTGGGGAGATTCTGCCCAGTTGTCACTGGTTCATGGACCAGTTGTGCATTACTGATCACAAAACACTGATTTCATAGCTAAAATGATAAGCTTCAGGATGTGTTCAGCAGCTTGGGTACTTGACATTATATTCAGGCATACCTCAGAGATATCAGGGGGTTGGTTCTAGAACACCACAGTAAGCAAAGATTTCAATAAAGTGAGTCAAGTGAATTTTTTGGATGCTCAGTGCATATAAAAGTTATCTTTACACTGTACCATAAACTTTAGTGTGCAATAGCATCATGTTACAAACAAATACATTCCTTAATTAAAAAGAGTTTGTTGTTAAAAAAATGCTAACCATCATCTTAGCTTTGGACAAGTGATGATCTGTTTTGCTAGTGGAGGGTCTTGCCTTGATGTGGATGGCTGCTGACTGATTGTGGGAGTGGTTGCAGAAGGTTGGGGTGGGCGTGGCAGTCTCTTAAAAGAAAAGACAACTCTTTTCATGAACGATTTCTCTGTAGCACATGAGGCTGTTTGATAGCTGTTTATCTACAGCAGAACTTCTTTCAAAATTGGAGTCAGTCTTCTCAAACCCTGCTGCTGCTTGTTCCGCTAAGTTTATGTAATATTATAAATCTTTTGCTGTCATTTAAACAATTTCACAGCATCTTCACCAGGAATAGATTCTTTTTCAAGAAACCACTTTCTTTGCTTATCCATAGGAATCAACTCTTCATGTGTTCAAATTTCTGTTAATGTTGATATTTTAACCTCTTCCCACAAATTATGGATGTTCATAATGACATATAAAATGGTGAATCCTTTCCAGAAAGTTTTCAAGATCCATCAGAGGAATCACTACCTATGGCAGCTATAGCCTTACAAAGTATATTTCTTAAATAATAAGACTTGGAATCATGTGCTTGATCCATGGGCTGCAGAATGGATGTTGTGTTAGCAGGTATGAAAACAACATTAATCTCATTGTACATCCTCACTGGAGCACCTGATCAGGTGCATGGTCAGTGAACAGTAATATATTGAAAGGAATCCTTTTTTTCCTGAGCAGTAGGTCTCAACAGTGGCCTTAAAATATTCAGTAAACCATCTTGTAAACACATGTTCTGTCATCTAGACTTTGTTGTTCCATTCACAGAGCACAGGCAGAGTAGATACACCATAATTCTTAAGGGCTCGAGAATTTTTGAATGGTAAGTGGGCATTGGCTACAACATAAAGTCACCAGCTGCATTAGCCCCTAATAAGAGTCAGACTGTCCTTTGAAGCTTTGAAGCCAGGCATTGACTTCTCCTCTCTAGCTGTGAAAGTCCTAGATGGCATATTCTTCCAATAGAAGGTCATTTCATCTATATTGAAAACCTGTTGTTTAGTGTAGCCACCTTTATTAATGATCTTAACTAGACCTTCTGGATAACTTGCTGAAGCTTCTACATCAGCGCTTGCTGCTTCACCTGGCATTTTTATGCTCTGGAGACAGCTTCTTTCCTTAAGCATTATGAACCAATTTCTGCTAGCTTCAAACTTTTCTTCTGTAGCTTCTTCACCTTCCTCAGCCTTCATAGAATTGAAGTTAGGACCTTGCTCTGGATTAGGCTTTGACTTAAGGGAATGTTGTGGCTGTTTTGATTTGCTGTCTAGACTACTAAAACTTTCTTCCTATCCGCAATAAGGCTGTTTAGCTTTCTCATCACTCATGTGTGAACTGGAATAACACTTTTAATTTCCCTCAAGAACTTTTCCTTTGCATCCACAACTTCACTGGTTGTTTGGTGTGAGAGGCCTGGCTTGTGTCTTATCCCAGCTTTCAACATGCCTTCTCACTAAGCTTAACCATTTCTAATTTTTTATTTAAAGTAAAAGACTTGTGACTCTTCATTTCACATGAATACTAAGAGGCCATTGCAGGGTTTTAATTGGCCTAATTTAAATATTGTTGTGTCTCAGGGAATAGAGAATCCCAAAGAGAGGAAGTGAGACAGGGAACAGCTGGTAGGTGAAGCAGTCAGAATACCCACATTTATTAAGTTTTCCATCTTATATGGGTGTGGTTCGTGGTGTCCCAAAACAACTACAAAGATCACTGATCACAGATCACTATAAAAAGTATAATAATAATGAAAAAGTTTGAAATATTGTGAAAATTACCTAAATGTGACACAATGAATTGAGCAAATGCTGTTGGGAAAATGTTGCTGATAGATTTATTCATATTAAGTTGCCACAAACCTTCAATTTGTAAAAAATGTAGTACATGCAAATTGCAGCAGAGCAAAGAACAATAAAAAAAGGTGTGCCTGAATTTCTTCAGGAGTCTCGATGATGTGATTTTTCATTCCTGATGCCAGGTGGAAACAAAAGTGGGAGGGCCACTAATCCTTGTCAATAAACTTCCCCTTAATATTCCATATCTTTATTCATGGTCTTTGAATCAAGAATGTTAAATGTAATTGATGATCAGTAAATATTTATTCAATAAATGAATGAATGAGTGACATGTGAAGAGAAACAAAATCCAAATTACATTAATGCTATGATTAAAATTAATAATCTGTCCTTGAAAAGATCCCCCTGAAGGACAGATTTCCTATGCAGATGAATTAATGAATAAACAGCATAAACATTTGGGGCTTGCATCTAAGATAATGAATGAATACTGGATATAAAATATTGAGCAGAAGTGATAAAAATCCTTTGTTGATGCCCACAGCAAATAACCAATTCCTCAGCTTGGTCAAGTTGTCCGGTTTTGGCTTCAGAGACTAGTTAGTATTTATCTTCCTCCCATATAAGAGAGAAGTAATGGGTTGGTATAGTGTCACAGAATTGTAGTGAAATCACATGTTTCTCTGAAATTATTCTGGAGGAATAAATACCATTTGTTGCCACATTTTCTCTTCTCCTGTGGAGTTCATCTGTGCCATTGGTTAATATAGATTAGGTTATCACAGAGAAGGAAAATACTTTATTGACAAGTGTATGACCTTGGATGAGTTATTGAAACAACTCAAGCCTCAGTTTCCTCACATAATGTATGTAAGTCAACCAAACTCAGTTCCCTGAATAGGAATATTTAGTAATAATAGTTCTATAGTAAGTGAATTTGTTATAAGTGGTATATTATCCTTATAAATACATTAAATATGAATTTTCATAAAAATTAGAGTTTACAGAGATAAACCTTGGTTATCTGCTCTTATTCTCACTATAAGTCTATGCTATGGGTAGAAGATGTGCTGATCCAACTATTTGACACCAATCAACTATGGCTTAGAGCAGTTAATTTGACTTTCCTAAGTGATTTTTGCATACAGACAATAGGCGACAGAACATAACCTTTAATATAAGCCAAGCCAGTATGTTCAGTGTTCTTTGTCTTATTGTACTATGGTCTAGGGTATTGGATATCTGGCAATAAAATTGAAAAGAATATAATGCCACAGTTATTACAGAGGGACTCAGAAAAACAGAGAACCGTGTTGGAATGAAGAGAGAAGGCAGATGAATTGCTCATTTTACATTAAGATAGCAATATGGCCACTTTAATCTGGGTACGTAGTTCATAAGGATAGAAAATATCTGCTTTGGTGTTGGGCAGACGTGGATTCAAAACCAACTGTATACCATTTGTTGTCTGATCTTGAGCGAATCTCCTCACTTTCTCAGGTTTAGTTTCTTTAATCAAAATGGGGATAATACTTGCAATTTGATTGGCTTATTATACAATTTAAATTAGATAATATATAGAGAGAGTATATTAAAGGACCAATAACGATTAGCTATCTTTCTTACTTATTTTAAGGAACAGTTCATTTCACTGCGAAGAAATAAACCTCAGTCTGAGATCACACTATCTTTTCACAAAAAATCTTTGTGATTTTGGATAATTAAAATTTTGAAACTTTGTGTCTTAAGAAAATAAGGACAAGAACAACTATAATAATACCTGCCCTAACTACATTAAAAAACAATAGTAAACACAACCTAAGTCAATGGATGTAAAATTGCTTTTGAACAGATAAATTGTCATGTATATGTATGTATATAGTTTAAAATTTTGCCCTAGCGTAGAAATCTTTCACATTTGTTTTTCAATTTTTCATGTCTCTGGGCTATTACGCTACTAAAACTAGAGTGTGTTTAAACAGACTTGTGTTAAATGGCAACCTCTTGCCTTCACACAGATCCATGCAACATTTAAATGAAACACCCTTTGGAGAAACAATTTCCTTATCAAGCCTGAACACACCAGGCCACTGAAATGGGAGCACAAATCACCTGTGATAGGAAAAGCTTTCTAATTATTTTCAATAATAACAGTTTATTTATGATTGCAAAAATAATATGTGTTTTGTGTAGAAAATTTGGGGAAATATACACATTTTATATATGATTTATATATATGATTATATAGACATATTTTCTATGTATGCACACACATACACACATGCACACTATAAACAATCAACTGACCTCCAAAACCTAGAGAATATTTGTTTTGCTCTCAATCTCCTCAGTCATTGTGACAACACTTGGGCTGCAGGAGTTTAAATGGTTTGTCCTTGTTTTCAAGGGCAAAAATTAATAGTAGAGCTGCCTCTCAATGGAGCATACTGTTTGGTAGTTTGTATGTCATGTGTCCCAAATAACCTGAGCTGTAAATCGGTTAGGCCTCTCAAAAGCTCTAGAGCCTTTGAGGGAAATGCTGTTATCTCCATGCAGCAGAATATTAAACTGAACCACAAAGAGGCTCAATGACTTATCCAAAATCATACAGGAATAGGGACGAGTTGGAATGCAAATCTAAATCATTTGACTGCAACTCCCAGTCCTCTATACTGGGTCACCTTATCGAGCTTATCCTGCATGTTGGACCCAATATGGAAGCAGTAAAAACATTATGGCTACATTCAAAATTTGATAGCCATGTCCAGTGAATATCTATGTCACTTTTTCAGCTAGTAAATGCTACCTGACATTCAACTCACCTATTTGTTTCTAGACTTAGTTCCAGCTTGTAAACTAAGGCATATTCCAGAAAAGGGCCTCCATTTGAATCTTTAGAAAATGAATAAAAACTAAATGAATCATCTGTTACTTTGGATGTCTCTGACCACAGCAACTGCGATAATTTAGCCAGTAAAGTCATTTATTGCCTTAGTGACATTGCATTAGTCAATGTAGACTAGGTCCAAGGCCAAACCATGTCCTTAAAGACTCTTGCACATTTCACTCTGTGAAACCAAGATAACACCCATCATGATGTCGCAATACAATATCTGCCCAAGAATATCTTCAAGATGGGGCAGCCGTTGGCAGAGGTACAAATGTCCTTTTTCTAAGTCCTTTCTTAAAGAAAGGAAATTATTTCTAGATATTTCTCAGCAGATTTTCTCTCAGGCCTTATTGACCAGGATTGAATCACACACTACTCCAAAAGCAATTAGTGGTATAGCAAATAGTTGTCTTAAGGTATATTTATACTTGATTTTTAAAAGTTGTGCAGTTTTGCTCTCTAAAATGCCTGTAACTTTTCCAACCTATTAAACTTTTTCTAGCAGAACATAAGTCTTTTTCCTCATACTAACTTCATATAATTTTTATAATTCTTATCCATCTCATGACTATAAAGTAGTAGTTCCTGCTCATTTTACAAATGTATACATATATGTATGTATGCATATACACACATGTATATTTATACACACACATATGCACACACATTTTCTATCAGATTCATAAAACTACTGAAGTTTTAAAACATTAAGTTTTCAAAGCTATGAAGCTATGAGGAAAGAACAAGCTCATACATCGTTACATCGTTGGTTGTAGTTTAATTAGTACAACCTATATGGATGCAGCTTGGTGATACCTTTCAAAAGTCCAATGTTATGTGTCATTGATCTAGCCATTCTATTTACAGCAATTCATCCTCCAGGTACACTTGTGTATACAGTACATTGTGTATTGCTGTTAGTGCCAGGATATGCATTTAAAAATATTTATTGAGATCTTGTCATTGACCATCAATATCCACACCATTGGGGGGTTATATTAGGAACAAAACAGAAACATATCCCTGCCTTTATGGAGCTTATATTTTGGTATAGCATTATATGTGACAATAAAGCACTGAATAGTGTCAAAGGTAGATGCTGCCACTCAAGCATACTGCATGAAGCTACTTTCTATGCAAGGAGAGCTCCTATGAGGAAAGACCTCTTATTATATTTTTAATAAGTTCATAGCATTTCATTATATAACTATACCATGATTTAATTAGCCTGTTCTTTATTGAGAAAAAAAGTGCTGTCTGGGCAACATTTGATTGTGCTGTGGCCATCTGAACAAGCAGCAACTAGAATCAATTTTTAAACACAAGATGTAGAAACTTTATAAGTGCTGATACGGAACAATCTCTAAGAGATACTGTTAAACTGAAACTATTCTCAAAGGAGATATAAGAAATTGACAACTACCATCTAAGGAGGTGGAGTCAGGGGAACTACTGGGTATCGGTGGGACTGGAAGGGGAGGAAGACTTTTCACTATAAATCTCTTTTTGTAACTTTATGATATTTTAAAATATGTTTTATTACTTAAATTTAAAATTAAGAAATAAAATATGTATTGTGTTTGTCATGGTAAAGAATGTGAATTTATTTTTACTGCTACTGTAATTGAAAAAATAATTATTAGCCATTATTTTTCATGGGAGGCACTTTATTTTCTGAGTGTTTTCACCAGTCTCTCACATGGCTATGATTTTTTTTTTTTTTGTCCAACAGGAGATATTGTTCTTCATCAAAGCCAGAAAACTTTTCTTTAACTTTTACATAAAAAAAAAATTGTTCAAGAACTCCTTCCTAACCCCAGTGCCATAAAGACAATCAGACATTTTCATGAACCCTGCCTTACTTCGAGTTTAAAATGTATTGTCATATATGGTTTAAGATAGGGTTCCGATTTCATTTTCCCTGACACGTTTTACCAAGCGGTTGTTGACTCACTGATGTGAGATGCCCGTTCTTGGTCCTGTGTCAGCCCCAGGTGGTGGCTAGTCCGTCACGGTCACCAGGTCACCAGGGAGCCCCAGGACGGGCTGATCCTTCCTGGTGGTTCTTTCTCAGACTTCTGTGATTTCTTCACTGACATGTTCCTGTCAAAACTTACCGGGAGACTCGGGGATCCCCTGCAGATGTTAGTGCTCTTCCCAGGCAGCCTACTCCTTGCCAGGAGAATGTTCTAAAAGCTCTGGCCACTGGCTTCCCAGAATCCTCGCTTTGGCTCCTTGGCCCAGGCTCCACCTGGTTTCCCTTCCTGAGTGCTGTGGTCTGGAAGCTCTCTCCAGGCAGAATGGGGAGGCAGCCACTCACTTTGTTACCAAGCTCCCAGAGGTCCCCCCAAAACACAATGGAATTTTGAACCAAGTTACATTGAACAAACAGATTAAATTGAGGGAGTAGAAATTGACCTCTTCACAAAATAAAGTAGTTATTATTCATAAAATAAAGCAGGAGTATTTATTTATTTAGATCTTCTTTTAAGTCTTTTATTAGAACTACAGAATTTTTTTAATCTTCTTAAAGTGATTGTCTATTCTTTATTAGTTTAATTGTTAAATATATTAGGGTATTTTTGGTAATGCGATCAATTTTCATTTTCTTTTGCATTTTATGGTTGGTTATTCGTATAGAGAGATATTTTCGATTGTATGTATTGAATGTGTAGCCAGAAATTTTGCTTACATTTTCTAATTAGTTTCAACAGTTTTTCTGCTGATTCTTTTTGGCATCTTACAGATGCTATCATTTGTATATTTTTGACTCTTCCTTTCTTATCTTTAAAAATTTTTATTGATTTTGCTTTTTTACATTGTGCACAGTGAACAATATTAATGGCGGATGGAATATGTATCATGTCTCTAACTTTAAAGGAAACGTCCTACATTTTCATATTAAGTGTGATGTTTGCCGTTTGTTATTAGTAGGTAGCCATTAGCAACTAAAGGATGTTCCCTACTCATTTTTCCTAGAGATGTTTTATATTTAATCAGATAGAGACGTTGAAGGTTTTGGAGGCATTGCCTCATGGAAGAATAGATTAAATGGCCTTTTTCTATGTTCCCATAGCACTAGTTTCTTTTCTATGCCAAGCATGCACATCACAGTATTGTATTCTCTTGTATCACCACAGAAGGTGAGACCCTTGATAGCAGAAACCCTAACTTTAATCCTAACCCTAGCTGTGTCTTCCCCTTTTTAGTACATAGTACTTGGCATGTGGTGGGTGCTTAGTTATTATTTTTGGAAAAAATTGAAGGAAGGGAGGGAGGGAGGGATAAAAGAGTCTTGAAAAGTACAAATGACAGATGGACATGATGAAGAATGATCTGAGTGTTAATCATCTAAAGAACTAGGTTGTTCTGAAAGTGATGAATTCCTGATCATGGATGGTCTTTAGTTACTAGTCAGATAAACATGTGACCCATAGGCCATAGAAGGAGCTGCAGCTCGGGAAAGGAAATCAAACTAGATGGCTTATCAGGTCCCTTTCAACCATGAGGGTCTATGATCCCTTGATACAAGATTCTAAATGATGCAAACTTGGGGGAGGAGGAGTAGCAATGGGACGAAATCCAAAGGATCCATCTAATCTATATGTAGGGCAGAGCTGTGATTAAAACGTGTATTTCTGTGCTTTTCTAAGTCCTCTCTGATTTGGTGAACACCTGTGAAGGGACAACCATGCTTCTCCCCAGCAATGATCTCAGAGCAGTTTGACGCTCACTGATTTCTATTAATCAGTGCACTGAAGACATTAGTAAGCTCTGCAGTAAAACTGCCTTGTAATTTTTGGATGTGTGTCTCCAGACTTAAAAAGACAAGAGAGTATGTGTGTCTAAGTCAACATCCCTCAAACCTCCTGGGATCTGTTTTCAAACTCATAAAACCTTTGATATTTGGTTTGTTTTTCCATTGGCAACACAATACTTCTATTGCTAAAGGGATTTGGGGCAAGTTCAGATGGTCTTTTTGAAAACAAGTAGGTTTTTAAACTAGTATTTTTGGATTTAGTTTAAATAGTTGAGGACTTTGCAGATTATTTTTTTCTTTCAAAGTAGATACAAATATAATACTTGCTGATATAGGTCTATGTCAAAGAGCATTTCAATTTGTTTTACATGTAGCACTTGATCAAGAACTGACATCTTTCTTCGCATGCCAAATTGCCTAGAAGTTACCACAGATGACAGAAGTGAGATAGTAAGTATTAAAACAAGCTATTTACCCATTGCAAAGAAAAAAAGAGATAATCATTAAAAAATAACTGTACAAAATTGAAAAGATTAAGACCAAAATACCAAGATATCAAGATACAAATTATAACTTTAATCATTTATCTCTATTAGACAACACATCCTAGTTAATGTTTGTTGATACTTAGATTTTAATCAGTACTCTAAGTATGTATATTTTAATTTGTCTGTATTTCCAATAGATAAACAGTCAAAAATTGAGATGCACAGTTGTGAAACCATGACTTAGAGCAGGGATGGAGAGTGGACTGGTGGACTTTCTAATTTGAAAAAGCACAGAGGGACACGGCATCTGGAAGGCAGCCCTTTGCACTGACATGTTACGTTTGTTTGACATTCAAGCAGGAGTGGCAGGACTCTGACAAAGGCTAATGTGCCATGGTCCCCACTCCTAAATGATTTGATTAGTTCTTATCAGAAGGACTAAACACATTTCCCCAAATTACTAGGTGTGTTAGTGTGTGTGTATCTGTGTATGTACATGTGTATGCACGTGGGTCTTTGCATGCATATGTGTGTGTATGGGGAGACGCGATTATATCTGGATGACATCTTAGAAGTAATTCCATGTTTATTCTCTTATGTAAAACTGGAACTTTCCCTGGGAAATAAGGAGGACTTCCTGTGCAGAAAAAAATAGAGGTATGCTTTGGCTAAAAGACATATCCCGGGTGATTTACATAGTTTTTCTGTTGCCTCAAACTGAAAACTACATTCTCCTTCCACAAACTTGACACTGAGCCTCAGTTTTTTCCTATCTATACTACCTTGCAGAGTTGTGAAAGGATTAAATGAGAACACATGTAAATGCACATTTTAAGTGCTCCAAAAAATGGCTATTATAAAAAAAAAAAACTCTTCTTTCTAGGCTTTCTTCAGTATAGCAGATTGCATTTTCACAACTAATGAGTTTTTTATGTTATCTCATTTATTGGATCCACTTAGATCATCACTTCAAATGTACCACACCTACTTTGTACTTGACACACTGGGTAACCACACTAATCAAGTCTTTGTTCAGGGGTTGTGCTGCCCTGACATTGCCATTGCCGCTAGTACAGGTCAGACATTCAGCCTGCAGAGAGAAAAGTGCACCATAAATAAGTTCTACATACAAACACATAGTAGAGAAGAAGTAAGGTAGCAGAAGAGAAACAGTCTTTGCCCTTCAGTCATTTTCCTCTTTCCTCAGGTAGGTTTGACGCTAAGTGATGGCAGCTAGTTCCTTTAGCAGTGAACAGGGGCACAGGGGGAGGGTGGCGGGTGAGGGCTGAATGTCTATTGCAGATTTGCATGTCTAGTGAGGTGTGGTATTTTGCCTGCTGCTCAATCTAATTCTTGTTAGAGTCAAAAAGGTCCTGATTTTTCAGTGCTGTGGGTTGTGCCAGGATGTGGCATTCTCCGTGATAGAATCAGAAAGTCCCAGGGAAACCAGAACCAGTGGTCACCTTATGCCTCTCCCAGTTTGTTAAAACCCGTAGCCTGATACATCAGGCCCCGCTGGGAAAGTCTTCACCTGCCTCCACTGGCAGCCCCAGCCCTGTCTTCCAGAAGCCAGCCATATCTGCATAAGATGATCGGTTTCTTGAATTGCTCTCCTCTCACTCACACCACCATGTAATTCCAGGGAGAAAAAGAGTTAATGAGTAGATATTTATAATCCATTTAAATTTTTCTCCCATGTTTTGTCCTTAAACTTTGGCACCTGCGACCACTTGTCTGCTAGCAGAAAACAAAAGGAATCAAAAAGAAACAAATGTTAATGAGAAAACTCAGACACAGCTGAGATGCTTAGTTTTCAGCAGCTTTCTCTTTCCATAAACATGTAGACACATAGTTTTGATTTTCCTGCATATTTCGAACATGGTTATATTTTTCTGAGAGTAAACCTGTTTCTACTTCTTGTGGTAGACTGAAAAAACAGGCTAAAAATACCGCTGATAAATGCTAAGATTTATTGAGTTACCTACTATGTACTGGGCACTAGACAGAGCATATTAATGAGATTAGTTTGTTTTCTCTTTATATGAATTTATGAATTAAGTATTATATCCATTTTACACTTGAGCAAAATTAGACACACAGAAGTGAAACAATTCACCCAAGGTTTATCACACAGCTGATAAAAATGAGAGCTATGTTTTTGGACCCCAAGTGGTTTCAGTGGCCCACTCTGGAGCCTGTGCCATAGCACGCATCCCAGGGAAAGCAAGCTTCAGTTAAGCATCCTCATATGCAGGTCCTTGGCCACCTGTACAACTGTAGGACCCATAGTCTGGCAAAAACGGTCTGTGTCTAAGCCTTCTGTACTTTCAGCCTTTGAAAGGCTGTGTGCCTGGAAACTCTCAGAAGAGACATAATACGAAGATGACAAAGGCTCTCTTTTCTTTTTTTCCATATTTCCATATTTCAAACAAAGTCCTAAAGAAACCTCAAATATACAATGAGAGTCAAATTAGAAACTATGTCTCTTCTGGGATATTGCCTTGCACCCCTGCTGAAGGCACAATGAAGAGTGAAAACCCACGGGGACAAGACAGTAGTAGGGTTACATCTTTGATGATGACTATTTTCAGACCATCTTAACCTGGGGAAGTCACTTACCCCTGCCAAGTCTGTTCCCTCATTTGTAAAACAGAGGGCACAGTATGTGCACTGTACACTGCCTCTCTCCTGATGTCAAGGCCTCCATTTTTCATCTCCTGGTTTTGCACCCTAACAGTTACTATCATCCTGATGGTTACTATTCTATTCACATTCAGCATAGTTACAGAGCACCTACTCTACAGAGCAAGCTTCTATCCTGAGTTCTTGTATGTGTTCTCTTTCTTGGCAAGAAAAAGGAAGGAGAAGCAACAGTTAGGGAGTGTCTGACATTACATGTCAAATGCTGCAGAAGAATTTTACTATTATATGGAGTCCTTATATCACTCACATATGCATTTGGTTTTATGGAACAGAAGTTCAACTCCAGTGGTTTAACTAAGTGGCAATTTTAATTTTCTCCTGTAACAAGAATCATTCCAGGACTGGTCTGTGGGCTCCATGAGCCCTGGAGTTGCAGTATGGCCATTCAGTCTCCATCACTACCTCCAAGGTCCAGGTGAGAGAGAAAGGGTATCGAAGAGCGAAGGGTGAATGCCAGCTGAGTCTGTATTTGAAAAGTCTTCTCCAAAGCTCCAGGAAGCGGGTTCCATTTATATCTCATCTTTAAGAATTGTGACACCAAGTGCAAAAGATGCTGGGAAATTTGGTTGTGCAAACTGGGCATATGTCCACCCTGAACTTAGTGAGGGGTTTGTTAGCAAGAAAGAAGAAAGTGAAGACCCATTGCAAAGAGATTAAGGAGCTGAGCCTGGTCACATAGTCACAGCTAACCACCGTCTACCTCTTTCCACTCAGTTACGTCTTTCTTAGGGGTCATTGCTCATAATAAGTCTGCTCCTTCCTGAAGACGTTGAGAGAGAGAAACATCTTACATGTCTGTTGCCTCAATATCATGGAGCATTTGGAAATATACTTTCTGGGTGTCCCTCCCATGTCCCAGGTACCATTCCAGGTAGTTCTCTTTCCTGCTGGGGATTCTGTGTTCAGAAAAGTCCTTCTGTGGCCCATTAGCTACCAAATGAAAGAGCTGGGGTTCAGTGGTAGATGGGTCATGCCCCTTCTCTTCTCCTTTTTTTCCTAGTTTAAGCACCCAGGAGTAAATTTAGCAGAAGGGATCCCAAAAGTGGAACTGTCTTTGAGACCTGCGATAGAGGAATTTCAGACAGTCTCAGGTGTGGATTATTTTCAGTGTGGTCCTATCAGAACAGAAAACATGAAAGAGAGCAAAGTTTTTCCCTTTTCTAGTTTGTGTTGTTATAGAAGCCAAGTAATAAAAATCCTACTAATAATAAAGTGTTACTGCATTTCACACATATTATCTCCTCTTGATGCTTGTAATAGCTTTGAACAGTGGGAGAGGCAGGGACTTAATTCCTGTGTTTGAGTGAAGAAGCAGCCATTCAGAGTATTTAATGCAAAAGTAACAGTTGAAATCACAGCCTTGAACTTATGCTTTCAGATATTAACCTTTGTGTTCCTTCCATAAACACAGTCTCCCAGGTCCTTCATACAGGAGCTTTCAGATGGAATAAACAATCAAGTGAAGTTACACTTCGTGAAAGTCATATTTTTATTCGCAGAATCTAAATTACTACCCAATTTCCCTGCCAGTCTTGTATCAGGAATTATGCAGAATGCTCAGCTTTTTTTTTTTTCCTTTTTTTCTGAAAAAAATTAGTAATCAGCTTATTGGGGAAAAAACAATTATGCACTAACGAATCGCTTGACATTTTCTTAGACTAATCTTCTGCTGAAATTAGTGCCATTATATTAAAATCGGTAATTAATAACTATTAGTATTCATATATATATTTTTTTTAAGGTGCAACATACTGAAAAAAAAAGTCTAATGGCTAAATCATTATCCTTGTCAGTAGCATTATTGACAGAGATTTGTTGAACACCTACTATAAGTAAGACCTTGTACTTCCTGGAACAAAAATGTATCGGTTTATTAAATTGTAGACCTTACTGACCCCAGTGCCTTGAACATGTCATGGATTCAAATATTTATTGGATTGACAAATGAAGGGAGAAAGGAAAAAAGGGGAGGATATGCTCATTTATTTGAGGAAGAATAAAGGAATCCCTTCCTTTTCTAGTGTGTGTTGTTACAGTGGTCTGACAAAAGAGACACCTAAGTAAAGGCACATAAGAAGACTTAGAATCCCTTTCCTCTGCACCTAGCATATTATATGGCATTTGGATTGTACACAAGAAATTTTGCTGGATGAATTAATATAGGAATATATATTTCTAAATACCATTATACTTCCTGATTTATCTCCTTCTTGCCCAGGGCTCTTGCTTTCAGAACGTTTCCATATTTTGTCATGTGTGATTGGTTGAAAGATTTTGAGATTAGCCCTTCTGAGTGTGACTTCCTTCCAAAACTATAATGTCGCTTTCACATGCAGCTCTTACTCCTGCCAGCCGGCCTGGGCAAGGGGGCCGGACAGCAGACAGCATCATGAGGGAGCCCCGGGGTGGTGAGAGGACGGACAGCGGTCTCATCCTGCAGACATGCTGATTCTCTGCTCTTCCTCAGCGCTCTCATCTCCCCCCGCCAAAAAAAAAGCCTTTTTGTCCTCTTCCTAATTCCTAATTAGTTATGAGTAAGAAAATTGGATATGCCCCTTTTGTGGTCTTTAATGAATTAATTGCTCATGAAATCTTACTGTGTCATAAAAAACAAAGGGTTGCAAGCTAATGACTATCCTCATTATTAGAATCCAGGTACAGAAAAATGACTTCTTTTGCCTGCTTTGTCCAGAACTAAATTTCAGAGCAGGAAAGTGTTTGGCATAGAAATATATTTCAATGGTAAAGAAGATAATGAACAATATCAGGTGATTAGTAGTGAAACCGTAGACGAAAAAGAAAAATATCATGGAAAGTTTGACTTCACTTGACCCCTCCAAAAAAATGAACTATTAAACTATTATGGGGCATTTCAAGTTCAATCAAGGATGCCTTAACTTGAGCTTGAAGTCTGACAGAAGTAGATCATTGGGACTAAAAGGCATGGATTGCCCTGGGATGAATCATTAATACAGAAGTAAAGGGGACCTTAGGAACCACAGATCTCATCCTCCTGTGGAGTAACCCACCCAAGGCTACACAGTTAGGAAGACACACACGTTTGTTTGTGTGTCTGTGGATATGTGTGTGTAATCATTGCTTAGAACAAACATGTGAGAGAGGTACTGTCATATCTACCATATTTCATCAATTCTAAGATGCATATCTTCTCATATGTTAACATCTTTGAATTTGGAAAGGATCTTACAATGTCTTAAAGTCTCTGTGGGCTGCTATTAAAGTTCTTCCAGAGAAGTTTCCTGCCACTAGTCACATGGGGGAATTGAATCAACCTGAGCCCACTTAAATTTTCTGCTTGAGAGGTTTTTGCTTTTTGTTTTTTGTTGGAGTTGGAAGTTATACTGGCTGTATAAATCGAGAAGGCAAGCTGGCCTGAATGCATGTAGTTCAGGTTCTTAAGAGAACCCCCCACCACCTCTAAGTCTGAGACATGCACAGTTCCTGGATGTCTCTCAGCATCTCCTGTGCACTGAGAGCAGAGCCCTTTGGTATTTCAGATTTATATGGGAGTCTTCTACTAGACTCCTTAGCTTGATATGTTTCTTTCTTAGGAGAAAATAAAATAACTGCATGCCAGAGCTTCAGGAAGACCAGCATTATTATCCTTCTTATATCCATGAGAAAACTGAGGCTTAGAGAACTTCAGTAATTTTTCCATCATCATATTAAGGAGTAAAGTTGCGATTCAAATCCATTTCTTTCTGTGTCAATGTGCTTTCTGCTACACTACCCTTTACCAAAAAAAGCTATGTGACTTTGGAAAAAATATTCTCTTTTCTGGGCATGGATTTTATCATGTAAGAGATGAGAATGGATGGAGTAGAAGAATCTAAAAAAGAAGTAACATTTGTTGCTCACATATGCCTAACACAGATGCTTACACTTTTTCAGTCATCTAGAAATCAAATTAACCCTAACAGGTTTCATTTAATCTACTTTTGCATATGATGAATTAAGATAGAGAAACATGTCCAAGGCCACAAAGACAGCTACTGGTAGAGCTGCGGGGTTGAACCCCAATAAACCTGATTCCTGAGCCTTACTGAGTCATGCTGCTTCTCAGAACTCTGGATGCAGTGTTCTCCCCTAGGAGACAAAACTCCTTCCTGCGGTATTTAATTGCCATAGTAATATTATTGCAGGGGAGCCATGTTACATATCATCAATATGCATTATCCTTTTTGCATGTGGCTTGTTAGCTGTTAGTGACTGCCTCTGTCCCCCAGCTAGATTTGGCCACACAGGCAGAGCCTGCACAGAGGGACACACAGGAAGACAGACGGTAGGGTTAGCGCCCAGCCACCTGCCATTGTTATCATAGGCTTTGCTCTCTCCCTCTCTACTGCATGATATATCCAGGCTGCTACTGCACTGGACAAAGATCTAAGGTTCTAAAGTTTGATAGCTGCTTGAGTTCTTGGTCTTGGCCTTTTACAGATGTCCACAACTCCAGGAACTGCTTTTTAGAGTTTACCTTTATCAGGAAATGTCTTTTCCTAAGAGTTAAAAGATTCTGTCTGTTCTGACTCTTCAAAACCTGCTCAAGAAACAGCTTGATTCATGCATCCATCCTTACTCGTGAATGTGCTCTCCCTTTGGCTAGGCAAAATCCCAGGCATGATGCCAATGGAAATGCAGAGCTCAAAAAAGATGCCCAAAACAAGGGGCAGGCTGAGGGAAGTTCCAGGAGGCACCAACCTAAGTTTGTTTTCTGTGAAGGTGGCTCCTTCTCTCAGAAACATTCATGTTAACCAAACTCATGGAGACTAATCTACGTCTAAGATCAGAGTACAAATGCCTTAGTCCACAATGACGAATGCAAGTACCAAAAATTTTAATTGGCATAAATCAGGCTACAAACACACGTGTTTGTGAGCAGTTCTACAAAGTAGTTCATAGAAGGATATTTGTTGAGAACATTGAAATTGTGATCTTAAGTTGTATTCTTACCTGAAGCTCTCTATTCTACTATAGTCAGTGGCTCAAAGTAGTTAAAGCACAGATATTAGAGCTAGCGAACCAGGGCTGGGATCCTGGCTGTGCCACTTCCAGCCATGTCATCTCCAGGGAATGCTTTATCTACTCTCAGTCTCAGGTTTCTCACCCAGAAAATAAAAATAACAGCATTATGTACCTCATAGAGGTGGGAGAATCAAAAGAAGTGTTGTATGTGAAGAAATAATGCAAATAACGGTAAGAAACATCAAATATATGGAACTTGTGTTCTTATGGTCACTGTTATTACTACTGTTACATCGCTGACAATGTCCTTTGACAGAGAGTCGCTCTTCCTGCCCCGTGCTGGGAGGAGCACTGCCCAGCCCCACTACCTCCCTTCACCAGCTCATGCCACATGTCCTTATGCGCCATGCTGTAGTCCTGTGTTCTGGACTGCTGTCTCTTTTTCTGTGAACTTACTCAAAAACTGCTGCAAAGTATGGGAGTAGCATCTCAAGAAATGATGTAGTTCCTGAGACATCCTAGCTTTGGGATTGTTAGGGAACCGTCCTGTTACCAAGGAATCTCTCTTTCCCCAGAGCCAGCCTTTATGGGGAGGGTGTCTGTCCTCTTGTGCTCCACGGTGAAATCCCCTCCATTGCGGCCCTGTAGGTGGGCTGGTTGGAGAGCTGCAGGACCGCCCATTTGTACCGAACTGCAGATGCTGTGAGAACAACCGAAAACCCATCGGGAACATGCCTTCCATCTAATGTTCATTCCCAGGACAATTCTGAATGATGAGCGCATTCAGGATATTTGCTCTTAAAAAGTGTAATTTAAAATCCATAAAGTCAACATAATCCATTTCAGAACGTTTGTCAGAGAAGAGAAAAAAAAAATCCCCTGTATCACAGAACTCATAAGACGGGCACGGTTATCACTGTGATATATTTAATTGCATACTTTTTCCTAGGTATAACACACTAAAATTATAATGTACATATTTTTAAATCATTTTTTATTATCACTTAATATATTATAAGCACTTTCTACCCTGTTGTACTGTTCCGCTCTCCTCTCTAGTCTCCATCCCAGTGTCGTGCTCTGCCTGTGTTGGACAGCAGGAGGTCATTGAGCATCACGCTCCCCTCCCAGCCTACCTGTCACTCTTCCTTCACACGGGGTACATCCAGCAAGTGGAAAACATAATTCATCCCTAATAATTCAAATGAAGAAGGTTTAATTTGGAGACCACCTAGTGAAAGTTAGGTAGATTTAAGGGGGAAATAAAGGATGATGAGGAAAAGAATAGTGAGATGCTTAGAAATTAGAAAGATGGGAATTGCTTATCCCCCCCTTCAGGCCAAATTGTCCAGGGCCAGCTGAGAATAAGAACCTGGAACCCCAAGGAGTGGCCGCCTGGCAGGAGCTGCAGTCATGGAGAGAACACTGGTTGAGACGAGGTATTACAGCAGGAGACGGAGATGAGGAACTACAGCAGGGAGGGAGCAGGGAAGAAAGGCCCCCTTTCTCTCCATCACCCCTATTTCCTGTCAGCCTGTCCCGTTGGCCAAGCGCCTGCCGGAAGCCAAAGGGCAAGGAAGCACCAGTGCTCCATTCTGCAGATGTCGTTCACTGGGGCACCGAGCAGCAGGCCAGAGACGGAGGATGGGCGTGGGCAGGGGAGCCAGGGAGAGAGCAACCATCACTTCTGCCTAATTCGATTTATCCAGGCTTCCACTTAGATGTTAGTTCACCAAGGAACTGAGAATAGGTGGGTGTCCTTTCATTGTGCTCCCATTGCTTTCAGTGTTTACCTCAAGATAACACATTTCATGCCTGATTAAAATTATTTGCAAGCTACACCATATCTTGTTAATATTATTTAAGCAGTAACAATCAGGTCTTACACACAATAGGCATTCAATAAATACTAGAGTCTTCATACTATTTTCCAAGAGCTGGACCAGAATTTACTCCACCTTTCTTCTTCTATTGCATTTTTTAATTTTTTAACTAGACCTTGTTTACTATGTCATTATTAGCCTTGTTTTTTCTAGTTGAGTTATAAAGTCTTTGAAGACAGAGGCTGTGCCAACACAAGTGTCTTTGGATATCTTTGCTTATGGTGCGCACACACACACATATACACACAAGTGTGCACAACCAGCCAAGCTTTGGCAGACATGA
The DNA here is from genome assembly GCF_030020395.1 of Manis pentadactyla. Classification (NCBI taxonomy): domain Eukaryota; kingdom Metazoa; phylum Chordata; class Mammalia; order Pholidota; family Manidae; genus Manis; species Manis pentadactyla. The sequence goes on from NC_080027.1 coordinate 34,553,288, forward strand.
GAGCAGAAATCACTGAAAGTGGTCAAGTGTCTCCAATTTAAAAAATGTTTCCATGTTCTCCAAGTTCCTACCCTGTCACCTCTCTGTTCACACACAACAAAGGTCCTCCCACTTACTTGACAGAGAAAATAGAATTCATTAGATCGTAACTCCCAAAGCCACATGCCAGCAAACCAGCCAACCAGTAAACACTGCCACAACCCCACTGGCCCTGGCTGCCCAGCTTCCCTGCACTAGGTAAGACTCGGTCCTCATCCTCCCCCTGCTTTCCCTGCCAATATTCATTCTCTTTGACTAGATTGCAGTATTTCTTCATGTCCTGTTCCAGAAGATTTGGTGAAAGAAGGATAGAAAGAACAAAGCATCAAGAGATTGTAGGTCTGGGTTCCTGTTCTTCCTCTGCTGAATCACTTAGAGGCCCTGGACAAGCACTTGCTCCTCTCTTGGTAGGGGGTTCCCTGCCTATGATATAACTCATGATTTCTTTGGTCTTGGTCAGTCCTTTCCAGAAGTTAAAGGCCAGGTTCAAATCCTACCTTGATCATACATAAACTGGATATTCTTCATCTCTGTATTTTCTCTCCTGACCTTCCATTTCCTTGCCTTTAAATTGAGATCGTTTAAGCTAGTTCACAGACTTCTGTTGGGGTTGAATAAAATCAGATGGCAAAGTAGCTACCCAGTAAAGATAGTGGCAAGGTGGTCATAGATGTGATTGAAATAGTAAGATGGCTCTGGAGGATATTGTGAGCATGACATGGAAAACCATGCAGTAAGGAAAGGGGGGCAAGTTGGGAAGGAAGGAATCAGGGAAGGAAAGAAAGGAAGGAAGAAAGGAAAGAGGGAGTAAAGGTAAATAATAGACAGAAAGGGAGGAGTTTGGAGAAAAAGAGTTTATAAATATGTAAGAAAATATAATTCAAGTCAATGCCTCCCAATTAGAGGGGCCACAATCCAATTTAACTTCAACTTAAGGTGCTGTGACTTCAGCCTTTAGTGATGATGTGCATTATAAATAGGCATGTAAATGGCTCAGCATGGGGGCTGCAAGTTGGAGGCAGCTTTTGGCAGAAGTAATAATGAAGTGAATCCCATTAGTGATGCAAAGGCAATTAAGAAAAACCTCAATGAAGCTCCAGATCTGAGCATTCAGCTGAAAGATGGGGATTTTGTAGGAAAAAAGGTTAAGCACCGTGAGGCTGTTTATAATGACTTTAACTTTAATTAGATTGAAAATTAATTGTTTTGCTCTTTTATTCTGTCTTCAAGTTTGCTTTTTAGGTAACAGAGCATCTGTAACAACACTGAGGTGCACTTGTCAATTGCAGGGATCGTGTGTAGGAAGCGTTTAGCGAATGGCAATGATTTCATGATATGATTTTGCTCCCTATAAGAACATGAGGATTCCAGCCATTTCTGTTGCCAAATCCAATTGGATGGGCTGTAGGATTTGTTAATGAGGAAGATCTTTGTGTGACTTGACCTTATTATCAGGGCATCTACTCCCTAGCAAGACTGAGGGTGAAAATTGCCTTCAATGCCTAGAAAACTATAACGCATCATGAGTTTGGCAACCCAAATTATTGTTAAAGACTGCAATTTGAGAGACAAGGAAGTCCACATTGGATATTCATATTCAGGAACCTGGCAGGGTGAAGAATCAATATTACATAAATTACCTTTAATCTTAAAATTCTATGTCATCTTTATGTCAACAGAGAGAAAACATATTATTATTATAAATATTACATAGTAGAAATATAAAGAATAACACATTTTGTTTCATTCTGTCTTCAAAGAAGATTTTGGTTAGGATGTTAACAAACCTACTGTATAGAATAGGGAACTGAATCTCCAGCAGGTTAAGTGATTTGCCAAATGTCTAAACAGCTAACAAATGGCAGACAATATACACCAACTGAAATCTTATAAAACTATAGCACATACATGTACCCCTCCACTGTATTATGGCTAACTCAGTAATAGGTAACAGCAAGATGCACCCTTAGAGGTGATCCTTTCCAGCAAGTGGGAAGCAAATGTGCAGTGGCTTTTCTGGTACTGCTTAGTGTATAGCTAGAACCAGAGCCCAGATGAAGTGTCCACTGAGAAGACCTGGACTGGTAAAATAGAGGATACTTTAATTTCAATAATTTGCATAATTTAAGTTTCAATAAATTCAAAAAAGTGTAGTCCTTTTAATTTCACTGTGAATCTTAAAAGGATTTTATTATCCCAATAATTGAAAAGTATCAGTTATTTTTAGTTTGTAAGTAACCTGGAGGGTTGGACAACCCTCGCCCAGCTTGTGGATAAATTTCCATGGCAACTAATAATTAGGCAGAGATTAATTCTAGAGACAGACAGTCTACAGAGCCCTGAGTTTCAACCCCAGCTGCACATCAGAATCACTGGGGATGGTTTAAAAAACACTGAGGCCCGGGGTTCTCCCCAAGAGGTTCTGCTGTAATTGGTTTGGACATAGTCATGCATCAAGTTTTTTTAGTTTACTCAAATGATTCAAATGTGCCACTTGGTTGAGAACTGCTGCTTTAAAACATCAGTTTTAAAGATTATAAATGATTTACATGGTTTCACTACCCAGGAGAATTTGAAAGGGCATCAGCTCTTTCGGTTCCCTCCTCTTCCTTCCCTTTCTCTTTCCCTCCCTCCATCCCTTTCTCCTTCACTCGTCCTTCCTTCCTCTCTTCTTTGCTTTCTTGGTCTCTTCTTTCCACAAGTATTTATTAAGGACTCATTTTGAAACATTGCCTGATGTCAAGCCCACCACAATCGTTGCCGTTTACATCATATCATCTTCAGCCTGGGATATTTGCCAGCGTTCTAACTGGCCTCCCTGCCTCTACGTCTGCTCCTATAACCCAGTCCCACACAGTTGTCAGCATATTTCTTCACATGTGCTTTGCTGTTTAAAACTTCTCAGTAAATTTCTTTGATAATCACACAGAGGATAAATGTGAGACTTTGCAGTATGACCTAAAAAGCTCTTGGAATTTGGCCCCTGTTTGCCTGTTAAACTTCATCTCCACTTTAAGTCTCAACATGAGGAAGTGACACAGAGTTTGGGGCACAATAGGAACAAAACCAAGATTTCTTAATTTCTAGAACAGTACAGGCACCATTCTGGCCAGAATTTCACGAAACATTGGATTGAACTTTGAAACTAGCAGTATCAAGAAATAAGCCAGCGACTAAAAATGCTTGTGATGGCCCTGAAACTCAGGCATTCAATGTAAATGAGTAACAACTACTAATCATTCCCTTCAAAGAAGCTATTTTTTTTTCTGAAGGAGGGAGAGATGGTTTGAATACTTGATCTTTCCTTCCATTAAAAGGTAAGGACCATATTGCAAGTAATCATTCTCTGGGATCTGAATTTTTGGTCGCTTTTTCTTCCTTTTAATTTATCTCTATGCCTTTTATTAGAAAACGTGATAGTAGGCTTCTCACAAAGCACTGAAACGTTTTCAGATTCCGTTGTATTCTTGTGTACTGAAAGAGAAATGTCAGGAGAAAAAAATGAAATCTCTTTCTTTGAACAACAGCAATGGTCACTGAAAATTATGCTACTTGAGCTGAATTTTGGCTAGGCTTCAGAGGGGAACCTGCAGTGGGCTCGGCGATGGGAAGGGTCCACTGCATCATTTGGCAGGTAGAGGTTAAGGATGCTAGTCTGTATCCTGAGGGAATCTGGTGACTTGTGTTTGGTCTGGACAAGCTTTAAAATTCAAGGGAGTTTGATCTGAAGTACAGGGTGTTTTTTTGTTTTTGTTTTTAAATTACATTGCTCTAAGTGACAGAATCTGATCTTCAGCTGCCAGTTTGCAATTGAGTGAAAACTGTGAGCTCCTGGGAATTAGGAAAAGCTTACATAGACTCTGGTCCTAAAGAAAGGAATTAGAATAGAGGTATAGAACCTGGGAAAAGCTGAACTGTATGCATGGTGTCAGTAACAAGGCAGGGACTGGGAGAATGCTCAGAGGCCAGATTCCCTAAACTCATCCCAGATTTCTGTGTCCATCATAGGATAGATAACAAATTGTAAACCCCATGTTCTCGCAGGGCCTGAAGCTACCAATACACTGCACCTGATGATTTGTAATGCTGGGAAAGTTAATTTTCTTTGTGTTCTGATGTCCTCTTTTGTAAGACAGAGTGTTTGATTACAGCACCTCTCACACAGAAAAAGGGGAAACTGGGTACTGGGAAAATGAAGCCAGGCACTGCCGTTGCTCCTCTTAGTGACAAACTGGCCACAGTAGATGATGGGCAAAACCACCTCCATTTGGTGATGTGCATTTTGGTTGTAAAATATTCCTTGGAAATAATAATACTGTATAACCTACCATTTACAGAAACAATCAAATACATAAATCTATCATTCATAACATCCGCTTTCTTTTTTTTCCACACATTCCCTTCTGAAGTGTCATATCCAGCATCAGTCCTCAATAATATTGGTTCAATTACATGATTCTATTTTTCTAAGAGTTGCTCCTTATTTAGGTTACATGAGTGTCAAGTTTGGACCTTACTTTTGGTTTTCTTTAGGTAGATTTTAGACCCTTTTACCCTCAGCAACTTCCATCCAGCAAAAAAATATGCATCCAGTGAGACTGTATTTGCCATAAGTGAGTGACTGTATATGGCATATTCAGCTAATAGCTCAGGTAACTGTATGGCCAATCTGAGCAAATGTGCAGAAAAATAGTTCTATTAGCTTCTGAGTGCTCTGACTCTTAGAAAGTAAATAAGTATTACCAAACCACCCTTGCAAGTGAAGACTATGTTCCTAAAATTCACTCAGTCTGGAACTGCATTGCTTCTAGAGAAGATAAGAAAGCCTAGTTATCTATATAGATGATCCACTGTGATGGAGTTGGGCTGGCAGGTTCTACCGTCTTGAGAGGTAGTGGTGATTATGAAATGGGAGAGAATATATGGGCACATTGCAGAGTGCGTAGAATATTGATGTACGTTTTAGGGTTGAGGATGGGGAGAAATGTAGGGTTCCTGTAGGATGGGCATGTAAGAATCTCCAGGTGAGCTGGAGTGGTTGGGAAGTAAACAGTGTCATGGACTCTTTCATTGATTTGCTTTGGGGCACAATTTAAAACACTAAGGTGGGCACAACATTGTTCAGGTTCATATGGAGGGAGCATTAGATGAGAAACACTGAAGTGAGCACTCCTCTGGTGTCCACCTGAAATCCTCTGCTAGGCCTCAGGCATGAGGCCCGGGGAACAGGCAAGGAAACAAACTAAACTCGGAGACGCTGTCTTCTTCATCTCACCGTCTTCCAGGACCTTGGTTCTCACACTTCAGAGTGTATCAGAGTCACATGGAGGGTTTGATAAAGCACAGGTGTGGAAGTCCACCCCTAGAAGTCATAACTGAATAGGTCTGGGATAGGGCCTGAGGATTTGCATTGCTAACAGACCCCCAGGAGATGCTGATGCTGGGCCACAGATCTGGGATACACAATTGTTAATAGTCTTTACTCCTGCCCTTTCTCTAAACACAAAGGGTAGTATGGGGTAGGTTATGAAACCCTGAAATCAGCTTAATGAAGTGAACTCCTAAGAGACTTAAAACTCTAGTCTATCTTTTACATACAAACATCTGAATTCCAGCTGAAACCCCAAAATTATTGTAGATATGATACCAAAAGCTTATAAAAAGATGAAGTGAATTATCCAAGTTCATACTAGGTAGCAGAGGCAAGATTGAAACCCACATCTCTTGACACTGTATCTGTTTCTAAATACTACTTATGATTGGGAGTTCTGGGCTGAGTGACTCCTTATGATCATGATAATAAGGAAAACAGAAAATTATACTGTAATTCCATTCATGTATAAACAGCAGGAAGTGAAATTAAGTTAGGAAAAATCATGGCCCTTCCTGTCACTGAGAACATTGACAAATCTATTTCAGAGGCACTCAATCCAAGCTTGGACAAACTTATCTTTTCTTCTTGTCTTAATTTTACCAGGGCCATCTGGCTGCATTCTGCTTTTCCAGAGACCTCTGGGCATTTTGAGTTGTTTTACTTTATAAAAAAATTTTTTAAAAGACATAAAAGCAGATTTCATTGATGAGGGAAGATAAATTTACAAAATCACTGAAATCAGTCATATTTCAGGCATATGTCTTTATAGCCATCCATCTACTCATGAATATAAAACATTAATGTTTCTTTTCCCAAGTACAGCTGCTAACATAAGCAAATCACAGAAACTGAGAGGAATGGATGAAAGCAAGTGTCTCTCTTATTGGCTGTCTTTAAACTTCACCTTGGTTCATGTGTCCCCACATCCTCATCTTCTCCAAGTTACTTTTTCAATCAAGATTTTTTCCCCCAAGAATAATATAATCCTAAGGGGAATTCTGGTGTCAGCTATTATGACATACATTGCTTAACATTTATTTCACATCTACCATCTTGTAGTTGGAATGGGGACCATAATATTACTAAGACCTGAAGACTTTGGTGTCGAGTCGGGGTCTTTTGCCTACTGCTCTCTGCTAAGATGTAATTTCTGGGATCCTTCATCTTTCATCTTTAAGTTACAATAATTATGCTGGCTCTGACCAGGATTGGAAGAAAGAGTTTGCACCAAAATAACATGATTTATAAACTGTAAATGCTGTAAAACTGGAAGGCATCATTGTTAGTTCTCAATACTGAATGAATAAAATACCTTGCTCTCATTTACTCTTCCCTGCTTTCCTTCTGGACAGTTTTAGATTATTGTCCTCTCTTTAAAAGGAATCAGGAATGCATTGCTGGTTTATTCCCCAGCAGCAATGAACATTTCCTGGTGCAGGGAGCTGCTTAATATACATGAGCAGGAGTTGGCATGGAGTTCCATGCAGACCTCCCACGCTGAGGCCCAGCCGGAGGGTAATGACTCATCTTATTCTGCAGAATTCTCGTGGAGAAAAAACATTAAATCTTTTCTACTGATTTGAATTGAAGGAAAATGGGGTAGATTTGAGAAACTCTTAGTATTGACTTGGTGCTACATTACTTTAATGGGCTATAAGTTTTCAAGGCAAGTGTAAACCTAGCCAAAAAGTCAGCTTCTCTATCAGGGCCAGGCAACCCCCCAGGGAAAGGAATGGAGGTGTCACGTCCATTACGGGTTTGAGTTATTGCAGCAACACTGCAAATTATGTATTGTTATTTGTATATCACCAATGCAAAAACTAGGTTTTGGTAACATTCAGTAGCCTCCCCACAGTCACACAGGCAGTAAATAGCTAAGCCAGGCTTTCCCTGCATTTTTGGGGCTCCACTAAGTGGAAAATCTGTGCAGTAGAATGGTTTGGAGTACATACTAAGGGAACAAATTGTGTGGTTTTTGGTCCCCACTTTGCAACTTAAAAGCTGGGTGCTTGAGTGTGTTATTTGATTTATCTGTGCCTCAGTTCCCTTTGTGTGAAAAGAGATATAATATTTAATAGAGGTAATAGAAAGACTAAATGAACTGAATCCTGCAAAATGCCCAGTAATACAAAGCCCAATTCTAATTAGCTATTATTTAGCATATCTAATAGTTTTGTCTTTTAAATCTAAATTCTTATGAAATTAGCCATTTAGTCAAGAAAATTTTCCAGAGCATCTTCTATTTGCTGGTGCTATGCTAGCAACTGAAACTCCTCCTTCATAGGTGTTGATATGACCATGACTAGGTAATGAAATGATTTCACATTCACTTAGTTCAGAGTTTTTGAGGGTCCAGATTCTATTACCATAAGTTAAATTTTCCAACAGAGTCATGATCATGGAGCAGTGAGAAGGATTAAGAGATTACACAGACTTGGAGAGAATCTGGCTAGTCCCCACAGAATTGGTACATTTTAAGCTGGAACATGAAATATTTATTCCTTGCAACCTACAGAGAGACTAACCACATAAGTGAAGCCATAAAGAGATACAGTTACATGGCACATTTAGAAAATTTACGAAAGGAGAAAAGCAGTGAACAGGAGAAATAGAGATGAAGGTGGACCTATCAGTTAAGGCACATCGCAAGCCGTGAATTAACCCTAACAGCAGTGGGAAAGCACTGAGCTGTTTTAAGCAGAAGAGTGCCACCATCAGATTTCCATTTTCCCTGCTTGTTTTGCTCTCTACCACTTCTTCCCCCCTTTCCTTTACAAAAAAATAATTAAAGCATTTGATTCATTTACTAGACAACAGCACTTATTGGTGGGTCACAATACAAAGAATATATGTTGTGAAAGTGTCAAGGGCCAGGTGAAGGTGAGGAAACTACATAGGGAACTCTTAGCAGATGAGAAATTGAGTCAATAATATTTATCAAGCTCTACTATGTACCAGGTATTAGTCTAGAAGATAGGAAAACACTAACAAAAACTCTGCCCCTCTTGAACTTTACATTCTGGTATAAGGAGACAGAAAATAAATACATCAGTTAAATGTGTGTGTGTGTGTGTGTGTATTTATATCAGACGATGGCATACCATAGAAAAAAATAAATCAGGAAGAGGTGACATGGGTTGCAATGTTAAACAGTCAGGGGAAGGTGGACAGGACAGGGTCTCAACAAGAAGGTACAGGTGTGATTTAAGCAAAGACCTGATGACATGAGGATTGAGCCATGCTGATATTTGTGGGAATAACTTTCTAGGCAAAGGGGCTGCAACTTCCTGAGGTGAGCACATGGACTACAAGAACTGGGTAACTGAAGTGTAATAAACAAACAGACGAGTAGTAAGAAATAAGGTCAAAGAGGTAGAATCCTATAAACTGCTGTGAGAACTTTGGCTTTTTCTTTAAATGGAAGTAAGAAGCTATTTGCAGAAAAACTCATGTGAATAAAAAAAAATACCATACATATAGAAAAAGATTGATTATTTGTAACCACTCTAGTCACGAAAAAAGAGCACTAAACCTCCTTAATTAAAAAATGGCAGTTCTCTACCCTTGGAATTACCAGAACCAGTTTTAAATCTGTCTAACCAATTAAGGGCAATGCATCTCAGTAATATACTTTCCAAGACCCTCACTTATGAAAGTAAACCAGGTGGACAACCAAAGTCAGACCAATGAACATAATCCCAAATGCCCACAGATCAACATTCGCAGCCAAGTGGTGGTATTTCCCAATTTACATCAACACTTTCAGCCTCTGAAAAACTCTGCCAGTCTCGAAAATCCACATTTCTTCCAGTCTAACCAGCAAACTCTCTCTTACGTAACTAAGCAATGCATTCATTTTTGTGACGTATACTTGTTAGTTAGTTTCAGAGAATTAATGATAGTCTTGTTCTTAAAATTCATGAGAGCAGGAATGCTACAAATCTGATACACAGATCTACTCCATTCTTTAACTCCAGCCTTACAGGAATAGGTCTCAATGCTTGAGAAAATCATGCCACATGGGAAACATGGTTGCAATAGAGAAAGTGGTATTTGAAATGAATTTATAAGATGTGGTAGAGTCAGCAGAATTTTAAAGCTAATTGTGTGAAGAGTGGGAAAGGAAATGAAAAATGGAAAATAACTTCAAGGTTTTCATACAGTTACAAATGGGTAGGTAGATGGGAGTGTCAATAGCTGAAATAAGGCAACAGGAAAAGAAGCAAGTTTGAAATGTAAAGATGTTCTTTTGGACATGTTGCATTTAATGTACATTCAGGATATCTAATAAGCTCTTGGAAATTTGCTGTAAAGCATTTTACTTCAGACAGACATGAACATCTAGGTCAGTGCTTTGCACATTCACAAGTCACTGAACAAACACTTGCAAAAATCAATGGAAGAGGGAGTTAATACTTGAGTGGATAAATGCCCGAATAAGTGAATGGTTGAGTGTTTGAAAGAATGTGTGAATAAGCAAATAAACATTTGGAAGAATTACTGAGCATGCACATGTGATTCTCACAGAAGTCCTGAAGCAGATTCAAGAGTTGGTCTGTATTTTTGCAAAAACCCATGTATCCTAATAGTCTTAGCCTAACCAGAAATGTAAAGAAACTGTAAATCCCATTGTTCTTTAGACTTAACTGACCTCCTTTGAACATGCATCACTTGTAATCAGCAGCAATTCTGTAGAATATCAGTCAGAATAGACTTGGACAGAGGACTCTGGAAAGATCCAGAAGAATTTTTATCTTCATCAGTCAAAATCAGCAAGGAGCTGGCCTCTGCAACTTTCTGATGGCTTCTCTTTTGAGGCAGCCCCTCCTAGCTTTCCCTTCTGTAAGTCAGCAAGTGTATATGAACCTAAATATTCTCAATTAGGAGGTTACAAGACCACAGCTTGTGTAAGTCTGACATTTCTATGAGCAAATCAAATAACCTCTGAAATCCTCTGAGTTCTCATCTTTATGAAAAAGCAGATTCAGTAGGTATGTTATAGTCAATCCAACTTTTTGAAAAAATCATAAAGGAATATTTCTTCATTCCTCTTTAATTTATTCATTCATTCAAGAAGCTTTTATTGAGAACAACCAGTGCCAGGTATAGGGAATACAGAGGGAAGCAAAATCAAGGATAATCCTGTCTCACACGGCTTTTAGTTTCATGATGAGTCTGTATTTGCAGTGTTTAAAATAATCCAATGAATGCCATAGATCTATCTGTTGACATTCCCATTGCTAACTTATTTGCTTTATAGGTTTTTGGCTAAAATTTTATTCCCTGAGTAAATTTTACTGAATCTCATGGTTTCTACAGTTTGAAAACTCAGGTTGTCCATATTATGCATGTAGGGGGAGTAAGAGGTTAGCAAAAATGCCCATGGTGTATTTGGAGCCCCTGGATTATGCTTATGGTTGCCAAGATCATGAAGTGAGCCTGAGTATCTCCAGTATCGAGATAACATGGGCTGAAAACCGGGCTCCTCTACTTACTTGTTCTTTGGCTTTAAGCAATTCACTTACCCACAGCAAAATAATGGTTATGTCCCTTTTGGTGGAACCATCATGCACAAGACTTCCTTACTTGGTTCTCCCAACAGCTCCTGTGGTCCGGAAACTGAGATTCAGAGAGATGAACACAAAAGACTCAGAGCTGATAAGTGGTGGAGGTAGGAGGCAAATATAGGATTTTGACTTCAAGTCCAACTTTTTACTTACCGCACCATCTTCATAACCCTTGCGTCTCATCTCCTTTGTATCCCCGGCCATGCCCTGCAGAGTGCCAGCACTAGGTGGCGCCAGTCCTCCCAGCCCTGGTAAGAAAGCTGCTCCTTCCTGGTGAGGACAAATTTGAACCTCTCTAGCTCGGTGCCCTCCAGTGACCCCATCACAGGTGTACTTCTGCAACACCAATTAATCTTTCCTTTCTCTGAACTCCCAAACTGCCAGAGCCTCTCCTCTTTGTCAGCAGATATCTTGGAAACCTCATTTTCAACGTGTTCTCCAATAACAGCAGCAATTATTCTTAATCATTATTTATACTAATTTGATGCTTCAGTGAGATTATGCATTATGCTTGTCCTTCCTAATTTTTTTCTTTCTTTTTTTTTTAACTGTAAGTGAGAATCAATGTAAGGGATTGATGTCAAGCTTTAGGTAGCTATTAACATGAGTAGGGTTATCTAACCTTATTATGTTGATTGTAGTTTCTCTTCTGTATCTCCCAGCAAACTCTGAAATTGATTTTAAAATGGTGCTATTGACCTAAAGATTCTTAACAACAGGAGGTTTAAATGCCTTTCATTCTTATGCTTCCTGCTTATAATACCAATTCCATTCAAAGTTTGCAGGAGGGAACTTAATTCCATTGTAGATTTCAGTATGGCATCAAGGGCTCAGTGTCTCCTAGATTGGGGAGAGGGACTCCTGACATTCAGTTGCAGTTCTCACACTCAGAAAAAATCCCTGCTCATACTGCTGCTGGAGAAACATTTACTTTCTGCGTAAATGATGTCCGGGAGCTGCTGACTCAAAGAGGAGCAGGAGAGAATTTGAGCAGAGGACTCAGAGGACCTGAGTTTAAGCCCTTATTCCACCAATTTATTTCGTGGCTTAGCATGGAAGGCTTGATCTATAGAAGCCTCAGTCTCTCCACTTGCAAAATGCGGATATTCGAGTTCTTCTCAAGAAATGTAGTGTTTATGTCAAATAGGAGTAAATGCTTGAAAAACTGCAAAATTAAATTCATAATTCATAACTATCTGTATGATTGTGTGCATAATATATGGAGGTCCATTTCAAGAACTTCAGTCTTGTATTTCAGCCTTGAAATTCTAGGTTCTCTGATCTTCATGCCTTCATGCCACCCCTGGCTTATAGCAGGTACCAGTATAGGAACTGTAACTCCCCTTTTTCCCTTCTTCTTCCCTTAGTTTCATAATAAAAGTGTTCACTTCCAGTACCTAGAACTCTTTATCAATGAAAAAGGAAGAACTCCAACTGAATCCAGCTTAAACAAAGAGGAGAATTACAAGAGTAGTTTTGACTCTCCCTGGGTAACCACATTGCAGAACCTGGAACGGGGTCTCAATCAACATCACCATTGTCTCATTTCAGTTTCCTTTTTTTCCTCTGATAACTGGTTCAAGTATTTTCCTAGGTACTTTCTTTACCTGTGAGAAAATGCATGTTCCTAAGTTTTGTTCCTTTCAGACTCAATCACCAAGAACATTCTGCCTCCATTTAGAATCCCAGTAAAAGACAATCTAGTTGTCCCGAGGAGGATCACTTACTCAACCAGCCCCTGCGTTGAATGACAGCTGCTCCTATAGTCTCCATGTTTATACAGACAGCATATCTTGGGGGCAGACAGTTTCCCAAAGAAAGATGATAGGCAAAAAAAAAAGCCTATAGAGGGACATTGTATAACTAAATGGTTATCAATTTTTTATACTGCATTTCAATTTGCTTTGATAACCCTCTTCTTCCACCAATCTGACTGTTGTATTTTCCTTTTACGTTGTACACCATGTACGTTGAATCCCTCTTCAGCATGTTGAGTCTCTTAAAATCTGTATCTTTTTGGACTGGTTTTTCCAAACACCAATACTACATGAACTGTAATAGTGCTGAGAATTGAAGTTATTAGGTGGCAGAATTCTATGATGGCTTTTTTAAAAAAATGACTCTGGCATCGGGCCCTCCTGCCTGCATTTGTCTGGCCTCTACTCAAGTGCCCTCACTTCAGAGGGTGTGGAGCCCTGTGTTGCTCAGAGTTGCTCAGGCCTGTTGGTCTGCCTGCCTACTTTCAAAACTGCTAACCCATCCTGGGAAATTTTTTCCACCAGTCCTCATACTTGGTGTGGCCATGGAAAGGGTCAGAAGGCACAGCTCACAAATAGTTGTGTGACTCTGTGAAGTTAAGTAGCCCCCGTGTGGCTAATTCTCTGATCTTTAAAAAGGGGAGAAGGTGTAGACATTTCTTTAACTTGTCCTATTTTTGCCAGGTGTGTTAAGTGCTAACCTCACTTTAATCCTTCAGAATAGATATTATGTGTTACCAAAATTATTTAAACTTTAGAAGTGAAGGAAACCCCAGCTTGGTAAGAATGGAAAGAGTCCTAGGCTTCAGTTAGAAGGTATGGATTCAAATTTCAGTTCTGTGTATTATCAGTTTATCAGTGTAAACTGGAACACTTACTTTATCTCTCTGATTTCGATTGCTTTTCTATGAAGTGAATATAAGCATGCCTTCCTATCAAGGCTTGTGAGATTGAAAGATAGCATATTAAGCATATGACATAGTACCTGTCATATAGTGGATGCTTAACAAATTGCTGTACTGTTAGAGTGTGTGTGTGTGTTTGCATGTATGTTCTCTAAATGTGTTGCTTGGTGTTCTCTAAATGTGTTGGCCTATTCGTCACTTCTAGAGTGAAACATTTTATTTTCTCTTCCTGAAATATCTTGTTTCTTGTATCTCTGTATTAGGTACTTGTTTGTAGCTCACACCTCTCTCAGGAAACTTCCATGATTCTTTAGGCTTTTCCTATGTGCTCATATCTTTTGAAACACTAAGTAAAATGCATCAAAATTACCTGCTTACTTCATCTCCTCAAGCAGCCGTAGCAAATGCAGAGATAATTCAAGGCACTTATGTGATTAAAAATTTTCCAATAGCCATGTTAAAAAAGGGAAAAGAAACAGATGGAATTTATTTTAGCAATACGTCTTATTTAACCAATATTATTACTTTAGCATGTAATCAATATAAAATTTATTAATATGTTATATTCTTTTTTTTTAGTACAAAGTCTTTGGAATCTAGAGTGTATTAGAAACTTAGAGTATGTCTCAATTTACACTAGCAACATTTCCATTGCTCAATATACTACCATACTGGATAGCACAGTTCTCGATCCTAAGCTCCCTGAGGATAAGAATCCTGTTTTTTTTAGATGTTATCACCTCAGGACTTAGTACAGTTTATCATAGGATTACTGCAATAGAAGTAGGGCATTGTTTAACATGTTAATTAAGAATTCCATTCAGGTTCATCTAGGACTAGAGAAAGTAGATTTGCCACTTACTGTCTTTCTAGGCTTGGGCAAATTCCCTAATACTTCTAAACATTCTAAACTTTCTAACCTTTCTTTATCAGCTAAACTACCATCTATAGCAAGAACCTACTGAGGTGATTAAAGACAAAATGTTTATAAAGTGTCATGGAAAGATTTATGTGACATGTTGTAATTATTGAATGCCCAACTAACATTATTCAATTGAATAATTTGAAATATGGTATCATTTTTCCAATATTTACTTCAGCATTTGAAAGTTAAATTAATTATTAAATTAACCAATAATTAGATAGGTCTGTAGAAATTGAGAAAACAAACCATCTGTCTGCCATTACATGAGGAGAACATGCCTACATGAAATTTCACCAAATTCTGGGCATACTTTTGTTTTGGTATGGCTTACAGGACAGCTACAAAATATACCCAAAGTTACTTTTGGTTCCTCCAAAATGAGGACTGCTTATAAAAGGCATTCCCCATAGTTCCACATATTCCACAATGACTGGAAATGAGATTACAGTGACAGACTGCATGACTGCTGACCTGGACAGGCAGGTCACACATATGTATTTATGGGTAGAAAAAAACAACAGTCATTTCCAGTAAGAGATACACAGGAGAAATCACAAAGTCAAATGTCACGAATTGCTACATATGTTCGTTTGTAGTTGAATCCTTCTCATTTATGCAACTCTAGAGGGCTGTTCCAGGGTCAGTAGGAGCTGGGTTTATTTCATTTATTACTGATAGTCTTTTGAATTAATGACTGTACACATTTAGAGAATAAAGTACACATTTAGAGAACACCAAGACATTCAGTAAAGTACAAAAAGTAAGAAGATTGAAGTAGAAAATGCCTCTACAATTATAAAAGGAGAATTTTTATTATGAAAGTCTGGAAGCTACTTGGTACTGGGGATCTTGAACATAACAAACCACACATATGAGCATAAAGGAACTTTATCTAATAAAGCAAGTACTGGCCCTTTGGTCACAGTAAACCCTGACCTCAGTAAAGTATATTAAGCAAGGCTACTAGTGATGTTTATGATTGGAAATTCTGACTTGTGTAAATCTTATCCTCTGCCTTTGTCAAAGACATTCCTTGGGTCTGGTTTTATTAAAACTATCTACAAGTAAAAGTAAAAGTACTTTCTTAAATCAGGGAGGAAAAAAAAATCTATTTAAATTGACATGTGAGTAGATGTTGGAGTGGAGAGTGTATACAATTCTGGATGCTTTCTGCTTGTCTTCCATTTGAATGCTCTGGTTCCAAATTATTCATGGTTCTGAGCACACCCATTTTAACCCAGTAGGGAGACATGCTAATACTTTTTTTAATCTGGGATGAGACAGGAAAAACCCATTATTTTTCACAAGAAATCAGTAAAGATTCTGCAACTAGAGTGTCCTCCAGGTGGATGAACCTAATTGGAGAACCAGAGGCTTTATGGAAAGAAGCCTCACTAGGAAGGAAAAGGGTAAGAGGTCAGAGAAAACAGTAAGTACAGAGACACACATTTTCTAAAATCTGAAAGAGTAAGCTGCTCCCATTTGGGTATCCCCAAAGCACTTAATTCTTCCTCCCTGCTTATTTACTCATGCCACTGAACAGTAACTCTGTACGGGTCTATGTTTTATCCATCATGGGATTGTGGGTTCCTTGAAAGCTTGGACCTCACTTTATCTTATATGTTCCACAATTAGCAAAATACCTAGAACATCACTATTGTCCATGGTTTACATGAGTAGGAGAAAACTTAAATGATGAGTGATTTGAGCAACAATCAACCAGTATGTTAAAATGTTAGCTCGAGGCAGGGAAAAAGATGGAGCATGAGAAGTGAGGCAGAAACCTCCTCCACAAACCACATATAATGCAAAAATACAGTAAACAGAACTAATCCTGAAATACCAACCCAAAGATTGCAGAACAGACTGTCTACAACTGGGGAAAAGAGAAAACCTCACAGAAAAGGTTAAAGTAGCAAAACCAAGATGCAGCGGGACCCAAGCCTCCCCCACCCCAGCTCACTGGGGGAGGAAGAAAAATGGAGCAGGGAGAGAGTAGATGCCCAAGAGTGCTAAACATCCAGCCCTGGACATGTGCTCTGGGAGCATGAACCCACATTACATGGTGCTCTGGAGATTAATGGGGTTGGAAAGCAGACATGCAGAATACTCAGACAGACTGAGATTCCAGATGCTTATGGAGAACAGGTACCCCTGGCTGCTCCAGGACAAAAGAGAGGCAGGCACTTTGAAAGACTTCCCAACAGCAAAAGGGGTGCTAAAGATTACACTGAACTTGCTGCTCAGAAGAAAGGAAAGGGGATAATATTGTCCTGGCACACTCATCCCAGCAGGTTGGGAACTTTCAGGAGCTTCAGATACTTCATTCCCCTGGCTGGCAGCACAGCATGGAAGTTCCCCACTACAATACACACTCTCCCTCTCCTTCCTCCTGACAATTACCTGTCCACACACCTGCTACCATGCTATTGCACCAGGTCAGCCAGAGTGTGGCCCCATCTATGGCACTTACAGGGGAGTATTACAGAGGCTGCTCCATGTGTGCTTGGCCACTGGACCATACAGTGGAGGCAGGTACTGCAGCCGGGAAGCAGGAAAGAGTTCTTTCCTCCCTGCAGACACTAGTGCTGTGTGCCTATGACACTCACTATTGCTACAGATGCTGGGCAGCCCCAGAGAGTAGAGATTCTGGGCACTAGAGGGTGATGCCTACACAAAGTTATTATTCCATAGGAATCACTAGAAATATGAAATGGCGAAAATACTTTGTACAAACAAGAATCCAAAAGACAACAGAAAGAGGGCTAAGTGAAACTGAAATCCCCAAACTTCTTGATCAAAATAAAAATCATAAATATGCTCATAAAGACACAGAAAAATATTCAGGATCTCACAGCGGAGTTCAAGAAAGAGATAGAACTTTGGAAAATACAGTATCTGAAATGAAACATACAATGGAGGGATTTAAAAGTAGATTAGATAAGGTAGAGGAGACAGTAAACAAAATAAAAAGTAGAGAACAGGAAAACAAAGAAGCTGAGGCATAGAGAGAAAAGGATCTCTAGGAATGAAAGAATAATAAGATCTGTGCAATCAATTCAAACAGAACAATATTTACATTATAGAGGTATTAGAGAAGAAAGTGAGAAAAAGGGATAGAAAGTCTCTTTGAGGAAACAATTGCTGAAAACTTCCCAAATCTTGGGAAAGAAATAGTCTCTCAGGTCATGGAAGTACAGAGGTTTCCCAACACAAGGGACCCTAGTAAGACAACACCAAGACATGTAATAATCAAAATGACAAAGATCAAGGACAAGGAGAAAGTATCAAAAGCAGCCAAAGAGATAAAAAAGGTCACATACAAAGGAAAACCCATCAGGCTATCATCTGACTTCTCAGCAGAAACCTTAAAGGCCAGAAGGGAGTGACATGATATATTTAATGCAATGAAATAGAAGGGCCTTGAACCAAGACTACTCTACCCAGTGAGGTTACTGTTTAAATTTGAGGTAGAAATTTAAAAAGTTCCAGAGAAGCAAAAGTTGAGAGAATTTACCTCCCACAAACTGTCTCATCAGTGTATTTTAAAGGGACTGCTATAGATAGTAGTACTCCTAAGGCTACAGAGCTGTCACCAGAGAAAATAAAACCATAGTAAAGGATGTAAACCAATTAATTACTAAGCAAATGCAAAATTAAATCAACTACCCCCAAAATCAGACAAGGGATACACAAAGAATACAGAATATGATATCTAAGATATAAAGAGTGGAGGACGTAGAAAAAAAGAGGAGGGAAAAAAAAGGAGAAACTTTAGATTGTGTCTGATAATAAAGAAGGTGCCCTTGAACTAACTGTTTGTGACCATGAATCTAAAGCCGGCAATGGCAACAAGTACATATCTATTGATAATCACCCTTAATGAATGCACCAATCAAAAGACGTAGAGTTAAAGAATGGATAAGAGAACGAGACCCATCTATATGCTGCCCACAAGAGACTTACTTCAAACACAAAGACTTACAGAGACTAAAAGTGAAGGGAAGGAAAAATATTTTATGCACATAATAGGGGAGGAAAGCAGAAGAAGCAGTACTTGTATCAGACGAAATAGATTTCAAAACAAATAAAGTAACAAAGAACAAAGAAGGATGTTATATTATGACAAAGGGGTCAGTCCAACAAGAGTATATAACAATTATAAACATCTATGCATCCAGTATAGGAACACTTAAATATGTGAAACAAATACTAACAGAATTAAAGGGGGAAATAGAATGCAATGCATTTATTTTAGGAGACTTCAACACACCACTCACTCAAAAGGACAGATCCACCAGACAGAAAATAAGTAAGGACACAGAGGCACTGAACAACACACTAGAACAGACATCTACAGAATACTCTACCCCAAAGCAGCAAGATACACATTCTTCTCAAGTGCACATGGAACATTTTCCAGAACAGGTCACATACTAGGTCACCAAAAGAGACTCAGTAAATTCAAAAAGTTTGAAATTGTACCAACCAGCTCCTCAGACCACAATGGTATGAAACTAGAAATACATTGTGCAAAGAAAACAAAAAAGCCCACCACATATGGAAGCTTAACAACACGTTCCCAAATAAACAATGGATCAATGACTGAATAAAAACAGAGGTCAAGCAATGTATGGAGACAAATGAAAACAACAACTCAACACCCCGAAACCTGTGGGATGCAGTGAAGGCCGGGCTAAGAGGACAGTATATTGCAGTACAGGATTACCTCAAGAAAGAAGGACAATCCCAAATGAACAGTCTAAACTCACAATTAATGAAACTATAAAAAGAAGAATGAAGGAGGCCCAATGTCAGTAGAAGGAGGGACATAATAAAGATCAGAGCAGAAATAAATAAAATTGAGAAGAATAAAATAATAGAAAGAATCAATGGAACCAGAGCTGGTTCTTCAAGAAAATAAACAAATAGATGAACCCCCTAGCCAGACTTATCAAGAAAAAAAGAGAGTCTAGACACAGAAACAGAATCATAAATAAGAAAGGAAAAATCACTGTGGACATCAAAGAAATACAAAGAATTTTTAGAGAATACCATGAAAAATTATATGCTAACAAATTGGATAACCAAGAAGAAATGGGGAACTCTCTAGAAAAATGCAACCTTCCAAGACTGACCCAGGAAGAAACAGAAAAACTGAACAGACCAATACCAGCAATGAAATTGGACTGGTAATCAAAAAACTCCCTATGAACAAACACCTGGACCAGATAGCTTCACCACTGAATTTTATCAAATATTTAGTGAAGACTTAATACCCATCCTTCTTAAAGGTTTTCAAAAAGTAGAAGTGGAGTACATACTTCCAAACTCATTCTATGAAGCCAGCATCACTTCAGTACCAAAACCAGACAAAGAAACCACAAAAAAAGTAAATTACATACCAGTATCCCTGATGAACATAGATGAAAAATACTCAACAAAATATTAGCACTGAATTCAAAAATACATAAAAAATATCACCCATCAGGATCAAGTGGTATTTATTCCATGGATGCAAGGGTGTTACAATTTTTGAAAATCCATCGACATCATACACCACATAAACCAAAAGAAGGACACAAATCACATGATCATCTCAATAGATGCAGAAAAAGCACTGGACAAAATTCAACATCCATTCATGATAAAAACTCTCAACAAAATGGGTATAGAGGCCAAGTACCTCAACATAAAAAAAGTCCACATATGACAAACTCACAGCTAATGTCTTATTTAACAGCCAGGTTTTCCTCTAAGATTGAGAACAAGACAAGGATGCCCACTCCCCCATTTTTATTCAACATAGTACTGGATGTCCTAGCCATGGCAATCAGAGAACACAAAGAAATAAAAGGTACCCAGATTGGCAATGAAGAAGTTAAATTGTCCCTCTTTGCAGATGACATAATGTTGCACATGAAAAACCCTAAATAATCCATCCAAATCTACTAGAACTAATAACTGAATTCAGTAAAGTTGCAGGATACAAAGTTAATACACAGAAATCTGTTGCATTCCTATATGCTAACAGTGAGCTAGCAGAAATAGAAATCAGGAAAACAACTACATTTATGATTGCATCAAAAAGAATAAAATACCTAGGAATAAACCTAACCAAGGAGGTGAAAGACCTATACCCTGAAAACTACAAGACACACATCAGAGAAATTAAAGAAGACACTAGTAAATGGAAATGCATTCTGTACTCATGGATAGGAAGAATTAATATTGTCAAAATGGCCATCCTGCCTAAAGTAGTCTACAGATTCAATGTAATACCTATCAGAATACCAAGAGCATTCATCAATGAACTAGAAAAAATAGTTCTAAAATTCATATGCAACCACAAAAGACTTCAAATAGCTAAAGCCTTCCTGAGAAGGAAGAACAAAGCTAGGGGGATAATGCTGCCTAACTTCAAGCTCTACCACAAAGCCACAATAATCAAAACAATTGGAACAAGAACTGGCACAAGAACAGACCCATATATCAATGGAAAAGAATTGTGAACCCAGATATAAACCCACACATATTTGGTCAATTAATAAGCAATAAAGAAGCCATGGATATACACTGGAGAAATGACAACCTCTTCAACAACTGGTGTTGGCAAAACTGGACAGCTACATGTAAGAGAATAAAAATGTGTTATCATCTAACCCCATACACAAAAGTAAACTCAAAATGGATCAAAGACCTGAATGTAAGTCATGAAACCATAAAACTCTTAGAAGAAAACTTAGGCAAAAATCTCTTGAATATAAACATGAGCTACATTTTCCTGAACACATCTCCTTGGGCAAGGGAAACAAAAGCAAAAATTAACAAATGGAACTACATCAAAAGGACTACAAAAAAGGTTCTGTACAGCAAAGGACACCATCAGCAGAACAAAAAGGCATCCTACAGTATGGGTGAATATATTTGTAAATGACATATCTGACAAGGGGTTAACATCCAAAATATATAAAGAACTCACACACCTCAACATCCAAAATGCAAATAACCTGATTAAAAAATGGGTAGAGGACATGAACAGACACCTCTCCAAAGAAGAAATTCAGATGGCCAACAGGCACATTAAAAGATGCTCCACGTTGCTAATTATCAGGGAAATGCAAATTAAAACCACAAAATGATATCACCTCACACCAGTTAGGATGGCCAACATCCAAAAGACAAGAAACAAATGCTGGTGAGGATGCAGAGAAAGGGGAACCCTTTTACTGTTGGTGGGAATATAAATTAGTTCAACCATTGTGGAAAGTAATATGGAGGTTCCTCAGAAAATTAAAAATATAAATACCATTTGACCCAGGAATTCCACTCCTAGGAATTACCCAAAGAAAACAAGATCCCAGATTCAAAATGACATATGCACCCCTATGTTTATTGCAGCACTATTTACAATAGCCAAGAAATGGAAGCAACCTATGTGTCCATCAGTAGATGAATGGATAAAGAAGAGGTGGTACATATACACAATGAAATATTATTCAGCCATAAGAAGAAACCAAATCCTACCATTTGCAACAGCATTGATGGAACTAGAGGGTATTGTGCTCAGTGAAATAAATCACGTGGAGAAAGACAAGTACCAAACGATTTCACTCATTTGTGGAGTATAACAACAAAGCAAAACTGAAGGAACGAAACAGCAGCAGACTCACAGACTCCAAGAAGGGACTAGCATTTATCAAAGGAAATGGGTTAGAAAGGGTGGATGGTAATAGAGAAGGGGATTAAGGGCTATTATAATTAGTACGTATAATAAATGTAGGTCACTAGGAAGACAGTATAGCACAGAGAAGACAAGCAGTGACTCTATAGCATCTTAGTATGCTGATGGACAGTCACTGCTATGGGGTGTGTGGAGGAGACTTGATAATATGGGTGAATGTTGAAGCTACAATGTTGGTCATCTGAAACCTTCATAAGATTGTATTTCAATGATATCTTATTAAAAAAATTATGAGTTCCTATATGAATTTGCCAAGTGTCCTTGGGCAAGTTGATTACTTTGTTTAGACCTCTTTTATTTATTCATAAGCTGTATGGTCTCAGAATTTCTTTCTAGACTTAATAATCTGTGGTCCCATGCATTCATAAATACAACTTTCAAGGGTTTCTCTCCTTTATTCTACAGCTTGATCATTAGAGAAAAAGACAAAAGAATAGCAGTAGCAGTGATGCATGTATGTCCGATTTAAAATATATTTTTTAATAATACAAGTATACCAAGGATTTTTCTCCTTTTATTTTCAGACACTCATTCTTTCATAAGCAAATAAATAGTTTATCCACTTGGTTTCCAGTTTTTAAGAATATGTTTTAAGTGTATGTCTTTGAAGATATTTAGGTATTTAAAAAATAAGGGAGAATGAAATTATAAAGCCACAAAAGTGGTCAAGTATTCTATCACATTGTATTTCAAAGACTTTTGAGAATTTCTGCAAGTTATGTAAGCATGTGTCACCTCTCTTCATGTTTCAAATAATGCTTGGGACATGGACACTGAATACATGTATCTGGTAATATGTGAAATGAACAGGTGCACTTGAAATTATGGAGGGAGATTTCCCCAGGCTGTATGCTGCCTTCTAAATTAGTTTGTATTTGTGGAGTCCCTCACTGAAAATATTTTTGATTGCCATTTGTCCTTCCCACAAGTTCCTTGGAATAATTCTAGCATTTATTCAAGATTAATTTTAGAAGAAATGAGTTACTTTCTAAAAGACACAGACTTGTGAAAAAATCTTATCACTTTTTTATATTGACTGCTTCCAAATGCAGAACTGAAGTTATTTTCTACACTGCAATTAAGTTGAAATGGTGATATAGTGGTTTAATACTTTTTATGAAATTGCCATACTTCTGACATATCACATATTTTCATGCTCTGAAAAACTCTAGCACAATAAATCACTATGAGAATCAAATAGCACCTATTTTTTGCAGAATAGAAATTTTTATCAAATGTATTTATTCATTCAATGCACATTCACTGATCAACTAGGATGTGTCTCAATGCTTTAATATAAAAATGAATATCAGAGTTCCTGCCTTCAAGAATGCACAGTCTCTTTAGGGAGATATATGTATACATACATACATATACATGTATACACACACACAGAATATTAAAATATAGTTTCTAGGGAAATTGATAGACATTGTAGAAGGGTAGGACACTATACTGGTTAGAGGCCTCAGAAAAGAGGGTATCAAGGCAGCATTACACTTGCAAGAGATGTACTGGGGGAGGAGACAGAACACTGGGATAAGCCTCTAGACCAAGATGCAGGTCTCATACCTATGCATGGACAGGGAAGGAAGACTTGAAGTAAGAAGCATCTGAAACTGCATCCTAATACCAAAAAGTTAACCAGGGCCATGGGGAATCATCAAACCAAAGACATTCAGTGTAAGAGTACTGCTTTTTATTATAATGGGTCTGCTTTGTAACCCAGTTGTGTACCATCATTGCCTGGGACTTAACTTACACAAAGCATGACCTTCACAGGAATACACTAATGAATCCAGAGGGGCTGAAACTGGTGCCATCAGTCAGGCAAGCTCCCCAAAGCAGAAGATACGAATGGCTCATTCTCACCGTTGCCCCAGATACGTACACCATTATAGATGATTAGTGCTGTCTGCTTAAAGGGTGTGTTATATCTATCTGATCCAAGACTTAGGAGTTGGGTATAGAGATAGTAAAATGAAGGCTAAGTGGCAAGTTATTCCAAAAAGAGGTATAACTTGAATTAAATCTCTTGAGAGCAAGAGCTGGTTATGGAGGCAATTAGCACTTTGATGTTGGTGGAACATAAAAAGTAAATAAAGTAGGAAGTGGCAAAAGATGGGGTTGGTGGGGTCAGGCAGAGGCCATTTAAAGAATGAATTTATATTGCAATATAGTTATCCAGTGGGAAATGGGGAGCCATTAAGAGGATTTAATCAAGGAATGTCATGATAATATATGAATTTACTAAATCACTGTGGTAGCTGCTGAGAAGGATAAACAAGAATAGAGAAAGTTAGATCCATGTAGAAATTTTAGTAAGAGAAGGGCCTATATTAGAATAATAGTCAAAGGCATGAAGAGGAGGTGAAGAGCCTGAGATGTTTAGGATATAAAGTGAGTAAGATGTGACTGGGGCATGAAAGAATTAGAAGGATTCCAGGTGTGTCTTAGTGTCTAGGAGGATGATATTATTAACCAAACTGAAATGAGAATGTAAGAGTGGTATCAAAGGGTGTTTATAATGTGAGATCATCTGATTGAGTGCAGAACTTTTGGTAACACCAATTTTTTCCTAAATGGAAAGAAGAGAAAATGATCTCAGAGAAAATAAATACATCATTTGGTAGATATGAGGAGATGTCAGCCAAGGTGAAATTATAAAATATATAGAAGCATCAGGTTTCAAGAATAGGGGAGTGCACAGAGGTATGTCAGGGGTACTAGTACTCCTGACTATTGATAATTGTATTTTTGAAA
This sequence comes from Manis pentadactyla, assembly GCF_030020395.1. NCBI lineage: Eukaryota > Metazoa > Chordata > Mammalia > Pholidota > Manidae > Manis > Manis pentadactyla. The sequence continues at coordinate 34,578,362 of NC_080027.1, forward strand.
TTTTACAGGCCAGTTTTTAAGTGTATCCATTATTAAGAATTAAGTGATATAAACTTAAAATGAATAGTTTTAAAGAACAAGTAATACATACTCAAATCTTATCATTTTTCTAATTATTTTACTGCATGTTGTTATTATCTATGATCTTGAGGTTATTTACATCTCGTATGTCTATATGGTGAAAATACTGTAGTGGTATGCTATTACATAACTCCATGTTCAGTGACATTGTACTGGAAGCTTGGCATTAGCTAAGGTGGGGACATTTTTATCTTGAGAAGTAATAAATGTTACAAATAAAGGGTTTTTTCCTCTTTGGAAAGCCATCTGTTGATGGGTTCTTGTCATGAGTAACTAGGAAGCACAGTTTCCATCTAGGTGCACAAGAGCAAAATTAGTTCCTTAGATAGGATTGGTACCTTGGGGCATTGGGCTTTGTTCCATCAGGAATGGATTGAGCCCAGCTACAAGAGACGTGAGTTTGCTATGGGCTCAAGCAAGTGATTCAATAGGAAAGAAAAGCCTGAAACTCCCCTAGAGCTGGGGAATAGTTCAAATATTGTGGTCCTCCAATAGAGAGTAAGAGGGAGCCCAGGTGAATGAGCTATCCTTTTGTAGAAATACTTCATCTGTGTGCTTGGATAAGATATCACAAAGTATGCATGCAGATAGTGTGACAGGACTGCGAGATTACTAGGGAATGGAAGTAAATGGAACATGAGGTCCTCAGCTATCCCCAATGAAGTCGGGGGCTCAAGTCATTTCCTGGGACTGAGTTAAACTGTGTTGGAATGAATGTATGTAGGTGTTGATAAGCACAGGAAAAAGGAATACTGGGCATTGCCAAGGATTAAGGTGAGACTGTAGACTTTAGGTGTCTATTAGTGTTCATCTGAACAGCTGGACTCAGCCACAGAGGTGGGGACGTGGAGAAGGCAGGTGATGATGCTGTAAGGTTGGGATGCTATGGATGAGACAGATGGCAGGGATGAGAGTTTTGAAGGTACTAGAATGAAAGTTTAAATTTAGATCAACACAGGACCCAGACCGGCTAAGGAGGAAAGGCTTGGAGAAGATTAAAAATAAAATCCTCACAGAGAAGAGGTGGTATTTGACTAAAACATTGCCATGAGGTCATGCAGGCCTTGATCTGAGCGAGGCCGGTGGCTTGGATTGCACACTCTCAGGGCCGATACGGTTGTTCACAGCAGGGAGAGCTCCAGTGAGGATAGAGGCACCTACTATCTGTGGAGGGCAATTCAGGGCTCTGTTTCAATTTGGGACCTGGACCACAGAATGGATTGAAACGTAGGCAAAAGAAGCTCTGATGAGAGGAAAGAGGAGGACTCCACTGGGTCAGATCCTCATGGAACTGGGTTTCTTAAATAGGTCAGTTGGCCCCAAAATTAAAGGGAACACTTATGTATGCGTAAATGGTCTTTGTACTTTAAACCTTGAAGTGACCTATGACTAAAAACAGTAATCTTCAGTCTGTAGAAATAGTGTGTAAATGCTAAAGTCTCAATCAGGTAAGTGAAAATACAGACACACACACACACACACCTTTTTTTCTTTTTTCTTTTCCCAGTAACTTGGTGACTAAACATCAGTTCAGAACCTTGGACTATAATGATCTGGGTCTGGGATGGGGAATCGGGATCATTGACATCAGCAACCTCTTTCAAAGCCGATTGCTCCTTCACTCAGAAACCCACTTAGTAGCATTGGAATTCAGATCTATATGCCTGAACTGTCTCTTTAGTTAGAGTTTAAATAAATGATCTTTCTTTTCTATGACCATTTCCATTCTGAAAATAGGGGATTTGAATGCCATGACTGTCTTAGCCAGGGATCCTATGAGATGAAAAAAGAAAAAAAAACTCGCTTAAGTAACCTCAAGCAAAAGAAATTTATGTGAAAAGTGCAGGAGAAGATTATAGTCACCAATATCACGTAGCATAGTTGCACTTGACTTCGTGAACTTACGTGTGTGCACGTGTGTGTGTCTGGGAGCCTTGGACCACTGGTCTCTCATCCACCCTGTCTCTGCTTCTTCTGCCCCTTCCTCTGCAGACTGGTTTTCTCCACTTACTTATCAGTGACAGACACTGGCTCTCACCTCTGGGACTGCATGGGGCTTATGGTTGCAGTTCCCAGAATCTTTTGTATACAGTTTTTGTTATTTGATTCCAGTACTGAGGGAGAGAGAGTGCTGGTTTAGCTTGGTTCAGGTGCTCATGAAGGAAGACATGTCATGGGGGCCAAAAGTCAGTGGGCACGAACATGCTGTGAATGGAACCCTGGAAGCTCTTCCTAAGAAGGAAGCATGGGCTGGGCATATGTAAACATTCAGACAATAGCCTTTAAGGTTACTTCACTTTCTTTGACTCTTGAAGCCTCTCCATGGTTTTATGCTAAGTTAATATATTTGTACATACTTCTGGATGTGTTACCTTACAAAGCTCTGTCATTTATTGCTTTTCCCCATCACAGCTTCTGCCTCAATATCTGTGATTTCCTCTGTTGATATCTTGCGCCCAGCTCAGGGTTTACCTGGTGCAGAGCTGTGTGATGTGAATGCTGATGGCTGATTTTTTGAGTCCTTCCTCAGTCTCTAGGGAGCCCTAAGCCCAAAGAAGACTTCCACTGCCCGAACACTTTGATTTCAAAATTCTCAGGTAACTATATTCTCTACAAACATCTATAAATTATATGTGAAAACTAGATGTGTGTCAAGAAATGGCCCCAAACAACTGAACCTGAGCACAGAGAAAGCTGCTGAGACAGCCACAGAGAAGCACAGGGACGAGTTAGAGCCTTCGAGTTCTATTCCACTTTCTACCTCTGACCCGAGATCATTATCTTTTTCTCTTCCTTTCTTTTTTATCCCATCAGACTGGCGTACACCAACAGTATAAACAGTACTATTACAGAAGGAATCAGAGGATGATCTGAAAGAGCAGGAGAACTCCACCAGCTTGGGGTGGATGGAGGTGTCAGGGAACGTAACCCCGGGCAAGAGGCCAGACATCTCTGTATTCATCACAGTGTATAAAATGAGCCTTCACTGCTGAAGCTGGAGATAGAAATCACAGAGGCTGGGGATATTATTTTAGACATGCTCTCCCTGTGCCAGATTTTATAGCACATGGAACCACTGTCTCCCAGTCTTCCCACCTCCACTGCCCACCCACAGACCACCCTCACCCCCTGCAGGCTACGTACATGCAATCCTGGTCTAGAGGAAGAAGGCAATCTCCCAATTACCCAACTCCCCATGGGCAACTCCACGCAAGTTCAGGCTTGCTTCTTGTTTGTTACTTGATAAATTCTGACAGCATGTCAGCTCTGTCCTCTCCTCAGTAGCCATCAGATGTTGATGGGAGGAGCAGGTGTGCTTCCTGGGGTGCAAATAAAATGACGGTCTGAACTCCTACTCCCTTTTCGAGAGCATAAGTCCACTGTTATATGGATGGAAACGTGGAGCTGTCTCTGTCACGTCATATCACAGCTCCCGTGTGACAGAGTAATGTGCTGGTTCCTGACAGACCCCCTGGCAAACAAAGCTGGAGCCCAAATTGGTGGCAAAAATCTTCCCTTTAAGACCTCTACAATTCACCTGCTGAAACTGGGGTTTAAATACTTCCCCTAGTGGATCTCAGCTGGGGGAAGGATTACTCTGTCCCAGGCACTGCTTGGAAATGTGTGGTGCACTTTGAGGTGTCTCGATGAAGAAAAAGGACTGCTGTTGGCATTTAATGCCTGGAGGCCAGAGCTTCACATACAGTGAAGACTTGCACTGGAGAAAATGCCAATATGGCTTTTCTCCTGGGTTGTTCACGGCAATAGCTAAGACTTCCTCTCCTCCACCCCAGAACCTGAATAGGCCACCAAGCCCCTTGTGAATCTGTCATCTGATTCTTCAGATCATTTGGTTCACACACCTTATGGGAGAAATTTTAAAAAGAGCTGCATATACCCTCACACATTTTTTAGTTGACATCTACAATTTTTCATCCTAAAAATGAAAATAGTTGCTGAGGATACAATTTACTGCATATTGTAAAACTAACATTTAAATGTAAAACTATTACATCACTTGTCTAAATGAATTCAATAGGGTCTAAATACTAAGGTGATTTTAATACCCACCACCATCCATTTTAAAAATACATGAACAAGCTCTTTAACAATAAGAAGTCTAGTTTAATTTTTTTCCTTAAAATTGTATTTCCAATTCACTTCCCCCACAGAATTATATCCTAATGTAATATATTTGTTATGCTTCAAAGTCTTTTATTAATCAACCTATCAAACTGCTCTGAAACAAAAATATGTATGTTAATTAGATTATCCCCATTTCCCGGGACATAAAATTCTAAGTGTTCATTTTTTCTTCTAGGTTGAGTTATTACTGCAATTACTTTTCATATCATGATCAAAATCACATACCTGTATTTTTAACATTAGCAAATAATTATTAGAGAAAAAGCAAAATTTTATTGGAAATGCATCTTCATCAGAGTTATGATTTCTTTTTTCAATTAGTACAAGTATCCATGGATAAATACTGCTCATGGATAGAGCAAAATGGAATTATCACCAATTGTATTTTTATGTTTCTATTTGTTCTTTAAATGTAAACCCTGAGAAAACTTTTTCACATATATAAACGGGTAGGAATAGACTGATTTTGTTACCTCAACTCTCCTGATTTTTTATCTTCTTCTGAACAATATCCCAAAGATCATAGTGAGATCCTTCATCAAAACTTATTTTTGTTCATACATCGGTTGCCATTTTTATTAGGTCTCCTTCAGTGTCATTGAAAGGAAAAAGTTGGCAACCCCACTGCCAAAGGGTTTATTACTTGGGCTTGGGCCTTGTACCTCTGCGATTCTTCGGCCCTGAGGGTTTGCTTGCTGGAGCAAAGCATCCTAGGGAGGTTGGGGTGGGTGCGAGGTTTCATTTCTTTGGTAGCAACAGGTGTGTTTTCTCAAGGCAAGGTAACATAAGAGAAGCCACTTAAAGTCTACCTTTACCCCCAGGAGTTTGCTTAGTCAGTTATGGTTTAGAAAAGACCTACGGGAAAGTCATAACAAAACACATCTGTGCACCTTAGTGCCTCATGGAGATGTTTTTGTTACCTGGATATATACAGATCCTAGTTTAAAGTTCACTATTGTAAATAAATGTAAAATAATCCACTCTCTACCTCACCCTCATGTGTTCCTTTTTGTTGTTTTTTATCTCCATCTAGACCTCAGTCATCTCTCATCTAGACCAGGAGTTTTTGAAATACACTGAGAGAAATACAATGCAGGCCACATACATAACTTAAAATGTTCTAGTAGCCACGTTATGGCTAAAAAGTAGAAAAAAAAAGGTATCATTAGTAATATACCATTTATTTGACCCACTACTATATGCCAATTGTTAGTTTATAGAAACATTAATGGTGATCTATCTTATGTGCCTTTGTATATTCTTTTGCATTTAAGTCTTTGAAATTTGGTGTATTTTCCACATTTACAATACATCTCAATTCAGACTACCCATGTTTTAAGTGTTTAATAGGCACATGTGGCTGCTGGTTGCTATATCCCCATAGTGTAGCTTTCTACTGTCATTAATCAGCTAAAAGCCCCTATCTTTCACTTCAACTTTGAATAATTCTTTATATTCTTCAATACAAAATCCAAACTCCTTGCTGTGGCCTGCATTCCATGATGATCAGGCTCCAGCTTGTGTCTCTAGCTTCACTGCTCACCAGGCTCCAGAGCCCCAGCGTAACTATGCCCATTTCTGTTTCTTATCTGGGGCTCCCTCTGCAGATCCTGTCCCACCATGTTCCCCCCACTGTCACCTCCATTCTTTGAGGTTTAATTCCTAGCACAGAAGCTGGAATGAATAAATAAGTGATTTCCTGAATAAGTTACTTATTAAATGTATTTAGTGAATAAATCTACCCGACCAAGGGGGTGCAACAATTACATCTATAGAAAAAGGACAGGAGAGCCTGTGGGAGAACACATAGGATGCTTAAATACAAAGACTAAATGCTTCTCCAGGACACAGGGAAAAAGGAACCTGGCTGAGCAATTGTGTCTGCTTCCCCCACTTATCATATCAGAAAGGCAGCTGTGAAATAAAAATAAGGGGGGAACAGGAGGATGGCACTCCATCTATATGAGCAAAACAACTTGCCAAGCCAGCTTTCACAACAAGCTGCTCAAAGCAGTTTGCAGACTATCTTTAAAGCAAATAGCTATCCCAAAACGATAAGTCAAAAAACGCTAATTCCTTTAACCATGCTGATATTTGCAGAGATGCGACATACCTCCCCTCATGGCTTTTCGAATGTGAGACATAATCAGTAGCCCTAATACTGGAAATGGATAGTGAAGGTTGTGTGGCAATTTCTCCCAGTCTGGCTAATGATATCACAGAGAGCTTTGTCCAAAATGAAGATATGTTATCATACTGTAGAACTGGCCATATTAAGGTCCCAGATCCTTGAATAAATAAAACACCCATTCCATGTCTTTGAACCTTTGCAGGAGCGTGAAGATTTCAGAAAGCTTTCTTTTGCTGTCTGGGCTTTCTTCTTAGTCTTTTGTTCATAACAGTGCAGCTTGAGGTCAAGGTAGTTGCCAAATTTATCTTCATTCCCCATCAAATGGCACACGGAAGAGGGAAATGGACAGTTCATATGTGTTACATTAAATAAAGTTTAAATTACAGATTGATCACCTAATATGTAAGTGCTTAAAGAATACATATCCCAGGAAGAGTAACAGATATGTGTTCACTTATTTAAACAGATTATTGAGTCCTTAACATATGCATAATACTGTGCTAGAATTTCAGGATATAATGACAAATTAGACCACTTTCTTACCTGAGGATTTTAAACATCTAGTTAAGGAGACATAGTCCAGTACCCGAGAGCAGAGAAACTCACGTGGTATTTATTGAATAGTAATGTGAGTCTTGAATTTAGGAGCTGTGGTCCAGGATTATTATATTCCCAGCAGCCAATGAATGATTAGCAGGTACACAATGAACGTTGGATAAATGGATGACTGAGGCTGCGATTTTTCCCTTTTTTCAATAATTCCAATGATAGTTCTCCTTTCTTTTCAAACAACTCAGTAAAAGGTGAGGGAGAGAAGTAGGGAGAAAATAAAGTTAGGAGATTTTCTGTTTTTATCAGGCCAGCGATCCAGCAAACCTCCTTCCCCTGGGCTTTTCCAGTGCAAAGGTTGACTCACCCTAGCAAAGGCCAAATACTTCCCACCAGGATTTTTCCATAGGGTCCTTTCTGGTTCTAAAATATTTCTGTAGGAAACTGAAAATGTCTGTTTCAGGAAAACACTTCAGTGGAACCTCTACCAGTCCAGGGCCTCAGTGTGTCACTGTACCCAGCTGACTAGCTGGGAGGTGCTCAGGAACTGGGGAGATTATGACTTTGTTATTTTAGGAACTTTGTACATAAATAATTTGCATGCAACTTCATGTTTACCTAGAAAACAGCATCCACTTGTAGCAAACAGGGAAAACATGATATTTTGCTAAATGTGCTATTAAATGCCCAGGATATTTGTTTCCCATCATTATTAATTGCCCTTACATTTGTGAGCAAACAGAAGTTTTGTCTCTCTGACTTAATTGAAATTTCATTATAAGCAAACAGAAGTGTTGCAAATGACCACATATATATGCACATACACAGCTACAGGCTTTTAAATCATTTATTCATTTAAGAAAGGTGATTTTCTTTCTAAGTGGGACACACTGTTATTGGCACTGAGGAGAGGGAGCCTGGGCAAACTCTAGTTGAGACCTTACTGTGTGTTCGGTTCTTTGCCTACATACACAATCCCGTTAACTCCTCATGACCGTTAGTGGTTTTATATTGTCATATCCATTTTAAAGTGAGGAATCAAGGACTCAGAGAGGTTACATAATTTACCCAAGGTCACAGATTAATAAGGAGAACTAGAATTCAAACATTGAGCTAAGTGTGTTTTTTTTAACTAAAGAGCTTGTTATGTCAAAATGACATGCGAAGATAAATACTATTACTTGTCCTCCAGTAGATTCCTCTTAATCTAAATCAGTCATTCTCAATAGGGGTGATTGTGTCCCCACAAGGGACATTGGTCTGGAGACACATTTGATTGTCATGACCGAGGGGGCTGCTACTGGCATGTAGTGTGTAGAGCCAGGGATGCCGCTAGACCTCCTCTGATGCGCAGGGCAGCCCCACGCCGAAGAATGGTCTCAAATGTTAGTGGTGCTGAGGAAGAAACCCTGGCATAAGTGAGAATAGAAGATACCATGTTAGCTAACATTCTTTTAGTCACTAGAAATAAAACCAATATCTACTTGAATTTTTTTTCAAGAATTTACTGGAAGGATATTGAAATATCCGGTGTTGTTAAAAGAGTTGAACAACTCAAGACTCAGGAGTGGCAGGTTGTTCAAGGCTCTTAGTACCAGGAATGCATGGACTTCAGTCTCTGGAACACTCCAGTAAACATACCTCACTCAACCAAAAGCATTCAGTCTCTCCCTCTGGGAATAAAAGAAGATTAATTCAATTTGGGTCAGATGACCATCTCTGTATATCCTGGTGCTGTGTGACCACACATTTGCACCAGGGACCACTCCCCAAAAAGGCAGCCTTCTCACGATAGGTCCACCACCAACCTGTATCGTTTCCTTCTGACATGAGCCAGTAAACAGTGTCACGTGAAGACATCTGATATATGTCATGTGAGTTCAAGGTGAGCGATCCCATGGTTCTTCTTTAGCTTGTTAGTGCCAAAGATTAAGTATGTAACTGTTATTTTGTAAAATCCTTGGTGGTGTTTTGGATTCTGACTAGATGATCTCCTGAGCCTTCACTGAATTTGCAGCTTGACTAGACCTTTAGATCTAAAGCTATAATTAGATCTTAGTAAGCATAAATCTATTTAGCTTAGTTCTTTAGGAAATTGGGCTTTTTCTCATGGATCTCACCTTACTTGTAAAGCTGTCAACCCAATTCTCTCGTCCAACTATCATAGGCACTATAATTTCAATTCAGGTTTATATTTGACAAATGTATATAGAACATCCATTATGTTCTAATCACTTAATTTTAAATCTTTCTATCATTTAACAGTAGTTTATCTTAGACAGAGTAAGATTCATATGGTGAAGTTATTTGTGTAATTTCACATAGGGAGTTGGAGGAGCCAAGCCTCAGACACAGGTGCGCCGATTATTCTCTCTTACCACCTCCTTCCCCCATCAATTTTCAGTCCTGTGCTGTTCTGTGCCCTGCGGCTGGTCCTTCCAGCATCTTCAGGGTTCTTTGCTCTCTGGTCTCTGGTCAGGTTTGGGTGATTGGAGGCAACCACTGGACACAACCTGCTAATGGAAGAGAGAGGTTAAAGTATTGATGTCCCCTCTCTCCAGAATTTTGAGACCTGCTCTTTGGCAGTAGCTTCACCCTCTGTGCCTACAGCTGCTGGTGGGGGAAGCGCCCTCCGTGGCTCTGGCTCTCCCAGGCCCCAGGGCCCCTCTCTCCTCCCCTTGATGTCTCAGACACAGCTGTGGGAAAATACCCTTACTGTTGCTTGTCCTTCCCTGAACATGTCAGCATTCTTACTGTTCCATTTAACCTTGACTCTTTCCATAGAAATTTCTTCACTCAATCTTCTTGACTTAAACCTTTCTAAGTGGAATTTAAGTGCTATATTTGGGTGCTTTGTGTGGTATATTCTCAGCCCTCCAAAGCTGAGGATGAGTGCTCTTCCCCTGTGTGGACCACCTCTCTCCCAAGTATCCCATTTAAAGTTAGGCTGGGAACACAGCTTAGGAAATACAATTTACCACTAATAGGTTCCTAGAATATTGCTACTTAAATTTTATCTGGTATCTTTTAGATATATCAGTAATCCCCAAATGACTTAAATATATATATTTCCATAAAATCAAAATTGCATTTATCTTGGCTGCTAGGAAACATAGAACAAAATGTGATAATCAATTACAGTAATTCTATTTGTTTATTTTTAGAGCATTTTATTACCTTCTTCACTCCTTTTATTGCCATTTTAGCATTAATTGTATATATTTAATTCAGTTCATGTTCTTGTTGAGGAAAGACGGCTTATATACTATTTATAATAGGAAAACAATTTGGCACAAGGGGAAAATAATGGAATTGGACTAGAGACTTGGTTTCAACATGAAATTGCAATCTTTTTAAAATTTAGTTTTCTCATATGTAAAATGGCATTAATGTCTGTCTTACCCTAATTTGTGTAGCTTCACTTAAATTCGAAACAGATTCACAATTAGAATGTTGTTGCATGATGTTGTTAATAATATTCTTACTTCTAATTAGGTAATGGACAAGGTATGTTTTGAGAGTTAGAGGTCAAAACCCTCCAACATTCTTTAGAGGAATGATAGGCTGACTAAGGGAAGCAGGGTAGGAGGGGACATGCAGGAACACCCACCGGGACAGCACAGACACAGAAGTAAGACGTCATGGTGCCAGCACACTACAGTACATTGTAGGTGCTCCATAAATGTGTACTGAATTGATGAGTGATAAGTATTAGAAATTCTTCCAAGAATAGTGGAGAGCCTTCTGTACTGACATCTGATAGAGGTTCCTGCTGGTTATTACCATCATATTCAATGATTTTCATGTAACCAAAGCACAATTCAAGGGTATCAGTAAGCTCTGGGACAGAAGAGCTCTAACTGTGCCTCCTGGATGACTGGGTTGAGGGGAAGGAAGGGGAAGTGTGTGATAGTGGAGAAGGATAGGAGAAAGCCTAGCTGGGAGCTTGGCATTCGAGCTCAGAATTCCTTCTATACGTACAGAGGTTGGCAATAGTGATGGATATCAGGCTAAGACAATCAGGGTATAGACCAGGTGTGTGTGTGTGGGTATCTTACTAGGTTTTCTACTTACTAGCCTGTGACCTTGGGAAGTTATAAACCTTTCTAAGTGGCAAGTTTTTTGTTTGTTTTGATATCTAATCTTAAAATGGAGATAATGATAACATTTGTAGTGTTGCTGTGAGCATTACACATGAAAATGCCTGCAATGTGCTTGGTGATCTAAAAGTTATTATGGTTATGGCTGTTTGTAAGAATACAGTTCCAGGTCAGAGTTGTACCAGATATAATTTCCAGAGATGCCTCTGACTCAAGGACTTCTAATAAAAGATATAAAGGATGGAGTATTTTTCATATAACTGGGTAGCCATGCCACAGCTTGAGTGGGAGCCTGAAGGAATGGTGACAGGTTAAGATGGAGGCTGATCCTGAGGACCTCTCAGATCGCATCCTGTATTGTGAGAAGACAAACCAGAAGCCACCAGAGAATCAAAGCCAGCAGAAGACTGGTCCACAGAGAAGAGGGGGCAATAGGAAGCTGCCTATGGAAAATAGGCTTTAGAATCCATAAGAAAACAAGATGACTATTTGTGTGGAATCTATTAAGAAAAGTAATTTTAAACATTTGGTTTATACTAAAACAAATGTGGCTATAGTATGGAATATACTGCATATAACTTTGAAAAGCTCCATGTACCTGGTCCATAGTTTAAGTGCCTCTTATTTGTCACCTATGTCAATTATTTCCCCTCTTTTCTACCACTTTGTACATGTTACCAGACCTACTGGAAAGCAGTGATACTTTCCTTTATGTTTCTTTTTCAGCAGCAATTCCTTGGTTCAACTTTATTGTGTTCCACATCTCAGTAGGCAAGCACTGGGTGTAACAAAAAAAATTATGAAATGCAATCTGTCTCTTTAATAAAAACAAGGAAATTGCAATCATAAAATTCATTCATAAAATACAGAAATAATTAGTTCACTGCACTGTTCACAATATCCTGTTTCTAAAGTGCCCTAAACCAGAATATTCCACTGAAACTCATGACATTTATTGATCTAATTTATAGCTTTTTGTTGTTTGCTGGAACCATAGGTTATGAAGGCTAGACAGTATTAGCCCAGGAAATCAGGATTCCTCTAATAGTAATATGAATTCTGTTTATTCTCTTCATTTTATGGATAAGCACCCAGTTTTCTTTCAAGTTCACATCAGGTACTACAGATATTCACAGGCTGACATTTATGAACACATGAAGTAAGTAGATGGGGTGAATACTACCTTGTTATTTAAAAAAAAAAAATCCTAAATGAAGCTTGAAAGAGGTGAATTGAGGGTAGTTAAGTGAATGTGCTGCTTCACCTACGGGTATTAAAATTAAGGAGCTCATCAATCCCAGCAGTGTTATCAGTTTAAAAATGTAATAAGAAAGAGGCAGTGCAATATGCTGCAAAGAGGCAGGCACACCTGGGTTTCAATCCAGCTCCACTATGTAAATAATTGCTTAAGTGTTGCAATTTGCAGTTCCCTTGTTTTTGAAGCTGGGCATAATGGTACTTGCCTTATAGGGTGGTTAATACAGAACAAGAGATGTCTCTGCGGAGTACCAAGCACAGTGCTTGCACATGGAATATGTCCCATAAATGCTGCTTTCCTTCCTTTTGAGTAGATTTTAATAAAATAAGGGATGATAGATCTCTGTGTCATTCTCTAAAAATTGTTAAGACATAAGATTTCTCTCTTGTCCCATTTTTTCCAAATGAAAACATCTGTGGTAGCTTATTATAAAAAGACTTCTGCCTGACAGAAGTTTATATATAAGTATTTGTGTATACATACTCATGCACACATATATACATATATATTTGGCAGTTGTTGAATAGAGAAGAGTGAGAGTGAGTAAACAGAAAATATTAATGAGAAATAACTTTTCAAGAGGGGGGAAATGCAATGTACCTGACCATAGCATCAGGATTGCTCTGCCTGCTCTGGGACCAGAGGGATGAGGAATGGGCAGGTGAGGGGAGAGAGAAGCAGAAACCCTGTACCCCATCAAGGGGATACTTACGTGCTTGGAGTTTCAGGTTAATTAACTGAGAACTAGATTCATTGTGGTTCCCACTTGCCTGTGTTATTATGTAAAGGAAGGTACACTTTCAGTAAGTGTAAAAATCTCCTATTTTTGGCATATAAAAGACTTTCTTAAATGGCTTCTCTCCACCTTTTTATTCCAACACTGGTGAATCTTACAAATGGGGTCTTTCATTAAAGATCTGATATTACCTACGAGTACCCAGTCTCAATACAATCCTTGTCAAAGAAATTGTATTTGCTTGATTCCATTAGTATTTTATATAGTGATCTTATTAGGAATGTCAGGGTTCAGCCCTTTAATATCTTACCAGCCTATTAAATACTATTTTCACTCTTAGAAAGACTCAAAATTTGGCTCTGGGGAGCACCTGCTGCCCCAACGTACGTCACCTTGGGGGAGGCAGACAAGAGTGCTGTGCTAAGATTCAGGGGGAAAGGTCAGAACACTTTGAGAGGAGCCTCTCCTGTTCCTGTCTCTTCCACTCACTTCTTTCTTCTTTAAAACTGATTTTATATATTAGAAGAGAAAATGTTGATACAGAATGTCACCATCAGGCTTTTAGAAGTGAGAGATTTCCTGTAACACTTTCTCTCTTTTGCAACAAGATGAATGTTATATGAGGAGGAAAGTGTTAAAGAATATCAAAAAGTATGATTTAAAACTGGGGCTTTCAGAAATCAAATATGTAGAGAAAAGGAAACAGTATAAAGCTACTTAGCATTCTAATGAAGATGGCCTGGCTTTGAATGTGGGCGCACCCAAAGCTGAAGACAAGAGGAATCAAGGCAGGAACCTAGCTGTGCTGGGTGTTTGGTAGTATCTCACATATGTGCCATTGGGATTGCCGAGTAAATGTTCTCGATAGTGCTGCTGCTTCTCGAAAATGGATCAGTGTCTTGAATGCTCTGCCTTTTCATTTTCCAAATGATTTATAGCAAAGTCTGCTTTAAATGACTGAAAAAGAACACTTTCTTAAGACAAAATGAAAAAAGCCAAGCTGGGGGTATAATAATAACCATAACAATAGCAACAGCGCTGTTAATTTTTTGAAATGGCAAAGCTCTTCAAGAAGCAGCATGGCGGATTCTGGACTTGAGTTATACAGATCTGGGTTCAAATCCTGTGTGACCTTGGACAGGTTATTTAGCATTAGCTTCCTTTTACATAAAATAGGATTAGAAACTGTATCTACCTCATCGGGTTGTTCTGATATTAAACACGGTAATATGTACACATTGCTTAGTACCAGAAAAGACGATAATTTAGCATTCTTTGACTTATTTTTACATTTTATGAAGATCTAAATTACAGATGAGGAAACTGGGACACAAATCTTGAGTTATAAAGTTAATAAGAGGTTAGAATCAGAATGTGAATTCCAGGCTTCTTGCTGCATCTCATTCTCATTCCTTATACACCATCACACAGTGATTCACCGTAGTGCAGTTTCTCTACCCAGCTGAGGCTCATCAATAATCCCAATTAGTTACTCTTTTATTAGAAGAGTAAATTTGACTGCACTTCTTGGTAACTCTTATTATATTCAAAGAGATATTTTAGTACAGTAAAACCTAGGCATAGTGTTATAACTTGGGTCTACAAACTTTATTTCCATAAAATATATTGTAGCCCAATTGTGAGCTTTTGGAATAATCAGCATTAGCCAGCTGCTGAGAACGTGAATGAGTAGGTGATCAGCTTATGTCTGGGTTTTCATTATGTATGACATGTTATTGCAAGATTTTAATATAGTTAATCATTTCATTTGGTGAAAAAATAAAATATAATATTGATGTGGTATAACTACAAGATTAATGGTAATAGTAACTATGGCAGGAAATATGCTTCCATAAACACTGATAAATACCTGTTTACTATAGAGCCTCATTCCTGGGACACATAGGAAAACCTCATTTTCCAGCTTGCCTTGCATATGCAGGGCTGACATGGGAAGACTACATTTCCCACCTTCCCTTGCATGTGACTGTATGACACCTGGCCGATAGAATGAGGGTAATCAATTGAAATAACTTCCAGACCAGGTCTTAGAAAAATCCCATACAACTCTTCATCCTTGTTTTTACTTTCTGTAGTGGCCTTAGAAAGCACAATAGAGACAGTGTACTGGTAGGATGGGAGCAGCCAGGGGGCCTGAGCCACCATTCAGAGAACTGCTAAAAAGAGCTGCCAAACCCACGCTGATGGCACTGTGAGTGCAAAACAACCTTTGTTGGGTTAAGCCTCTGAGATTTCAGAGGTAATATGTTTCCACAGGTAGTGTCCTGGCTAGTATGACAATGAAGCATTGAGCACTGCCCTTGTACTAGACACTAAATCAAGTACTCTATATATCTAATTTAATCTTCAAGACAGAGAGATAAAATAGGTATTACTGTGACAGCCATTTTTCGATGAGAAAATTGAAATTTAGAGCAGCTAAGTCATGTGCTTTTGATCAAAGCAGCTGGAAATGCCCGAACTGGGATTTGAATTCATATCTGTGTCTCCAGAGCCTGCCAACTTGATGAATAGGTTATATTTCCATATATTAGGTAAATAAACCATTAGTTTATAAGCAAGAAATCTCAGTAGGCCAGTCAGCTAATCTGCTAATCGTGAGGGCCTGGGCTCCAAGGTGCCTGTGAGGAGAAGGATGCAGGTAACAGAGCGTGGCAGGCAGTACACTGCTTAGAGTCTGCCAGTGTAGACTCCAGGATAAATGCAGAAGCTGTTTTCAGAGAAAACACCATCTTCAATGATGTTGCAGAAAAACTGCTCTATAATTTATTTTATGATACATTTCTGGGGTGGGGAGAATCTCCTGAACTGAATAATGAGAGGAGGTAAAAACTGAGGTTGTGAAATAATACCCTGAATGTCATTTTTTATATGTTCAGCTAGTAAATGAAATTTATGTTTGTTAGCTAGGAATTATAGAAGATATTCATTCCCTTGTCATCTCCATGTCACATTTCAGGTGACTGCTGCCAATGTAATGGCAATAATTCCTTGTGTGTTGTCTAGTGAGACTGTTTTTAGACCAAGGAAACACAAAGTATAAGTTATTGGTTTGGGTTTTAGAAATCTTTTTATTTGGTTTGGGATAATGACATTTTATCAGTGTACATGTTAGAGGGAAAGTGCTACATAGAGTATGAACCATTCCTTTGTATTGAAAAAAAGTGTATATATACACACACACATACATACACACACACATGTCTAATGTGTATGTAACTATATATATAAATGTGTGTAAATACACATGCCCATACATACATAGACATATAGACATATATAACAATATGTGTACATTTGTGTGTGTGTAGTAACTACCATAACCTTAAAAATACATTGTCTCTGATATAAGGAAAATCTCAAAAACTTTCAAGAACAGATGTTTCTTAAACTATGCAAACATAGATACATAGCTTAGCACACTGATGACAATCTCTAAGAGGCGTACATGGCATCAGATGCTGTTGGAGCATATAATTTTACTACTTTCACAATAAATAGTTATTTGAAAATTTACTAATTACTAACAGCTTGATACATGAATAGAACAAGGTTTAGAAAGTATTAACACTCAAACACATGAGTTAACTTTTCTTGTAACACTAAATTTCAATTCCCTTTGAATGTTGTTAAAAATAAATAAACATATAGCAAATGCCTTGAATGTGCCTAAGCATTTTGCCATTAGGAAATTCGAAATGAATTTTGTAGCACTCCTGCTCAAAAGAAATTTATAAGCTTGTGGGAAGACTAATTACCATTGGTATTAGAGCTGCTTCTGTTTTCCCTCCTGTTTTGTGGAGCAATGTTAGTTTCCCACCATGGTGCCTCATGTGATGCCATGTGTGCACCACACATCCCAGCAATTTGCTATCACTGACCTCTCTACATCAGACCTCCAAGCCTCTGACGAATGAGGACTCAACTGTGTCTGGCTTATAACACATCAGAAAGAAGGTGTTAATTCACTTTCTTAAGATTGCTAATTAGGTGTGGAATATTCATCCTTTTAGTGCAAAAGAGAGCTTTCTCATACATTTTTCAAGAAAGATTGTAAGCAGTTTTTCTGTGTAGTCATTCTTGCTGCTTCTTTTACTTCCAGATCTGAAATGTAAAGTTAGAAGAAGGCAGCAGTATGCACGTCTTCCTTGTTTCGGGGTTGGGCTTTGAGTCAGGGAGGACAGTGGATTTGGGTTCATAGCTTCCTCTGTCTGGGCAGACTACAGATGAGTTATGCCTGTTGTCCCATCTGGGGTGAAGTCACAAGTACGCTGCAGGATTAAATTGTATGGCATATAGAAAGCAATAAACAATAACTATGAACATTTGTAATATAATTTATTATTTATATATCACAGAGATTAATTCCTTTTGCTCCCAGAAATACTTAAATCTTGTCCCAGTGTTTCCTGAACTACTTCAAATTATCTATCAGACATGAATTCCACATTGACAGGATCAAAATATAATTTGCTTTATAGGTAAAAAGGGAAACAACTTAAATTATAAATGTGCTATCTTGTAAGATATCACAACTAAAGTCTCTCTCACTTTAAATCATTGAAGTGTTTTTTTCTCATAGTTTATTTTAATTAAGGTTTTAAAGATTATATATAATACATTAGCTGATTTCTGATTCATACTTTTGCCACTTAATGGTCCTTTAAAAAATAATTTATTGGTTTCTTTCCCTGTATGGTTTTTAAAATATTTTTAAACAAATACTTGTAAACAGAGATTTAAAGGATCTGTTATGCTGTAAGGTAGAACATCTCAATGTGTGACCTATAGACCCATGGATGTGCCCATGACTTTAAGGACTTCATGAGGTCAAGACTATTTTCATAATAACATTAAGTACTAAGAAACAGTACTAGTACCAAGAAATTCTTTGCCTTTTAAACTGTGTTGACTTTGTACTGATGCTTGCACTGGTGCAAAATCAGTAATGCATTCAATCGGTGACCATTAGCATGAGTGTAATTACATTTATCATCACTTCCATTTGTTTTTTTCTTTTTAAGTGAATTTCACTTATGAATATCCTTGATAAAAAGCAGTAAAATTATTAATTGTAGTAAATCCTGAACCTAGAAAACATATCTTCTTTTATTATTCTGTATAATGAAATGAATACTCATGTAAGGCAACTGTTGCATATTAAAGTGTGATGGTTGAAAACACTAATGAACGCAATAGCTTGATTGAGTTATGAGCTGAACTAGCCACTTTTTCAAGGAACGTCATTTTTACTTGAACTAAGGATTGAAAGATAAAATTATGGTTATTACACTTGGTTATTTGGTAGACATTTTCTTGAAAATGAAGGGCGTGAGCCTGTCACTTCAAAGAAAACAGCCAACAGTATTTGTTGATAATGATAAAATTCAAGCTTCCAAGTAAAGGTTTGAATTTGGAAAACATGTTCACTACCATGAACTTGACAGCTTCCAGTACTAAAAATCCTTTCTGTTGAGATCAGGATGATACTAGTAAGTACAATTTTTTTATATAATATTCTGAAATGCATCGACATTTGGAAGATATGCGTAGCTCAATGAATCAGTATTTTTCTAAATGCCTAATGTATAATATAAAATCATGCATGGGCCAAAGATCCATTGAAGTGCAAAATAGACCAATACATTTTAATGTAACACAAAAATTTTACTGACGTGCTTTCAGATATCGCACTGCAAATAACCTTTAAAAAAAGCTCCACTTGTCAAGTTCTGGTACAGTACCAATTATCTGAAAATGCTATTAAAATTTCTTCCATTGTCTAACTACATATATTTGTGAAGCTGGATTTTTTTTCGTATAGTTCAATGAAAACAACATATCAAAACAGATTGATACAGAAGCAGGTATGAAAACTCAACTGTCTCATAGTGTCAGACATTTAAAAAAAGGTGCAAAATGTAAATCAAGGCCACTGTTGAGTTTGTTTTGTTTTGTAAAATAGTTAATTTTCAGAAAAATAAAAATCAAAAGATCATTTTGCTACTTAAAATGCATATTGGTTTTTAATAAATACAGCTGTTGTTATTATGGAAAAAGCCAGGAATAACAAAAACATAGACCCAGATTAATTACACTGAAGGAAGTTGCTGGTATCATCTGCTTACATCATTCCAGCCACCAGGATGGCTGCGTCCAACTCTAGGCATATCAAAGTACACAATGTACAATTGCTATCGTCTTTTTATTCCTTTCTTTTCCAATGTCTCAAGGAATAACTTCTGCCTTGAACCTCTACCTTAAAGGCCAACAGTAACTCTCTTCTTCCCTTGAGACATTTCCTACTTGTATTTCTGCCTATTAATCCAGAAGTAAGCAGTGTATGTTCCTTATAGGCAAGTTCAAAGTGTCCCCACGGTGTTTGTATTCCAATACTTCTTACCACAGTTCTTAGTTCATTCAGGCTGCTGTAACAAAAATACCACACACCCAGTGGCCTCAGCAATATTTGTTTCTCGCAGATCTAGAGGGCAAGTCCAAGAACGAGGCACCAGCCCATTGGGCGTCTGGTGAGAATCCCTTCCCTGGATCCTAGATGGCACCTTCTCTTGGTGTCCTCTCATGGTGGGAGGGGCCAGGGAGCTCTCTGGTGCTGCTTTTGTAAGGACGCTAATCCCATTTGGGAGGGCTCCACCCTCATGCCCACTGCACCTCCCAAGGACCCCACTTCCAAATACGATTACTTTGGGGATTAGATTTCCATATATATGAATTTTGAGGAGATACAGATATCCAGCCTGTGGAACACAGGATAGATAATCAATATCTGTGGGATTTGAAGAAATAGCTGATAATATGAAGTACTTCAATAGAGCAGTAGTTTAAAAGGCCCTGATCAAAACTATAGCAATAAAAGAGGAGCTTTGCACTCTTCCCCTCTTTTTCTCCCTCCTTCCGCATCTATCCATTCATCCACTTGTCCATCAATCTCACAGGTATTCAACATTAATATGGAAAACTTCTTGTATTTAATTCTAAGATGCCAGTGATTATAAAATGCACCATCAACTTAGCTACAGCTTACAGAAGAGGAACAGGGGAAAACATAATTCTTATAAAATGAACCAATAGTACTATGCATTTAGCTACACAATTTCAAACAGTACTCTTTATTATGACCATCAAAATTTTTGTCTAAACCTTCTTTGATTGAGTCTAAAGTGTTAGCCATAAATCACTTTTAGCCACTAACTAGTATACATAATATTAGTGACAAACATAATATTAGATGACAAGCTGCTTCTCTGCTTGTCATCCAGACCATTTTGTCCTATTTCAGACTGTTATAATGTTTTTTGAGCCAAATTAAAAAGAAATACCTGGATTTTTCCACATTTGGATGATCCTGACATTTTGAAATTTCTGTTACTGGATTACATATTATGGGAAGTGAAATAGCTCAATTTGCAAGTCAGCAAAAGGCTTTTGACAGGTAGATGTTATCCTTCAAGATACATAAATTGGTCACACTACCTTCTCCTAGGGTTGAAAATACCATTATATAATCCCCCAAATTTGACAGTTTCTAGGACCTTTAATTGCAATGCCTGATGTATGATAGACAGTCTTTGACATATAAAATAATTTTATATTTCAGTGGAGCTTCATGGTACTGTATAATCTTTTTGGAGACATTTTAAATGACAATTAGGAATCCAAATTTAAGTCAAAATGTAACTCTGTGTAATGTTAATAATCAAAGGAATCCAATTCAGGTACAATAGTGTGAATATAGCTAACTAGTATGTGCACAGACAAAGACAAGATTGTCACTACACACTCCTCTGCCTCATGGCTGAGATTTTTTTTTTTTTCCACAAAAGTTATAAAGTGTATACCAATTTCAGATACTTTAATGTATAAAAAAATAGGTAACTTTAAATCCAGGAAATATGGTAATATGTGATACATATATATCTAGTCATATATATGTAAAATATACACACACATACCATACATGTAGCCTATGTAGTGCATATAGCTTATACCATATATAAGATATATTTAAACTAATTGGATGAGTTTGTTTGAGGATATATATGATTAATCTCTCTGTAGACTGTGAGTATGGAATTGTTTCCTAAAAAGTAGCACATTTGTAATAGCATTGTGAATAAGTAGGAATAGTTGATTTTTTCCCCCTAAAAATGTGTATCTGTTGCTTTTCTGGCAAAACCCCTGATAGACTTGTTCTGGGAATAAAGAACACTTAAGTATAGGGCCTTGTTAATGAAAAAAACTTATTTGACACTTGTTCAAATGGTAAGTACTTTATTTAGTACTTTATTTGGTACTACTGCAATGGACATAGAGACTACTGCAATGGCATTTTTCAGTAGGGTAAGAGATTGGGCTCAACTGCAAATACAACAGGTGAAGTGGAGATTTATGGCCAATGAGCAGGCTGGGGACTTTGATGGATAGAAAATTATTAGGAGGAAACCTCAAGGATGAAGGGGGCTTTCTGACTAAACAGACTTCATAGATGCTTCCTGAGGGCAGGCCAGAGTGATCAGACGTTACCTGGTGATGAGGAACCTGATCAGGTGTCAAGAGTTTTCAGCTATTGAGAATAGGGAATTCTGCATAAATCACCTTGGTAGGATTCTTGCTGAAATCAAGTAATGCAAAGATGGAAATCCAAATGTCAAGGTCTGGTTAAGAAGAGGATTCAGAAGAGCCTGATCAAACAAAGTTTGGTCAAAGAGAGACTCTTTTTTCAGCCTAAGGTTGGGGGAAAACAAATGTGGTTAAGTTACATTGTAGGGTAAAGGAAGACAAGTTTTCAGTCCAGTAATCAGGTCTCACAGAGGTCAGAGGGGGCTAGGAAATAGAAACAAAAATGAGATTTGGAGCAAAGGGTGGAGCAAGGTGATGAGAGGTTGAACCCCAGGGAGAAGGGGGAAAATTGCCCTGAGCCAGGTGTGCACAAGGGGCTTTGCAAACAGGAACATCTAATATTTCATTTTAAATTGTGTATCGTGATGCATTATAATCATCCTAATTCCCTGTTCTTAGCCTCTCGCTATTTGAGAGCAATGGTGAAAATCAAGGAAAAGTTACTGTGTTCTTTGCTTGAGTCAGTAAAAAAAGTTGAATGGAAAGATATGAATACCATTTAAAAAGGAGAATATAGAGAGCCAGGGATTTCAACAGAAGCATAAATATGAAGTAAGAGGTTGCAGTCAAGACATGAGCATCTTGAGAATTATGAGGTCAGTGAAGTGGGGAAGGTTACATTTCCCACTGTAGAGATGGAGCTTTAGAGAATTTCAATTTTCTTTTTATTGACATATAGCATATGCACAGTCAAGAACACACTTCTTTAGCATACAATTTGATGAATTTTTACATATGTATGTACTCATACAGCCATCACCCAGATCAGGAAATAGTACATTTTCAGCAAGTAGAAGGTTGTGTTCTGCATTTCCCAATCAATAACCCATAAAAGGTACTCACTCGTTGACTTTTATTGCTAAAGGTAAGTTTTTTGCAGGGCATTTTACTCATTTAAAAATTTACTGTCTTTTAAATATAATGAAAAAAGTTGACCCCAGCAAGATGGAGGATTTGAGGACATCTATGCTGTTATCATCTATAAAAGCTCTGTACATATAGAGCTCTTGGCTCATCATTTTCCCAAGCACTCAGCTAATAAGATGGATGGATGGATGGATGGATGGATGGATGGATGGATGGATGGATGGATGGATGGATGGATGGATGGATGGATAGGTAGGTAGATAGATAGATAGGTAGGTAGATAGATAGATAGATAGATAGATAGATAGATAGATAGATAGATAGATAGATAGATAGATAGATAGATAGGTAGATAGATAGGTATAGATAGGTAGATAGATATAGATAGATAGATAGATTTATAGTTGTTAGTTTAAGAAGTTGAGCCACAGATATAGTACATGAAAGGCCCAAAGTCACACACCTGCCAAGTGATGGAGTCAAAATTCAAATCCAGGCAATATGATTCAAGCCAAAGAATTTAGCCAGTACTGTCTAGTTCAATTTTATGGTTTTCACATTTTAATACTAGCAGTATGGTCTACTAAAAACATTGAACCAATAGTATACAGACTAGGATGTCAACCACAGCTCTAGTATTCACAGAACAGCACCCCAGGCCAAGGACAATCTTCACATGTCTATCTTTGGTGGAGGAGTCAGGATTTGCAAATAGTTCTGTCTGATGAAAAACCTCATGAGCTTTCTACAGAGCTGAGACTGTATTCAGTGACAGGGTCTCATACAGGATAGGATTTTCTATCACCATAGGATAGTCTAGCACTATGAAATTCCACCAGTTGATTCACTTACATGGAGTTTTGCTACACAACACCTACAGAAAATAGAATCAGGAAGAGTATATTTCATGTATTACAAAAGTATTCATCAAGTTAGCTTCAGGGTGATTGTAGGATACAAGGTGACAAACGTTGCTTCCCTCATGTCATTTTTACATTATTAAAGACTAACTGTGTCTGGAAGTGATATTATTATGCAAGATCATGCTCAGGGAACTGCATTGGTGCCATTCAGGGCTGTGTGCCTCCCTCCCAAGGCTCACAGCCTGTGGGGTGGGGTGTCCCAGTTCGACAATCTGACAAAAGGTTGCCACCATCCATTGTTTTTGTTTTGTTATACTAAGCAAAGCTCTTTGGGACAGGAATCTCCTTGCTAATTCTAAAGAAAATTCATAAATTCTTTGTATTTTAACAATCCTCAGATTACTGTATGAAAATAGAGTATAAGAATATATACTTGGGAAAGTGCCAAAAGTTCCAATTCCTTACGAAGTTTCTCCTCACCACTGTTCTCTTCTTACTTTTGGTTCAGCCCCTGTTTTCACTAATAGCTAAGTTCTAATGAAATAGACTTTGACCTTCCTTTCATTCAAGGTGATTCTGTCCCCCAGGAAGGTCATTCTCCCAGGCTTCAGGTTTGGAAGAAAAAAAGAGTAGCAGGACAGAAATGAGTTCAAACATGAAACCTAGTGACCCGTTTCCCCTAACTGAGAAAGGGCTGTGCATGTGGAAGCCTCTAGGCTCACTCAGCGAAGGATTGTCTTCTTGGCCCTGCAGCCAATCAAGAGAGCTTGATGTGACTATCCATCAGAGGGTGGGTAGACAGAACACTCAGTTAGGAGTCAGGAGGCCAGCGATATAACTTGAGTTCTGTTCTTTAAAAATTGTCTTTGACTTACTGCCCACTGTATGACAGATTCTAGAAGATAAGTATTTACCCCACAGTATAGATAGAAAAATTGAGTTACAGGAAAAGTACCCGAAGTCATTCCACTAAAAAGTCTTATCTGGTTTTAAACTCATTATCTGTGAAACACCAAAAGGTTGTGCTATTTTCCCTCATCATTCCTTACTGATTTCAATATACCATGCAGTTTCACTTCATTTAGGGCCCTAATGCAGCAGAATATTTATTGAGTACCTGCTATGCACCAAGAACTATGCTATGTTCTGGGTGTAAAATAATTAACAAAAATAATCACTTCATATCAAGGGGGAAGAGAGACGTTAGCTAAATAATCACATACAAGTCACTCACCAGTGTCAGGGCAAGGTCCATTCAGCTATGGAAATATGTAATAGAGGAAAATGAGCCAGACCTGTAGGGTCAGGAAAGGCGTCCTCCAAGTAGTACCAACAGGATGACAGTTAAAGGATCAATAGGCAAGATGGGAGGGCACAGGAAAACATCCCAAGGCCAGCGACTAGCACAGCAAAGTCATCGTGGCAGGAAGAAGCACTGAGGATAGAAGACTCCAAAGGCCAAGTGTCGGGCAGCAGAGGTTAAGGATGAGCGTGGAGCAAAATGAGGTTTGGAAGATCAGTGGGATCAGTACAAGCAGGGCTCCACAGGCCCTTGTAAGAAATGCAATCTCTACCTGAAGTACAGTGGAAAATCATTTAAAAGTTTAATCGCATTTCATATGACTCAATATGTAATCACATTTCATGTGATCAGATCAGGGTTTCAAAAATATCAGAGAATAAAGCAGAAAACACTTGAAGGAAAACAAAACTTAAGGACTTAAACTACTAGATATGGGGACCTACTATAAAGCTAGAATAATTAGGAGACTATGATATGATTGCAAAGATAGACAAAATAGGTCAATAAGACAGAATAGAAAGCTCAGAATCTGATCCACACATTTAAAGTCATTTGGTTTATGACAAAAAGGACACTGAAGACATACAGAAAAAAGAATCATGACCCCCATCCTTCTCACTACATAAACTGCAATTCTAGATACACCATAGATCTAAATGTGAAGGGTAAATCAGTAACAACAAAAAAAGCAACTAACAAAGACACATACACAGGAAAGGATCTTTATAACCTTGGAGTAGCCAAACATTTTTGAACAGGAGATAAAAAATACTACCTGTAAGTAAAACATTGATATCTTGGACTGTATTTGGATTAAGAACTTCGGTAATAAGAGAGTAAGAAGATAAGCCATAGAGCATGAGGAGTTATTTGCAATACGCAGATTGAAAAATGGACTTATATCCAAAACACAGACTATTCTTATATAGAACTAAAAATCATAACAATTCTATAGAAAAAAGGCAGGAATATTTATTTTTTAAAAATACACTTTAACATTATTGGTCATTAGATAAATGCAAATAAACTCAGAATGCACTGCCATCTATAATTACTAGGATGGCTAAAATGAATAAGAAAATAATACCAAGTGTTGGCAAAGATATAGGACAGTTGAAAATGGTATATAGTACTGGGGAGAATGTATTTTGCTATAAACACTTTGTAAATTTTGTAAAACTATTTATGGATATATACTAATGATAGACATATGTGTAAGGTATGGTTAAGCAACTCCACCCCCAGGTATATACCCAATAAAAATATATACATATGTTCATCAAAAGACAAGCATAAGAATGTTCCTGGCAGCACTATTTTTAATAGCCTCAAACTGGAAACTATTATATGGTAAATTGCATTATGAGTCCTGATTCTTTAACCTTCCTGTGTCCACATCCTTTGCCATATGACGGCATTTTTGACCAACTCCATGGGCACTGTCCTCTTCCTTGCCCCTTGACACCGAATTCTTCCACGTGGCATGTTTTCTCCAATGGGGTGTTAGCAGATCCGAACTTACCAAAGGCTGAAATGCACCCTGCCTATCCTCTTATACCTCAGCCATTGCTCTAAGAAAAAAAAAAGTTTCAGATAATTCATTAGTCAAATAGGATGAAAGACACAAGGGAAAAATCACCTAGCAACTCACAAATATGTAGCTTGAGGCAGAACGACTGATCTGAATTAATAATAGGATTGTTGTGCTCCTCCCAGCAGCTCCGAGGTACTCTTTTTATAGTTCCATTGAGTAAATCAAGTATCGCATTCTCCTCATGGCTTCAGCTCAGTCCCACTACTTCAGGTTTGGAGAGGACACTACCAAGAGGAAAAAGTATTGCATGCCCGGAAAATATGCATCAAAGCCTCGCCTGAGTAGCCAGAACCCCCAAACCAGCCCTAGTTCCCAAGTTCCCTCAGGATTGAGTCCAGAGCATTGCAAAAAAACAGAAACAAAAATCTCTGTTTTGGAGTCAGCCAGTTACATGAAAAAATTTCTGGCGTATCACATTAACTGGCTGTAGGCAGAATCCATCACTGTTCTGAGTCTCAGTTTCCCTATGTTTAAATGGACACAATTCCTTCTGAGTTGGAGGATGTTTGGTATCCACATGGTCCAGCATTCCTTGCCTGACCTCAAATAATGATTAAAATGTCTTCCACTTTTCCATCCATAATCTAATTATTTCCTTACAAAAACCTTGAGAGATAGATACCATTATCTCTATTTTATGAAGAAGGACACTTGCAACAAAATGTTTAGACTTTAGTAGTAACCTTGCATGGCAACAGATGGTAACTAGACTTATCTTGGGGATCATTTTGTAATGTATACAAGTGTCAAATCACTATGTTATGTACCTGAAACTAATATAATTTTCTGTCAACTATACTTCAATAAAATAAGAGGTTTAGACTTCATTGTAAAGCATTTGGAATTGCAGCATGGCTGGAAGTAAGGAAACGGTTGGAAGATAACTGTAATTAGTCCAAGTGGGAGAAAATTACGATGTAAAATAGAAAAGCAGAGGGAGGTGAACAGATTCCGAAGACATTTGGAATATAAACCTGACTGAATGTGATGGCGGATTGGACATTAGAGTGCTGAGAAGCATAGAGAGATTGTGGCCTGGTTCCCTTCATGTTTGGAGGCATCATGCACTGAGATTGGACACCCAAGTTGAGGACCAGGTTTAGGGGGTGATAACAAGTTTATTTTTGGACAGGTAGAGTGGGAAGTGATTGAGGTATGTCCAGATGGAGATGTTTGAAGGGAAATTGGATAACACTGCAGTCTCAGGAGAGACTCTGAACTAGGGTTATAGAGTTAGAAGTTATCCTTACATAGCTGATAAAGCAACTTCAGAACATACACCGTGAACTCCACCTTGGTTGTATGTGCTTCGGTAAAGCACTTAACCCTTCTGAACAACAGTTTCCTTCATCTTTTTTAAAAGAGAAAAATAACATAACTTACCTTGCCAAATAAATTCTGATAAGAATCCCATTATATAATGTGTGAAAGTAATTTGTAAACTTTAAAGTGCTATTTAAATGAAAGAATTATTCACCTCATTGTCATTGGCAGCTGGGTAGAGATAACCTCCTAAGTGTCTGTTCAAGTCTCAGTATCTCACCAAGAATTGCTGGAAAGAAATTTTTTGAATACTATTACTTTGGATTACCTATCATTTTTAATAGCCACATCAAAGCAAAATAGATAAAGTTTAAATAGAGTGAATGAGTAAGTTGTACTCTTATCTAGCTATAAACAAATCTTGCAGGCACACCCAGCAGTTTTATTTTTAAAAAGACTACAGTTTCATGTTCATGTGACAAGAGAACTGGCACTGCCTTCTTCCCATCAATAACAGAGTAACAGAGTTGGTGATTGAACAGAAAATATTACCTTTCTTGGACATCTTCATTATAAAATATACTCTCTGGTAACCGAGAGAGTTGACTTACTGTTAGAATTGTTAGGCAAATCTATTTAATGTTGGAAGGCTTCTGCCAAAACTGAAACTTCACTGTACAGTGATTAGGCTAAAGCCCTTCTTTTTGACATGATTAGAGATGAGGATCAGTTGTCTATTATGTCCTCTCCTATTTTGTAAAATTAAATATGCCCCTTCAGCATGAAAAAGGATGTTTATGGATTCTCTATAAATGAGGGCATAGGTTCCACTCATTTAGAAATGTGTATGTGTTAATTATGATGTGAATTCAAAAAAAAGGAGTGAGTAAACACACATCTGTCTTATTCAGCTTGTAATTATCATCTGCTCCTTCAGAATATCATTTCTGTAGGTCCTAGACTTCACTGGACCCTTAAGATTCACATTTGTCTCCATAACTTGGTTCCATTCATATAGCTTGGACCACAAACTGTTTATATATGTACAGAATCAGAGGGTTAGAAAATCAATCTCTTCC
Organism: Manis pentadactyla; assembly: GCF_030020395.1. NCBI lineage: Eukaryota > Metazoa > Chordata > Mammalia > Pholidota > Manidae > Manis > Manis pentadactyla. Next base: position 34,606,993 of record NC_080027.1, read on the forward strand.
CTGGATTTAATTCAGTCTACTTATAAGCATCAATTCCCTTTTTGTGTCAAGTCCTAAGATACTGAAAAAAAGCTATTGTAAAAATCTTGACAGGGGTGCTTGATAGGCAGAAATGGAAAAGCACAAAGGATGCTTGGGAAAGAAGCATTGTGCGGAAGCTCAAATTGGAGAGTCCTGGGAAATGGCTGGGTAGGTAGGTGGGGGACAGGCCGGAGAACACCAAGAGTGTCAGAAAGGGGTCCTAATTTCCTGATTCATAAAATGTCCCTCGCCATCCTCACCACCACCACCGCCATCATCACTGTCTTTCAGGTGGTCATTGACATCATCATTATCATTCATACATTAGAATTCAGTGAGAGGATGTAGGTGTGATAAAAGCCTGATGCCAACAATGCAAAAGTCTAGCTGGCCCCTTTCCTTCAACTTGAAGCCAGAAGGAGAGACTTTTATCTGTCACAGGCTTGCCGGTCTTTGGGAATGCTTTCAAAGGAGGCTTCCTAGTTGTTTGGAAAGAGAGCAAGGGAATTGTGCGGGAAAAGGAGCAAACAATGAAACCCATCCATCTCCAGCTTTCTTTTAGACAGCCCCAGCTGATGCTCAAAGTCCCATATAAGAGTTTGATTTATCAGAACTGCCCCATTAAGACCATACCAAGAGTAGCAAACCACAGCAGCGATCTTGGACAATGGGCAGGAGATCATGCAGCGTTCTTCAGGACAGGAAGAGCTATTTGGCTGTTTTTGTCATTATGGCTGTTTTCTTTTTTGAAAAGAAATGAAACAAATGCATTAAAGGGAGAAAGACAGACACATGAAACGTATTTGGGTTATCCTGTGTAAGACCTAGAGATCAAATCGAAAGCTTCTCCTGGCTTCGGGCACCCTTGATAGCGAGCTGTCTTTCTGGATCTGTCAGTAAATGTCCCTGGAGCTGGTTTCATCTGAAGCAGGGACAGATCTGAGTTCCTCCTGACACAGGTTGAAATCACCTTTATTATCTGAGCTGTCCATCTGGCGAGTACGTTGTATATTTGTGTGTGTGTTTTCCTTCCCATCTCCCCAGTCCATTTCCAATACTGAAGGTGATGTAGGAACTGATAATAGAATGACCTTGAGGCCAAAAAAATGCGGAGTGAGTAACGTTCAATGAAATGGACTATGACAGGTATTTCATAAAGGAGGTTTGTGGACAGATGACTTTTTACAAAGAAAATAAACTAACATTGCTTTGTTGTTCCATGTCAGAGTGATCTGCTTTTCTCTGCTCTAGCAGATTCTGACTGACTTTTTTCTCCTGTGAAAAATGAGGAGAAGGAGAGAAAAAGATTGCTCTATGTTATCCATTTGACAAGAGGTAGACCATTAAATTTTGTGGGGTTTTTTTTCTTCTCGTTTTGCTATTTATATTGGTGTTAATGGAAGAGAACTTCAATTTACTTCAACTTTATAAATAATAGCCATCATTGTAAGAGTTAGTATTTCTTGAGTACTTACTATGTGCCAGTCATTTTACTAACTATTTTGTAGTTTTTATCTAATTTGCACACTACCTCTGAGAGGTAACTAAAAGAAAGGGAATTTAAGCAATCTGTCCTACATTTAGGAATGAAGCTAACACTAGAACTCAAGTATCTCTGAAACCAAAAATCTATGCTTTTAAACATCGCCTCTTTGCTGAATTCTTCACTGTTCCCTGCTAGAGGTACTGTGCCAGGTACTGGTGAAGAATAAAAAAATGGAACATGAGAGAGATCCTGAAAATAAACTCTTCTGAGACACTACAGTAAAATGCACAAGGCATCAGAATGGTACAATATGGAGGTGACAGAGTGGGAACCATAGGAAACTGGAGGACAGTCACCTATAAAGAGATGTATTGGTGTGTAGATAAAACCAATTGGTGTCATGGGGGAATGCAGACCCAGAGTATCTATATTTTCTAATATTTTTTTTAGGAGAAGGTAAAAATCCAGATTTTTATGTGATCTTTTCCAAGTTGAGAATTTATCTATCATCTATCTATCTATCTATCTATCTATCTATCTATCTATCTATCTATCTATCTATCTATAATTTATCTGCCTACCAAGCTAAAGGACTATACAGATCAAACTAAATATATTTGTGAGACAGATTGAGCTAGGTTCTCTTGTAAATACATGTGGAATAGAGAAGAGATTGCATCCTTGAAATTAGATTGGCCTGGATTTTATTTCCACATGATTGCTTATTAGCATCAGGAAATTGGGCAAACTTGGTGTGTCTGAGTGCCAGTTTCCTCATCTATAGAATGTAGAGAGAGTATTACTAAACCTGATAAGTTTATGGAGAAGATTAAATGAGATAAATGATGTAAAGCTGATAATACAAATTTAACACACAGTTGACAATATTTTCTTTTTCTCTTTTACCATCCAACCCAGAGGAGGATAGAGCCATGAAAGTAAAATATGCTTTGGTTAGGAGTATCTAGAATGGCTTACAGAGAAAGTGGCATTTGGGATGGACCTCAAAGGAGTGGTATGATTTGAATTATTGAAGATGGGAGGAAAAGTAACTCTTATAAGATAATTTCATGAATGAAATTCAAGTGCTAGGATTATTTAGGGAGTGTACAACTCCTGATTGAATGACACATTCAGTCATTTAATAGAAGCTCTTGGCTAGGGATTAGACTTAGATCGTATACTGTGGCCACGTATAGGAAACTTCAAATGGCAAAGTATGGAGCACAATAATAATTGAGAATGAAACAGAGAACTGCTGTGGTCGTTCCTGTCCTTGGTATTTATGGAGTGACATGATCAAGTTGGCTTTAGGAAGATTAATCTTGCAGCACCACAAATAATGGATGTTAGGGAAGGACCAGCAGTGGGGAAAACAGTCAAGAAATTATTCAGCCAGTCAGGATATGGTCAGTGAGCTACAGTTAGTGGGAATGGGGAAGAAAATCTAGACTAAAGCAATCCTGAGAGGTTAGTGGGAAAGACCCTTATACAGACAGCTCCCTTGGGTGATGGGGCTGCTGATGGGAGAGGGGTGCAAGCAACAGAGACAAATCAAATGTAACTTTAGGCCTGGGAGGACATAGTAATGAAGGAACTCTTCAAAGCAGGGGGGTTCAAAGCCTTATTCTGCTGCGTGCTGCCTGTATGACACAGGAGAAGTTACCTCACACTCAGTGCCAGCTTCTTCCTGTGTCAAATGAGAATAAAAATACCTAGCTTCAGTGCTATTTTGAGAATTAGGTGCAGTGGGATATTTAACTAGGATAGCCCTGATATACAAGTAGACTCTCAAATTTAAATTCTCTATTTTCTCCCTCACAGATAAGGTGCACCTTGGAGAAGGATATAATTTTCTTTTCCTACCTGCTTTGTCTCCGTCAGAGATGTCAGACCCTTCTATCATGTGCTCCAGTTGCCCCTTTCCAAAGCAACAGAGGGCAGCGGGGAGCTGAGACTGGGTTTAACTAGCCCAACCCCTCAAGGAATTTCTCAAGAAGCCTTGCTTTCTGGGAAACTAAGTCCAGTGTTCCATTAAAAGCACCCAGAATGGTGTATATACTTAATCAATAATAAAACTAATTTTTAAAATAGTTTGATGTTTTCTGGGTGTTTTGGATAACGCCTCAGAGCTAGTTATAATAGCTGAAAAATACCGCCAGGTAACTAGATGCATTTTACAGCATGTTCATGTATGTGCAAAGAAAAAACCACCACCACCAAAAGCTGTGTGATCTGTGTCTTCACTCCTTTCCCTCTTCACAAAGGAATTTGTAAATTCCGTGGCCCAGAGTAGCTAAGGGAAATGTTTTTGTCTTGTTCCAGCTCAGAAGCCCTTCTTTTATTGCACTGATTCTAAAAAGTCTCTGATCATTTCTGTATCCTACATTGCTTTTCACTGGACTTTCTTTACCAATGTTGACAAAGTAATTGCAAAAAAATTTCTCAATTTCTTGTTCTATGTTGCTCAAGCTTCACACACCACCACACACTCCAGATTTGAAGTATAGAAGCTTTAGTGATTGCATTTCTATAGTGTTAGCTGCTTCTGTGGCTTATGTGCTTTCTGTCTGTGTAGTGCTGGGACTCAAGGAGGATCCTCTTCTAGAATGTGTTCCAAAAACATGCCTATTGTCTCCTCCTGGAATAGGCTCATTTCTGCAATAGTTTGGTTGGTGGGAGAGATACTGGAATGAAAATGGTAAGTTCTATGCTAAGGGCTACCTACAAAAGGCTTTCTCATTGTGAATGAATGAATGGCTCTCAGGTTAGTTCTTAGGTTATTCCATCAGACATTCTCCTTGAATACCCACTCAGGGATCTATTTCATGCCCACTTAGGCATGGGTTTTACTGTGATTCTATATAAACTTCAGAACCTCTTCTGGCTTAAAGAAGGCAAGCAAACACACAATAACCTTGTGGTGCATTTGTAATTGCTGAGTATATGCCATAGGTTCTGGCACATAGCTGCTGTCTCTCATTCATTCTCCTGCTTGCCAGGGAGGCCAGACATGAAAGGAGCGGTCCCAGGAAAAGGTGCACATCTGATCAAACTCCTCTCTGGTGGGGCTGTTTTTCACATCTGTGCCTCTGGCCCGAGTCATTGGCAATGTCCAAAGGATAGAAAAATCCACTTATCTGCCTCACAGCCAAGAGGACAGGGAGAAAGCAGACTTCCAACCAGAGCATGGAGCCAAGTGGCAAGGGGCCTCTCTTCCCTTAAGGATACAAGTTATACCTGGCAGATGACCTGTATTCAGAGCACTACTAAAGCCAAAAGCATTTTTTTTTAAATACTCTTGAACTCTTGAACAGTGTTATAGAGGAGGCTACTTGGATAAAATATCTCAGATGAAACTGTGATTGTGTTATTCATGATAAAAAAATATGAAAAGCTAAAATTATTAGGTGCTTGCCATGCAGCAGCGCTGTGCTGAGCACTTGAGTTACGGATTCCTGTTTAATCCTTACAACGATGAAGGAGCTATCACTACCATACCCATTTTGTAAATGAGAAAACAGACAGAGAAATGAAATGACATGTCTATGTGTCTGCTCTTAGATGATGTGTCTGTTTTAAATATTTCTGGCCTTCTAGTAGATGCTGGAAGAGCTGTGGAGTAACACAGGAACCCTGTGCGGAAGTCAAGAAAGATGCTTGTGTGTCATATTTACCGAAGAGGAAACTGAGGTGGGGAGTAAGTGAGTGCTTTGCCCCCCATTCCACTGCTAGGCAAGTCTTGGAGCTGAATTCACACCAGGTCTTCTGATTTCACTTGCACTTGTCACCCAGTGCAGCTGGTGGAACTTTCAAAGCCTTCCTAAAGTGAAGGTAAAGGAGAAGGCCTGTGACCAGACTGTGTGTGTTCGAGAGGGCATCGGTGAATTTGGTGTCATCCAGGTTTACTTCTCTGAATGTGGGTTTCTTTCCCTGAAAAATTAAATGAAAAAGAAAAGGATAAAAATCCTTAATGAAGTCCTGATAAGAATTGGCAACAAGTTTATCACAATTCCTATTCCTAATTTTAGTGTATAATGCACTCAGACAGTAGGAGTTTCTTCCATGTTTAAGTGAAAGAGTGAAGAAGACAGAAATAGTATGATTGAACTGGTGGTGCTAGAGCTTTTATTTGTTCATTTGCTTATCGATTAATACATACAATGGTAATGGGATTCTTTCCACAGACCCGGCCCCGTCGCTCCCAGAGTTCGCATCTATGTTGTGGAGGGGTGAGATTTTGATAACACCCCCCCTCTCTTGCTACAAGAGAATCACTAGATGGGATCTCAGGCAAATTTGTTTGACAAGTAAGGACTTCGCCCAAGATGTTACTCAAGATTAAGTACAGAAAATAGATGTCACTCTAGGTATTTTAAGCAAGAATTGATCATAGGGATTCATGGACTTAAAAAATACATTACATAGCTTGAAGGAATGGAGTCTAACCTGGGTGCCCAGGAAATACTCCCCAGTAATACAACTAATCCATAAGGAACCTACCACTCATGGGATAGCTTTGGAGCTGTCCCTATGCTCTAGACTTGCCACTGCTGCCCCATGGTAGACATCTAGAGTGTGGACAAAGGAAACCCGTATCTACACACCAGGAAACAGGAAATCCGGTCAAGCAGCATCTGCCATCACCACTGTTGCTTCTCCCAGACTCCCAGGAAGCTGGGCATGGGATGGTGGTGCAGAGAAACTTCATGTTCTCATAATGTGCCTGCAACAGGCTCAGCCAGGAGAGAAAAGAAAATGCCTTCTGTCTCAATTCTGCCTTTAGATCTCAGGCAGATACAACTAATTCCACTCTACACCCAGAATGCTATGGATAAGGAAGTCTAAGGAAATATATTTTTGGCTTCGCTTTTATAACTTCCCATGAGAAATAATTTGAGATGGAAGTTGAGTGAACAGCCAGCACATTTGATGACAAAGTGTAGGTGAATGGCCTTTTTCCAGACCAGAGCCAGGCTTACGATGTTTGCATAGAGGAATTACCACATCATCTTGGGAAAGCGATTTCACAGTGTACTCACTGCGAAGGATAACTTAGAAGCTAGACTTGTTATTCTGAGGGTGACATGAGATAATACATAAATTGCCTTACATAGAGCTTACCATATCATATTTCCTCAATAAAAGCTAACTGTATATGAAAAGTGTAATATATATAAAACTTTCCACAGTATATTGCATGTAGTAAATGCTCAGTAAAAGTATGTGTTGAAAGTGTAAAGTGTATTATTTGGGGTAAAATTATGTTCCAGGATTTACTCAAGAAAAAAAAATATGTTCCAGAATTTATTACAAATGCTTTGCTTCCCTTTTTTAATTTAATCTTCTATAAATTAGGTCTTGCTATAATTTGGTTTAAGGAAGAGAACTAATCTCATGTGCAGATAAAGGAATCTCAGCCATTTCCTGAATATTGAACACTCCTTACAGCATTTCGGGGTGACTCACATGGTAAGTGAGCATGTGACTGCAAATATGGAATACTCAGATGGAATCCCGGCTGCTGCTTCTGCATCCATTAGCTGCCCTAAGGAGAGAAGACGTCTTGCCTTTGTTAAAAGAAGTTGTTCGGGGCATGGTGTTCAAACGTGCCTAATTTAATTGAGGGTTCATTTTTAGCCTATCAGATAATCAAAAGAACTTAGAGAAAGTGGGCAATGGTCAAATGTCTTGTAGATCTGAACAACAACAAAAGTGTCCAACATGTCTGTTGGTAGAAATATCTAGCAACGAGTCCATCTACCTACACTTTGCTGCATTTAATTGGGACATTAATGAAGCCATTTCTAGATTCATCCAGTAAGTCCTAAAACTTTGATGGACTAGGGTCATTGGTAAAGACTGCATTTGTATGCTCACTATGGGGATTAAAGGAGCTGACCTCTAATATATCTTTTTTAACAGGAATATGTAACTAAATTTTTAAGTTCATCCCAAGTCCATGACTCCATCCCAGACACCCAGTTAATACCCAGCCATGACTTTGTCCAATGGAATAGCATGCTCTGCTTTGTCAGCTCAGCGTGGAATACGAAACAGTGTATAGAGAGCAATGACTTTGGTGTTATATGGACGCAAGTTCACTTTGTACTCTGGCTACTCCTTATCTCTATGATCTAGCATCTCAAATCATCAATGTCTTTCTATGCAAAATGGGGATACTTATCTCCTAAGTAGTTGTGAGGTTTAGAGTTCATAACATTTATAAAATGAGCAGTATGTTAATGACCATGTAGTTAATAATAATGTTGCTCTTATTTTTATCAATAAAATACTTCAGTAAGTTTCTTGAAATTATTTTTTCCAGTTTCAGTTAGAATTATATTTATTCAATATTTAGTTAGATTCCCAGGTAAATGTCGGAAAATTGTGTTTCCAAGAGTCTGAACACATTTTTGTTTGAGAGTATTTAGCCTGACAATGATGGAGAAAGAATGATCAAACCAATTGGTATGTACTATCCAGAATATAAAAGCTTAAATGAAAAGCTTAATTTGAAGTTTCCAGAAGTAATACTTATCTAGAATCAGCTTGCTATTTTATAGTGGCAAAATATCCTACCTCAGTGACACTTAAAATAAGGTGGGTGGTCCTATTGGGGATGTATCACCTCCTTCCTGAAGCTCCTCACCTACACGTCCAGACCAGTTGAATCAGACTTAGTGTTTTCTTTTATCTCTGAAAGATGCAAAAATATGTAGAGGGAGTCTATTCTAATGGAAATAAGATGTGATTTAGAATCCCTGGATTTTGAGTCTACCTTTGGCTTGAGAGTAACTTTGATAGTTCCTGAACCCCTTTAAGCCAGATTTTTTGCTTATGAAATGGTGATAAGATAAAACCTGATTTGTAGATTTCTGTGAAAATTTAAAATAAGCCAGTGTCTCTCCAAATGCTGTGGCTAGTGGAAAATACAGCTTCTGGGGTCAGACTGTTAGTGTTGGACTCCAAATTTCACCACTGACCAACTGGCTGACCTTGAGCAAGCTCTCTAATCTCTTTTTGGTTTTCTCCTATGAGAAAAGTAAAGGGGAGGGGGCAAGTTTTATGACCCATAGGATATTAAGAGGATTAAACAAGATAATGCACATTAGGCATTTATAGCACTTACACAGGAAGTGGCCAGTAAACATGAAGTATTGCTATAATTGTTTTGATAAACTGTGTTGGTTTCATTCTGATCCTTCTCACATTGTGCTAAATGATGACTTGCCTCCATGTCTGTCATCCTAGCTAAGATGCAAGTTCTTTGAGGACAGATGTCATGTTATAATATAATCATCTTTGTCATGTCAGTACCTAGTATTGTGTTTTATACAAAATAAGGGCTTGGAGATACTTAATAAATAAGTGAATGATTTTTGGATCATTTTAGGAAGACTTCAGAGCAAGTGAGCCACACACTCAATGCACTTTGACCTTTGTTGATGCATCATAGTTCATCAGTCTCTGTGGCACATGTTATAGGATATAGAAAGCGTGAGGGCCGCTATTTACTTACCTTGCAAATGCAAATAATCTAGTTGGAAACTAGCGAAGAAGCAGGTTTTAAAATGTGATAATGCTCAATGCTATCTCAAGGTACTTTTCATATCTACAGTGGCCATTTAGGAGATTCATATATATGATCTCAAGTAACATGCGTATCTTTTTATCCACATAGAAGTAAACTGGCCATATGTGTATGATGCATAATATTTAGTAAAATAATCAGTGTCTTTTGGATTAAATTGTATATGTGTAAAACAATCTGTGACTCTTTAGTCTTTCATTCATTTCAAATGCATTCACTTAGAAATCTCAGAACCGCTTTTCAAAGTGCTGTGTTGTGATCCACATTCAAGAAATAAATATTAGGTTCTATCTTGGCATTTTCTGCTTAAAACCCTCCAATCGCTTTTTGCGCACTCAGAATAAAATCAAGTTCGAATCTTGGCCTACAAAATGATCCAACCCTAACTCCTACCACCCATGCCTCTGTTCTGTATTCCCCAGTTTGACCACCTGGCCTATTGTTCTCTCAAGCCTTAAAAGCTCAGCCTGGGAGAATCTACACCGAGGTATTCACATGGCTCATTCTTCCCTTCTTTGAGGTCTTTGTTCAAATGACAACTCCTTAAACTTTTCTTCCCTGACTACTTTATCTAAATTTGCTCCCTTCTTACCCCTTTACACAGTTTTATTTTTATTCATGGATCCTTTCTGTTCCAAATTCATTCATGCACGCATGCATACATTTAACAATTCTGTGTTGAGCTTTCATGGGTGGCATGTTTTGAGAGGAGGTCTGTGGATGCAATAATAAACAAGCGAGGCACAGAACCTGCCCTCAAAGAACTGTGTCTAGTAGGGAATACAGAAGAAAGAAGTATGTCTTAGTGATTTAAATGCTACGTTGGGGGGTGGAAAAGAAATGCTATGGAGGCCATAAGGGAGCCACATAATCTGCCTCAATGTGTGAGGGAGGCTTCCTAGGGTTATTAGTAAACTGACACCTTAAAGCTGGGTAGGAATTACCTCAGTGAAGGAAGATGAGGCAAACACTGCCCCAGACAGAACAAAGTCCAAGTTAAAAACAAATCACAGAAGGAAAGGGATCACTGGCACTTATGAAGAATTGGAGGACACTTATGGTGGCTAGAATGTTGTGTTTTAAGGGGGAAAGAAGTGAGGCAAAGAAGAGGTGTCAGATGGTTTCAGATGCAGGCAAGGGGCAGACCGCGAGCCACGGTAGTGAGTCTGACCTTATTGCAAAGGCAATAGAAATCATTGAAGGGTTTTAAGGAAATGACTTGATAAGATTTGCTTTTTTTTTAAAGGATCCCTATAGTTACAGGATGTTAAATGGACCAGAAGGGGTATGCTCATTTAAGATGCTGTTGCAGCAGTACCTATGAGAAACAATGAAGGCCAAGACCAGAAACCTAGTGGCCAGAATGGAGAGAAGTAAATGTGTGGGAGAGAGGGAGGCACATGGTGACTGCTTGGGAATGCAGCGTGAGAGAGAGAGAGGGTCTGAGCATGGCACCAATGCCTGTGGTTAGGTCCGTGGGAATCCCTGAGGTACAAGCACAGGGAGATGGGTGTGTTTGGGTAGGAAGATAATGAGTTTTGTTTTAAGACTCTTGTATAAGATCTCAAAAAGAAGAAGGATTATCTATCTGTAGATTTTCTCTCCAGTTATAAATTATTATGTTGCTTTCTTTTTATAGTGAAGATGTAGTTGCTTTATGTCTTGAATAAATCTTCCCCTGTGCATAAACTTGTTATCATCAGTGCATTGCATATTTGCTAATTTCTTTATTTGCAGGCATTTCTAGTGAATATTTAAACTATCTTGGAATTTAGAACCTTATAATTTAAACAGATACCCATATATTACCCTAACAGAACACTTAACCTTGCTAGGTTTCAGAGAAATGGGAAATAAAACATTGCTGAGTGGACTTGGGGCTGCAAGAAATAACTGTGGGATGCAGTTTAGTCACTTAGCAGCCCTATAGTGAGGTATGTACACAAAAAACAGTTATGTGTTGAAATAGCTTCCATAGCATACAAGAAATTTCAAGAGTTATCACTATTTCACATCTTCCACTCTACTTTCTCACTACATACATTCATCCTGACTATCACTGTAACTAACAATTATGGAGCAAATATTGCCGGGCATTGTACACTATCTCTATAAATCCTCAAAATTGTTTTGTGAGTAGGAGCTATATCACACCCCGTTTTAGAGATGAGAAATCTGAGACTTGGGAAGTTTAAGTATATTGTATAAGATTAGAAGCTAATAAGTGATAGCACCTGAACTTAAACCAGGTCCATCTGTATTATTTTGTATAAAGATTGTCATAGCTCATGTCAATGATGTTACAAAGAAGCTATTACAACTGATAGTGTACAGCACCGCATTGACTGTATGGCGTTTTCCATGTATACTTAATCATTTAATTCTACCTGTGAGGCAGACATCTGTAAATTGAGGAGGAAACAGTTTCTACTTCAGAGGGTTCTTGTTAATATTAAATGAGTTTCTACCTAAAAGGGCTCAGAGCTTTGCTTGGCATAGTAAGCACCATGGTGTGCAAGTAGATATTTATCATCATCATCATATGAACAAAGGAAGACAAGTAACTTTTCAAGACCACACAATCAATAATGATGACAGAACAGGGATTTAATCCTGAAATAGCTCATTATAGGGTTAAATGATCTTTGCACAGAGCTCCATCTGACAAAATTGGCTTACTGGGTAACAAGTGGCTTACATTTGGCAGTCCTCACCCAATGACAAAATCCAAGTTTTATTACTGTTGTCTGCTTCTTTGTGTGATGACTATCACATCATGGAGTTATAAAATTGTATTAAGTATATTTGAATAGGTATCCGTTTTACTACGTACTCCAACTCAGAAGTCTGAGGTGTATGTAAGTGATTTACACATGCACACACACACACACACACTCTTAGTGAAAAATGTGCATTTATGAATCTGAAATGTAATTTACAGTGAAAGTTCACAAAGCTGTGAGCTTTATGGGAAAGGGCAGGCATCTGCCTTATACATAATTGGAATTCACAATACAGTATAGTACCATTGTCATGCATCTGTTAAAGGCCAAAAATTTATTAAAGCAAATTAAAAATTATAGACACTGCCCTTGGTTAAAGGAATCCCTCAGTAATATGCAACATCACTAGGAGAAAACTGTTAGAGAAAGGAAAATGATGGCAGGTCACAGGCAGTGACAGGATCTTTGTGATGCAATGCTGAATATTCTTTGAGAATAATTTTATTACTTTGTTATTTTATTCAACAGACATTTCTTAGTGCTTACTGCATGCTTGGCAGTATTCTACATAATGGAAATATATAAACATTCAAAGTTCCTGTATTCATGGAGTTTACATTCTAACAGTCACTAAGGAGCCTTATTACTTCACCTGTTGTTGACATTCTCCAAATGGGAATAATACAATTGAACATATGGAGCTTCTGGATAGTAACTACCAACAAGCATGTATAAAGCCTCCATTTCACTTGTTAAGTGTCATCTAAGTGTAATATATGCATTTTCTTATCTGTAATATGGAGAGACACTGTCTCAAGCTACCTCATGTATTAGTGGTTAGGATAAAATATACATGACAAAGTTGCTGCTAGCTTCTTTATACTTAATAAGTTGCAGATGCTATGCTATATACTTTAGAACATGTCATTTAAGTCTTACAACCTACCTATTAGTAGGTGCTGTCATCCCTCCCACTGATTTCATGGGGAAACCACATTTCAGAGGTTAAGTACCTGAAGCCAGTGAGAGAGCTGGGCTTTGAACTCAGGGCTTTGTAATTTCATCCCTTGTTCTAGAGCACTACATTATATTGACTTATGAAAAAGAAAACAACTTTAGAAGAAACAATATTAACATAACTGCACATAGGAATTCTTTCAACCAGGTGTCTATAAGAGATTGAGAATAAGATGAAATCGTCTGCCAGTGAGGCCACACTGCAAAACCAAAGGCTGTCACACATCAGAATCCTAGCTGCTGGTTATGGTCACAACTAACTACCTGGGTAACCTAGGGCATGCTACTTTGTGGAATAAGACACGCACCCTCAAACCTACCAACCTTAGTTTCCTCTTTGTAAAACAAAGGGTTTCACTTCCCGCACTGGCAATCTATGATTCTATTTAAAAATCATCAACAGTAGTTTGAAATGAATGATATAAAGACATTTACTACAATGGACTCAGCTTTGCAACTCCCTGGGTATCAATCTGCAGGAATTTTCTAACAAGAGCATAAGGATCAAGTGGAGTCCAAGCTAAGACACCATGGGGAAGTCTGAGGGGGCAAGCAGATCAAGGCTTTTGTGCAAAGACCTTAGCAAATGGGATTGAGCTAAGCTAATACCCTCAGCCCCAAGAAAGCCTTGTTTTGATATTCAGTATAGTAGAGGCCACAGGAGATTCTGGGTAACCTGTCTGGCTTGCAGCTGGGACACAGGCAGTTATAGGAGATCTGGTTGCTAGAGTTTAGTCTATGGGGAATAAAGACTGTCAAAGGAGACCTAGATATCAAGAGTTCCTATGGAGTGCCAATCCTATTGGAAGAAGTAAAAAACCAACCAGAAGCTGAGATGTAAGGCCAATTTCTAGAAGAGCTAGGGTACCAAGTATTAGTAAAAGAATAAAGCCCTGAACAATCACAGATAACATAATAACCAACAAGCAAGCAATTCCAGTGTGTGAGAGCCAGAGAGGCTGATAATCCAGCTACACTCCGAGTCAGATCAGTACTTAGAGTCTTAATGGGGTTGGAACTGTAAGATCCATCTATGCATTCATTTCAATTTATGAATTCAAGCTTGGGCACCAGATGGTCTGAGTTGAACTATTGATTCTGTCATGGAACAACTGACCATGGGCAAAATATTTAACCTTTCTATACCTTGGTTTCCTCATTTTTTAACTGAGATTAATAATAATAAAGGTAATTATAATAATGCCTACCTCAGAGGAACTTTTTGCTTTGGGGAAAATGGAATAGACATACTTTTCCTGAGCCTTCCTGCTAAGTACAACTAAAACCCCTGCACATATGTAACAAACATCTGAGGATTCTGAAAACTGGGGAGAAGAAGAGAGACTGCTTTGGCAAGTTGGGACCCAAGAAACAACATAATGCTAAGTTCCCTGGATTTTATTTTTGCCTCATATATCAAAGTTTGAAATTGCAGAAGCTGGCACACCCAAAATGCTAACAAGCACAGACCAAAAAAAAAAAAAAGCAGCAAAAGTCTGCTGTCTGTCTCTAGAGCCAGGGAAGGGGCAGCCTAGAAAGAGAAAAGATTTTTAGACAATAACTTTTCTCCTATAGCCAAGTGCCAGAGAAAAATCACTGGGCCCCTACACCCAGTGAGGGTGTATTTTATATTAGACCTGAAAAATACAATAGCTGAAATTAAAAGGTGAGTGGATGGGCTCATGCCAGCAGAGACCAAGTTGGGGGAGTCAAGATGCTCATCCTTATGAGGCTGTAATGAGGTGCATCAGCACCCCTGCTGGAGTGGCATTAGGGAAGCCCAGTGGGGAGCTGGGACTTGCTCCTCCCACTAACCAGTAACAAAACTGTCTCATCCCCATATTGTGTCAGTAGAGGCTATGAGAGGGACTGTAGACTTCCATCCCCGCATGGTAATAAAAAGACACCCCTCTCTCTCCCTGTTAGTGTGTGTGTGTGTGTGTGTGTGTGTGTGTGTGTGACAGGAGAGAGAGAGGAGAGTCAAGAGTTTACCATCACTCAGTGGTTACAAGACCACCCCAACCCTACCATAGTTTCTGTGAAGACCACATGGTAAGGTGAAATCCCACCCCTGCCTCAAGTGACAGTAGAGGCTGTATAAGGGATTTCTCTTCCACCAATGAGTAACAAGAGGTCACTTCCCTCTTTCTCTGCTAGGTCAATGTCAAATAAAGCCAGTACATCCAGTTTAAATAGGATCCAGAGTCTCATAACATGTTATAAAAGCATCAAGTTTCAATCAAAAGGTCACTTATATCATGAGTCAGGAGATACCAAAACTGAATGAAAAATGATAATCAACAGATGCTAATACCAATAACAAATATGCTATAATTATCTGACAAAGAATTTGAAAAAGCCATAATAAAAATGCTTCAAATAGCAATTATGAATATGCTTGAAACAAATGCAAAAAGGTAGAAAAGCTCAGGAAAAAAAAATAGAAGATATGAAGGATAACCAAATAGAAATTTTAGAACTGAAAAATACAATAACTGAAATTAAAAGGTGAGTGGATGGGCTCAATAACAGAGCAGGTTGGACAGAGGAAAGAATCAGTAAACTGGAAGACAGAATAGAAATTTTACCATAGAGGGAAATAGACTGGATAAAATTGAACAGAACTCTAGAACATGTGAAATTATATTAAAGTAATCTAATATTCAGGTCATTGGAGTCCTGGAAGGAGAGGAAAAAGTGCTTGAAAATATAATTGTAAATTTTTATAAAATTTGGCAAAAGATATAAACCTGTAGACTCAAGAAGATGAAACCCAAATAGGATAAACTCAAAGAAATTTATGTCAATATATCATAATTAAATTTTCTGAAAAATAAAGACAAATAAAAAATCTTGAAAGCAGCCAGGGGAAAATGGCAACTTACTTATGAGGGGGGATCATTCAAATGACAGGCATTTCTCATCAGAAACCAGAGACCAGAAAGAAGTGGCACGGTATATTTTCAAATGCTCCAAGAAAAGAACTGTCAATTCAGAATTCTATGCCATTCATAAGTATCCTTCAAAAAATAAGGAAAATCAATATATCCTCAGATAATAGAAAACAGAGAATTTGTTAGTTTTTGAAGTTATTCTCGGTATTAGCTGATAGGTAGGTAGGTAAGTAGATAGATGATAGATGATAGACAGATGATAGATGATAGATATAGATAGATGATAGATGATAGATAATTGATAGATGATTGATAGATGATAGATATAGATAGATAGATGACAGATAGATAGATAGATAGATAGATAGATAGATAGATAGATAGATAGATAGATAGATGGCAAGATATGCAGTCAGGCAGACATAACACTTTACTAGTATTGTCATTTTATTAATTCAAATGATGTATAGAAACTTTACCTTTGTATAAGTCCCTTTCCCCTCTCTCACTTATGCTATGATTGTCTTAGGTATTTCCACTACATATATTGAGAACTACATAAGTTAGTGTTATAATTTTTGGCTACAACATAATTTAGGAAGTTCAAGAGAAGAAAGTCCTATTGTATTTACCCATGTTTTTGCTTACAGTATTCTTTCTTCATCTTGACATTCCAACACTTCCTTTCTATTTATAAATCTCAACCTAAGTCTCACACCATTTACGAAAATTATTTCAAAATGAATCATGGATCTAAACATGAAAAACAAAACCAAAAGTGAAAAGCAAGGCTTATAGAAAAAAAAAATAGCAGAGAAAAAACTTCAAAATGTAGGGCTAGTCAAAGTAGTTTATAAACTTTCCACAACAACATGATCCATAAAACTACATATACAAATTAGATGTCATAAAAATTTTAAACTTTTGCTCTGCAAAATATCCTGTTAAAGGATGAAAATATATACTACGTAGAGAAAATATTTGCAGACCATATATCCAACACAAGACTAGCATCTAGAATTAGTATAAAGAACTCTCAAAACTCACCAGTTATGAAACAATGCAATTACAAAAGGGAAAAATATATGAAGATACATTCACCAAAGAGGTTATACGGATGGAAAATAAGCACTAAAAAGCTATTCATACTCATTAGGGAAATGGAAATTGAACCAAAAGTGATATATCACTACACACCTATCAGAATGACTAAAATAAAAAATAGTGGTAAAACCAAATGCTGGAGAGGATGTGGAGAAACTAGATCATTCATGCATTTCTGTAGGGAAAATAAAACAGAATCACTCTGGAAAACAACTGAGCAATTCTTAAATAACAGACAAAACAAAACAAATAAGCAGGCATCTATCATCTATATGATCCAACATTGCACTCCTGAGCATTTTATCCTAAAGAAATGAGAGCATGTGTTAATGCAAAACCTATCTATAAATGTTTATAGCAGCATTATTCCTAATAACCAAAAGCAGGACACAACCTAGATGTCTTTCAATGGGTAAATGTTTCAACATTATACACTCATATAAATATTATATAAACCATAGTGCATCCATATGTCAAATTATTACTCAGTAATTAAAAGAAACAAATTTCTGATACCTGCAACAATCTGCATGAACATCTAGAGAATTATACTGAGTCAAAATAGCCAGGCACAGAAGGTTACATACTGTGTGATTCCACTTATATTACATTCTTGAAATGAAGAATGACAGAATTGGAGAACAGATTAATATCAGTGTCTTCCAATGGTTAAGAAAGTATCAGGGACAGGTAGCAAATGGGTGTGGCCATGATAGGGTAATATTAGGGATCCCTATGGTGTTGGAAATATTCTGTATCTTGAGTATATCAATGTCAATATCTTGGTTGTGATACTGTATTATAGTTTTGCAAGATGATAACATTAGGGGAAACTGGGTGAAGGATATAAGGACCTGTCAGAATTATTTCTTAACAATTAAGTGTGGATCTTAAACTACCTGAAAATGTTTTAAAAACTTAAGAAAAATCCCTTACCCCAAAGTTATGACTATGAAGATGAATTATTCATACAGTGTCAGTACTTGGGTACATAGCTCTCAGAAATTGTCAACTAGTCTTATTTTCATTTTATGTAATAAAACAGTGAATGGAAAAATGAAAGAAACTAAGAGAATACAGAACTATTTCCTAGAAATAATAATTATTCAAGTGGGACTTTTTTTGGATAGGGAGATAAGAGTCAGTAAATGCTGTTCAGAGAAGTAAATCAGTTTATTCATTTTTGTTCCTTTCCATTCTACACCATAGCATCAGTGCAACAGTTATTTATTGAGCAGTTATTTGATTTTAGGCCATGTGTTATGATTTTATATATAACACAATCTTACCATAGGGGAATTTGTTCATTTATCAAGGGGTATGTGTATATCGGGGGTAATGTGTTCTTAGGCAGCATCAGTGAACACAACAGACAAAAATCCCTGCCATAGTGGAATTCTCATTCTAGTATCTATGTTCACAGCTTAATAGGAGAATGATACAGGTAAAAATAAATTACATTATAATTTAGCAATAGATACACGCATATGGAAATACCAAGGAGTGAGAGATTAACTCTGATATTGGAAGCTGGGCTGGACAGCACTGATTCCTAAAGAGGTACCTTGCCAATGGGTTTCAGTCCTGGACAAGTTCACTGTAGCTTCAATGAGACTGAAATAAATGACAGTGGAATGCTCTTGGGGTGAAAGGGTTTATACCCAACTTTATTCACACAGTGGCAGGTCAGTCACTAGAATCCCACCCATTCAGTGCAAATCTGCAAGCCAGTCTGGGCCTCTCTTCCCCTGCAGTCATCTTAGTCTCTGTCCTCAGCATTGCCAACACTCCAGTCTCTGCTCTCCTGCAACCTTGCTGCCCTGCAGCCATGCAGCATCCCAGAGCAATGGGCGGAGCTCTTTATATAGAGTCAGTGACAACATATTGCCCACACGTGTGTAGTTAGCAAGCTGACTAGGGCCAGGTGAGAGTCCTGGCCATAGGAACTTTCACTGTCTCCACAGAAGGTATCACCAGATACAGGCTTTGAAGGCTGTGACTTCACTAGGTAGTCTAGGAAGAGGACAGGGTTTTGGGGAGATAGAACAAAGAGCGTGTGTGGAGTCAGAGTTGCATGAGAGTCTACACGAAGTTGAGAGCAGATAATCAAAGACAAAGAGCCAGAAGGGTAGCCCAGGACAGAAAAGGAACCAACAGGGGAAAATTAGGGGGAGAAGAGAGAAAAGACTTAATTGAGTCCTGGAAAGCTTTGAAGGTCAACTCAAAAGAATGCATTGTGAATTGATTTAGAAAGCAACGTAGAGCCAATGGAGCATGTGTGGCAGGAATTGAAAAGCCACTATCACAAAAGCTATCAAAATACTCGGGCATGATTTGTGCTTAATAAATCTGTGGTACTCTCAGCCTGTGACTCCACTGTCCTCGGAACTGTCATAGATTTTGTTGGTAATTTTGCATTAGCTCCCTAATCACTGATGCCCTCCAAGAGACATTCTCGTAGGTAACCACCTGCTTATGGGAGACTTAAGCTGATTTACAGTTTTTGTGAATGTCCTCTGTCCCCATTTCTTCCCTGATACAAGGGACTTTTTTTTTTGTAAATCATAAGAAAAATATTAGAAATGCTGGCATTTGTAATAGGTTCATTTTAGAAATATGTCCTGTTTTTCTTGTTGAGTTAGGTTTTGTATTCATTTCAGGCTGCAGTGATCAGTGCTTTTGTAGATGCCTTTCAGCAAAGTTTCCTGAATGTTTGAAATCCTCACCCTGAGGTGTTCTGTTTTGTTTTGTTTTCTTTTCTTTTGACTAAGTAGCTCATTCCAAATTTTAATGTTTTTCTGTGAACTTCCACATTCATTTGCCCATTCTTCATTCCACAGGCAGCTTTTGAGCACCTACTAGGTGCAGGAATCTGTTATATGTTCAGGATACCCTTATAGAGGATACAGTCTATATTTTCAAAATGTCCACAGTCATGTGGAAAGAGAGACCAGGAAGCCTGGTATGGTATGTGCTGTAATAAATCTGGCACGATGTGGTCTGGGAACACAGACCCAGTATCCTATCTCAGAATGAAGGAACTGGGGAATTGCTGCAGAGGAGGTGAACTCTCAGAGTGGCCAGGTGCTGAGGCAGGGGATAGGCATTCTGAGTGTTCTGGGCCTGCTGGTGCAAAAGCAGAGACCCAAGAGAGCTTCTTCATTCATAAATTCACAAGAAGCATCTGGCTAATAAAGCTGAACTTGGGAGAAGTGATAAAAATATGTTCAAGAAAGAGTGAAGGTTGGGATGTTCGAGAAAACACCATTCCATTCTAAGGAGTTTGGACTTTATCCAAAAGGAAATGAGGATCCATTGAGTGATTCTGACAGGGAAGTATAGGATAGAGGATTGGGCATTAGGGCAGCCACTCCAGCGTCTCCACCATTCCTCTGATTAACCTGTATTCTCATGTCCACACCTCTCATGAGCTACCAAAGCTGGATATCCCGGAGGACAAGGGCTGAGTGTCTTTGCATTCCAGTGCCAGTTTTCCACCAAACCTCAGCTTCCTCCCTCATGAGAGGCTTCTCAATTCCTGCTGATTGTAGAGCCTGGGAGATTCCGAGCTGCTGATTGATTTGATTTCATTCTGCTGTATTGCATGTAATTTCATGCTTCCAAGTCAAAGACATTTTCTGAAAATTCTCCAATCTCCCCAAATTACCTAGCTCTGTATAGTTATTCCCAGCTTCATTGGACTCTAAATAACCCAGTTTGGGAGAAAATGCTTGGCATGGGAAAGCTCTGGTCATCAAGACTCAACAATTACTTTGATTAGCTCTCAGACTATTAGAAACTGTCCCAAAAGAAAGGAAAAAAACTAAAGCTGAGCATGTTATCAGACTGAAAAAAAAACATTGCTTTCTGGGGATGCCTACACACTCTTCTGCAAGGTAAAAAGGGGTTGATTCTTCTTAAGGAAAAACACACGTTAGGAATAAAGTGGCAGGATGCCTCCAAGAATTTGACTGATCGACTGGTAGAGAGAATAGTTTTTTAACAAAATGACACCTGCTTTAATATCATTTTTTAAATAGTCAAAACAGAAATAAAAAATATTTGAAAAACAGTTTCCCAAATCATATCACTGTTAATATTTTCAAGAACATCTTTTAAGATATCTATGTATAAGCAATGACATATAATTTTATGTAAATAGGGCACCTTTGCATGTTTTAGAATAAATTTTATTTTAGAATAGTATTAGATTTACAGGAAAAAAAGGAAGATGGCACAGAGAGTTCCTATATATCCCACATTTAATGTTCCCTATTGTTAAAATCTGATCTGAGTAAGTGCAGTTGTCACAATTAATGAACCAGTGCTGATAAATTATTATATTAAGTCCATGTATTCCGACTGGCTTAGTTCGATTTTTTTAAATTTGCTTATTTTCTCATTTACCTAATGTCCCTTTTCTGTGGCACGATGTCATTCAGGATGCCGTGGGCTTACTCACCATGTCTCCTTGGGCTCTTTTATGGCTATGACTGTTTCTTAGACTTGGGAAACCTTTATATCTTTAAGGAGTGCAGGTAAGATAATTTGTGGAATGTCCCTCAGTTGAGATGTGTCTGATGTCCTGGCAGGATCAGACTGGGGTTGTGGGTCTTGAGAGGGAAGACCCCAGAGCCAAAGTGCCGTTTCATCACATCATATCCAGAGTGCATAGTATCCACATGACTTGCTGTCATTCAACTTGATCACCTGGTTGAAATACTGTTTGCTGGGTTTCTCTACAGTGAAGTTACTCTTCCTCCCCTCCCACTCTCCATATGATGCTCTCCATTCTGAAGAAGGTCACATGCGTAACACACGATTGAGGTGGTGGGAGTTAATGCTCTGCCTTCTTGAGGGTGGAGTATATGTAAGTTATTTGGAATTCCACATGAGATATTTGTTTCTTCTTCCTCAAGCAATTACTTATATTAGTATGGACTTATGGATATTTATTTTATATATCCAGTATTCATTTATTTTTATCTTGTTCTTCATATTGTTCCACTTTAGCCATTGAGAACTCAATCAATTGTTTCCTGTGTTGTTTTGGCATATCCCCATTAGTGCGTGTGTGTGTGTGTGTGTGTGTGTGTGTGTGTGTGTGTGTGTGTGTGTGTGTGTTGCAGCACTTTTTATTTTCTGCCACTGTAGGATACTCAAAGCTCATTTTCTAATCTAGCTCCAGTCATAGACTCGGCCATTTCCCCGAAGAACCCTGCTCCCCTTACTTGAGAATGGTATTATCAACCAAGGACTGAGCAGTAAGTGTGCCTGTTGTTTCCAGGGTCTCTTTGCTTTGAGGCCCTCCCAGCTCTCAGAGCAAGGAAATGCATGCATATGTAGTAACCCAGGTATATACACATATCTGTAAATATTTATTTACATAACCATCTACATTATGTAAATATGAGTTCATATGGATGTCTCCAATTCTAATTCATTATCATGTAGGTCGCCTACCTCTTGCTTATTTATTGCCCTACAAGTCTAACAATGAGAAATCTCACTTTCTCCCATCCACTTACTTAATTGTTCAGTTCCAAAATATATATACAGTCATTTCAGAACTGTTAACCTCTAGCCCTGTGTAAAACCATTTTACCAAGTAAAATACAGTGCTTATATTCAAGTCCATGCTGTTTTTGTAATCAGTTATTTCTTAAATAAAAATAACTATGTTAAAGTATCCTTTCAAGTCAATAGGCTGTGTTTGGGTAGATTGTGGCATGTGTCTTATGTCTTATAAGGCATTGTAAGAATTTCGGCATTTTCTCTAAATGAGATGAGAACCATTGGTTAAGGATTGTCTCATAAACTTCCAAAGTCAATCTGGCCACTGTATTTTAAATAAAGTGTAGTAAGGCAAGAGAAGAAGCCAGAAAACAGGATGGGGCTATAGCCTCCCTCCAGGAGATGATGGTGACTGGGGCCAGGAGGTAGCAGGGGATGATTGATAAGTGGCTATAGTTTAAAGATTAAGCTAATAGGATTTGCTGATAGACTGACTGTGGGAGCAATATAAAAATCAAGGGGAATTTTGGCTTACATACTGGAAAGATAAGGATATCAGTTATAGACATGGAACAGACTACAGTGGAGGCAGAGTATTTTGTTTTTGGGGGTGCAGTGATGATCAGAAATATATATGTGTTGTTTTAAGTCTGAGATACTATTTTTATATTCCAGAAGAGATAGACATTGGCCAGTGGATGGCCACAAGGCAGAAGAGATAAGGCCACGAGTATCAAATAATCTCCTTTATTTCCATTGATTAAAAATCCACTTTTGGGTCACTGAATAGGTCTTCAGAGCCGAATACTCCCTCAGTATTTGCAGGAGTTGCTCAGCAACTCAAGTCTACATCGCCCCCCATCATCATAGCATCATTTGCCCTGTGCATCCTTGGGTGTAAAATCCACCCCAGCTTTTTCCCAAAATTTCCCTCACAGTAGGAACCACATGCTGCTTGGTGGCTTGTCTTGTGACAATTAATGAAGTGGAATCCCAATACTGAGGCACCTGGGCATGGTGCCCATACAGCTCAGCCTTACTGGTTGAATTCCTTCTCTGTTTTTGACTCAGCTCATCTTTTTCCATTTTATTTTATGTTTTATCCCACTCTCAGACTTACCACATTCTGCTCTTACTAACATGCATCTTTTCCCTCTTCTAAAATAAATTTCCCTTCAGATCTATTTTGCCTAAGGCATACTTGATACATTTAAATTTGGAGAACAGTTTTGTTTTGTTTTTTAATGATCTATTTAATACTTCATACTCATTAACTGTGGATATGCCATTTGACCTCCTTGGCCTCAGGGTTCTCATTTGTAAGATGGGGTTGATGGACCTGCCTTAGTATTAAGAGTGCCAATAGCCATTGATATTTTATTTTGATGTTTTCAGGTGATTTTCACATCTGTCATTTTATTTTTCACTCCAGTTCTGTATGACAGGTATAAATCCCTAGTTGAAAATATAGAAACAATGGTTCAGAAGGATTTAGAAACTTATTCAAGGCCGTTCAGTTATTCACTCAACTAACATGTACTTCATGCATATTAATATATGAGGAGCTGTTCATGGTGCCAATGATAAAAAATAATGGCAGAGGCTCTCTCATTGCCATGTTTACCTATGGTAAAGGACACAGATACATATAGAACACCATTTAATGAAATAGGAAAAATATCTAAATTCCTCTTTATAGAGGTGTGCAAAAATATGAGGTATTTTTTTAAAAATCCTTGCACTGGTCAAGTAGGAGATGTTCAAGAAATGTCAACCAGTACAAGTATCATTTGAGTAATGACATTTGAGGTAAACATAATTATAGCAATTGTCATTTATTGAGTGCCTACTATGTTCTACCAGTATTCTAAAATATTCTTTTTGTTAGAATCTTCTCTTTGCAAGCAACAGACCTTGAGGAGCTGGCTTATGCAGGAAAGGGGAGAACTTATTATATAAGGTGCAGAGCTGTCTTGTGGAACCTGCTGAAGGGCAGGCAGGCCGCCAAGCCTCACAAAGGAAGCAGAACCAGAAGAAGGGAGAGTCAAAAGGAACCCAGGGACTTTTCCCTCTGATTCTGTCTCAGCTTCTCTTTGCAAGTCTGTGCCATTGTTGTATTTTTCTGCATATCAACTTTCTCTGTTACTTGCTCTAGTTCTGGAAAATGTCCACTCTTTGCTCTCCAATTTTAGTTTTGTTTTTGTTGCTGCTGTTGGTGGAGTTTGTGTTGGTGTTTTTGTTTTTGTTTTTTTCTTATATCCCATTCAAAGATCAGTCAAGAATGCCTTGAGAAATCACAGGCTCCATTCCAAACTTCTGCTGAATTGGGGTCCCTCCACCTGTGGTGTGAGTACACAGAAGACACCTCAAAATGTACCTCTGTGAGAATCTATTTCGTCAGGAGACAAGGGGGGGATCATTTTCAGGGTAGAGAGAGGCTCACTGTGACCTGAATGTGTACCTCAAAGGGTATCTGGTTTGTCTAGGCCCCCAAGCCCCCGTAAGGAGAAGGTAGAGCCACTTCTCATTTCACAGATGTGAATTTATTCATTCAACGAACACTTTCTGAAAGCCAGTTGAATACCAGCCACGTAGCTAAGTGATAGGAAATGACAGCTTTTAACTTGTAAAGGTCGATTTCTATCAAGGATTACAGTCTTCAGATAAATTATTATATAACACATGTAATTTCAGTTTTAATAGGGGCTACAAAGAAGTGCAAGGACTATAAGAACATATAGCAAGGGAAATGGATCTGTCCTGAGGCAGCAGTGGGTGCAGAAAATACTATTACCCTGTGGAAGTGAATTTGAATTGACATCTGAAAGATGAGTAGCAATTAATTAATGTATGAAGGATCAGTGAGCATTCCACACAGATGGATGGAAAGTCAGAAAAAAGAAAAACAGCCTTGTAGACAAACTCCTAAAGATGAGAGGAATGGCATTTGGTTAGCAGTTGAGGTAAACAGGGGCTGAAATATGAGTAGTTCACAAAATTTGTTTTTGAAGTGCAATGGAGAACTACCTTTACAGTCTTTAAGTCAGAAGAGTGACAGGATCAAGTTCTGTGTTTTACAAAATCACTTGGACTACAGTGTAGAAAAAGGATTGAGGGAGGGCAAGAGTGTATGTGGGGAAAATACTCAAAGACTATTTCAGTGGCTCAGAAAAAAAGGATGGGAGCTAGAGAATGGGAATGAGTAATAAGGATGCAGAGGGACACAGACTTTCTTCTTTATTTTACTTTGTGGAATTATCTCATTATAATAGGTCAAGGAAAGCCACTGAGACACAGGAGCAATGGCTGAAATGGAACTTTAATCCTGGTTGCAGGCTCCCAGTTTTATCCCATTCTAGGTGACCAGGACATGTGTGAGATAATGTCCATTTGATTATTTATTAACATGTGATGATATGGAGCTAGTGAAAAGGCAAGTGACATATAGCAAGATATTTAATATTAGTGAACTGAGAAGGAAAGAAAAATTATCTCCTGGAGCAGAAAATGTTGAATTCAAATTCAAAAGACAAGATATTTTACATTCTCTCAATATTCTCTTCTTTATAGCTTTATTTGCTTTACCATGAAACATCACGTATACACACAGATTCTTCATAAAAGATATGCTACTTTTTTCTACTTAAAGAAAGCTTTCCTTTCCAGCTTTTAAAAGAAAAGTGCAGATGAAAGACTGAGAAAAAAAAATCATTTGCCCACCTACAGGAAACCCAGGAACAGGCAGATGCAGGAGCATGCCCTCTATCTTTTATTTTGTAGCGATAGCCAAGGTTTTCATCTCTGCAGGGATCTGCTCATAAAACCCCCTGATCTCTAATGAAAGCTACCCCACTCCTTAATCAGGGAAGCCAGTGAAGGTGAAGCAGCAGAAAGGGGTCAAGAAATGGAAACCTTGAAGTTGCCCATTTAATGCTCGTCCTTCCCTTAGATGGTGGTGGTACTTATTGGTTATGTGACCTTGGGGAAATTACTTAAGCTCTTGGCATCTTCATTTTCTCATCTGTAAAATGAGAATACAAAGAGTACTTCATTTATAGGGTTGCATTGAAGATATAATGGACACCAAATGAGAGATTATTGAGATGGTGGGAAAATATTATTTGTAAGTTCCAGATTATGTTAAAATTCAGAAAATGCTGGAGGGAAATGTGCTATCTTAGAACAGAGCCCCTTGTTGCTAAAATGAACTTATGGGTCACACATAACTTATAGTGCATATAATTCATGACAGATATTCATTACATACAATATACTATAACTCCAAGGAAATAGAGGTGATTAAGATGTGGTCACCAATCGCTCTCTACCTCTGACTTATTTCAGTAAGATATCCATCTTCACCCCCCATCAGGATAGGGCCTACTGGTATCACTAGTAACTGCAGCATTGATAACCCAGAGGCCATTTCTTGGTCCCTACCTTACTTAATCTCCAGCAGCATTTGACATGTTGTTCCTGGGAACATTTTCTTCACTTTCCTTCTTAGGACATTAATCTCTCCTCTTCACTCACTCACTCGCTTCCTCGATAACTCATCATCACCCCCTACCTCTCTGAACGTTGGTATATTGTAGAGCTCATTTCTCCAATGTCATCTGCTTTCTACCCGCAGTTATCACTAGTTGACATGATCCAGTTAAATGGCTTTAAGTGTCATCTCCACCATGTCATGGATTTACATCTCTAGGTCAGGTCTGAACTCTCACTCCAGACTTGTGGGTACACCTGCTCAATTGGCATCTCCATGTGGCTGTCTGAAGGCATCTCTAAATTAAGAGTTCCAGCCCTGAGCTCCTTACTCCCACCACCTCACAATCTGGCTCATACTACAGTCTATCCCTCTTAGAAAATCTCAACTCTATCCTTCCAGGAGCTCAAGCAAGATCTCTGGCGTCATCCCTGATTTTTCTCTTTTATACCAAACATCCAATCCATCAGTCAATCTGTGTGTTCCTCTCTATAAAATATACCCACTCCTCATTTACTTTTCCTCTACTCCTCTGGACCAAGTGAGTCCCACCTTTTGCCTTGATCACTGGAACAGTCTCTTAATCCACGGAAGAGACTCCTTCCCACGTGACCTCCTTCTGTCTATTCTCAATCCAACATAATAATTCCTTGAAGTGTACATTTAATCATTGCAGTCTTCTGCCCAAATTTCTCCAATGTCTGTCTATTTCACTTAGAGTAAAAGCCAAATGCTTTACAAGGACCTGTGGGGTCCTCTGCTCTGGCACTTGTCACACCCCATCACCTCCTCATCTGTCCCTGTCTTTTTAAATTCAGATACTGGTCTTCTTGGACTACCTCTGTCTCAGGGCCCTGAGTTTTCCATTCTACCTATGACATCCCACCTTGGCTTCAGATGTCTCTGAAATGCCCTAGTATGACCCTCTCTAATCCCTCTATATAAAGCTAAATCTTCCCTGTTAGCTGACTACCCCTTCCTGATTTATTTTCTCCATAGTATTCTTTTTTATTTTACCATTTCTTGTACCACACATTCATTGGCATGTTTTCTCACTCCAGAATGCAATTTCCACTTTGGGTGGACTTCTTGTGCACCCCTGCCAGTAGCGGCCAGAGCACCGCCTAGCATATGGAAGGCACACAATATACCTGCGAGATAAACAGATGGATTAAGAGTGCTATCTATACCCTCACAGACCTCCCAGGTTTTGTTCAGTAAGTTCAGCTGATGTTTTGGAGCACTTCATCAGTGCCAGGTTGGGATCTTGGGGGTGGGGCTGTATACATCAAAGAAACTTCTTCCCTTTAGGAGCTGAAAACCTGGTGGTGAGACGGATAAAAGTTTCAGATTGGGTGCTCCTCTCACCAAAACTTTGCAGCCTGAGAAAGGGCTTGCACCTAACTATGTGAGTGACCCAGAGATAGGGGTTGAGTACTGAGAACAGTAAAAGAGACATGGAGTCAAAACTAATGTGAGTGTGTGCTATCAAGCTGGTCCCCCTATGGGCAACTGGAACTCAGATCTACTGTGCCCCTCTAAAAAGTGGTATAGACCATGTCTCCGAATGACAGGCTTGTGAGGCTGAAAGGGAGCCTAGTCACCAGTCCCTCCTCTGACACTGGCTGAGGGTTGCCTTTGGCATGCTAGCTCTCCCATGGTTCCAGGATGTGTGTGCCAAGTGCCGTGGGCATTTGAGAAGACCCCAGGAAAAAGCAGATGCCCAGTGCGGATGACCAGGGCACTCCTTGTGAGTGCCTCGGGTCACAGTAAGGGGCTGAAGGGCATAAGGTGGGGCATGTGAGGCACCCAGAACAAGTAAAACAGACAACAATAAAAGAGGTGATGCAATACATGATTAAGATAAGTAAAAAGAAAATGCAGTGGTAGAATAAGGCAAGAAAAGATTGATCATAGCTTTTAAGGGAAGGGAAAACTTTGGGGCAGTGCCACAATTTTAGCAGGAACAGGAAAGGTAGGTAGAAGTTATATTACCTTTTGAATTAGTTTTCAGGCTAATTTCATGAATAAGAAGAGGTATAGGAAGAAGTTAGAAACACATTCACTTCAGTCATTTCCATTCAACTTGTTCTAAAAAAGCAAACAGCCACAGTTGATCTTACTTAGGGTTTGGAACATTAGATGTTTAAAAATATTTGATGAGTGATTATAAACCACAATACAGCACAAACTATACATAGAATAAAGATTTAAAAAAAAGAGTTACAAGTAAAGGAAAAAAAAGTTCCTATTTCATTGCATTTGCAGTCCAGAAGAGGGAATCAAATTTTTGCATTTATTTTTATAAACACAATAACATTAAACAACTGTATGCTCCGTATTATTCTCTTTCTCCCTCCTTCTAGTTTTGCAACATTGGGTGCTCTTTATTCAGTAAAGCTTCAGGATGACCTTTCTGGAAAGTTGGTATGATATAACACTCAAGCAAGTGGTTTGTGTGTTCTGATTACTTAGGTATAATAGATGTGCTGTGACTCTGGGGGGAAATTCCCAGGGCAAAATACCTTTGAAACCGAAATCAGTTAAAGGGAGAAATAAAGTTTAGAAACCCAATTATTTTTTACAAGCAGTCATTTCATCTCTCTCTTGACCAGGCTGCAGCAGAAGAGACTTCCACCCAACCTCTCTGGTCCAGATAAACCCTCCCATGTCCTTGTAATTACCTATTGATATGGAGATGGACTATTCTCTCCACCCCTTGGAAACACCTATTGATATGCAGATGCACTAAAGCCAGGCAAGAGATTCTGGAAATATTTCAGTTTCACCCACATGTGCACAGCAATGTCTGTTCCAGTCAGACTTTGGGCTTTGATAGCCAACTACCATAGTTTGGGTGGCTTAAACAACACACATGTATTACTTATGCTTCTGTAGGCTGAAAGCCTGAAATCAGCTTACTAAAGCTGCAGAAAAGTAAGGATAACTTAGTTTCCTTAACTTAGTTTAACTTGGTTGAATTCCAACACTTTATAAAAATCTCTAAAACATACAAATATTTCTTTCTCCCCCTCTCAATATCTATTTGAATCCCATTGGAACACCACTGTGGGGAATTCTTTGAAATAGAAGGGTTTAAGCAAGGAACTGCTGAGATAAATTTTGCCTTTTTAATCGTCACTGTGGTTATAGTGTGGGGCCTGGAGAGGAAGATTTCAATCTGGGAACAAGTTGATGAAATAAGAAGCTGTCACAGAACTTTAACTGGAGAGGATGGAGAAGGAATCAGGTGCTGGTGACAGAAGGGAGTAAAGGGGGGAGTGTGAGCAAGTTTTAGGAGATGACTTATTGAAATCTGGTAACTTCTGGACTTTGGGGACAAGGAGAGGGATCTTGTGTGCCATTCATGTTCTGGTTTGTGCAACTGGGTGAATGGTGGCACCATTCACAGAATGAGAAGTCTTGGAAAGGAAAACAGTGGTGGATGAAAAATTCACTTGGAGACTCTTTAAGATACAAATTAAAAAAGACAACTAGGATACTGACAACCTTCCGACTTACTTTAATAAGTCTCCATTGTCTCCTCTTACCATCCCCGACGGCTCATGCTGCCTCGCCTCCCTCCCGCATTGCTCTCTAAACCTCACTGTTCATTGCCCTGAGCTCATGGCCATTCTCCAAGCAAGCCATTTATGTTCTCAACTCTGTGCATTTGCCCCCACTGTTCTCTTCTTCCAGAATGACCTTCCTGACTGTATGAGTTAGGATTGTTTTTAACTGACAGTAATAGAGGCCCAATTACAGTGGCTTAAAATGTAAAAGTTTATTCTCTCACATAAAGAAAAAAGAAAAAAAAAACTTCCTGGTGATGGACTGTCCAGCAACTGATTGGTTTTGACCTCACAAATGGACTGGGAACACCAATTTTTCTATCCTTTTGTCCACAGTTCCTAGCAAGCAGCTTCTAATCTCAAAGATGTAGAATGGCTGGTGGAACCCCAGCCATCACATCCCACATCTCATACAGAAAGTAAAACCAAGAAAGGCAAAAAAAAGATAGAAAAAGAAAAATTTGACCTAACATCTAAATGTATCCACTGAAGACACCTTGCAAAATGTTCTAGCAACTCACCTTTAAATCCCATTGACTATCTCTGCATGTGAAGTGGCCGAGAAATGTAACCTAGTCTTCTCCTGTGATGCATGGCTGCCTAGGAAAAATGTGGGAGGAGGCAGATTTTCCATTAAAAAGGAAGAAGAAAATGTATACAGAAGAGCAGTCTCTACCACCCTGAACCCCAGCCCTGCTCACGGGTGACTCAGCGTCAGCACCACAGCCGTGGGAAGAACTCCGAGCTGCCCTTCACGGCCGCGGCGCTGTTCTTCCAGAGCGTGCGCGGTGCCTTCTGCTCCGCGCTTATTCCTGCCATGCTTGCCTTGCCCATTCATGTTCACCTGCCTCTCTTCTGCCAACAACTTGTGAGCAAGATATTTTTATTAGTCCCTGTATCTTCTTTTGACTTCTCTGAACCTCAGGGTTTGATGCCACCTCTGGCCCCGTGTAGCAACTTTGGAGAAGTTGAGTGTCACCTATCTTTCTTTAGGAGGTATCAAAATCACCCGGAGGGCTTGTCAAAACCAGATGGCTGGGCCCTACTCTCAGAGCTTCTGACTCCCTGGGTATTGGCACAGGGCCTGGGAATATGCGTTTACAAGTTCCCGGGTGAAGCTGACGCAGCTGGTCCGGACCCCACATGGTAAAAATCTTTGTTGTCAGGCTCTCCTACAAGGCCTTCTCTTTCACTACAACCCAGGCTTTCTTAGTTCCGTACTGGCTATCTGTACACCTGTCTGCTTCCCCACTGCTCCCATGCTTACTTCTTCTCTGCACTCTAACCTTTCCCGTAAGTAAAAGCATCTCAAATAAGCTGACAGTTTGCCTGCGGAGTGAGCCTTGCACAGTAAATGGGAGATGGGTTGATAAATGTCAAGGACGTAGTCTGGGTTAACCACACTGCCATAGTTACCCAGCCTCATCTATTTTAGCCTTTGCCACCATGACCTTCACAGTACATCCCTTCTCTCCTTTGCTGCCATGTTTAGACAGTCCCATGCCACTGACTCCCCATTCAGCCCACAAAGGGTTAATTCTCTTCTGAGAAGTCATGCTAGCCCTCATAAAGGCCCCTCATTGCTAGGAGAACTGCTAACCCCCCACAAATCCTCCCAATGATGTTTGTGCAATATTTCAGTGGAACTAAAAGATTTTCTCCAGGCCAGTAATTGTTGTCATTAACATTTAGATAAGTTGGCCGTTCCCTGCTCTGCATTATTCTGTGTTCCAATCTCTCATAATGGAGATGGGGAGGACTGAAGAATCTCAACCCGAATGCTCTTTGCTAATAAAGCTGACTGCTTCACTTAGGATGGTTTCTATTCCATGCAGCTAGCATCAGCCAGTTGCCACCCTCCCCCAGCCTCTGTGCTCCTCTGAAGGGGCCTGTGGTGGCTGTGGACCCTTCTGCTCCTCATCCTCCCAGCCAAAAGAAGCCTGAGTCCTCCTCTTCCTTGTGAGCAAGAGTTGACTCACTGGGGCTCCAAACCTACGTGGCTGTCCTGTGTGGCTCCCAGGCTGCTATGCCCTCACACTCCATCTGTTGTAACTGGGTCTGGAATCAGGGGCCCCCAAGCCAGGCTTTGATCAGACACTTTGCCCTTTGAAACACATCAAATCCAGATCTCCTCCCAGACTTCTCCAACACCAGGATCTGTATTCTATGTTTACCACTTAGCATTTTTTTTCCAAGTGGTTACTCAGGCTTAGATATAATTATAGTCAGTGTGTCCTTATCAGAAAACGTATCTAGGGGTATGCAATGGGCTTTGGAGCCAGGCCAAATGAGTTTCCAGGTTATATGTGTCAGGGGCAGCAGGTTGAGAAAGTGGAGAATTAGATTCAAGCCTGCAAAGTAGAGGTGGCTGCGCTTAAGTCTTTACCGGCCAGCTGGTGTCAAAGGGGACAAGCAAACCCTGAGAAGGACCTAGCATTACTTGTGTAGCTCTTGTGGATCAGACACTTGACAGATGCGATTGGCACACAGGTCCACCAGGCTGGGAGTGTAAAGGGCAATCTTATTAGCTTCTAGTTGCCTGCATGAGAGCCCTGCTGACTTGATTGCTCTGCCCCAAGTAATTCTGTGCACATTACCTTTTCGGTTATCTTTTGTCCTACATTTTGAAAGTATTCAAATCTACAAAAAAAGTTGAAAAACAGTACTTTTTTTTTTACCTGATTTTACATTAACATTGTGACATATTTGTTGTAAACATCTTCCTTTCTCTGTGCCTCTCTCTGTCCACATACCATACACACACGTATATACACAAACTATACAAACACACTTTTTTTTTAACACTTTGAAAGAAATCGTAATGTTCAGGTCAGGTTAGTCCCCTTTACTGACAATTGAAGGAAACCATTGGCTAAAACAATAAAATCCTGTTCACAGCCTGATGTGAACACTTTTTCCTGGCCTGTAGACTCAGCGGAAAATGCCTGGAAACTGCTTCTTGTCATGCCTACAGGGATGGTGGGGTGACCAAATAATCTTTCACCCATACCAGGACACTAAAATCTGAACATTGAGTGAGATTGTCGCTGGTGAACAGAGAAGGTCTCTCTCAGCACTTTTTGTGGCCACAAAGCAGTAGGATCAGGAGCCCAAAGTGTGTGGATTCAAGGTTTATCTCTGCCACTTCTGAGTCTTTGTCCCTGGCCTTGTTTCACCTCCAGGCCTAGCTTCTGTGCATTGTAGCAATACTGCAAACAAAGCAAGACAACAAAAACATACTTGTTAACATATTTTCAATGCTACAACATGCTAAACAAATAAGGAGACTAGTCCCGGAGATTCATGCACTTATCAGCAAGGCAGCCTTGCTGTATTTTAGTTTCATATATTCTATAATGTCAAACACAGTGGCCAGGCCTTTGCTGTTTTCATGGAAATCCTCTGCCCTTTCCCACCTCTTCACCTTTCTCATGCCATTTCCTTTTCTAAAATTGGCCTCACTCATACCTTTGCCTTAAAATCTACCTATTCTAATACCCTGCTGAAATATCACCTCCTCTAGGAAGCCTTCCTGGATTTTCACTCCCAAAGAAGAGATTTTTTCTTCTCCACGCACTGACAGCAACAATTTCCCCCTGTCTCACAGAGTCTTCTGCCTACAGGTATTTTTCTTCATGAGATGTCTTTCACATTAAACTAAGCAATACTTGTGAGGAATAACCATACCTTTTTTGTCTCACTCTATCTTTTGCCCTGCACCTATACCATGGACTTGCAAATTCTTAGATTACAGGTGTCTACCAAGTATCTTGTAGCCTTAAGCAACAGAAACAAGACTCATGCTTCGAATCATAAGGAGATTTATTATCTCATGTAATGGGAAGCAGAAAGCAAAGGAGTCCCCTAGTGAAGGTCCACCAGGGCTCCTGCTTTGTCCTCCTTTCGTTAAAGGCCACAGAGATTGTCAGCAGAAACTAGGGACAAAAATGTCCTTCTTTAATTTGGCAGACACAGAAAGAGAAAGGAAATGACTCACCTAGCCAAGGATTATAGTCCTATCCTTCAACCAGCTTGGGCCAACTTAGCCAAACTATACATGTGTGGGCCAATAGCAGTTGCCAGGGGAATGCCACGCTTTTAAAAACAGGGTTCTAGAAGTATAGGTGTAGAACCGCCGCGGTGATCTACATTCTCAGCACTGTCCAATCGAACTTTCTCCGATGAGTAAACACACCATTCTTCACTGGCCGATACAGCAGCTACTGGCCACATGTGGCTATGATGCATTTGAAACCTGCAGGTGCAATTGAGTAAATAAAGGTTTGATTCTAATTGATTTCAATTAATTAAATAGCTACTGGCTACAGTATTGGATAGCACAGGAACGTGATCAAGATACATCCTGAAGCTGGAGATAGAGTTAGATTCTCCTGAGTCGCATGGGCTGTACTGGGCAGACTGGAAATTGAGTGAAATTTAGGCCCTGCTTAGGAAGGAACAGAGGGAGATAGGTTCTGATAGGACAGGCAGGTCCTCATTGCCTTGCTGCTCAAAATGTGGTTCATGGATGAGAAGCATAAGTGGTAGCTTGTTAGAAAAGCAGAATCTTAGTCTCCATATCAAATAAACTGTATTTTAACAGGACTGCACTTGTTTGGCATATGACCTGTGGTTGGGCATGAAGACTTGCATTTTAAAGGACCTGGATTCTCAGGCTGACTCTACTATTAACCAGCTGTTAGTTAGGCAATTCACTTAAGCTAAGTCCCAGTTTTCCCATCTCTAAAAATGGTATAACAAAAAATTGTCCTCACAGGGTTATTGTGTTTTTAAATGAAATATTGTACATGAAATGCTTAGCATAGCACAGAGCATCTTAATATATGCTTATTAAATCATGGTTTTGCTGGCCTCCCCTGTAGGGGACAGTATGTCTTATTCATGGAGAAATCCCCAGCCCTTGCTGTGATTGCACATAAAAGATGTTCGACAATGTGGGCTGAAATAATAGCAAGATGAATGAATAATTGAGTGAATGATTAGGTCCAGTGCCTTCTAAATCACAGATTGGTCAGTAAGTATAATGACACATTATTTTAATGAACAAATACAGTTATTTCACATGTAACTTCAGGCCAATATTTGATTTTCCAGTTTGGATTTAAGCAATTTCTTACCTTGATTTCCTTGCCTAGAACTTCATTCCAAACGGGGGACAAAAGGTATATATTCTTCCCATAAGATCTTTCTCATTGCCAGTGTCTTAGCTCACAGGGCATTAACAATGCCTTCCACACACATGTCCCTGCCTTGGCTATCTTTGGAAGCATTTATAAAAGGGGATAGTGATGTGCCCACACCATTAAGCTCTTAACCATGTGCTGCCTGGTGGCATCCTTCACGTTCCTGGCTTGAGCAGTTGCTTAACTTCTCGGGCACTTTGTGTCATCCTCACAAATAGGCTATGATCATCCCGGCCCTCCACAGCCAGACTGGAAGCTCTCCCAACACCTCCCTTGTCCCCTGTTGTGAGATAGATGGCATTCCACTTTGCAGTAATGTGTCCTGTACATTCTTGTTAAAAGCCCAGTAAGCTGATAACTATTGTAGATAACTTGTGGCCTGATGTTAGGGAAGATTGCTGATCCTGCCCCAGATGACTGGAGTTGGCAACAGGCTCTACCACAGACCTGGGATATGATCTTTGATCTTGGGTGAATTTACAGTGTCTCTCGATACCCCATATCCTCATCTAAAAAAGGGACCAAAAAAACCCAAACACACAAACAACCCACCTCAAAAAAAATCTATTTTATAATGCATAAAATTTTAAGTATTACAAAAATGTAAGACAGTATTTGTTTCTATTCCTTATCATTTCTGTCTACAATTCATTTATTCCTACCTTTACTCACACACCTTTTTTGTCAACTTAACTATGTAGGCAACTCTGTATAATGTGCCAGGGTTACATAGGCACATGTAACCCTGTGAAATCACAAAGGACATAGTCCCTGACCTCAATTAGTGGACAGTCTAGGATGAGACATAAAAGAGAAGATTGTAAAAACAAAGACGGGACCAACTAAGGTGACCTAAGGTAATAAATGCTTCCTGAGAGAGGAGAGCTTGAGGTGAGTCCTGAGAAATCAGTAGAAATTAGCAGACAAATCAGGTGGAATGACATTCCAGACAGAAGGAACAGCAAAGGAAAACAGTATTGCTCTTATTTTGCTCTGCTTAAAGAGAAGTATAAAGCTCTTTACCTACTTTAAATAAAAGCCCAGGAAGTACAGACTTTATTTGCAGAAGGAGCTTTCTGTCTGTAGCACGGTCTACGTAGTTCACGTGACAACTGACAGCAGGAAGGCTCAGTGAGGCGCAGTGGCATCCTCAAGGTCACACAGGTTGTTAGGAGTGAAACTGGTGTCTGCAGACACCCGCTCCTGCCCGCTCTCCCTCTCGTTATCCTGTCTCTCAGACTCAGGGGCCAGGTGACAGTTTAGCATTCCTGGTAGCCTAGACTCTTCTGTCGACACCAAACACAAATGAACAACCAATACTCCTCAGCTGGATCCAGGTTGTTTGTCGGTGGAATCTGTGTAGCAGATGTTTGCTATGAAGAAGAATTTTAAAAATTAGATCTGGGAGTTGTTGGCATGGTCCCAACTGGCACCCACACTCACTTAGATTCCCAGAACTCTGAGGCTTAAGGAAAGCTTAATTAAAACTGAGTCAATGGAGAACTCTCTGAGACACTAACAAGGCAACACAGAAATAAATGAGGCATTTTATCATTCTCTGCCTTTTTGCTGCTCTTTCATTCTCAATCCAACCTTAGATTCATCTACACTATATATTATAGATATCATAGATTTATATACAACTTTATATATATATATATGTTATATATAATTTTTATATTTTTTCTAAGCCTTTGTCATTTATTATGTATAGGCCAAGCAAGATGCTTAATATTTTGAAAAATGTAAAACGTTGTATATTTATGATATACTGTGGTATGAGAAGGTGGGGTTGAAAGATTACTGGACATGTGCATAAAACCTAGGTCTGAGGCTGTGTGCTAGAGATAGTAAGTTGTATGTGCTAATGAGGCTGGAGTGCCCAGTATGTGTTGGGCCCATAAAGTGGATCTATACCCATCAATTTTCTACATTTATTACCAAGATCTTCTTCTTTGCCTCACTTTCTTCACTAATAAAATGGAGGTAATTCCTGTTCCTTCTACTTGATTAAAAAAAAAAAAAACAGAAAACAACACATGTTCTGGTGTATATTTTGGATATGTTTGCAAAATACTGATGGCAAATCTGCCTTTGGGTTGGGAGAGGGAGATGGCAGAGAGCATGAACTAATTCAAATTGAATGTCCAAGAAGGCTTCTCTGAGGAGGTGATTTTTGAGCAGAATTCTAAGTAGAAGGATCCAGCCATGTAAAGAATGAGGATAGATATTCTAGGAAAGAAGATGAGCAAGTGCAGAGACCTCCCAGCCCCCAAGGCACGAGTGAAAACCCAAATGTCACTGACTGGTGTAATCAGAGCACAGTGAGGAGAGAGGGAAGCCGTTGGAGGTAAGATCAGAGCGGCCCACAGAGCCGATCAGGAAGGTGGTTGGGAGTCAGGAACTTAATCTAGGGGTATGGGAGCCCCCTGGGGGATTGAACCCAATATTTTTACTTAGTATGTGACCTCAAACAAGTTACTATTCCACATTTGCTTCTTCCTCTGCAAAATGGGTATCATAATATCCATCTTTATAAACCAAGTTGAGAATCGCATTCCCTATTTTATATAATGCATTTAGTACCGGACCCCTAACAAGTATGGTGCCTACTACCAACTGTGGTGGCTGCTGTGGTTGACACTCTTCTTATTATCCCTAATATTACCTGATCTAACTCCAGGAGTAGCTGTTGAGAAGAAGGAGGGGTAGCAGAAATGATAAGGCAGATGGGGCACAAAAGCATCTCTGGTACCCCAAAGCAGGGCTTTTTAAATTTCCCTAAATCAAATAAATAAGCCTTGTCTTTCTTTGTCCTCATATTTCATTTTCCTTCTAGTCACAGACATACCATAGCCTCTGACTTTAGAAGCCCCTGTTTAAATCCATGTCAGGCAGTGCCAGGCGTCTGAATCACTCAGTGCTTGTGTCTCCTGGCCTGTGAATCCACGGGTCATGCAAGGAGGCTTCTCCATCAGAGTGTGTGCCAAGCACCCAGATCGCAATCCAGGAGGTCAGGCAACCCTATGGAAGCTGCCACGGCTGATAACTGGGCTTGGATTTGGATAGCAGGTATTTTGACTCATCTCTCTTGAAAATAACAGTAATAAAACAAAACACCTTTACTTCAGCTGCACTCTCACTATGTTTTGTGCAGAGGATGCCCAGCAAGCCTTGGCTTAAGTGGAGAAGCCAGAGGTGAGCTGGGAGTGTTCCAGGTCTGATGACTTCTCAAACGCGCTTTGTAGAGCTCTTGATTGCCTTTAGCTTATGCTCAGCACAAATGCTAAGAATCTCCTGTTGTGGACATAGCAATCTTGACGAATAATCCTACAGGCAGGCAGCGTGTCTCACGTACTCCTCCACTTTCCCTTCCCTCTTCCTCCATTTCTTCCTCTTTCTGTCTCCCTTTCTCTCCCACTCCTTTCCCATTACTGTCTGTATTTTTCTTTATCTCTTTTTCTTGTTTTCTCCTCCTTTTTCTCTCTCTCATCATGGACATTGGGCTAAAAGCCAGAGACTTCTCTGGGCACATGAGCTAGAAACACAAATATTTTAGGAAACTACAGACACCCAAGGGAGAAAATGTCCTATGACATGTGGGTTTGTAGAAGCACAGAGGAAGATGGATTGATCTTAGTTAGGGCCTCGGAAAAGATTTACTCTTGTTTGGGCAGATAAACAGATTGACAGATGCACACAAAGAAGCAAAAGGTATTTCAAGCCAAGGGAACAGCAAGAACAAAGACACAGAAGGAGGGAACATCAGGATGTACACAAGTAAAGCTGCATGCAGGCAAGCCAAGGGGCTTTTCAAGCCATGCTAAAGAGATGGGCTTTAGAAAGGAGAAAAAGGAGAACTGCTAAAGATTGTTATGTGAGGGCATGATATGATCAGATCTATCTGGTAGAAATATCACTCCATAGTATGTGGAGTATGAAAAGGAACAGGCCAATTAGGTTCCTATTGTACTGTTGAAATAAGAGTTGATGAGTGTCTGAACCAAGCCAGTGACATAGTAGACGGAGGAAAGAGAGCAAAAAGAAAAAATACATTGAGGTAACAGAAGTTTAAAACTTGACATCTGCTTAGGTGGAAGAATGAGTAAAAGGAAGTGGTGCAAATTTTCTGACCCTAGAATTTATTTGGATATGGGTGACACTCACTAAAATGGGGATGAGAAATGAGGAGCTTCTATACAGCAAAGGGTAGACATTGGGTTTTGAAATACCCATGGGACATCGGTAAGCAGTTAACTATACTGATCTGAGACTCTGGAAATCTCTGTTTCCAGATTTGTAATGGAGAAATGCATTTAGTTATTGTATTAATTTGGAAAATGTATGTAAATCTTTTAGCAGTCTCTAGCATATAAACTCTCCTGAAATACTAATTATCCCTTTCTTATACTTTTATATGCCTATAGTACTTTGTTTGTACTCTTTAAGGTTTCTTAGGGGCTGCATGTATCCCCTAAGAACTAGGATGAAAGGGAAATAGATTGCCTTCTGCGAGTGAAACACTAAGGTCAACCTTACGTAGGAAGGTCCGAGCAGAGAAAGGCAGTGGGCACTGTCTTGGCTCCTAGGCTGGCCTGATTGAAGGCGGTCATATCTAAGGAGCTCCTTTTCATGTTTAGTCCTTTATCTGTTAAGTAGGCTTTGTTACATGCATCCCTTCTGCCATTAATGCCAGAAAAAAGGTGAGGACCGAGGCCACAAAGGAGAAGAGATGAAGGCTAATGGAAGAAGGAGTAGAGACCTTTCAGTTCTAGATGTGATGCCAAAATAATGATAAAAAGTTTCTTTAGCCAAATTAAGAAACCTTCCAGACTCCTTCAAAGAGCTCTGGCCAGACAGACTGACAGAGACAAACTCCTTTTTCTTAGCCAAAAGAGAAGCTAGGTTGACAGCCAAAAAGCCCCGAGATGCTGTGGGGAAACAGAAAATGCTGGCTACGCCTCTTCCTTGCTCCACCTGGACAGCTCAGGAGTGGAGAGCAGCAAAGAGAGGGAGAGACAGTCAGAGGAATGTCTCTGCATAGAATGCAGAAGACTAAGGGTTTCCCAAGTGACCAGGGCTGGGACAGCAGAGGTGTTGAGAAGATGGCAGATGCTCAGAGGTCGGTGGCCAGAACGAGGAAGCTGCTCAGGATAGGGCACCTCCAGGCAACAGACAGTCATCCACTACAGAGTTCAGCATAGATGCCAACGCCATGCTTACCGCAAAGGTGCACATGTGTATACACATTACTGCTTAACTTTTACTTTAAAGAGAAAAACCGGCGCAGAGACCCATTCAAACCAACCGTGCTTGTGAGAAACTGGCAAGCACACAACCCCAGCTAGAACTCCTCTTGCTGTTGCCATGAGGGTACATGAGCCTCTCACAGCACCCAGATGCCACATCAGGGAGAAGGAGGAGGGGAGGAGACCCTCTGGGGGAGAGAATCAGCCCCAGCAGAGCGACTGAATGTTGAATTTGATCCTACGGTTCCTCCAAAGAAACTAAGTTTCATGGAAACAACCCACAATATCTTAATGTAGAAAGCAGTGATAGCTTGTGAGAATAGTTTGATGACTTATAGGACAAATAATCAGTAGATTCTTTTGCACACCTACGTAATAATGGGCACAGTTTAGGCCCCACTACACAATCATATAATCATCAAATCTCCCCAAAATGGAAAATTGCTAGCCTTGGGAATGCACCAGAAGAAAGATTTTAAGGGCACACGTGCTGGGCCAGTCTGAATGGTGATCCCAAAGGCAAAATGATTCCCAGGACGTAGATGGATGCACAGAATTCTGGCCCCAGAACTTGAAATATTTCTGACGCCCTTGGCAAGACCATCCTTACCCTGAGAATGCAGAACCAGGCTATGTTCCCTGGTGCTAGGCAGCATTTCATTCATCTGACTTCCTCACTCAAGTGCCCACAAAGCCACCTTCTTGATTATGTCTTGTCTCATCATGTTTGTCTCCAGAAAACAGTGTTCTGGTCACAGGATGTTTGGCTCCTGTCAGAGTACTCATTCGTAGTACACTTAGAAATGGTCTCTGATTATGACTTTGTTGCCCATGGAGCTTGACTCCAGGGAGAGAAGTTGTTGGTTATGCCAGCACGAATTTCCTAATCACAGGGAAGTTCTGTGTCTCAAACTTCTCTCCATCTCCACTGCTGTCACCCTAGTCCAAGCCACCCATTAACCCTTGCCTAGGAGGCTGCACAGCCTCCCGACCAGCATCCCTGCTTAGCCCAAGTGAAGTCTAAAACTTAAGTCATGTTCC
Organism: Manis pentadactyla; assembly: GCF_030020395.1. NCBI lineage: Eukaryota > Metazoa > Chordata > Mammalia > Pholidota > Manidae > Manis > Manis pentadactyla. Next base: position 34,648,901 of record NC_080027.1, read on the forward strand.
TCACCTGCTCAAAACACTCCAGTGGCTTATACTCGAAGTAAATTAGGATCTCTTCCAGGCTGCGCTCGGGACTGGCCCTGCCCACCTCTGCAGCCTTCCTCCCGCCCCTCCCCATCAGTCATGCCCTCCACCACGTCGTCCTTCCTGCTCTGCCCACATCCCTCGCTCCTCAAGGCCTCAAGGACTTGGGCCTCCCCAGTGCTCTTCCTGTGGCACCCCGACCTCAGGTGCCCTCCCTTCACTCAGCCGTCTCTTCCGGTGTCGCCTCCTCTTTGTTGCCTAACAAAGCTCCGCTTCCCAGTTATTTTTGAATATAATATCCTACCTGATTTGTCTTCAAAGCATTTATTGCTGCCTTATATGTTACATACTTAGTGTCTTGCAGTGGGTTTCAGCCCCAGGCAAGTTCACTCTTGATTCAGTGAGACCCAAAAATGATATGGAATGTTCATGGGTGAAAGGGTTTATACCCAACTTTATTCTCCCGGTGGCAGGTCAGTCCCCTCCGCCTCAGAGTGAGTCTGCATGCAGCAAGCAGGTCTCTGTCTCCGGGCCTCTCCGCCCCTGCAGCCGTCTCAGTCTCTGTCCTCGGGGCTGCCACCGCCCCAGCCTCTGCTCTCCTGCAGCCGTCCAGCCCAGAGCTCTGGGCAGAGCTCTTTATATAGAGTCAATAATCATGTATCACCCACAGGTGTGCAGTGAGCAAGCCAAACAGGGTCAGGTGAGAATCCTGGCCATAGGAAATTTCATTTTCTCTACACTTACTAATTTCTTACTCTTCACTATAGTTTAAGCCTAACAAGGTTTAAAGTTTACCACTATGTCCCTAATTCCTGGAATAGTATTTGGCACTTAGGAGGAGTTCAATGTGTATTGATTGAATAAATAATTGAATGAATGAATGAGTGATGAATGAAATCAGCTTCCTTATCCCAACTATGATCTGTGCATATTAGTTAGATTCCTCTCAACCCAGGGTGCTGGAAGAAGCCTATCTTCTAGGTCTTCTGAGCATGGAATGAGATCCTGGAAATATCCCTGATTGAGTCCAGATTGACTCTGAACTCAAGATGGGTTTAATCCCACAGGATACTTGCTGTATGACTCTACACCAGACACTTAACCTTACCAGGTTTCTGACACCACTTCTTTTCACATCAGCAGTTCTGTAGTCATCATGTACTCATCTGTGATACCTGCCAGACTCAAAATTTCCCTGAGAGAGGACTTATTTTCCAAGCTTCGAGCACAGTATCTTGCCAATAGTATGTCCTTAGAAATTATCTGTTTGACTAAATTGATCCTCTTATGTTCTCGTCTTTATGTCTCTCTTTTGGTTACAGAGGTATATCTGTTTAAATCCCCTCCTGCTTCTTGTCTTTACCATTCAATCATAAAGATGATGGCTAATCAGACAGAAAAGGAAAGGAAGCACATTTATGGTATAAACTTTGGAATCGGTTCTGAGTTTAAATCACAGATCCCAAGTTAACATTTTTGTGTGACTTTGCACAAAATGGTCAATCTCTCTGAATCTCTCCTTCATGTATCAAACATAGATGATACTACCTATTTCTCAGAGCTGTTACAGGAAGTAAAGATAATATATGTAAAGCATGTAGCAGGTGCCCATACCTTTTTATTGTTATTTTAAAGGTCACTGGGATGGATAATTTCTTAAGGAAAAATGTAGTTGCAAAATAAACATTGCCTATCATTCTTCTACTAAGTTTATGTTAAATGATTTTTTAAATGCATAGCTGTGTTAGAGTTCTGTGCAAACCTTGATTGTCATAAAAATAGTTATCTCTAGCTTATTTCTTTGTGAAAAACTATAAACAGTTGTCCAAGTGCTCAGAATTTGCTGTTAGCCTATCTTTCTATTTGCCTTGCAGTGTAGAGGAAACAACACAACTTTAGTACTGCCTTTGAATCCTGATTCACCACTCACTTAACTAAATTGCCTCGACCACATTACTTGATTGTTTCAAGCCCTACTTTCTCCCTCTGCAAAATGGACACATAATTCCTTATTCAGTAGGGTTGCTGTGAAAATTAAAGATAAGAATGTATCTAAAGCATTTAGCTCATAATAGAATATAACCAGTAAATGGTACACTTTTTAAATATTGCATACATTAAATTTTACATAAAAATGTAAACAAATACCTGCATCCCAGGAGACCTCCCTTGCAGTAAAGCACAGTTATGTGAGTTACACAATACAGCTAAGAAAGAAATGGAATAGAATATGTATGAAGGAAAAAGAAAATATTCTAACATGAATAACCAAGTATCAAACCAGTGCTCAGCTTCCAGGTAGCCAAAGCAATAAGTGCAGTTTTGAACCAACAGAGGAAAAATGTAATAACAGAGAAAAAAAACATGTTCTGGTAAAATAGTCTGGGGCCACATTTAGTATGTGAACCCTTAAACAGAGAGCACAAAAAAATCTTAGGAAAAAAACACCTGAATTACAGCTGTGTAAGAAATTAAAGCCTTCTTAGAGCATTTGACTTGATATGGATAAAAGAACTAAGCTCAAAAGTTTAAACAATATGCTCAAGATTACACTAGTAAGTGGCAGAGATGGGACTTTGACCCAGGATTTTTGTTTATTGTATATTCTGTTTTGTTTGGCCTTTGAGGCTGTGCCATGAACATTGTTCTCAGGGAGCTAGCTTTCAGAGAACGCAGCTCCATGTAGTTTGCCTTTCATTAAGATCCCCAGTGTAATGAGATACGTCATCTTGTACAAGCAGTAAATGTCTTTTTAAACACCTAAATGATAAGTTTCCATTTGGGACTGATTCCACTATTTAAAAGATTAGATATGGCATGCAATCCTTTTCAGTTTGCTCATTGCATTTTCTGAAAAAATAAGATTTAAATTAGGGACTGTGTGCAAAATTTAGGCTCGTAGCAGTAGTTCACTGTACTAGAAGTTGACCATGAATATCACATTAAAATGGGTGTAAATTTTATTCCCTCATTTAACATGCATTTATTGAGTGCTTATTATGTTCCATTTACTGTTTTGAACCTGGGAGAAGAGAACAATGAATAAAACACAGTGAACAGTTTTGGCGACATCGCAGACTGGCCAGAGAGACTGGTGGATAAACAGATCGGTGCAAAGTATTGTGATCAATGCCAACTAATAACAGTTTAAGCCATGTGTTTATTGCCAGCTGAACAAAATACAGGGGGTCTATGATTAGTTCAGCAGCCCAAAAATAGCCATCAGGGACTGTTGCAGGTTGGGTTCCCCAAGAAGCAGACTCTGAAATTGATTTCAGCTTGCAAGGGATTATTAGAGTGCTCTTGGGGTCAGCATTATGGGAAAGAAGGACAAGAGGAAGCACTGAGCAGAAGGAGGTGTCAAGCTGCTGTGAAGGCACAAGGACAACCTCGACTGACCCCTGTGAGGAGTTCTACAGGGTGGATGACCCTGCATGGCTGTGGCCTACAAGGATGAAAAGGCTGGGATGTTGTAACTTCTGAGCCCAGAAGTTATGTGATGTTAGCCATCCTAGCAAAGGAATGTGGCCCTAGGTATGGTAACTGTATAGCTGAGATTCCACAAAGGGACTAGAGGATAAGGGCCACTTGTCAGGTGCCCTTCCAGCAGTAGGAGTATTTGTCTTTGGTTCCCACAGTGAGATCTGGGCAGCACATCCCAGCATCCACCACAGAGATCTGGACTCTGCATCCTTCCCTTCCACCATCCTCAGGATATCTATCACCTTGTGTCCTCAGAAGATCTCTTATGCTCACAAGATAGCTATGTAGCTCCAAATATGACTTTTTCACACAAAGCACATACAACAGGGAGAAATCATACAAAAAAAAGGGACCAAATCTCACCTTGTTCTCTCTCTTATCAGAAAAAATTATGTCCCAAAGGGTCACCAGGAAGATTTTGCCTACATGTCATTTGCCAGAAGTGCTGTCAGGACACAACCAATGTTTGTTATCCAGGAAGACAGGAGAATAGTCTTTAAGCAGTGTTATGGGATGAATGTTTATGTCCCCCAAAATTTACATGTTGAATCTTAATCCCCAGTATGATGGTATTTGAAGGTGAACCCTTTGGGAGGTGATCAGGTTATAAGCGTGGAGGAATTATTGCTCTTGGAGAGCCTCCAGAGCGGTGAGGAATAAATGTTTGTTGTTAAGCCACCCAGTCTATGATAGTTTGTTACAATAACACAAATGGATGAAGACATGTAGGCTGTTTCAGACTGACCTGGCACCATAGTGGGATGCCCAGGTTGTACCTGGGATCCATGGGAGAGGTCCTGGGGAGCACGCGACGGGGCAGACGGGGGTGTTCCTGTGGTATCCAGCAAGGCTTCCATGTTCAGGCTTCCTCCCAGGGTTGTGATTCTGCAGCAAGTCTGTGAATATTAACAATGTGGCCAACATTGCTCAGCCTTGGTTTTCTTATCTGCAAATTGGAAATAATAATAAAAATAAGGCAGTTGGAAATTTTGGTATATAATGGAGTTAAAAGCTTTCTATTAACTTAAAGAATTAGGGAAGTTGTAACTATTCATAGTAATTAGTCTTAATGATGCTACCCACTGACATTCACTAGTGTAAATGTACAAAAACAAGGAGCTTAGTAACAGACCTACTTCAATAAAGTATGCCGTTAATTTAAAGATAAGATAGAAATACTCCTTAGTACTTTTTGTACCATGATCTTTGCCAAGCCAATTTGATGCTATTTTCTTCTTGGTTAAATGTTTTCAAAGAATCTCCAGCTTTCTTGTTAAATGTCAAACTCCTCACATTAGCAGACAGAGGTCTTCTGGTCTCACCCCCTTTCCCTCTAGTCCTCATTGTCTGGACCCTCGTTTAATATTCTCCAGGCACAAAATCCCATATTTCCTAGACGCATCAAACCTTTTCTCACATGTTGTCTTTCTGCATCGAATGCCCACTCCACTCCTGCTTACCTCTACCTCTTTGTCCTTGACGCTGCAAGCATCTCCTCCTTTCACACACCTCCTGACCCTCCATTAGATTGAGACACTGGCACTCGAGCTTGCCCTGTGAATATCACCATCATACTTCACTCTGCACTTGGTCATTTTCATTTTTGTATCTTCACCTTGAAACTCTGATATCCTTGATGACGGAAGCTGTCTGCTGTCAGGACTCTGATTCCTCCTGCCCACTGAGCGTGTACCATGTTCTCAGTAAATGTGTGTGTATTGCGTGGAGACATCACGTGCCTCGTCTCAGTATAGTTGGCAAACATCCAGTGTTATGAAGAGAACAGAATATTGGAGTGAGACTGCCTGAATTTGATCCTGGTTTTACCATTTTCAAGATATATGACTTATGGCAAATACTTAACCTTTCTGTGAAATGGAAACTAAATAAAATTTTAAAAATTTAAGAAAAAACATGGAAGATACCCAAGAGTGCTAGACACAGAGCAAACGATAAATGTAATCATGATGATGATGATGATAGGAAGAAATCCCATGAATAAGTATCAAATCTGTCATAATTTCTGATACTGTAAAATATTATTTTGAGTTATTCTTTGACTCCAAGAATGTGTATGGTAATTCCTTATATTAGACTTATAATAGGACATCAGTAACTATTGATTCATAATAAATACCTAGTATACATGTGGTATACTTGCTATGTGTCAGTGTTCTAGAGGGTGTCATGTACATTAGCTGATTAATCCTTATCAATCCTTTGAGGTATCGCTCATAATCATTCCCACTTTTATAGATAAAGAAACTGAGGCACACAGAGGTTAAATGACTTACCCTCCTGGTAAGTGGCAGAGATGGATCCAAACCTAAGCAGTCAAACTCAAGAATCTATTCTCTTTATTATTATATTAACATGAATGAGTAAATGAATGAATAACTTCATCCGTTAAACACATTCAAAAAGGGATCTATATGTCCTGTTCTCAAAGCTAGTATAATTTAAATGTATCAGTCTCTCTCCTCTTTTTTTTTCTTTGAGCAACATTTTAAGTTGCTTCTACTTTCAGTTTCCCCACAGATACACCATGAAGTAAAAATGAATTACGTGGAACATGATGCTAGAATGTAAAACGTGAATATGTCTGCATCTCTGGGTTTCATAACTAACAGTCTACAGATGGTCGTATTAGATCAGACTGGTCTTGTTGTCTGAGTTCTACTCTCTAGCCGAGCAAAGCTATCAGCAGCTCTGTCTCTGAGGTTCTGTGTGACCCTGGGCCAGGCTGATCAGGTGAAATGTTTAACTACATCCAACAAGAGCAGCAAGGTCAAAGAGCACCTCTGAAACATGGGAGGGATCAAAAGCCAAAGCATAAGTTGGCAAAGTCATGAAAAGAAGGATAAAATATAACCCTATATGAAAAATAAGTCATATGTTAGAAAGCTAGAATGATCCACAATAGATTGTGAAGTGAACAGAAGCAGGTCAGAGTAACTAGTAATATTGAACCTGTGGTGATATTTCTGTGGTATCTAATTAAGGCAGTGAAATTTCAAAACATCCTACTTTCCCTTAGTAACCCATTATAAATTTGTCCTGTGTGTATTTACCTAAACCACATCTTAAAATGTTAACTGGTTTAGCCAGAAACTGAATGCCAAAAGGGAAGAGAATTTAGAAACCATCTATTTATCCCTTTCATTTTCAAATAGGTCAGATCAGCCTGAAAAAGTCAAGAAGTTGCTCCATAATCACTCAGTTAAAGTAATATATTTTACAAGATTGTATCTGCTGTAGAGAGTGAGGTTTCCTCTTATGCATCCCAAACTTACTGTTTAAGTTGTCAAAGATGTGCCCTCAACCTACTTTGGAGATACCGTAATTGAGTAATAAGTCCAAACTCCCATATAGATATAATCTCCAGTCTTGCATGAAAAAGCCTGTAATTTATGAAAAATGATTTTAAACCATTTCAGAGAGGAGCCATCCATTCATGAATGAATGATTGAAGGTACATAATAAATTTCAGTTGAGTGAACGCAGAGTGGCACGGTCATGACAGTTACCTTCTGGTCGCTGCTGCAGGGCTTCAAAATTTGCGCTACAAGTAGAGACAGCACAGAGAATTGGGGCTGGATTTGTCCCTTCAGAATTCCAAGCTCTCCCTTACAGATAAAGAGATGAAACAAGTTGGCATCATTACCTTACCAACGTGACGCACTGAGGCCTCATATTCCCCATGCAGTGTTCAGGCCAGAAGAAAAAATGAGTTTAATCTGAATGTCAGAAATTGATGACAGGATAAAAATAGAAATGACCTATGCTTTAGAAATGCCGGTGTATGTGTGTGTGTCTATGCTTGCACTCACGTGTGTTACAAGTGTGTGTTGAGTATAATATTACAGAATATACTAGAATTATAGGTTGTAAATAAATCCAAGCTATGATTGACTTGATCGATCAGTGTTGTTTTCTTACAGATGGTTTCCATTTGTCAGAAATTACTGGGAACAGAATGGACTATTGAGGGTGATGAGTTTTCAAAGATAGCTTTTATGCTACTTGGCCAATCGGACACCCCATCTTGGCCCTGTTGGGCTTATTACTGCTTATTCAGACATCTGAAAAATCTCTTGACAATTCTCCTTCATACCAAACGGAGCCAGAGCTTTCAAATGGATCTCATTAGACTTCTTATAAAGCCACTAAACACTAGAAAGAGTTTCTGTCGCAGAAGGGTTTCTTCATTCGGACTTATCAAGCCTCTATGCAGTTCTGTTCTTGATTAGCAATTTGTTCTCCTAAGAGCTTTAAAGATACACCTTTATATCTCTGTAATTTCATCCCTTTCTCATTTTTCCTTTATCGGCACATTCAAATGTATTTTACTCTTATCTTGGATCTGTCACTCAGCATATGTCAACTTCAAGAGTTCTGGACTATAGCAGCGACTGTCAGTAATGTTTCAGGGAAAAAAAGAGAAAGAAAGAAAAAAGTGAATGCATGCAGCAGATCTCAGAAAACTACCTGCCTTGCTATATGGGATTCTAGTGTGAATAGAATATTTATTCTATTATTCTAGAATAAATAAATTAGTCTAAATTATTTCCATCAGACAACCAAATATCAAGCTACACTTTTGTCTGGGAGGAGCAAAGAAATTTTCTTTGACTATTTGTTATCAAATACCATGTCTAATCCATCCATACCATTTTTCCTTTTAATGCTTCCAAAGCTTTTATTTAAGGCTCTTCATTCTGACCTCCTCCTCCTTAAATCTCACACCCTCAGCCCCACACTTCTGTGAAGTCTTTCTTACAATCCCTGCTTTCTGTCCCATGTAGCCACCCTTTCTCTCCCCTTCCTGTCCTTCTCTGGGCAAACCTTGATCATGCTGCCTGCCACATTTCTTTGAAGGTGCTTGCCTCCAGATGCTTGCCCACTAAATTGATAGTTGGATGGATAGAAAGATGGATGGATCCATGAATAACTGTGTTGCTTTCTATAAGCATGTGGGATGATGCCTACACATAGTAGATACTTAGTCAAAATTTGTTAAATTGATATCCCAAATGAAAAACAAAGTTAAACAGAGAAATACAAAAATCTTTGGAAAAATTACCTATTAAGGGATTTAAAAGGTAAAATATGAGAGCTAGAAATAATGTACAAAGTAAGTAGGAAATGAGAGAATTTTGAAATAGCTGTTTACATCTCTTTCAGCAGAGAAAGAATTGAACCTTGACCCACACAGAGTACAATGAGCTTTTCTAAAATTGCAGACAAGGTGATGGAAAATAGCATTTTCCTTATTCAGTGATCATTTTTAAAGGAAAGCCTAAGAAATGTTGGATCATGTCATAGCTAATCTATTAATTGGTAGTTTTTCTCCAACTTGCCTGTAGTGGATTGGGAGTCAGAACAACTCGTGGCGAAGTCCTGACTCTCCTGTTAGCTAACTACATGCTTAAAACTGTATTGAATGCGAGCATTAAATGATCACATGCTCATTAAGTGCCTGCTCCATGGCAGACAACATACTGGTTCACTGATTGTCACAGCCACCGAATGAAACATGCACTTTCCCCACATTACAGATGGTAAAACTGAAGCACAGAGTGGTTGGGAAACTTACCCAAGGTCACAAAGCTTCTGTGTTAGTGTCCTAGTGCTGCTGTAAGAAATTACCACACAGTTGGTGGTTTAAAAAAACACAGATTTATTATTTCACAGTTCTGGAGGCTAGAAGACTGCAGTTTGTTTCTGTGGGCTTACGTCAGGTTGTTGGCAGGGCTAGTCCCTTCTGGAGGCTCAAGAGGAGAATCCGCTCCCTTGCCTTTTGTAGCTTCTGGAGGCTGCCTGCTGGCCATGGCTCCTGGCCCCTTCCTTCCTTGCATCGCTCCAACCTCTTGCTCCAGCAGCACATCTCCTGCTTCCTCTGTCCTGTCTCATCTCCTCTGTTCCCTTCCCGGAAGGACATTTATGATTACATTTAGGGCCCATATTATTATGAAAAATAATCTCCCCATCTCACGATCCTTAAGTGAATCTCATCTGTGAAGTCCCTTTTGCCGTGTAAGGTAACACTCCAGGGATTCGGGTCTGGGTGTATTTGGGAGTCACTCTTCAGCCCATCACAGCTTTTGAGCACTGGAGCTAGGATTCAATTCCAGGAGTTTTGGTGCTGCGGACAGCTAGTCCTATCACTAGTGTGCCATGCTCCTCTCAGGTAATGGGGTGCAGATGCTCAGACAGTGAAAAGTGCCATAAAGAAGAACCTACTTAGTGGAGCCTAATGAAAGTAGGGCGAGGTGCCTCATGGAACCCAGGGCCAAGGATGCAGCAGCACCGCAGGAGGGGCCCGAGCACGTTTAGAGGAGAGCTTAGGACATACACTTCTGGGTTTGTCTTCATTCTTATTTCTTTTTGAGCTCACCTTTCTCTGCTTTCTGCAGTTCATATGGCAGGAAAGGGTCACAGCTCAGTTTTGTAAGGCTGAGTTCTATCTATACCACAAAACACAAATGCGTCCTTCCCCCTCTCCTGTAAGGGACCACTGGATCTAGTCACCTGTGCCTCCTTTTTTAAGTGTTGAAGACTGAAAGCTGAGCATCCGAAAGTAATTTCCACAGCTTTCATCTGTGAAAGCTCCCTGAAGGCAGGACTGAGGATTCCACTTTGTTTTGAAGTCCAGGAGAAATGTGACAGCATTCATGTGATCTAACTCTATAAGAAATGATGGTAAAATTATGAAAATAGAACAGGTCTCAAAATAGGATGGGAAAGGCTGTAGATTTTAGCTAGTGACTTCTAAAGCAGCTAGTGTCTCCCTTCCTTCCCTCCTTCCTGCCTTCCTTGTATTGTCCTTCCTTCCTTCCTTCCTTTTTCTTTTTCTTTCTTTCTTTGGTTATTCATTATTTGCTTATAGGCCTGTTGGAAAAAAATAAAATTACAAACTGAATGAGAGGTACTCGGTTTCTTCTCAGAAACTTCCATGAAGGTTTCAGATGCTCTGGGAGCTGTGGGGGATCAGCTGAACATATAGCTGAGGATGCCTATCAGCTGGGGCAGAGCATCTGCTATTACCCAGAAAGTCAGAATCAGGGCACAGTTGAAGGCCTTGAGAGAGACTGGGGAACCTTAATCCTGAGCATTGGTAGAGTAGCAACAGATAACTTTGAGGTGGAAGTGCAGTGTTCAAATAAGATTTTCAGCCTCTGCAGCCACAGCGATCAAGTTACATTTTAAAAGCTAAGGTTGGCTGGGACAGTTTCTGAAAGATATCTTTGACAGTGCTCATAGTAATAGTAGAGGCAAAGTAGACAAAGCAATTATTATCAGTGTCATGCACTGAGCTGGAGTCATAGACTGCTACCTCTTCAGGTTCAAAGACATTCCCAATCATTCTGAGTATTACACAAGCCAGCACGTTCTGAGAACTCACAGTATGGGCAATCTAAGGCAAGGAGAGTCAAAGTACAAATTACCCAGAACTAAACTGAGCAAAAAATGGCAACAGAGCCTGTTGAATGTGTACAAATCCTGTAGTAAGCCAGACTTTGAATCTTGCTTCCCTCACTTTTCAGCTGTTTGGCTTTGGGAAAAATAGTATACATTTTGAGCCTCCATTTTGAGGTAACAGTCGCTTTGTAGGGTTGTTCAAAGCACTCAGTGAGTTAATATAATTAGGGTCAGGAACATAGTGAGAACTCAGTGAAAATCCTTTCATTCTGCCTTGTCTTCTCCCCTTAGTGCTTCTTCTGTGAACTCCATACTCACACACTCTGAACAGTGCATCATCCTCCCCACTGCCGCTCAGAGAGCAGGTTAAGCAAGCACCACATGCTTAATGCAAATCCTTCATTGTCCATATGTTCTAAAATGCCTGGTGTTTTATTTAAAACATTCAGATAAATTAGAAAATAATGAATTAATAAAGATAGGCCAAAAATGATACATTAAGAAACAGAAAAACAATAAAACTGGCAAATATATGTCAGAATGGTTTCTTTGAAAAGCAAACAAGAATCCCAAAATTATGGAAACTCCATTGAGAACCTGGTAAATACAGAGAAAGTACAAATATACAACATTTGAAATGGAGAGAATGTGGGGAGTAGGTAGAGGATATCAGCGATATCAAAGAAATAAAAAATCCTAAAAATGTGCTTTGTAAGACTAAATAATACATTTGAACATCTGGAGAAAATGAATGATTTTATGTAACCAAAACTGACTCCACAAGAGACAGACAACCCAACAGTTGAAAGAATTGAAAAAGTTATCAAAGATCTACAGCCAGCAGCATGCTAGAGCTGGTTAGCATCACTCTGTGGAAAGCAATTGTGTGCAGCTCTTCCCATCTCCAAGTTTAATGACATCATATTAATAAACTTGAAATCAGCCATAGTGGAGGTATTGACACTATGGAAATCAGCAAATGCTACAAGTCATGGATGTGTTTTCATCCTGAAGAACCACTTATCAAAAATCTGCTACCAGCACCCCACTAATTATAGTTCTGAAAAATGTCAGGGCCAGAGGAATTGATTCAGGCTATTAAGGAACAGCCATTTCAGCAATTTGGAAAGTGTTCCAGAGGTAAACAAACAAACAAATAAACAAACTAACTTTCAAATCTTTGTTTAACAAGCTCTATAAGCATACCAAAAGAAATACAGAAAGCTGTAGGTTAATCTTTCTCTTGCATATGAATGCAAACAAAGACACATGTGAAAAGGAAAGCAAAGAGAATTCCATAGTTTATTGTAGACTAATACACCACCGCCAGCTGGGACTCATTCCTGGAAGGCAAGGGTGGTTCTATAGGAGGCAGTCCATTATTTCAATATGTAATAATTAATAAGTGAATTGAGAAAATCTGAGCTCTGGCCTAATGTCACAGAGTTAGACAGATGAAGCAATCAAACAAAACACGATGTAATTAAAAAGAGAGATAATTACGTGATTAGGGAAGAAATGCTGAACTCTGTTCATCAGAAGGACTTCAGTTGCTACTTTCTGCTAACTCAGCCACCCATCTATATGCAAAAACAGAAACAAGCATAGAAGGCCCCCTTTGTTTCAGTTTGGGTCCACATAAGCTGCTGCATTATCTTAGAATATTTCCACTAACTTAAACATTAGATGGTTATCATAATGAAAGAAAAAAGAAAAAGATAAAAAGAAAATGGAGGGAAATGGGGTGAAAATTCATAGCAAGAAGAGGAATGGAAAGAAAGAGGGAGAGAGGACAATAAAGAGAAAGTGACAGCAGAGAAGAAAATAAGGAAAGAAGGAAGGAGGGAAAAAATGACATTCAGGCTTTCTTTTCACCCTCCCAGGTTTAGAAACCCCCTAAGAAGCGTGATTAGTTTTAATTCCTTGGAAAGCAACATTCCTCCCCACTCAGGCAGGTATTTATTTAAACTAAAAAGCTCTGACTCAACCCAGGCTCCACCAGGAGGGAGGCAGATAATGAGAGGGGATGAAAAAACCACAGCTCTGAGGTTGGCGGTGGGGTGGCCGAGTCCTTGCCAAGTCAATCAGGGCCACCAGGGTCACAAGTGCCTGTGCCCACCAGCCAGTGGAATGTGCCGCTGTGCTTCTGAATGCAGCTGGTGATTGTCCTGGGGAGGTGTGGATGTGGGAAGGGGGCAGGGCTCTTGAGAACAGCTCAGCAGCTCTGAGCTGGCCAAACCCTCCCGTGGGGCCTAGAAGCCAAAGTAAATAATCCTTTCTTACACCAAAGTCCAAGCTACAGGGGGAATAAAAAAGATGGGAGGGCATCCATTGTCCCCTGATTTTTGTTTCTTTCATTTGACAGTGAAGGTACTCAGGGTTTTGACTATCCGGGCATTATTAGATGTTTGCACATACTACTCTGTTGTGCTCTGGACGTTGTGCTCTGACAGCATCCTTAAGAGATGTTCTCGTGAAAGGAGGAACAGGAGGAGAGTAGTAGTAGCCATAGTGACAGTAATGGTGGCTGTATAGAATAGCAGTGGTGGTTGGCAGTAGGACAAATTGGGGTCATGGGTATTAGCAATCATTCATTCAAATCTGTTTTGACTTAATACCCAGGTCTGGGTAACAAAACAAAAGTGTAAAGAGCTATAATGTGTGTGTAAGACAAAGAGGAAAGACTGACAAGTTTTCTGGGAAATCTTCTCAAAAGTTTTGGGAAGAACTCTTAGGAAACTAAACAGAGAAGCAAAAGAGTAAGAGAAGCAATAGGAAAAAGCATTTTGTGAGCTTGCAAACTGTGAACCTCTAAGTGCTTGTTATGGTCTAAATTGTTTCCCACTCCCCAACTGTGTCTGTTGAATCCCCCCTCCCTAGTAGGTTGAATGCATAGAGATGTGATTAAGCTGTAGTGATGTCAGGAGGGTCCTAATCCAGTCTAACTGGTGTCCTTATAAGAAGAGAAGGTGAGGTCATACAAGATGCCAGGGACATGGGCTCATAGAAAAAAAGACTATTAAGGACCTAATATAAGGAAGCCAAGGAGAGAGGCTGCAAAAAGAAAACCAGCTGACATCTTGATCCTGGACTTCGGTCTCCAAAACTGTGAGAAAATAAATTTCAAAATACCCAGTCTGTGGTATTTTGTTATAGCAGCCCTACTAAACTAATACAGCGCTCAGTGAAAATTTGTATGAAGAGGGAAGGAGTCAGGGAAGGATGAAAAAAAGGAAAAAGGAAGGGAGCATTGGGCAGAAAGCATTTTCCTCTACCCCTCAAGGTGGTTCTCGCTGGTCTAAGAATCAAACTGATATGAGACAGATTAGCAGGGAAAAAACAAATAATAATAATAATCAAGTACATTCCAAGAATCCATAGATATAGATTCCAAAGAAAGTCAGGGACATTGAGGTATATATGTCATCCTAAGCTGAGGAGAAGGGAGTAGGGGTCCAGGACTTTAAGAGAAAGGGAAGCCATTTACAAGAATGTGAAAGTATAAATATTTGGCATACAAATGTTTGATGAACCCCACAGAAATAATGGGGCACAGACAGGAATTTTACCAGAGCCACATCCCTCCATCTACCACCCTGAGTTCACATCACAGTGTAGTTTTCTGGGGTGATAGTTCAAATCCTGCAGTAGTTCTCCATCTATTATCTTTTTTATGCAATTAAGGAGAAAGGCAAGGTATCTTTCTGAATTTGGGGTCTTGATTGTTTTTTTCAGCTCTGACATAATCTGCCCATCAAAGTGGCACATCTTGGGGTGGCCTGCCCTTGGCCCATATGGAAGGAAGCAAGGAAGGAGGGAAGGAGGGAATGTTAACCTTAAAATTAAAACAGTCAGTTATCTTACCAGCAAACACAAGTTAATTGGCCATAGCAGAAAAGTTTGAGTCTGGGACATGCAAGCGACAGCAGAACCATAGGCATTCCCGGAGAACCAAGGAGAGGAACACTCTTTATAGAGGAAGGGGCCAGGTTGGGAGGCCTGGTCTAAGCAAAACATTCCTTGGAGTGAACTGGGAGTCCCACGTGTCCTGACTTCTCCTTGGCTGAGGTGCGCCAGTCTCTCGTTGGCTGGGCTGGGGAGGCAGAAGGTAGAAGCCTTCTTCCTCCTGCTGGGTGGTAAAGTAGCTCAAACAGTATGGTGTCTGTCTCTTCCAATGGGATCTGAGATTTGTGAGAAGTGATGGGCATGAGAGCTTCTCCTGCAGGCCTCCCGAGGCCATGTCAGTGAGGTTTCCCTTAATTAATTTTCACAGGAGGAAGGAGGGTAGGACAAAAGGGGGAGGAAGCAGATCTGGTGTGCCCTTACTTTATCGAGGTGGTAAAGGCCACAGTTTACCTCCAACTACCGTATAACATCGAATAAGACAATTTTTCTGAATGTGCCCATAGCCAAATGTTAAAATTACAGACGGGAGGGAGGAGACACATTTTAGAGGGAAGATACATTCTAGGATGTGCTTAATTTTGGAGGTTTAAATTAAGGTGATTTTTTTATTCTTGTATTCCTGCCTTTTTACATAAAGGATTATTTGGTGTTTCAGAGTTTCTAAGAAGTGAGGGCCTACCTTGTTGATGCACATGTATTCACTTCTCTCTGCTTTTATCCAAATCTTCACACACAGCCTCACACGGAGAGGATGTTACTAGCTGTATAAGTAATCCTCAGGATTAGTATACTGATGGCTAAATAAAACCTGGGTGATTTAGTTGTTTCCCCAATTACCTTTCCATCCTTCTCTGCTCTCTTTTCTGGGGGGAAAAAAATTGAGATTGTAATAATGTTAGTTGGTTGGTTTAAAAAGTTTCCACTTGGCAAATTAAAAGGGAGATTTAAATATCATAAGGCATTATTAACACCATGGTCACTCATTCGTTGGGCATTTGGGGGAAAATCAAGAAACATAAAGTTGTCACAATGACTAAGTTCAAACAATAGGCTGCTAAGTGTAAAGAGTCATCGACCAGGCCTTCAAGGGCTCATTCACTGACCAGCCCATTGTGCTAAATGAGAACTGGGTACGAGATTTCCCGAGAGGAGAGATGGCCAGGAGCAGACCCAGGGAGAATAAAAAAGCACTACAGCAAAATGGAGCTGCAAGGAGGCATCTCTGTCTGCCGGAATCAACCCTTCTTCAAGGCCACTCTCTGGTGAAGACGCCAGGTTCCACCAATCACCAGGCTTCTTATATTTCTGGGCCCCGTTTCTAATCTGTAAAATGGGGACCATTATATATTGTGTTTATTTCACAGAATCTTTTAACTAGATACTATAAGGGGGAAATAATTTTCCCTCTAGCCTTCTAGGTTCTTGTCTGAGACCTCCCCAGATAACAAAAAGACACATTAATAGGAGAAAAAAAAATACTTATGTATGCACATAGGTACAGGAGCCCCAAAAAGTTATGAGACCTAAAGGCAGCCAGATGACTGAGGAAAAGGGCTAGGGACCTGGGCTTCAAAGGTGGGGGAGGGAGGAGGTGGCCATTCAGGGGGAGAGAGAAGAGGGAATGTTTGCTACACAACAGCCACGCAGATCAGGCTCTCGGGTGAAAAAGTGCTCTCTGGTCATCAGCACTCTCTCCCTGGTATGGGTTCCCTTTCCGAAGTACATTTCCTTTACAAAATGGTAACTTCTGTTTTTGTAGCTTCTCCTGTATCAGCAGTTTCTCAAAATAATCATCCCTGCACAATCTTTGCACCAAAAGACATATTTTGGGGTGGCAAATTCTGCTACCTCTCAATACAAATGAGATAGTGACAGAAAAACACTTTGTATAACAGCGTAAGGTTCTGTGCAGGGGCAAGATGGTGGTGGTGGTGATGACATGGAGGAAGCCTGGATGGACGGAGGTGGTTGTATCATCTCCAGAAACCGTAGTCGTTACTACTCTGGAAATTGTCTCCACTTTTCTTGCCCTAACACACCCCACAGCTCCATCACTTTCCAAAAGAAAGTGTTGTCAACTTTTCATTCCCCCTCCACCTCTGCCCCTTGAAGCACACATACAATGAATCAATGGATGGGTTTCTTTTTTCCTGTTGGCCAATGGGATATTTTTTTTCCCCTTTCCTGTTTTCAGAAATTCTTCCTTCTGAGGATCTGTTCTTCAGATCCTCAGCTTCCAAACCATGGTGGTGAATGGTATCTGACTCAGTGACTCCTATTATCTCTAGTTGCAAAGCAGAGAAATGACACTCTGGGAATTAGCAATAAGGCAGATCTATATACTGAACCATTTTATCTCTTCTGTGTTCACTGTAACAGGCTCTCAATATTGCCAACATTCAAAAGAAAACATAACCTAGGGAAGTCTGTTTCTACAGGCCGAATAGTTGTGTCCTCCCCAAATTTGTATGTTGAAACCCAACCCCCCAGTATGAAGGTATTTGTAGGCGGGAACTTCGGATGGTGATTAGGTTATAAGGGTGTTGCCCTCATAAACAGAATTAGTGCCGTTATGAAATAGCCTGCAGAAAGTTCCCTAGCCTCTTCTGCCAAGTGAGGACACAGCAAAAACAGTTGTCTATGAACCAGGAAGCAGGTTTTCACTGGACACCAAATCTGCCAGTGCCTTATCTTGGACTTCCTAGCCTCAGAACTGTGAGAAATGCATTTCTGTTGTTTATAAGCCACCCAGTCTATAATATTTTTTGTTACAGCAACCTGAAAGGACTAAGACACTAGGGAGTGCAGTCCTTTATCTGCATATGTTCCCGGAGTCTTGCCCGTATGCCTGGCTGAGCTCTGGGTACTCAGGGGAAAGGAGGGAGGTGCAGACTGTTACTGGCCAGAATGCTGTTTTTTCCCAGGATTGTTTCTTGGAGGTGACAAAGAATGAAACCAGCAGACAGGAGTACAGAGCAACCAGCTTTAATGGGAGAAAGAGAAAGTGAGAATGCCTTCTAGGCAGGAGGGGCTCCAAGAGAGGACACGTCAGAGCTGTGGTGTCTGGGGTTTATATTGCCTCCTGAGAGGAGAAAATCCCACCTCCTAATGACTTCACGACTCACTCCTGATTGGCTGACAGTACAATGCTGCATTTGCCTAGGGCACAACCAGTCAGAGCAGCTGAGGTCTATCTAAGTGGCTGAGTTGGCATGGGGTTTTTTGAGACTTACAAGGGCTCTGTTCCACTATCACCTGCCTCAAGATTACAAGATCAGGTGACATAAGCTTTCATGGGGAAGTGGGATCTGTATGATATAACTTCAGTTTGGGGCTCAAAATATGAGAAAGACAGTGACCCTGAGGAGGGAGAGAGATCTTTCTGCTGAGATTGGGGAAGTCCTCATGGGAAGTGTGAGTTGTTAGAACTACTCAAGATGTGAGCTTGGGGAACATTTAGACTTGGTGAGGGTAGGTGAGGAAGTACATTTCATCTGGGGTGAGAAACGGACACAAATTTCAGGTCCTGCCTGGGATATAGGGAGTCAGAGGCCATAATAAACACATACTTCTGACTAGTGCTGATCACTATTCTAAATACTTAATGTACATTTACTGTAATCCTCATAAGAGCTCTACAAAACAGACATCATTATTATTTCAACTTAAGATTATGGACAAATCAAGATCATATAGCTATTTAAGTGTAAAAGAAGACTATTTCTGCCCTTTGGACTTATATGCAGACATACTGAGATGCAGTTCAATTAAAAGAGTGATGTGCTACAGGAGCACTGGGGACACCCTCCCTATTCTACAGGGAGAGGACCTACCCAGGAGGCAGGTGTTCACCAAAAAAAGAGTGAGGAAGTACAGACTGTAGAGAGGGAGAATTCTAGGTAGAAGGAACTGGCATGTGCAAGGGATGTCATGAACATGGGATTTAAGGTGAAAAGTAGGAACTTCAGAATAGCAAGTCTGACGGTAGGTGGTGCATGGCAAAGTATGAGACGGGGCAGTAGAGCTATGCCAGCTCTGCCACAAAGTGCTTCATATGCCAGGTTACAGAGTTCAGCCTTTAAAAGGCTTAAAATGAAGGAGGGCCTGGAGTGTTTTCCTGTCCCAAAGATCACAATAGCTACAGTGTAAAAACTGGATGACAGGTGAGACAGGCATCAGGAGACAATTAGGAGACCCACAGAAGTTCTGTGAGAGGTTCGCAGGGTCAGTGGAATGGAGATGAAGGAATAGATTCCAGAGACATTTAGAAAGATAAATGGCCAGGATTGAGGGAATGCTTAGATGGGCAGGGTGGAAGAAGGGATTAAGTTAAGGATGACTCATGACTCTAAGGCATCTCGCCCTGAAGACTAGTGAGGTAAAGGTACCAACATCCATGTTAGGAAATTCCAAAGATAATGGTGATAATCAGAACCTCTTAATGAGTCTCATTGCCTCTAGTCTTTTCTACTTCAGTTCATTCTTTATAATGCCTAGTTTAGCAGATTATTTTTGATGATGCTACAATTGTCACACAATCAACATCCACTGTTTTCTTTAAAATTTGTTCCTGGTGAGACAGGCAGAGAAACAGACAGACACAGAGAGACAAAGAGAGGGAAAGAGGAAGGAGGGAAAAGAAAACAAAAAAGAAAGGAATGCTCAACTCCAATTTAAAGCAAAAGATTGAGGCTTCTTATTTCAACCTATTTTGCTGCTACTTGAAAGTAATAATAAAAATAATACCAGTGTATAGTTATTGCATCCTGACTAATAGCCAGGAATATTATTAGATACTTCCCTCAAATTATTTCATTTAACCCTCATAATAATCTTCTTGACAACCCATGCATTATGTAACCATCTCTATTTTTCAGATGAGGAAACTAAGGCTAAGAGAAGTTAAGTAATTTTATTAAAGACACATACCTAGTGAGTGATAATTCTAGAACCGGAACAAGACATTTTGACTCCCAAAACCATACTTCATCTGCTGTGTCATGACAAGTGTGTTATATAAACACACTCAAAGGAGGAAAAGTTTATGTAAGTCTAAGTGTGGAACTGATTTACAGAGGAACTAGAGCGAAAATGTGCCCTAGTATTCTCTTCATAATTCATGGCCCAACTCTGACAAGGTATGAGGAGTGATTGATTTTCACATGTTAACTGCGCACTCTCCAGCTGTGCAAATACAATTTCTGGAACCCTAAGAGTGGCCCAAAATAGGCTCCATTTTTCATTTTGTAAAACAAGAACATGATGACGGCTGAATGGTTAATGTTGACAGTGGGGCAGCAGAGTCTTGGGGTGACTGCCCAGGAAAGCAAATTGGTGTTCTCAGAATGGCAATGGACCAAAGAGACCCTACCCAGTCCGAGGCAATTCTGGACAGGGGGGTCATTTTGAGGATAACTTTATAAAATGTCCATTCTCCTTACTTTGTTTCTTCTCCCTTGTCACTCATGTAAAACCCTATCCTCTAGCTTGGTCTTTATACTGTCCTTTCTCCAATTGGCTTACAGCAACTCCCCGGGGGAAAGCCCTGAATACACCCTCCTCTTGAATCACTGATGCTGTCCACTACCCAGTTACTGCTTCTCTGTCACTGACATCTGGCATGCATTTCTCATTCAATCCTGTGCAAATGGTACAATAAAATATGACCTTTTTTCTCCCAGTGTATTCTGGAAGAAAATGTGGTGGGGACTTTCCAAAAACTATTCACTGAATTTGCATACAAAGTTACATATATATTATAAAATATACTATGTGTACATTTGTATGTATAAAACAGATAGATAAATAATGTCAATGAAATAGAGGTCCACATGAACTTATTTGTAATGCATTAGAAAAGTCCCAGCATTGAGCCATTAGAATCCTCCATTTCAGGCCTTCCTTTTCTTTCTTTAAAGTCCAATAGCTATACTGACTTCTCCATGACAATGTACATGAGTGTCCTAATCCAATATGAAGGTGCACAGGATAGAAACTCCACTTATTCAGTTACTAAAATATTTGTGGAATCTTGAGCCAAGTCTTGTGCTGTAATGCAGGGTCACAGAAATAAGAAAAGGCACATTTCTTTACTCCAAGGAAGTCTCAGTTAGTAGGAGATGGACAAACGAAAAAAAGTAGCCATGGGTGTGGTTTGGGGTAAGGATGAATAGGCAGAAGTCAGGATTTTTAAGACAGTGAGACTATTCTGTATGATACTATGATGATAGATACATGACATTATAAATTTTATACTATACCCATAGACTGTATAACACCAAGCGTGAGCCCTCACATAAACTGTGGATTTGGGAGGATTGTGATGTGTCGGTGTAGGTTCATCAGTTGTAACAGATGAACCAGTCTGGAGGGGGATGTTGCTGTTAGGTGAGGGTATGCATTTGTTGGGAGTATTGATAATAGGGATGCATAAGGAATTGGTACCTTCCACTCAGCTTTCCTATGAACCTGAAACTGTTCTAAAAATAAAGTCTAAAAAAAACAAACTAACCAAGATAAATAAATAAATACCCGAGACTCCATGGTTAATTAGGATATAGGTAAAAACGGGATGCCCTCATCACTCAGACACAAGTTTAATGGCTTTGTAGCCCCTTTGCCACCCCTCCTCCGGACACTAAGTGTGTTCTTTCCCATATAGTCAGGTGGAGAGAGTGCACAGGAGCTGTGGGCAGGGACCGCACTGTGAGTCGGCTTCCACAGCTGACCAGCTACGGGACTGTGGGAAAGTCGCTCAGCATTCCAAGGTTCACTAAGTTGGGGTAGTAACAGCAAACTCACAGGATTATTGCGACTATTTAGAAAAAGCTTGCCAAACAATTAGAAAAAGGAAAAGGACTTTGAGAACCATGGTACAGAGCTGGGCTCTGACATCAGACTGCTGCACTGCTAGTGGTGGGATCCCAGATATGAGACTTAAGCTCTTACGTCTCAGTTTTTTCTCATCTTCAAAATTTAGATAACAATAGCCGCCTGAGACAATATGGGGAAAACACTTAGGATGGTGTCTGGTGCAAGATAGATATTCACAGATGTATGGTGTTATTATTGTTAGTGGAGTGGTTTGAATTACAATTATTTATTATTATTATTATTATTATTATTATTATTATTATTAGTGTTACTATTATTATGTTATTTGCTGAAGACCACTGGATTTAGGCATCACTTTCTAATGTCTTCAGCCTTTGTGTTCTGCATCCTTCTGGCCTCTCTTCTCTTGTTGTTTTGGCTTTTTGATTTGTTTTTCCTTTTTTTGTCTGTCTCCTCTTTCTTTCCACCCCCCTCTCTCTTCTTCCCTTCCTTTCTTCCTTTCTTCCTTCCTTCCATAAATATTCCCTGGTGTTATACTATATACACACCCACATTCTAAATATGATGAGAGAGAAATAGATGAGCCAAACCCCATCCTCCAGGAAAATACAGATTTTATAGAAAGTAACAGAGAAGAAGAAGTATATTATAAACCAGACAGAAAATGCTGAGTATCAGAAGGGAAGTCCAGCTATATTTCTTTAGAATGCTAGAGATGCGACCACTCACTTCTACTGAAAAAGATGAAAGAGTCTCTAAGGGGAGGTGGAACTGAAGCAAAAAATAATATTAATAATAATAACAACAAGTACTATGACTATTTAAATAATGATAGCAATAACCACTACTGGTGACCTTTCTGAAGGCTGCAGTGTCCCAGACACTTTACTACATTATCTCATTTAATCCTCCAGCTTCTCTCTGAATATCATTGAGATAACTTGAAAAATAAATCAGAGAGTGCAAGTATATAGCACACATGCCTAGGCTCTCTTCTGTGGTCTGTAATTTCTTCAGGTTTAATTAATCTGGTTTGTGTTTTGAATCTCCAGGTCAGATAGACCTCATTTTCAGTCTCAACTTTGCCACCCCCTGGTTGAGGGTCTTCCTGCAGTTCTTCAAAATCTCCAAACCTTAATTTTCTCAACTACACAAAGTGCACATTATGTCTTCTCCCAGGAATGCTGTGACGATTGAGGTGAAGTGTAAGACATCCCTGTTGGAGGGCTTGGCATGTAACAGAAACTCAACAAGTATAAAATGTCAACAATGCTACCTACTGTAAAGTTTGTTGTGAAGCTTGTACATCAGGTAAGAGTATGGCTGACAGGTGTTGGGACTCAGTAAATATAGACTCCCTTTCTCCCCTGGGGAGACAACATCAAGGAGAGAGGTAAGGGCTCTTGGAATATATGAGTCTCCCTGAAGAATCAGATGCCACCAAACATGCTCAGGTGTCACCCAGGAGCCCTCTTGCCTGCAGACTGCAAAACAAGAAGATGAACAATGAGTGACACAAATTAAGCTAAATATTTGTGGAATGAATGTGTCTATGATAGCTTATGTGGGGAAGTCTAATGGTCTCTGTTGTCTAGGTCAAATATTAAGTAATGAAAGTGGAGGGGGAGAAGTGGGTTTGAAGAGGGCAAAAATGTAAAATATCCATCTGCAGAGTGGAAAGACAGATGCATGAAGGAAGGATATTTGGATAACCAGGAATTCTGAAATACCCATTAGGACCTATGGCCAGACTCATAAAATGAGACCAGCAACAAAGCTTTGTATATCTCAGAATGTTTAGTTGTTCATCTGTAGAGACAGAGTTGGTGGGTAATTAGATTTAACTAGAGTTAGGGTTACGCCAGGAAAGCAGGATAGAGGGAAAGGCAATAAATGTCCTTGCAATGAGTGGTTATAGCGTTAAGAAGGGAAGTGAGAAAAAGAAGGAATGACATGAACAGAAAACAAAAGGGAGAAGATAGAAGATCTTAGTGAGGATGAAAGAGGCTGAAATGGGTTAAAAATGTAAATGAATTGGACATGGAGGAAGTGGTGACAGAGTTGCAGGATAAGGCCGAGTCACTGGTGGTAACAAGGTTAATGGTATGAGAGCCCAGGGTATCTGAGGTGGGGTGGTGGAAAGATCATTACAGCTCATGTTAAAGGACGGAGAGGACTAAGTGTTAACTGGATCATCCAAATGGACCTTGAAATCATGAAGAATGGTGGCAGGGATCGAGATGGAGAGAAACAGCAAAGCAGGTGTTAAAATCATCAGTGAATGCAAGGGATTGATGAAGAGGCAGGTAATTGGCAGCAGAAGGGAAGAGGAATAGAGGATAGAGTCTAGCAGCATGGATTTCAAAGGAGTTAGGTGTCTTGAAGGAGGAGGAAAAAGAAAAAGTTTGGAAGAATGAAGAGAGAGAGAAGGACAGCCAACATCCAGTTCTGACATGGAAGTAAGAGCAAATAGGCCCACGCTAAAGAAAGCTGCACGGAAAGCAGTTGTAGTTGCTGGACGGGTAGGACAAGAGGTGAACAGAATGGGAACTTATGAAGAATCAGAAGAGCATGTTGCTGGCTGACTCTAGGTTCTGGAATGCACAATGAAAGAATTAAGTGTCCATAGACCGCCAGACGATGGAGTAGGGAAGGGGGTTTTGGAAATATCAGGTCTAAAGAAGGATGAAGGGTAGATAGATGCTACCAGTGGTCCTGACAGTATACTAGAAGGTAGACAGTTGTTTAATATGGAGGGTATGGGGCAAGTCTTCCTTCCAGCAGCTCTGGGAGGTGTGATGGCCCAGAGGATAAGAGAATAACCTACATTCTTAGGAAGTTGGAAGCATTAGACATTTGGGGGCTCTTCTCTCTCCTAGCCAACACAAGGGTGTGTTAGCTCTGTGGATGCTAGGGCAGGATCTTGGGGTGGGGTGGAGGCTGTGTATGGGCAGGACATGGGAATGATCCGTTCTCTCCTGTGGTGAGTGGTGGTTTGAGGGAAAGAATCACATCCATCCTTACCGGGCTGTGACCTCAGATGGTGTACGGAATATTTAGCAAATTTAATTACATCCATAATATAGGTCTAGATACAGACTGACAAACATCCTTCTAGTTTTATGTAATCCTACCCTTTCCATAGACATATGATATTTTATACTACAGTAGAATCACTGTACACTTTGGAGCCAGACAATCCTGGATTTGAACTCCTGTTCTAGTCTTTACGAGTGTCTTATGTAACAGATGTTGTCGGTCCCTCCTTCCTTTATATTAGGCCCTAACACTTAAGTGGGTAGCCACTGACTCCAGATGCCTGTGTGTGGCTTTCTTTGAATAAGGGTTTTCTCTGAAGCAGAGCAAGGACTGCTCGGCCCAGCCTCTTGGCAGACTACTACCATGGGCAGGAAACTACCATGCCTGGAAGCAGCCTTTAAGCAGTAACTGACAGAGGTGTGAATGCCACCCTAGCTTCTTCCTCTCTCGGTTGGAACAACCCAGTAAAATCCGAGTTTCATGCTTGGATTGAGCTCCAGCAGGTCCTAGTGGACCATGGTGTTACCTCTCCATTTCTACAAGTGGAGACGGTCTTCCTGCTTCTGCGGAATGCAAGCTAAGACAGTGGCTTTTTAAGTCAACCAAAATCCTCTGAGCCGCAGTTTTCTCCTATGAAAGTCAGGCCTTGTGATATACATTTTCATGAGGTCATTTCAGATTTCAAGGAAAGCCTACGAATAAAGCACTGAGCATCTTTGCTGGCACAGCGGCGTACCAGGTCAGTATGAGACGGCCTTCCCCATCTTCCTCACCACCTGTGCATGCCCCGTAGCAGAGGGGGGCAGGAGGAGAGGCAGGAAGGGTCACCTAATCAGCAGGCACCTCAAAGATAACCTTGCCTGTCTCGGAAAAGCCGAGAGCCCGTCTGGATTTCAGTAATGGGGAATTCTTCAGGGGTAGACTTAAGATACAAGCCAAGCTTATGGCGACTAAAAATTGTTTTATAATAATAAATAATGAAATAGTTTAACTTAATAATATTTTAATTAATATTACTTTAATCTTCATCATCATCGTATTTGGGGTGTTTGATGCTGCACCAGACACAGGAAGTAAAAGAAATGCTATCTGCCTACAGCAACCACAGGGACAATGAGAAAAGAAAATTCTCACACAGGGAGAGTAGCTCCTGGTACTTGTCATTGAAAACATGTAGTCTTAGGTGCTAGGCTGAGGAGTTTGGTTTCCGGAAGGCAGATTTTTTTTTTTTTTTAAATTAAAGTGTTGCTTAAGGCCCATTCTGCCAATCAAAATATCAGAAATGAGCCATAAACACAGGCAAGAGAGTTGTGTTACTGATATGTTTATAGGGCCTGCAACCATGATATAATGAGCAGTTTTATCTAAATCTCTTCTAAATGTGGAGCTGGACATTTTCAAAGGCCAGTGTCACCTCTCAGGAATGCAGGAATGAGTCTCTCCTCCCACATTTCTTTGTCACTGATGCAATTTGCATGAAAATGGGATTCCTATTACTTCTCTGCTTCTTGGGCTTATTTCTCTGGAGCTGAAAGTTATACTGTGGCAGGCCAGCCTCCGGCATTCATAATTAAAAATAAGCAGGGACTTAAAAGAACTCACTGCAATTAAAAGAGTAACCTCAGCATTCTGGGAACTGAGGCATCAACCTGAGTTGTAATTACGTTATATAAAGTGTGACCAGGAGCTCAAAGGAGGAAACAAGAACAGGGGAGCTTTGGAGGAAGAAAGACTGGGCCACCGAGATAGGTCATTAACTTGTGGAGCTGGGACACACACAGTGATGTGGAATGAACAAGCTTTGCCCTTTGGCTAGGCAGAGGGCAGGGGTGGGGACCCACGAGCCACAGAGCTCCTGGAGGAGGGTGCCCTTGGGGCAGTCTCTTTTTCTGAGCTCCATTATTTGTGTGAAGAGACGCTCGCTCTCCCTCTCTCCTGTCTCCCTCTCTCTTCCTCCCCTTCTGCCTGTCCGATTCTGGTTCATCCTCTCTCACCCAACTGTGGATCTTAAGGGTAAAGGCAACCAGACCAAGGACCTCTGGCCCTTCCTCACTGGCCCAATTGAGCTAATATTTACTAAGCATCTACTAAGTGCCAAGTACTGTGAACACAGAGATGAATAAATAGGACTGTCCATGAGGAGTTCATATTTCAGAATGCCGCAGAAGGGTAGAGCAGAAAAAACATAAAACATTGGGATAAATGCAACAACCGACTTATCTGTAGCCGTCATGGAGCCCCGGCTTTGTGTCAGATCTTTCTGAGTGTCATCTCTATTCCTTATAATATCCCCATTAAATTAAATGCACCCATTCTGAAAACATTTATTTAATGATTAGTAGGTATTATGTACATGGTATTATTTTTAAATGCTATTGCTTAGCGATCTGAACTGCCTTGCCACGGATATACAATTAAAATGTCAGGTCCAGGATCCTTCTGGCTGTAAGCCCATACCAAGCACAGAATCACATATAAAATGGGGTGTTTGTTTCTTAAAAGGGTAGGCATGGGTTGGAAAGGAACAGAAGGAAGGAAAGTCGGGTAAATGAAGGTCTCACAATGGAGGTGATAACTGAGACTGGTTTTGAAGGGTTTTCCCAAAAGTCCAGAACTGGATAAAGTGACGTAAGGGCTCTCTCTGTCATTCTATTTTATGCTACTCAATTATACTTTAAGATGCTTCATCTGATCCAGGACAGAAGAAATGCTCCATTTATTTCTGTTAAATACCTATGCTCTGGATACTCTAGATGAAAAGGTAGATCATAGATATACCCAGAAAATAGTGAATTTAGATACTGCATCCATTTGTGAGCATACCATGTTTGTTACAGAAGATGAAGGTTGTATTTTCCAAAATACATTGTTTTTTTAACATTAATTCAGTCATTCGTGCATCACAACCTTTAGGAATCCTCATTTGCCTCAGGCACTGAGCTTCCTAGAGTTCAAAACTATAATCTGCAACTGCCCACTGGACAGCTCTACTTGAATTTCAAGAACCTTTGTGGCCACACATCCAAATCTGGCTTCATCACAACCTCCCATGTTCCCTCTTCTCCTCTCCTGTTTCCATCTTGGTTGGACACATTTCCATTTACAGTCTAACTGAGCTAGCATCCAAGGAATCATATGTGTATCGTCTGTATCCTCTGATGCCCACTCAAGATATCACAACGGGAACCAGCTGTCTTTCTCGCATTATTTGAATGCAGACTATCTTACATTTTATCCCAATTTTCTCAAGAGACTTCTTACAAGTGTCCCTGATTCCAGGCTTTCCCTACTCCAATATTCCCTTCCTAGGACAGTGTACTATGGAATTTGTGTGAATGGCTGTTTCTGTAGATAGACTCCCAAGTCACATAAGGACCAGGATGTTGTCTTCCTGCTCATCACGTACTCCAAGGCATGGTTGCTAGTGTACAGTAGGTGCCCAGTAAGTGTTCATTGCTTGTTGGACCTAGGGTGGGGCAGATAGAAAAGAAGGTGGCAAAAAACTTCATGCAAACCATACAGCTTCTATGAAATTATCTGTAATTATGGGGGGAAAAGGTGGGGGCTCCAAGAAGGATGAAAACATGCCTTGCTACCACTGGAGGAATGCATATTTATATGTGTGTGTGTGTGTATCTGCATCAAACAACTGGGAGAGTTGTGAGGGAATGCATGAGAGAGAGAGAGGGAGGGAGATTGAGAAAAGAAAAGAATCAAGAGTGAACATGTGTTTGAACACCTTATATTGTGTCAAGCTTTCTGCTTAGAAATATATATATGCATATTCCTGATTTTAACCTACAACAATCATAGTGAGGTTGGCACTATTTTGAGGAAATTTGTCCCAGAGGGCTTCAGTAAGTCATCGAACCAGGACATGGTGGACCCAGGATCAGACCCCTGGTCCACCTGATTTGAAGCGTAAGCTCTTATCCCCAAGAGAAGGTTTTATGATGCTGGGCTGGTGCAGTCAAACAGGGTTCAACAAAAAGAGTTCAGGTGTGACAGTCTTACCTGAGTTGGTCATTTTATGTAAGAATATCATTCAGAGGCCTGGCTGGGAGAGAAAAGAAGACTGGCTTTTGTTATCTGAATGCATTTGACATCTCCATCCGAAATACCTGTTATGCTCTGAAAGTCACTGAGTTACTATTTGCCGTGGCAGGATTTCACAGAAATGGCAGGCACATCTCAGGATCAGAAGAGGAAACAGGAAAGAGAGTGCTCTGAGAATAAAACTAGAAATGATAGAAGAAACAAACCCGACTAGCAGCCAGAGGAAACAGAATACAGGTTCCAGGCAAAGAGCTAGAAAAATGTAAACCCTAAAGTATGGAGTGCCTGCCCAGATGAAATGTGCTCGTATTAAATGAGTTAGAAACTGAAAAGTTTGCATTTGTACTGCAGTTTTAATACATATATATTATATCTGCCTTTCTCAGCACAGGATGGCTCAGAGGAGCCAAGCACAGGGCTGATGCCCAGGGTGGGGTGCAGATGTGGTGGGTGTGGTCCTGGCTACATCCACAAATACATGAAGACTGACATGGGAAGGGCAGGGGCTCTGGAGCCATGACTAACCCTTTCCAAAGGAAAAGGAGAAAGGGACAAGAAAGACGACTGTGGTGGCAGTGTGGGCTGGGGAGGGTACCACAGCCCTGAGGGGCCAAAGGTTTCTATAGCTGAGCAGTGGAACTTGGGCAGTGGTGAGAACTGAGACTGGATAGGTGATTTCCATTTCACGAATGGAGAGGCAAGAAGTGCAGAACAGGTTAAGCTGATTTTTTGATCATTCATTGTCCAGCCATGCAAGGGTCCTGAAATCAGTATAACGTATTTCCTGTGATGTTTTTACAGAAGAGCTGATTCCTTCTATGTAGCTACCACAAATGACCTTCAGAGTGCAGAGGGTAGAATAATCATTTCTGAGAAGAAAATGAAATACGAACAAGTGTATAGCCCATAGGTCATTTTGATGGAAACAGCAGAATTTGTTATCCGCTGCTCTGGACTCCAATCCTGGCCTTAACATTGTCATTGAAAGTCACTGAATTTTAGTTTTCTTATCTGTCAGATCTGACAATACAACACACACACACACACACACACACACACACTCACATAATGTTAACATTAGGGAAGAGGATGATGTGGAAAGTAGATGCTGACAGACAAGTAGTGTAAATAACTGTGCATTTCCATGAGCAAGAATATCTATGAGTTACCCATTCCTATTCATCTTATCCTTCTTGGGATATACACTCCCAAGCTCCAGACTGGAAGCAGTAATGTTCCCTAAGTGTCCACATCACCATACCCCAGCTTAGCATGTGCCACTTCATATTCTCTCTCCAGGTCATCCTGTATGACTGCATTCGTCTTCCTGAAGGAAAGCATTTTGTTTAGCTGGCCTGTGTAATCCCACAGCCCTAGCCCAGGGTGTAGATTTAGCATTTGGTCATTTGGTTATGGATTCTGTTGAACTCTACATTCATCAAGGAATTCTTCGAAAACTCAGACTGGAAGTGAGAAGGGGGTGAAATGCCAGTCCATCCAGTACTTTCCCTGGATAGACAGGGTATAATTGAAGCAATGGAGAATAAAGAGGTCAGCACATGGTGTCTGTTTGAGATGGTGAGTGGGAGCAGGGCCTGTGGGAATAACCAGGCACGTTTCAGATCATTAATCACATGGGAGGGCTGGTTTTGTCATCTCTTTATCTACAGGGTTTTCAGTGTGTCAGAGATAACCTGCCATTATTCCAGATGGATGGTCATTGACTTTGGAGAGTTTTATGGCGTTGATTTTTTTTTTTTTCACAAGAGTGGTTTGGGTGATTATCATATTCTCTCAAAAATAGTTTCATCTCTTCTCCTGTATTCAGTTTACTGAAGTAACTACTTCTCTTCTTAGGAAAGAGGCCTCTCTGCCAGCTTTTACTTGGCTTTCCAAAGACACTGAAATGTTACAAGCTATCAGTCACATATGGTTGGACAATTTGTGCTCCTCTCCGTTCTCACTTTGCGTTTCCATTTTTATTTCTCTAGTATAGTCTTTGCCATAATGGAGAAGCTGGTGATTGACGGGGCAGCGAGGCAGGAGTCTTGTACATCAGTTGAATCAGAGCTGCTTGGTGCTTGGCATGTACCAAGCAAGTCACACTAAGTATTCCTTGGGCCCTGCTGTCCTGGAGACAAAGGGCTTAGTGGGAGCAGAGAGGGACAGCAGGGCCAGAGGGATGAGCCTCTCCATAGCACATGGAATTCAGAGACATATTGCTCTCCAGGTGACTTTTAGTTTTTTTTACAGTTTTTTTTTTTTGTGTGTGTGCATATATAGCAGGGATTAGACTTAGTGAGGGGGTATTTGAAATGCAGAATCTCAAGACTCAAAGGGAGATTTGGGGTTTAAAGGACAAAAGCCCAGGTTATTTTGGCTCTCCTCAACAGCATTCCTTTCAGAAATTGTCCCAGTCTCTCCCTACATGTACCCAGAACAGGGAACTCATCAGGGAGCAATGTACCCAAGATCATCTCTGGGCATCTTCGACCAACAGAAAATTTTCCACCTCTTTCCCTTACTTCAACCTACCACATATATAGCTTTTCTGATAAATTAAGATAGAGATCTGATCCCCCCATGTATTTTTTTATAAGCTGAACAGTCCTTAAGTGACATTTTTTTGGTTTTCTTCAAGGCCCAGTTGATCCCCTCTGAGTATTTTCCAGCTGGTCTTGAAGGTCACTTTCTCAACATCGTGAAGTGTTTTGACATCTCACTGTCTTTATCTGTCTCACTAGGAGTCAGGTAATAACCCACTAGAACTGGTGTGGCTTATGCCAAGGAACCCTGTGTTTCAATCAATTATAGCATCTCTCTGTCCTCTGGGGCTGTTCTTAGTTTGTTCCTTCGGGATGCCTTTGACCTTGGACTGTAGGTCATGTGACAATGATGGTTTTATTGGTTTTAATTATAATAAGTATCATCACAGGATTCTGTTCACTCTGTGATTGCTGTTCCACTACTACAGCTTTACAGAACAAACAGGGCTGAGAGCATGGTTAGATCCTGGGGGTGGGGTGAGTGGGAGGGCCGCCATTCAGTAAGGCAGGTGGACCAGGCAGAGGAGGTCCATGGGATCATCTCTATCTCAGGAAACAGGAAGAAATTTGTATTGTTTATTTTTCATTTGCTTTTTTAAAAAAAGTGGAAACCTCTAAGGATGGAAATCTAGATTCCACCAAGCCATCTGAGACAAAATGATCCTCCTATAGATCCAAAGAGATAAGATCTAGATAGACCCCAGGAGGAAGATGAGCCCGATGAGTAATTCAAGTAGGACAAAGGTTATGCTATATAAACTGTGAAGTGCTGGACAAATCTCAGCTGATTGTTTTTGTTTTTGTTTTTTCCTAAGACTGAAGACCCAGAAAAGGTATCTGGAAAATCTAATGACCTAAAGTCACTAATTGCCATTGTCAGAATATGTTATTTGTCATTCCCAACGCTTTGCCCATTTCCTGGTTTATAATAGTTTTTAATAAGCAATATGTACTGCATCCTTTAAAGAATTCCTAGTCTTTTTTTTTTCAAGTTGGAGACATGGATATGCCCAGAATGAGTCAAAAAATAATCATGAACTAGAAATGCTTCTGATTAAAAAAAACTAATATATAGTGAAACTAATATATCACTCTAGGGCTGCTGACACATAATAAAAATTACATATTTGCTCTTTGTCCCTGTCTCCTAGTACAGAGATACTAAAGCTTTTGGAATTCTCTGAGTGTTCTTGAATTTTATCCTTTATTATAGACCAGTAAACATAACTATGATGTTTTTTTAAGTTCGGTGAGTCATTCTTACAAATTATAACCTGAGTGAACTTTGTGAGAACCCCTAAATTTGTAGCCAACTTGGACAGAAGTGCTGATAGCTTGGGGGACCCCAAATCTGGAACTGGACCCTGAAGTGAGGGCAGTCTTGTGGGACTGAACCCTTGAACTTGTGGCATCTGATGCTAACATCTAGTAGGATTGATTTGTTGGACACCTTGCGGGGGCCAGAGAATCAGAAAGCTGCAATAAAGTGCAGAAGAAAGAGAAATTCCTTAGGAGTCAGAAGCCAAGTTTTACCCCTAGCTTTGCCACTAACTTCAATTGTGACAGTTGTCACCCACCCTAATAAAAGCTAAAACATAGTGAGTATTAGGAAGATAAGGTATTAACTGTAAAAGGATTTTTTTCTGGAAAATGAAGACCTTATTCAATATTTAGCCACCAGTTACATAACCTTAGTTATTTCAATCACTTGCTCAGAAATCTTTCATGACTTCCTCCAGAATTAATACCAAATACCTCAATTTGGCTTTCAAAACCCCCTACTTTTTCAGCAGAGTGCCATCAGGCATCTATGATTTTGAAACTGCAGAATCTACTGGTGTGATGGGAAGTACGACTTCATTCCCTGGTTCTCTTATGTACAAAAACAAACGCCTGTATACAGCTAATACTTAGTGTGTGTCCCTCACACATGTTGCATATTCGGAGTCTCAGCTTTCATGTATGTAAACAGTAAATGGGATACTCTTATGGGTCGCATTGGGCCCCCTTTCCCCCAAATTCATATATTGGAGTCCTAACCCCCAGTACCTCAGAATTGGGCCTTATTTGGAAACAGGGTCATTGTGAGTGTAACTAGTAACTAGTAAAGATGAGGCCACAGTGGAATAGGATGGGCCCCAAATCCAGTATGATGACCTTATAAAAGGGAGAAATTTGTACACAGATGAAAGCAGAGAGAGAACACATTTGAAGATGAAGGTAGGTATCAGGGTGATGCTTCAACAAGCCAAGGAACACCGAAGATTCCCAGCCAACCACCAAAAGCTCGGGGAGAGGTGTGGGGCAGGTTCCCAGCTACAGCCTTCAAAAGCTGAAAACCCTGTTCACACCTTGATCTCAGACTTCCGACCTCCAGAACTGTGATACAACACATTTCTGTAATTTAGACCACTCAGTTTGTGGTGCTTTTTACAGCCAGGACACTAATACAGATACTAGCATTACATTCATAGGCTTGATTTTTAAATAAGGTCTAAAAGAGATTAAGTATGAAAATAAAGAACTTGGAATAGAGTCTGATGCCAAGTATAAGTGCTCAGTATAAATATATTGAACACATAATAAATGAACAAATGAATAAAAAAATGTTCTTATTGCATATCCACAATTGCTGGGGAGAGCAGAGGTGTTGACCTCAAGGAGAAACACAGCAATTATTGTAAAGGTCAGAGCCTATCCTTGGAGGCTCAGAGGGTTTGATGTCTGCTTTTCTATGCTGTTCTGAACTGTCCACACTCCAAGATCAATTCCTGTGATGCTGTCTTTTGTTGCCCTCGAATTTTGAGGATGTCATGCAAGAAAAGGCAGCTTTGATTTGGAAACAGAGAGAGTCTGAGTTCTATTATCTAACCTAATTGTGTTTATGATTTTCATCCAACTTGTCTGTTCTACCTGAGGAATCCTATATGAGACACTCATAGTTGGCAGGGGAATAAGGAATTTGCAAAAAGTGCCGTATCTCTGCAATGTGGCCCTTGTTAATTAAATACATCTTCCTTGAGAGTCTGTACTGGTCATGTTGTAAAAATCAAAGTGTTTGAAGTAAGCCATGAATGCTGACACCTAAGAACAATCAAAGACCACATTTTGCACATAAAATTGACAATGACTGAAGAGAACTGGTTAGTGAGAGTGTAGGAAAGTATACTCGTAGGGGTTAGAATGGATCAGATGTTAAGTAGAGCAAATAGGGAATAAGTATCCACACCCTAGAAAAGTGTATTTTCTATAAAACTGAGTAATTCCATTTTTAACAGTTGATCCTAAACACATAACATTGAATGTGAACATAAATACTGTATAAGGATGTTGCAATGTTGTTTATAACAAGAAAAATTGAAATTAATTTAAATGGCTAAGAACTGAGCTTAGATTAAATTAAACAAACCAAACTAAAATTAAGCAATTTGGATTAGTGAAGCTAATTGTTCGATTAATTATAAAGAATAATGGTTTTATATGCAGACATGGAAAATGACCTGGTAAAAAAAGACAACTACTATATCCTGTACATCTCTAAGTAAAAGGAACCACACTACAACGTCTACCTACACAGCTGGTGCTACAACCATTCTCAGACATTAGTGTTGGCATCCATGGAATGCTACAGGAATCTTAGGTTTATGTACTGCTATATAATCTGGGGGACACCATGGTTTCTTACACCATTTTAGAGATGCTTACAGTTCAAGCCCATTTCTTCTTTTCAAAGCTCGTGGCCCCACACACTAAACTTGAGGATATTTTGCTGCAGTTCTTTAAATCAGGTTCTTACTGTGAACTTCTTCCCATGTCCGCACACCACTGTCTGTGATGTCTGAGCACGGCCCCAGGAAGCTTTCTAAGGACAGTATGCAAACCCTTGGCATTTAGGCTCCCCCTCTGCCTGGGGGCATCTCACTCCCCAGGGCTGCCATCTCTGTGGCATGGTCTCCACTCCAACTACTAGCTCCATGCCCGCAGTTTTGAGACTGCACAATACAGTCTTCCTTTTTGAGTATGAAAATACTAAAACCACAAAACAAAATCCCTATTCCTTGGGGGCCATGGGGTAGATAAAGTGGGAGAAGGTAGGAAGGAGAAGCTCAAACCTGAAGAGACACAATTCTGCTTTTCCTTTCTCGGGTAGATAGATTCCAAAATCAGTTCTTTTCCTAATAACTGGCTCATGTTAATCAGCTTGTTACAGTAGGAATCTCAACAGTCAGATCGCCTAGGAATCCTCATCACCCCTCCTCAGCAGGACCAAGGGCAACTGGCTCACATCATTCGCTTCAGCTTCATTGTCTATCAATTGGGAATTTGAAATATGATCTAATATATTACCTACCCTCAAGGAACCACTGCAGCTTGGAGCTCCCCACAGGAAGCCAGCTGAGACAGATTAGCTTCTGAAACTTTACTGAGGAGACTTCTCAGGACCAGCACTTGAGTAGGAAGGATGACAGCTGGATTGAGCAGAAGTTACAAAAGAACCAACCCCAAGATGAGCCCCAAAACTGCCCTTTGGAGCCCCAAGTTCGAGTGAGATGGGATGGCCCTTTATCCCTCCCTGTGGATCAGCACTGGATGCTGTCTGACCCTGGAAAGTACCCCGAGTTTGGGAGGCAGTTTTTTACAGCAGAGGTGATTCTTGGTCAGGGCAGACAGCTGAGCGCTGAAGCTCAGCAAGCCAACCTTCCCAGCAATGGCAAAGTCTGTCCTTTAGTTCTGAAGGGGAGCTCTGGAAGGTGTTGTCCAGTATCTATGGCAGTAATAAAATAGTATGACATTTGCAAAGAGAAATAATGCTAGTGCTGGGCACCTATTAAGAGACCCATACACATTAGTATGTATGTACTTCTACTTTATTAATATTCCTGGAATTATACATACTAACATGTCAACAATGTTTAACTTGGTGGTAGGACCATGGCTGCTTGTTGTTTATTCTTTGTGGGTTTTTTTTTTGTGTGTGTGTACTTTCCATTTTATAGTTCTTTATTGCCTTAGGCCACCTTCCAACTACCTGATATCAATATGG
The DNA here is from genome assembly GCF_030020395.1 of Manis pentadactyla. Classification (NCBI taxonomy): domain Eukaryota; kingdom Metazoa; phylum Chordata; class Mammalia; order Pholidota; family Manidae; genus Manis; species Manis pentadactyla. Next base: position 34,685,252 of record NC_080027.1, read on the forward strand.
ACAGACGTGAGACTCACTAGGTAGCTGAGCTGTGTCCTGGGAGGTAGGAAGAGAGACACACCACCCTTATCAGATTTCTTTATACCAATTTTGTTACGCTTGACTCATGTGTCCAAACACAGTCCCCCAATACCTTACAGTTTGGTGATTTAGAAGTAACTTGTAAATTTGATGAATGAAAGAAAGATCACCTCATGCACTTCTTCACACATTCCTTCCTCCATACATTTGGTAATTCATGTGTTTATTCATTCACTTATTTGCACATTTATTCAACAATCGTATGCAAAATTTTTACCCTGAACCAAATATTCTAAGGGTACAGCCACTGCTAACAGTGGTAGCCTCAGATTGGTGTGATGACAGTTCTAGCCATCACTTGGGCAGACCAAGTTTGAATGATCTAAAGCATAAAAAAGAAAGTAAATGCAGTCGGTATGGTAGAGTGGTCAGCAGCATTGCACAGGACAGGAAAAGGTGCCAGTTTTAGAAATTCAAAATCCTCACTTGGAGGATGCACAGTTGCAAATGATAATGTATGGGCAAGTGTGAGTCAGATCAAAGCTGTAGAAAGTTCAGTTATGCCCCACCTATACCCCAAGATCAGCCTTGTGTAAGACTAAAGCTGTTCTCTGCTGGGGTCACCTCCTATAGGCCAAGTGCACTTTATCAAATTTTGGGTTATGCAGTACACGGGATGACTAATGGCATACAGTGCAGCACTGTACCCTCACCCTTAAAAATGGTTCTCATTCATCACCTCCAGTCTTCTCAGACTGACAACACTGGTCTAAGTGCAGCCCTAATCGGGAGAACTACAACAAGGGTAGCTCCCAAGAGTCTCCGGGGGTCATGATAATAGACCATTGGCCATTGTAGGGCTTCTTTCAGACCATAACCAGTAAGACTTAAGATACCCAGAATATTCATGATCTAGTAAAGGATTCAGAATATAGACAGAAATGATATAAGAAAAACTAAAAACGTTAAGTGTTCAAAGTTGCATTAAGGTGTGGAGAGACCTCGAGTAAAGGAAACCTTGCCATTTGTGACAATATGGATAGAACTTGAAAGCATGAAGTTAAGTAAAATAGGGGAAGACAAATACTATATTATCTCACTTTACATGCGGGGTCTAAAACAGACAAAGCAAAACAAACACATATAAAAAGAGATCAGACTTGTGATTACTAGAGACTTGGGGGTGGGAGGAAGGGTGGAACCGGAGGAAGAGAGTCAAAAGATACAAACTTGCAGTTGAAAGAAAGTACTACTGTGTGACGTACAGCACAATGACTGTAGGGAAAACTGCCAGGGGATGTATAGGAAACTTGTTAAGAGAGCAAATCCTAGTAGTTCTCATCACAAGGAGAACATTTTCATTTCCTTTCTTTCTAAATTTTCATTGTATCTATTCAAGAAGATGAATGTTAGCAGAACCTATGGGGTAATCATTGCACAACATATGTAAACTGAGACATCATACTGTTTGCCTTAACCTTGTACAGTAACGTATGTCGATTATTTCTCAGTAAAATGTTGAAAAGAGAAGAAAACTAGCAATCAAAGGTGATAAGCTAAAGTAGAGGAGGGGGAAAGTACAAATTTAATGGAGAAGGTGGTGCACTGGTTGGCTCATCAGATGTGCAGATGGAGAGAAGAGAATATTCCAAACAAAGCTAATGATATGAACCAACAAAGAAAAACACACACTGCCTGTGAACATTTATAGGAGAGCCATGACATAATGCATGTCAGATGGTCTTACAACCATTAATGAGAGGCACCACATTCCTTATTAGTCATTATCGCTACCCACAACCCCATCTTATTTGTGGAACAATATTTCAATGTCTCTTTTCTTGGGAAGCACACAGAAAAACATGTTTTTCTCTGACACATGCACATACCAGTTGGCTTCTTTCTGATACCATATCAACAGTCCTTCCTAAACACACTTGACCTCCTCAGATTAGATTGCTGGCTTTCTTAAGCATTAAATAACTGGACAAGTACCACTGGTTGAGGTCAAATCGTTTATCAGGATCAATAGCTTTGACTGACTCTGGGTAGATGTGGTGCACTTTCCATACTGAAAGGGCAGAGTCTGTCAGCTAGCAGGAAATGTTCTAAGCTCAAATAATGCATGTCAGTGTAACATAAAATGTTGATCGCACTGTCCAGGGGCCATCTTGAAGCATCCTCACGCTTTTGTGTCCAAATGACCACTAGATGGCACTGCTATCTCAAAATGGATCATCCGGGAAAAGAATGGAAGCACCCTGACCGTCTGGAGTCCCCCGTCAGCACCCTCATCTTGTTGGTGTGTACATTATGCACATTATGCCTGTAGACTGGACTCAGGTATCTGATCCTCATCTCTTATCCTGTCAGCTTTTACATATAAAATATGGAGGTAATAATATGTGGTGTTCTTGTGAGGGTCACATTCAATAATGGATTATAACATATTCTGTATGGGTAGTAAGGTATACTGTGGATGCTAAAGCACTGGATGGATATTAACTTGTCAAATTACAGATAAATGTAAATCAAATGAATATAAAGCTGTAGGAATGGAGTGTAGCTGACAAACTTCCTAAGACATAAGATGAAAAGACCAATGACAAAGGATGAGGATATTGATTGAAAACCTCCCTTAATTGTCTATCTCAAAAGCCTAGTTGAGAAAAAAAAAAAAAGATTCTTAAGGGAACTTATCTAAGTACACATTATACACCTGTGTCTCTAAGCAGTCTCAATTCTAGGCATACTTTCTGTCTTTAATAAACATCAGAAGAAAAATCCATACACATTTGTTGTAAAATATATCGACAACATTATTCATTGTTTTTCCTAGTGACTGCTTATGTAACGTCTCAGGAGATAAGTTTATATTAGAATTTAGTATAAAGAAAATGATAAAGAACTGGTCTACTATATTTTATCAGACAGTAAGCGATAATGTCACATATTATCTGTGTCCTTAGCTACCAAGAGACTCAGAGTAAATTTTAATGTTCATTCCCATATTAACCCTTGTGGTTAACGTATCCTGATGTTTCCTCTTCTTCACAGCTTGAAGGCTATTTCTTTTCCAGAAACCTTGAGGTGTGTTTGATTTTTATATGGTCTATCTCAAATCCTTTTTGGAATGGGTTAGAATATTGCTAAATAAAATACAAAAAGAATATAAAATGTATTTTGTAATGCTTTGATTTGTTAACCCAGCAAAAGTCACTATAAATGCATTCAGTGATTATAATTAATTCAATATACTATACTAAAATAAACATCACTACAATTCATTCAACAATTTTACACAACACCCTCTGGGAACTGGAAACAAGAGGAAATACACAGTCTTTAACTAGAAACTAGTGTTGTCTGAGATACAAAATATACCATATATTGTTAAGTTGTTTTTGGTAATTTAGTGCTAAGGTGAATTTGAGGATATCACAAAGAACCCAGATTCCTGGGCCAGAGAGATCTGGAAAGTCTTCATGGGGAATTATGGCTTAAGTGTGTTCTAAGTGTTGGGGAGTATTTAGATAAGCATAGGACAAATAAAAGATGGATGGGAGAAGAGGTGAGAACATAGGGAACCTTCAGCAGAAGGGTTTTTGGCATAGTCTGAGTATTAAAAACAAGAATCTGAACATGTGAATGCAAGGCTTAGGAACTGATACTTCTTATAGAAATATGATTGCTGTGTAAAACGCAGGCTAACGTGGGTAGCTCCTCATAATTCATGGCCCTTTGAGTAGAGCACCTACCTAAGGAAGCAGTTGCTGATTCTCAAATACCCCCAGGCTGCTCCTTGGGCTCAACACATAATTGAAGACCAAATATTCAGATGTGATCAGTATGTAGAAGACATCTATAGTAAAACTCCTGGAAACTGGTTTTGAATTTACTTTCTGATGAAGTCCAATTTAGTTGAATATTAACCATTCAAAAATAGACCTGTTTATATGGGATGTGGATTAATGTTGTGCCTAGGTTGGTGTCCCTCAAACTCAAGATAAAATTCATGCTCTTAATTGTTTGGAGGTTTTTGTTTATTTTTTTCCCCTTTGTACTGTTCCAAAAACTTGATCTAGGAAATGATGTTTGGATTTTTTTTCTTTTCATTTATCTCTTTTCTTAAAGGAGGGGGAAAACGTTAGTTATCAGTAAACTTACTTAATGTACCAGGGCAATTGATCATGTTGTATCTTCATAACCTCTGTTCCCAAGGCAAACAGCCTTGATTCATCAACTGTGCTTTATATGACATGACTTTAATAAGCTGCCAGCCTGACAGCCATCCCTGGATAACTATTAATTTCCTCTGTACACTTACCCATTGCCATGTATATATACGTTGCAATAATATATATAATTATATGTATATTATATATATATATTTATCACACACATTATATTACATGTTTATATAAACATACACATGCTTATAAATACATATATATGATTATATTGCCATAATATATGCATGTATTCTTCTTGTCATGTGTGTATATTCTTTTTATGTACATAGAAGCCAGATCTGACCATAGAAAAGGGTCATCCTCTCTATTGTTCTAGCTATTATTCAGTCATTCACATTCAGTCATTCAATAAATACTTGTTAAGCACCTATTATATGGCAGGCATTTCACTTAACACATAAGTGTGTCTTCTCTCATGGAGCTTACACCCCGAAGGAAAAAATGCTAACCAAATAGAAATGTGTATGCCGTGATAATTATGTGAAAGCTGCTTTGAGAGTCTGAAGGCGTCAGGATGTGGTGGTCAGAGCTGTTTTCCTTCAGGAAGTGATCTTAAAGCTGAGACTGAAAGACTGAGTAAGAATTGGGAGGAGGAAGGAAGCAATGGAGGAAGAACAATCTAGTTGCATGGGATGGAGCAAGCTTTAGACTTTCTGTGCTTCTGTTTCCATATCTGTAGAAAGGGAACAATCATAAAACCTGTCATATGGAGTTGTGGGAAATGAATGAGGGAAAGGAGGGCGTGATGATGATGATGGTGCTGACGATGAGGGTGACTGTTATTTTAGGAGGAGCGAACAGCAGGTGGGGAGGCCCCCGTGGAGGTGTATGCTCGGCTCCATCAAGAAACTGGATAATGTGTCTGGAGCGCGGACAGTGACAGGGCACTTAGTGGAAGAGGGGGAAGAGGGGCCACTTGGGTTCATGTGTAAGGGAACAGAGGCCTTTTGGAAGCTACGTCTGCCTTTTGGCAGAATTGAGCATATCCCTGAAGAGAGAGAGCACACCGCACTCTCACTTTTCCCAGCCCATCATTGGCTGCTCATCCTTTTTTATACTGCCTTGTTGTCATGTGAATGCTGTTTAGTGATCTAGTAATTTTGCTTCTTTCCCTGTTGACTTATTGTTTAACTGGGGTGATGCCTAAACCATAGAAAACAATTCTTGCCCTCCCACCCCTTGGAGCGACCACCCGCCTTCCTGAGCATGTGTGTTTGTGGACGTTTTTCCTTCCAGCTTCACCGAGCTCAGCTCTACCCAGCTAACTCTTTTCATCTCATCTCACCCAGTTAGTACCGTTTTCTTAATCATTTTTGTTCCACCTCTCACTATTCCCTTGAAAATTACTTTATCTCATGAATTTATCACATAGCCATTTAATTTTTACCAGCCATATAAACCCCTTGGTGGAAATAGCATGAGAAGCGTATTTGCCCTCACTGAAGCTCCTGCTTTCCTGAGTATGTTGCCCACTCTCGCCTTATAGATCGGTTTATATACACAGCTCAATAAGTTGAGGGCGATTAGCTGGATGTCTGAGTGCTAATGGCACTGCCATCTTCACTGTTCAGTCTGAAACAGGGAGGGACTCAGGCAGAGAGTATATTGTAAAAAGAACCTGGACTGTCTCATTAGACAGAGCCACCTAATAGCTGTGTAACCAACTCAACCTCTCTGAGCTTCAGGGTCTTCTCTATTAGGTGGTGGTTAAGCAAGTAGGTCCAAGATCAGATGGGCAGGGTATAAATTTCCACTCTGTCCCCTGCTAGTTCTGTGACCTCAGCTACAGGACATACCTGCTCTCTGCCTTCATTTCCTCATACACGAATGGAGGATAATGACCCTACTTTGTGATAGGGTTGTTGTGGAGATAAAGGGCTTAGAAGAGAGCCTTGTAGGAAGTGAGGGCTCAGTACATGTTGGAATTATTTTCCAACATATGGGTACAACAAATGGGTACAGTAAAACCTACCTCACAAGGTCATTGTGGGTACCCAGCTATTATAAAATTCCATAGAAGTTCACTACATACAATCTGTGTTTCACATATATTTGCTTTCATGAATGTACCATGTAGAGAAAAAAAAAAGAAGACAAAATCATCAGACAAGTGGCGGAAGATACAATTGTGTATTTACCATTTTCTAGGAGGAATAATGGCTTTCTAAAGTTTAAATCAAGAGACGAAATCACATAGGGGAAAATTGACATATTCAATCATATATGATTTAAAATGCGTACACAATGGAATAGGAAGGAAAACAACAGATTGAGAAAGGGACTTCCCCAAGTATGCCAAGGGAAATTATTAAGATTAAATGAGATGATTTATGTGCAGAGGCATATAGTCAACTGTAAAACATAATCAAAACGTTCATGTTGTTAAAAATTATGCTACGATTTATTGAGCAATTAACTCTTATGCACCAGGCATTCATATCCATATAATCCTGATGCTGACTGGGGCCTCCTTGCACTTTAAGGTCTCCCTGATTCCACCGCTTCAGGATGACCGAAACCTTAATGGGAGGAATCCCATTAATTTGGTGTCATCCTCCCCACAGGCATCCTTACTAAGTTCTAGTTCCTGAGTTTTCCTGGGGCTCCCTTTTTACTGTCCCATGTCAAATTCAGTCTTTCCTCCTAAAATGAACTCACTCCACAGACGTTTTGAGTCCTGGGACTTCAGGGAGGATTTGTGGTGTCAGAAGGGGACACAGGATGTCACGGCAGAGCTTCTGTCATCTTTGTGCGACCCTTCCCCCCAGCCCATCACTCTCCACTCTCTTTTTCAGGAACAAATTCCTTCCTTATCTCATGAACGGTAGTTTCCTTTTCTTCTTTAAAGCCTTGAAGCCCATCTCAAGTGGGCTTATTATGGCAATTTCTGAACAAAGAATCAGTCCTCTTCCCAAGGTAATTCTTATATTAGCCTCTAAGAGGATTAAATTTTCTCTAATTATGTATATTATTTCAAATCCTCGCAAAAGTCTTGTAAGTATGTCCGTTCTTGTATTTGGTGCATGAAGAAATGGAAATAAAAAGAGATGAATACCTCCTCGAAATTAGACATCAATAGGTGGCTAGGTGGCCTTGATAATAAGGAAAGCACTGGTATGCAAATACATAAATAGCATCTATGTAAAGGCATATATGTAAACAACTTAGAAAAAATATTTAATCCCAAATGACTTGAATATCAATTCTCATAACAAAAATAGATACACACTCCTTTGGTTCTATTAAAATAGAATACCTTATTTGTCCTACTAGTAATAACAAAACAGTAACATGTAGCATAAGTTGAGTGATTATTTTGTACCAGGCACCATTCTAGGTGCTTCACATTTAATCCTCACAACAGTACTAGCTAAACACTATTACTATCCCTATGAATTATAAACAATAAAAAGGAATAGATAATTCTATGAGTAATAAACAATAGAGAAATTAAACAATTTGCCCAAGCACACATGATACAGACACGTGTAATCCAGTAAATTCTCATACCCTCTCCACTAAAACAGAACAAAAGATTCAATAGCACTTACAGTTGAGGATCTTAAAAATTGCACCATGGCAATTTCAGTTTTACATTCTTTAATATTATGGAATGTTTTGTTTAAAAGCAATAATCCGAAGTGCTAGTGACATTGTGATAAAACTACACAGACACATATGGTGAGTAGTCATGGAAATTTGGCCCTTTTGGGAGAAAATGTGATCTGTAATCTTTGACTTACCTATCTCTGGGGAATTTATTTTAAATAATTTTTTAAAATACACATAAAAAGAAAATATAAACCATGTTATTCCATGCAGTTTAAATGCTTGACAACTGGGTAAATAAATTATGGTACATCAATGCAGTAGAATATCATGTCATTAAAATTTCAATTATTGACTATGTATTTACATGGGAAAATTGGTACCTGTAAGGTTAAGTAATAAAAATGAATTAACAGAGTATATATGTGTTATTATTACATTTTAAAAAGGTATATGCTTATGGATAAAGACTTAATCGTCAATACAAAGTATGTGAAGTTAAATTAGTGGAAGGTGACTGCTTTAAATTTTCATTTTAAAATTACTTTTGTTTTATATTATTTGCATATTTGAATAAAATTGATTCACAATATAGGAAATCAAAAAGGAGGATGTCTTATGCATTATTCATGTCCACTCTTGGAAAGGGATCTAGTCTTGGGGAGGAAACTGATGCCAAGCTTTCACTCAGCATAGGCGCTCTAAAGCTCCCCAAACCAAGTGCTTTTGCAGCCAATCTTGATTACTCAAGGCCCCTCAACATTCCCTTCCAGCGTGCCTTTCTGGGCCAGGAATCATCACCAGGAAACTGACACACCCAGCCCCCAATTACCTTCTGGATTGCTACCCGTCTGTGCCACCATTATGGTATAATGTGTTCTATTATTCAGATGTGTTGAAGTTGGGGAAATACTGAGAACCCCTGTAGAAAGAACTAAATCTTCTTCCCCACAAAATTTCATGTCCAAATTGAATTTCCCCTCTAAATGCCTACATTGTTTTGCTTTGAGTTGTGAATTGTCTTCTCATAGTGGTTGGGAGCTCATTGAGGGCAGATGGGACCCAGATTTATTCATTTTGGTGTCACCAGGTCCCAGTGAGTTGCCTAAGTTGTCCCTCCTATTTTGTGTGTTTCTTCCTTTCTTTACCTTCTGAGGAAAAACTGCTCAACCTTCTAGCTCTAGTTGGAAGGTCACCTCTCTGTGGAGCTTCCCAGACCTGGTAAGGCAGAGAGAGGAGTTCCTGCTTCTCAGTGGCAGTAGCAGTCTGAACCCCTGTACTACAATGTATCTGACAGTGAATGTTGCATTCTACAATGGCAAGATCTTGTAGTTATGGCTATTTATACAAACAGTAGAGTCACTTGGTCAAACTGTGAATATAACTACATAAGGAAGAAAGGGAAAGCCTTTATATTTATCCCACCCCCTGACAAGCACCATGTTTATAAAGCAACTTTATATATCCCAATTTTACCAGTTATTAAGCATTCATTACATAAGGAGTCTTACCAAATGTATTGTTCAGACACATGCTTTATTTTTCCATATAAAAATACACTATGGATAATTACCCAGATGCTTTCATATAAATTTAGTTTATTCTTCTAAATAGACCTATAGTTTTCCATAGTATGGATACACAATAACTTACCTAATTTTATTTCAATGGATATTGAATTCAATTATTCAACCATATTCAATTATTCAGTACTCAGTTACTCACTATTCTTAAATAATACTACAATGACCATCCTTATATACACTTTTCTTTACTTGTCTATTTTTTTCTAGGATAAATGTCTAAAAAAGAAATTACTATATAAGTCTATATGCTAATTTTGAATGTTAATATACAACCACATTGACCAGCAGAAAGACTGTACCAGTTGAAACTCCCATTTAATTGTATTAAAGTTCTTGGCTTCTTAGGCCCTTGCCACAACTGATCATCTTCATACTATTATGTTTTAGGTGCTTGTTCATTCCTCTTCCTTCCTATTAGACTGCTTTAATCATCTTTTGATACCCAGTTAGTACTTTTTTTTTAATACATATGAACACTTGGCTAATGGAAGGCATTCTATTTCTAAAATAAATGTGAAAAACTTTAAGTGCTAGGTCATGAAGCAGATCACATGTCTCTACATTGTTTTGAGGGAAGGTCTTAAAGGTCATTGCACCCAGAGAGATGGTAGATTGAATTCTGGTTCTGTCTCCTGTTTGCTGTATCTTGAGGCAGGGCACAAAAATTCTTGAAGCCTCAATCTCTTCTTCAGTAAAATGAGCATAATAGTTCCTGGAATATTCTTGCAATGGCACTAATGTGAGGATTGAATAAGAAAATCCTATAAAGTCTTGCTTCTCCCAGGAAGGTTTATACAGCCACAGCAGTACTATCAGCTGGGAGCTGATTATAAATGTAGATTCTCACGGTCTCCCCAGACCTGCTGAATCAGAATCTGCACTTTATCAAGAGCTCCAGGTGAACGTCACTCAGTTTAAAGTTTGAGAAGCATAGATAGACATGTAGTGCAGCACGAGACACAGAGCAGGTAATCAGTAATATACTAATGACAACAGTGATGCTGGTGGTGCTGATTATGAGATGTACATAAAGTACCCTGCCTTTAATAACCCATAGTCACTAACATTTGTATTAGCTATTCACATTTGGCTTTAAAAGAATTAAATTTGGGCTTATGTAAAATGTTGCATTTGTTTAATGTGTGCAAAAGTTCTGTTTGGGGTCGTGAAGTGATTCCCTGTGCAGTGAGATGAGTGTGATTTGCACTTGGCGATTCGTTTAGGAGGCTGTGGAGTATGGGCCTCGGGAACCAGAAAGGGCTGCATTAGAATCCTAGCTCTGTGTCTCAGGAGCTGACGGTTCTAAAGCAAATCACTTAATACCCGTGAGGTCCACTATATTCAGCTAGTTCTACTGAGACTTTTAATAGTTTACCTGCACAGACCCAGGAACACCGCTCGGCATATTTCAGGGCTCAGGAGTAGTACCGACTGACCATTGCTGTGTGGTAAGTGCTTGATGGTGTTCTCAACGTCTTAGGTAGTATTTGCTCCTCATGAAATCTTACGAGGGAAATATTTGTTATCATCTCCGCTTTACAGAAGAGTAAATAGTCTCAGAGTTAGGTCAGGTCACTCGCCTAAGGCCACACGGCTTGTCCATAGCATAGCTAAGGATATAAACCCAGGCAGTCTGATGTCACAGCTTAATCTATATTCTACTCTTTTCTTTTTCCTTTACTTCACAATGCTTCCTTCAGGAAGGCTGCCTGAGCTGGGTTTTAGAAGAAAAATAAGAGTCTGCCAGGTGCCAATTCTGATTTAACATTTTTCAGGTAACTTTTTCTTTTTCCTCTCACATTCTCCAGTTTTCTGTTTGTCTCCTCTCTTCCTCTCTCAGGAATTCACTCTGTGGTTATCTGGTGATACCCAGGAGCTCAGTGTGGTTTCCCTGGTGATGCTGGTATATATCAAACATCACTAATGTGAGGAATATTTGTTTCTCCTCACTGCCTCATGTTTGACAGGCCTTTTAGTAAGTTTAAACTTCTTTCACATTTCTGCAGACAATTAATACTCATTTGTTTAATAAGCATCATACTCTAAGCAATTTACCTGTATTAACTCAGTCAATCCCTATAACAAATCAGTGATATAGATACTAGTTATCCCCAATTTACAGATAAAGAAACTGAGGCCAGAGATTTTTATGCCACTTGCTCAGGGCCACACAGTTGGCAGCCTTGCTATAGAATCCCTGCTTTTAACAATTATACCTACTGCTTCCTTCTTGATCCTCAAAACTGTCAAAATATTGAGTTATCAATAGGAAGGTGCTAGAATCCCTACCGTACAGATGCATGCAAGTCTCAGAGTAGTATATGACTTCCCTGAGGTCACACAGATCGCTAGTTGCAGAGCTGGGATTAAATAAAATCCAGGTGTCCTGACTCCAGGCTAGCTCAATCAGAGAAGACAACTCAGCAAAAACAGCCACAGAGAAAGGCTTGAAGGTGTTTGAATGGAAACTGAAGTCTACAACATAACCAAAAGGGAGGAAGGTGTCTGTGGGGTTCCTGTTGGGTCTGGTTTGTCAGTGGTGATGGAAGCAATTGTTTTTTCTCCTTCTCAGCAAGTCCATTTGCCACCATCAGTTCAGTTCTGCATCTGGAGTCCTGTTTGACTCTGAACTTGCAATGAAAAAGAATGTGATTTTGTTATTGTTTGTGCTTTTACTAATCAGTGGCTCTGTTGCCACTTTCCTAACAGCCGGCCTCTTCCCCCTTTACATCGGACCATTGAGGCTATGTTAAAAGAAAATAATTAATCCTACTGCATTTACCAGTGTCCCTGTTTTCTGTGATGTGCTGTTAACATGACATTTCTGTTTTCTAATTATTTAGTCAATTGTTTCTTTCCCTCATCTTAAAAAACTCTCTCTTCCCATTTTCCAGATCATGTAGCTTGTAAATGCTTTCCATTTATCTTCGATTCTGGGCTCTAATTTATTCCCAAAGTGCCAGTATAAGCATTTTGAGACTCAATGTTTGATTTAAAGTATGAGATCCTGCCTTTCTCTTCTAGTAAAAATATAAATTGATGTTCATTCCTAAATATTAGAAGAAAAGTTATACTTTAAATATACAAAACATCATTTCTGTTTACACTAACTTTATTTTTAGTGTAAAGTAAACAAAGACGATAGTATCCTTTTTTTAATAGAAAAGTAATTGGAGGTTCAAAAAAATTAAATCAGAGAAATTAAATGAGTGGCTAAAAGAAGGAGGCTTCCGCTAGATGTTCTTCTTTTTTTGTCTGCGTGATACAGGGAGACAAAAAAAGGCTATAACTTGGGATTTAATTCACACTATCGTTTGCTTTTGTGTAAACTGGGGAATACCATATACCTTTCCCAAGTAGGTATAGCTATCAATTAGAATAGGGGTGATTAAAGATTATATTACCCACACATGAAGACACATTCAATATTAGAGTAAGTGAAATATCTAGAGTGCTTTTGGTTGGCCGAGTAGATCATGCTGCTTCTATTAGGTAAAGAGTGAAGGTGAGACTGCCCAGCTGGCATTTGGTCCTGTGAATCCAAGGCTCAGTGGCCAGGAGGAGGTGAGAATCTGTATGCTCCGTGGTGTCTCTGTCTGCTGCCTTCTCTTGAGTCACCAATCATATTCATTAGTCTAAGGACATATCATTGGGCTCTTCAGTATGGTTTCTTTAAATTATTCCATTACAATTACATTATTCCAGCAAGTCCCAAAGGTACCTTTGTGATCAAAAAGAAACTACATAAAGCAGCTATATTAATGCCTAGTATCCCCTACATGTTCAGTGTAAGTAACAAGAAAAGAGTGAAATGGGCAAGATGAGGATCCTTGATCACTGTAGACACAGCGCTTGCTGAGAGCAGCTGTGTTGAGCCCTGGAGTTTCAGAGAAAATGGGCTGGGTGATGGGAAGCAGAAGTCAGGGAACCCCGACCGAGTCGTTCCCCTTTCCTGATCTCAGGTTCTATCTGCTAAACATGAGGGGCTGGTCTAGAGCAGTCCTAGGGTTCTAACGGTCCCGTCACAGAACTCATGTAAGCTGTAGTATATCTGCTGCCTCAGCGGCGTGGGACAATGTCTCTATCTTCTTTTTCCTTTAATACAAAGGACAGAAACAGTATTGGTTCTGTGAAAACAGTTTCCCCGACTCCCCAGAGGGAACGTGAAATATTAAAAGGCTTTATTATTTCAAAGAAGGAGATAACAAGACAATTAGGACCATTAAAAAACTGACAAAGCACCAAGGCCAGATGAATGCATGGCTTCGTTCTGAAGGCCATGGCCAGGGAGTGCACCCACTGACCCTCTGAAAGACCAAGAGGCCCCCCAGCACACACACAGATAGCAAAACTCTCTGGTTAGAAACCAGAAGACGACCCACACATAAAGGCACTGTGGTGCTAAAGGGTGCCTCAGATTATTTTTCTCTGACTGCATCTTCTCTGTGCCCTGGAAGACCCTATCTATCCCATCTTGCCACCATTTACACAGTTTCTTATCAGTCTGACTTTGTCTGCCCCTAGAATGTGAGCCTCTCTAAAGCATGCCTTTATTTATTTTTTTCATTCTGACCTGGTGACTGGCACAGGCGGACCCTCAGCTAGTTTGTAGAATGACTGAATGAATAAATGAAAGAAGCTAGGATGCAAGCTTTGGCCTCAGTTCCACGTAAGCTCCCTCAGAGACTTAAATGTTGGGGGAAGAATATTTGTAACACCTTGCTCGAATTAAATATCTTGAATCTTTGTTTCTGCAAGAAACTGCCCAACTCCTAAGGGGTCCTAAGAATGGTATGACCTTTGTAAAAGAAATCTGAGAAGAGAAAGGACATCACCCAAAATAATTAGTGGCTATGAGCATGGGTCAATTCTTAAAGGCTTTATCTTCAAATGCATTCAAACTGAATACACAAACAGTAAATATCGTGACTAGTTTTTGTGTACATCTTGATTTATGGAAGAGGTAAAATTCAGACAGTTTAAGTAGGTAAAAATCACAGAATGCATCAGACTTTACCCAAAGTATGTCTAAGTCCAAAGCCCTTTCTCTATCCCTTATGCCCTAAGACTCCCAATGTTCAGAGACAGTGGTGTTTTTAAGTCCCTGACATAGAAAACAACTAGAATCATGTCAGACAAAGTCCATAATCACTATCCAACTTCATTTATGTACACAGCAAATGATAGTAGGTAAAGAGAGCTGTCTTTTGGATGTGGCTTTCCAGTTCAGAATTAGGGCCCTTGCCTGGCACTCCGTCAGACTGGGTCCCTTCCTCAGTGGAGGTGCATAGATGGAACTCTGACAGTGTGGAAGGGAGATGCATTCCCATTTCCACAGAATAACAGGAAAAACTGAGATTTAGAAAATACGTAAGAATCCACAGTTATACCATCCTAAAAACAGAGAGGCCTGGACTTGATGCCCAGGCTCTTGTCTCCTTGTCCAACAGCATTTCCACTAGTCCTCAGACCAAAGCAGCCCAGAGACATTGCAGATCTTCAGAAGGGTTGGGGAGCACCTGCTGTGGAGATAGATTGTCTTGGATCTGAATCCTGATGCTGACATTTACCAGTTGTGTGACCTTGGACAAACTGCTTAATATCTCTGAGGCTCAGTTTCTTCTCTCATGTAATGAGGGAACTAATACCTACCTCACTGAGTTGCTCTGAGAATTAAATGAGTCTGTGAATTAATTAACATATTCTCTGCCTTCTACCAGAAAGAATTCAAGGTGGCTTACAAGGACACAGCAATGAGATTGAAGAATGGGGAAGAAAAGAAGTAAGATCAAGATAGGTAGATAGAGAGTCCATCCAATGCAAGAGCTAAGAATAGGTACCACATTTTGCTCAAACTGTTCAATAGTCAACCTCAAAAGGGAAGCTTTGACCGCTATAGTGTCTGCTGCATTCATGAGGTTGTAACAGACCCATGGCTTAAGGGGAGCATGGCTATGTTTAAGATATAAGATATATTTCATATTCCTGTATTTAAGACATAAGGTATATTTACCTATATTCCAGGCTCCAGGCACTACATTAGGCAATGGGCATCAGTGCTGACAAAGGCAGATGTGGCTGTGCCCTCACGGAGGTGACAGTCTTCATGGCTTCATGACATCAATAGGATGTGTAACTTCCAAGATATCATCTTCACCCAAAAATGCAAAGAATAAATGAATTACATAAAATTCCACATGATAAGCTCTGAGCATAGTGTCTGGCATGCAGAAGGTGTTTAATATGTATTTGTTCATTTATTTAACAGATTTATTCATCTATGATAGCTGTGTCTATGCTTCTTCTAGGCATTAGGGATGTGCAGGTGACCGACGAACATCCTACCTATTTAGTAGTCGAGGAAAGGGATGCTCAACAAGATAATTAAGTAAAATACGTGGTATAGTAGAAATTGGTAAGGGAAGTATGGTGAACAGCAATGAGCATAGTTCAGAGAAAATGCCAGGGGAGGCCTCACTGAGAAAGTAATGTTTGAGTCCAGACCTGAAGGAAGACAGGGAGAGAGCTGCGAGACTTCTGAGTGGACATTCAGACCAGCAGGAGCGACACCACAGGCTGGCACAGGCCTGGCAGGATCCGTGCATACTAGGAAGGACTCTTCCCATTCAAAGTGGCAGAAACTCCACTCCAAACAGGCTAAGACGAAGAGATTAACAGGAAGGAGACTTCGTTGGATCCAGGAATCTGAAGGTGGAATGAAGGTCAGCCACCAGCCCTGACTCGGGAGCTTCGGGGCAGAGCAACGCCTAGCCCCCTGGCATGCTTGCTTTACCCTGTCCTCTGGGCATGGCTCTGACCTCTCAGGGATCTTCCTCTGTCCACATGGAACACGACATGTGGCTGGTATGGTATCTTCTGCCACGTTCTTATAGCCTTAGAGGCAAGCAGTGCAATAGATAAATGTTTTCCACCTGCTTTTGCTTAAAAGAATGCCCAGACCCACAGGTCACTGTGGCTGTGGGATAAGACATTATATGACTGATTCAGACTAGGTTATGTGTCTATCTTTGTGGTTTGGGTAACAAATCTGTCAATGAAAAGAAGCAGAGAAAAAGGAGCTGCGTTCACTAAGACCATAGCCTCTAAAAGTCTCACACAAAGTAAATGATTTGCTCTAAGAAAAATAGTTCATAACATTCATGGTGGAGACTACTTCCTCCTATCCCATCAGAAATCATTAGTATCCCAGTTAATTTGACATGAGAATGGGACCTTGGATTATTCATATTCTTGCTCATTCCCAAGAGGTGTTTTGTTGTTTCTCTCATCTATAAAGAAGACATTCTGCTCATGCCATATGCATATAATGATCCCATAATCTGAAATGCTTCATGCTCATGGGGCTGAGTGGAGGGCTATAATTACCTCCCCTTTGTTGTCCTTAGTAAATGCTGTGAGATTTCACACAACTGGAAAGGAGGCTACGAGTACACACACAGCAGCCAATAATGCACAAGTTTATTTTAAGCATGGTCATTTTTGGTGAAAATCATTATGATGGAATGTACTTTAAAGAGCAAAAGACAAAAATGTGTGACATATAATGAGGGAAATTTTGTGAGCTATTCTGGAAGGAACAGGCATGGACTTACAATAAAATGGTAAGCATTAGGGGCATGTTCCCACACTGTGGTCATGGTAGGCAAACAGCCTAAGGTCGGGCTCTGTAGGTTTGCACACATGTCCTCTGGCTTCAGCCAAAGGGAAGCTCCAGCAGGAGACTGGTGTTGGGGGGCAGGGGCAGGGAGGACTGGCCAGGACACGATGAAGCTGGGGCATTTATTTCCCCACATTAGATCCTAGAAGGAAATCTTAGTTCTCCTTCTCTCTCTCCCTCTCCCTGTACCTCTTTCTCTGGCTCTCGAAAACGGCCCTTCTTGTGTCCTTTCAAGTCCACGGAGTGAAGAGGGCAGAGGGCCGGGGAGCCTCAGATGTTATGGGCCCCTGTGTACTGCCTCTCCCCTGGCCATACCTTTGTAAATTACTTCTTTACTAAATTCCCCTCAGATTTCCCAATTTGAGCATCTGTCTATTTTGTGTCATTACACTAACACAGTCCCCCCAGCCAAATTTTTCTTCACCTTTCTAGTAGTATTAATTCTGCTCATCTCAAGTCAGGTGTATCTGTCGTTAGATATGCCTTCCTGTTTCCCTATGTGTTACTTGTGTGTTTTAGCTAATTCTCCTTGATCATCCTCTAATGCCCTCTGAACCTCCATTTCTGCCCAAATTCCTCATTTTCAAATGCCTCCTCCAATGCTGCCTCTTACAGGAAGCTTTCCCTGATCCACCAGTCAGATGCAATCTTGTCTTCCTCTAGACATTCACAGCTCTTTATCCAACTTCTATCACGGCACTTATTTCTACTCTGTATAGGTTTTTGTTTGGCAGACAGCTTATCTTCTTTAATTAGCTCCTGGATCCCTGCCTTAAGAATTCACAAGAGGCCAATAGACAACCTTGTACACATAAGGCATTCAGGAACGATCTGTTGACTGAAAGATGGAGAGGTTGCTAAATTTCAGTGATATCACTTAGACAGCTAATCTCAAAGACAACTGCTCCCACGTATTTATGTCATACTCACTAGTTTAGCTGACATTTCTGGAGGACTTTCTACATGCCAGGAATTGTGCTAGGTGCAAATTATTTCATGACTTAAAAAAAATCTACAGATAGAAAGTACATATTCATCGATCCTACAAATTCATAAAAATATCTCTCATTGATTTCAAATTTTTTTAATTACCTGTGCAGAAATATGTAGGGTCCTTAGAACTCATCTTTAAAGGCCTCTTCACATTCATTTCTGTAAGCACTACAGTTTATTCTGCATTCTCAATAGTATTGATAGTATCATCGCTTAGATAAAATTTGTATCTGTTTAGAGCTGTAATGTTCACATTTTCCTGGCTGTGAGAAAATCACATAAAGACCTTTAAATATAGATAAATTCTTGTCACATTAGTCTTCACCTCCACTTCAGATCTGTTGGATTGACATTTGGGTTGAGAGTGATGGCTAATTTGAATCTTACTATCTTCTCCTGTCCCACCTGCCCTCAATTCAGACTCTACTAACTAGGTACTTGTTCACGGATTGGTGTTCAGGAACCATTGTTTTAAAGTAAATTTCAGTCACATATAGAATCCGTGTGAGGAAAACAAAAAGTTTGTTTCTGCATTTATAGATGAGAAAATGGAGGTCCTAATATATTAAGTGAATTAAAAAAAATAAACAAGCATTTTGATGAAGTAGGAACATTAAGGCTGAATAAACATATTTTTAAAAGGCTCAATCCTGGACATCAGAAAGATGGCAGAATACAAAGCTCCAGATCCTGTTTCCTGTAACAGAGACACCAATTCAACATCAATGTATGGACGAGTTCCCTTTGTGAGAAACCCAGAAACCAGGTACAAGGCACCAGCATTCCAGGCAAGCATGAAATCGGCCAGATTGAAGTCTTTAGGAAAATCCATGGCATTCACTTGCCACCATCCCTCCCCTAAGCTCAGCATGGAATAAGGGGGAGAAAACCCCAGCTCTCATCATCTCCCTGGGGAAGGCAAATGTTGAAGCATTTATCCAATGTTCCAGATTTGGGGGAACTGCCTGCGGGCTTGGTGTCTGCCTCACCTGTCTGAGAGCACTGATGGGACCCGGCATACTCCAGATGCCTGGGGTCCCATAAGAACAAAAGTGAGCTGGGCAGCTTGCTGCTGCTCAAAGGACCCATAGTGCAACAGGCAGAAGCTGATGGAGCCTGGCAACCTCTGCCTCAGAGAAGAAAGAGAAGAGTAGAATGTACATCCAATGATACAGCTTTTCAGGGGGCTTACCTGGTTTCTGTCTCATCTGAGTCAGAGTGCTGGCCAGACCCAACATACCCTGCAAGTCTGGGGGCCTCTTAGAATAAGAGCTAGGTGGCTTGGAGAGCCCACAGTGCTATAGACAGGCACCAGAAAGAGCAAGAGGCTAACAAGCTCCTGAAAAAGGAAATTAGCATATCCCTATGACTGGGAATTCAGCAGACATCTAGAGAAAAACATCCCCAGAAAAGGTTTAAGAGGCCCCCAGCGTATGTAGCTGGGCTGACTGATGAGGAAGTTTTCCCTGTAGGAAGCCAATCTGTAAGGCCTAGAAGTGGCTGCTGCTTCAAATGCAGGAACATCAACACACACAAGGCACATGAAGAAGCCAGGGGCTGTGACCCAATCGAGGGAACAAAATAAGTATCCAGAAACCACCCCGCAGGAACCAGATGTATATGAATTACTGGACAAAAAGTCCAAAATAGTCATCATTAAGATGACCAGTCAGTTAAAAGAAAAAATGATTCATAAACAAAAAGAGAGAATATCTGCAGAAAGATAGAATATGTGAAAAAGACAGGGAAATTGTGGAGCTGAAGAAAACAATAAATGAACTGAAAAATTCACTAAAAGGTTCAACCTCTCTTGATCAAGCAGAAGAAACAATCAGAGAGAGATCATTTGAAATTATCCAGTGAGAGGACAATAAGAAAAAAAAAAAGAAATGAGAGTGAAGAAAGCCAAAAGATTTAAAGGAGCCTAGGAAATTGACTAGCACACACATTATAGGAGTTACAGAAGGAGGAGAGACACAAAGGAGAGCAAACTTATTTGAAAGAATAATGGTAAAAATCTTCCCAAATCGGGAGAAGGAAATAGACATCCGGACTCAAGAGGCATAAAGGACTCTAAGATGAAACCAGACAGGTCCGCCCTGAGACCGTTATAATCAAATGGTCAAATGCCAAAGACAGAGGTTTTTCTTTTTCTTTTTTGGTATTGTTAATATATAATTATCTGAGCAACATTGTGGTTACTAGACTCCCCCTCCCATCATAAAGTCCCCCCCACATACCCCATTGCAGTCACTGTCCATCAGCATAGTAGGATGCTATAGAGTCACTACTTGTCTTCTCTGTGCTATAGTGCCTTCCCTGTGCCCCCCCGCTACATTATGTGTGCTAATCGTAATGCCCCTTATTCCCCTTATCCCTCCCTTCCCACCCACCCCCACCCCCACCCCCACCCCCAGTCACTTTCCCTTTGACAAATGTTAGTCCATTCTTGGGTTCTGCAAGTCTGCTGCTGTTTTGTTCTTTCGGTTTTTGTTTTGTTCTTAGACTCCACAGATGAGTGAAATCATTTGGTACTTGTCTTTCTCCTCCTGGCTTATTTCACTGAGCATAATACCCTCTAGCTCCATCCATGTTGTTGCAAATGGTAGGATTTGTTTTCTTCTTATGGCTGAATAATATTCCACTGTGTATATGTACCACATCTTCTTTATCCATTCATCTACTGATGGACACTTAGGTTGCTTCAATTTCTTGGCTACTGTAAATAGTGCTGTGATAAACATAGGGGTGCACATGTCTTTTTGAGACTGGGAAACTGCATTCTTAGGGAAAATTCCTAGGAGTGTAATTCCTGGGTCAAATGGTATTTCTATTTTGAGTTTTTGGAAGAACCTCCATACTGCTTTCCACAATGGTTGAACTAGTTTACATTCCCACCAGCAGTGTAGGAGGGTCCCCCTTTCTCCGCATCCTCACCAGCATTTGTTGTTCCTATTCTTTTCTATGGTGGCCATCCTAACTGACATGAGGTGATATCTCATTATGGTTTTTAAATTTGCATTTCCCCGATAATTAGTGATGTGGAGTATCTTTTCATGTGCCTGTTGGCCATCTGAATTTCTTCTTTGGAGAATTGTCTGTTCATATACTCCGGCCATTTTTTAATAGGGTTATCTACTTTTTGGGTGTTGAGACATATGAGTTATTTGTATATTTTGGATGTTACCCCTTGTCAGATATGTCATTTACAAATATATTCTCCCATACTGTAGGATGCCTTTTTGTTCTGCTGATAGTGTCCTTTGCTGTACAGAAGCCTTTTAGCATGATGTAGTCCCATTTGTTCATTTTTTATTTTGTTTCCCTTGCCCGAGGAGATGCATTCAGGAAAAAGTTGCTCATGTTTATATTCAAGAGATTTTTGCCTATGTTTTCTTCTAATAGTTTATGGTTTCATGACTTACATTCAGGTCTTTGATCCATTTTGAGTTTACTTTTGTGTATGGGGTTAGAGAATAATCCAGATTCATTCTCTTGCATATAGCTGTCCAGTTTTGCCAACACCAGCTGTTGAAGAGGCAGTCATTTCCCCATTATATATCCATGGCTCCTTTATCATATATTAATTGACCATAAGTGTTTGGGTTAATATTTAGACTCTCTATTCTGTTCCACTGGTCTATGGGTCTGTTCTTGTGTCAGTACCAAACTGTCTTGATTACTGTGGCTTTGTAGTAGAGCTTGAAGTTGGGAAGCAAGATCCCCCCTGTTTTATTCTTCCTTCTCAGGATTGCTTTGGCTATTCAAGGTCTTTTGTGGTTCCATATGAATTTTAGAACTATTTGCTCTAGTTCATTGAAGAATGCTGTTGGTATTTTGATAGGGATTGCATTGAACCTGTAGATTGCTTTAGGCAGGATGGCCATTTTGACAATATTAATTCTTCTATCCATGAACATGGGATGTGTTTCCATTTATTGATAGATTTTTAAAAAAATCACAGAGAGATGCGATTCACCGCATACAGTGAGACTTCCCTAAGACTGGCTGATTTCTCAGCAGGATCCCTGTAGATCAGAAAGGAATGGAATGATATATTCAAAGAACTGGAAGAAAAAAACCTGCCAGGCAAGAATCCTAAGCTGGCAAAACTGCCCTTCCAAAAAAGGCTAGATAAAGACTTTTCCAGAAAAACAAAAGCTAAAGGGGTTCATCAACACTAGACTCCCCCTCCCATACAAGAAATGCTAACAGGAGTCCTTCAAGTTGTAATAAAAGGACACTAAACAGAAACACAAAAGCATTTGGAAAAGTAAAGTGTGATGGTAAAGGTGAATACACAGACAGATACAGAATACTGCAATACTGTGATATCAGTACATAAATCGCTTTTAATTCAGGCATAGAATTTAAGAGACTAAAGTATAAACAATAACTATAGAAATATGTTAGTGGATACACACTAAAAAAGATGTAATTTGTGACATCAATAACATAAAGAGTGGGGGGAAGAGCAATAAAAGAGTATAGTTTTTTATATGAAATTTATGCTGTTATTAACTTAAAATAGATTGTTACAAGAAGTTTTATATCAGCCCCATGGTAACCACATAGGGACTATAGAAGACCCGTGAAAGGAAGTGAGAGAAGAATAAAAGTATGTCACTACAAAAAATCAACTCCCATATTCATTGCAGCACTATTTATAATAGTCAAGATGTAGAAACAACTTACATCCATCAATGGATGAATTGATAGAGAAAATGTGGTTTATACATACAGTGAAATGTGATTAAGCTTTAAAACTGAAGGAAATCTGCAAAATGTGACAACAGGGATGAATCTTGATGATGTTATGCAAAATGAGATAAGTTCCCAAAAGGACAAATACTACATGTTTCTGTGTTTATGAGGTACCTAATTTAGTCAAGTTCATAGGAGCAGAGAGGAAAACGACAGGTGCCAGGAGCAGGATGGAGAGCAAAATGGGGAGTGGCTGTTCAATGAGTATAGATTTTTAGTGATGAAAGGTAAAAAATTATAGAGATCTTCTGTATAACACTTATGTATAATTAATAATACTGTACTATACCTTAAAATTTTGTTAAGAGGGTAGATTTCGTGTTGTTTTTTGCCACAATAAAAATAAAGATGTCCAATCCTATTATTAATCAGGGAAATGTAAATTACGATCACACTGAGATATAAATTTGCACCTAATAAACTGGCAAAAATTAAGAGTTCTATCATACTAAGTAGATGGGGTTCAGAGGGAACTCCCACACTGCTATGAGCATACACATTGGTACAACCATTTGGAAAACAATTTGGCTCCATTTTATAAGGAATATTTGCATTCTTTATAATCCAGCAAATCCAATTCTAGGCACAAGTCCTCACCTATATGTACCATGAGATATGTACAGAAAAAGTTTATAGTGGCATTGTTCATAATAACAAAGTAGAAACAATCCAAATGTCCATCAGTAAGAAAACAAGTTGTTGTATACTCGCATAATGGAAATATTATCTGGCAAACGACATGAGTGATTTATAGTGACTTCAACAAATTGGATATAGTTTAGGTACATGCAGTTTCAAGTAAAAAGTCAATTTCTGAAGATTACATACCATATGATACCATTTTTTATAAAATTTAAAATCAAGCAAACAGCAGTTATATACATATATATATGTGTGTGTGTGTGTATATATACATATATATATGTATATATATATAAGTGATAAAATCTTTTTCTAGCAATGAAATTATAAAGAAAAAATTTTTAAAGTGTTACTCCTGAAAGTGGTGGTGGTATGGGAATGAACAATGTGGATGTGGAGACACACATAGAGGGAAGGTTCTATTTCTTAAATAGTGTGGTAGGTTCATTTGTATTATTACTTTAAAACATATACATTTGTCATGTATATACTTCTGTACCTATCTATCATTCTTAAAAAAAACAGTGAAAAGTCATGTTTTAAGGCAAACAAAAAGAGAAATAAAAGCAGAATGATGGGAATGTGGTGAGCAATGGTGGTGAGGAGGCGGAGACTAGCGACCGCAGGAAAGAATGTGGATTGAGTTCTAACTTCAGTGGGAAGCTTGTGAAGTTCGTTAAGGAGAGGAACGTCACCCGGCACACTTACATAAAACAGCTCTGGCTGCGCCATGGACAGGCAGCAGCATGGACCCCATTTAGTAGCTCCTCGCAGTGCTTTAGGGGCAATACGGTGGTAGCAAGCCCATGGTGATTGAAGGATGAATAATAGTTATGAGTGAAAGGAACTTTGAGTTGGTCAATTAAGAGGAGAGTAGGATTAGTGAGACAGGGAAATCTAGGCATGGAAGTGGGGAAGTGGATCAAGAATTTGAATTTTTCAAATTATTTTTTGATATGTGTGAAATATTTAAGAGTAATCAATTGAATTAAGTACAGCGGTTGACCATATGAATCTTGAGTCTCCATAAGGAGAGTAGGTTAGTGATTGAACATATGGAATTCTTCATTCAATTGGTGAAGTATAAACAACAAATAAATAAATGGTAGGGCAGTAAATAAAATATTTTCATTTTAGCTACTTATGTTCAGCCTATGTGTGTTTATTGAAGGATCATGGGGAAAAAATCATTGAATTTATAGCCAGAAAATTTGGATCTAACTTCAGTGCCTAATTCCTACTCCTCTCAATTAACACATAAATCACACTTAAAATTCATTGAATTTTCCTTTTGGATATCCCATTTTAAAATGGAGGGGGTTTAAAGTAGTATTTTATATGCAAGAAATAATAAGTGTTTTCAAGGATGTAGAGAAAGCGGAACTCTTGTGCCCTTTTGCTGGTAATGTAAATTGGTGTAGCCACTATGGCAAACAGTATGGAGATTCCCCCAAAAATAAAAAAAATATATAACTACCATATGATATAGTAGTTCCACCTCTGGGTATTTATCTGAAGAAAACAAAATGCTAATTCAAAAAGATACATGCACCCACATATCATTGCAGCATTATTTTCAATTACCAAGCTATGGAAACAACCTCAATATCCAAAGAAAATGTGCGATACACACACACACACACACACACACACACACACACACTTAAATAATGGAATACTATTCAGCCATAGAAAGGAATAAAATCTTAGCATTTGCAACATGTGGGTGGACCTTAAGGGCATTTTGGCAAGTGAAATAACTCAGACAGATAAAGACACATACCATAGGGTCTTACTTATTTGAGGAATGAAATAAGTCAGACAGATAAAGACAAATACCATAGGATCTCACTTATTTGAGGAATTCAAAAACAATGCCTCAGGCACGTAGATATAAAGAACATTGATAGTTGCCAGATGTGGGGAGTGAGGGCAGGAGAAATGGGTTAAAGGGGTCAAAAGGTACAAAGTTCTAGTTATAAAATAAATAAGTCATGGGGATTTGATGTACAGTGTGGTGACTATAGTTAATAATATTGGACTGCATATTGAAAAGTTCTCAAGAGATTGAACTTAAAAGTCCTTATCACAAGAAAAAAAACTTTGTACCAATGTATGGTGACAGATGCTTACTTGACTTACTCTGCTGATCCGTTCTCAATATATATACAAATAACCAGTCATTATGTTGTACACCTGAAACTAAAATAAGTCATTTTTGTATTGATTATGTGTTGAAAGGATGATATTTGGATATATTAAATTAAGTCATATATAGCATTAAAATTTATTGCACTAGTTTCTTTGTACTTTTTATCTAACATAGCAAACAGAGTTTTTCAGAAAATGAATGTCGCTCCTGTTATATTTTTGCTGGGCAGCATAGTGCTGGACTCTGTGAGCTCAGTGGCAAAAAAGGTACATACTTGCCTTTTAAGGAGCACCTGTCCTACCCATGCGACAGACAAGTCAGCAGGCGCTCAGAACAGCATCTGTGGGTATTCACAAGAGGAGTACTCATCACCATCTTGGGTCAGGCAGTACTTCCCAGGTATGACAGCAGAACAATCCCCTCCCCCAAACCCCAAGGCTCTCCACCTTCTAACCCTCAGAACCCTGTGAACATACTATCTTGGCAAAAAGGAATTTGGAGGTGTGATTAACTTAGAGATCTTGAGATGGGGAGGTTATTGCGGGTTATCCAAGGTAGGCCCGATGTAATCATAAGGGTCCTTAAAAGTATCAGAGGGAGGTAGAGAGAGATTTGACTACAAAAGAGCAAGTTGGTGTGATATGATGTGAGGACAACTCAACCCCTGTTTTTGGCTTTGGAGTTAAAAAAAGAAAGAAAAAAGATCATGAGCCAAGAATGTGGGTGACCGCTAGGGAAAAAAGTTTGCAGAAGTAATAATTGAATTTTCCTCTTGGATTTCCCACTTTATTTTTTTTATTTATTTTTATGTACTTATATATATATATATATATATTTTATTTTCTTAATCTTTTATTATTTTCTTAGACTTTTATTAGCTCTCTATATTTTATTATCAGCAGTTTAAGGTATTTGGGTCCTTCTTTTTAAAAGCACGTATTGACAGGTACATATTTTTTTTAGTCCCCTTAAAGTGGAGTTTAATATTTTATAATCCTCGAGTCTACAAAGTGATTCCACAATGCATTAATTCATTTAATCATTGCATCCATCTCCAGAAGAAGTTACTGTTGATATTCCTCTTTTACCAATAAATTGAGTCAATGAGTTTAGTACCTCACCTATGGCTACATAATTAGATTTGTTTTAGGAATCAAACCCAGATCCCCTGAATTCTATATTTCAGTGGTTCTCAAAGTGAGGTTACAGGACCAGGTGTCACCATCACCCAGAGCCTTGTTAGAAATGTCAGTTCTCCTCCTCACCCCATACCTGCCAAGGCAGAATCCCTGGAGCTGGGCAGAGCGGTCTGTGTTTCAATCTCTCTCCCAGGGACTCATGCTCCTCATGTTTTAGGCATGTTATGAGAAACAAATTAGATGAGATCTGAAAGGAACATGCCAAGAGATAGAAAACATGTAATAACATTGTTTCTTTACTCTCCTTTCTATTGTTTGCCCTCTAAGGGAGTGGAAATATTGAAGACTCAAATGTCAGCAGAATTGACAGGTGGTAGGACAAGGCGAAATCACACAGTGGCCACCTTAATAACTAGTTACTACAAGTACTAGGAATCAGTGACTTAGCAATAATAGCAATTACTTTGTTTTCCCTAAGTGGTTTTTCTTTGGTATGTGCAAGCCGATTTATTTATTCGTTTGTTTGTTTGTTTATTCCCTAAGTGGTTCTTGATTTTTTTTCCATGTAAACAGTAATTTTGAAATTGAAATCCCATAAGTGTGATAAAAAAAACCTGTTTTGTATGAAAAAAAAAACCTATGTACTATAAGCATTGCTCTAAAGGGTGTGATTCTGAGGGACTGTTATCACCCCTCTGGAAGTTCCCTCCCAAGGAGACCAGTAAGTGAAGGCTGCTTTTTTCTCCCACCTCCCAATCCAGTCCTTGTCACAGAGTGAGTCACAAAAACCATGAAACAAATGAACTAACATCCACGAACCGCAGGCCTGGGGATAAAGAGGTTCAAATTTTTCTGGTTCCCCAAAGCTTCTCCTAAATCACTACTTCTCTACCCTGTTAGAAACCTAATTCTACTCTACCGTCTTAGGTGTCTTCCAAGATCATATACTGTCTTGCTGCCATTTTCCCACATTTGTCAGAGATACCTGGTACTCTATCCATAATCTTACTCTATACACCAAGTTTCACAATCAGATAGGGTATTTTTTATGAAGACTTATCCTGTGTAGGTGGCTAACACAGTATCTTGTTAATTCACCTCCTAAATACTCCAGATTTTAATTTGGCTCCACTCAACTTCAGCCACATATCACTGGGCTCCCCTCTAGATCTGGACCTGGCCGTCACGGGACTTCTCTGCTCTGTTGTATCAAATCCAGACATTGTACTCTGTCTCTTAACTTTTTTAGTTCTTATGCTGAATGATTACCACAATCCCAACCTCACTGGCAACCGACCTCAAGATATTCTATTGGTTCTTAATCAACCCCTTCTGACTTTACTTATTCCTTATGAATCCTGTAGACCCATCTGATGTTTCTTGATAGGAAAATGACAAGATTTAATAGGATTTTAAGATGATGAATTTGGTGGTGAGTGGTGACATGACAAGTGGACTGGGTGGTGAAGAGGCCAGGGTTAAAGAGAACATCAGCTGGCTGTGTACAAGTTGAGGTATGGGTTTTTAAAGCCCTGCTTAGCCTTGATGAAAAAATAGAACAGGGAAGTAAAAAAGGATGCTTAGGAGAGATGGTATAGAGGGAATCAACCATGAGCTCTCTGAGAATAGCAGTCTTACTTGTTTTGTTCCTCATTGTAATACATAGTTTCTAGAATATTGTGTATTTCATATTTAATTCAAAAATCCATAGGGAGATGGTAAACATTGAATGAATACTGTATAAAACTTCATAATACCAAGCATTCCAAGAGATCCAGGCAGAAGCTGAAAAGCTTCTTGCAACCCTAGCCTTGGAAGTCACAAAACATTACTCCTCCTGGGTCCACTTGGTCAAGGACAATTCATGGGGCCAGCCTAGATTTAAGAGAACTGTATAAAAACATGAGTTCACTGAGAGTCATCGTTTATTGAGGGGAGGGACATTCTTACCAAACTAGCTTCAAATTCAAATAAATAAGAACTTTAGAAGTGTCTTTTTCTTGATATTCTATGAAAAAAGGAAACATCTGACTCAGTGCTGGAGCATCAAAACATGTAAAGAAGCCAGTCATGAACAGAAATTCCAATATTTACTTAACTCATAAATATTTAGAGAAATCATAAAACATAGCTCATGGCAACCTTTTAAAAATGGTCCCCAACCATTCTCAAGCACCCTGAGACTCCCAAGAGAGCTCCCCATTCCTTTGCCAAAAATATTCTCACCAGTGCCATCCTGCCCCATCTCAGCCCTCTGTCACTCCCCCTCACCACTGCAGCCACCCACGGGTACTGTCTTTGTGTCCCCCTGACCGATGCAGCACTTTGGGTTGTATCTCTGGAAAGAAATATCTGTCATAAAGATCATTTGAATTCTAGCTAACAGGGCCTGGGACTCTGCATTGCTAAGCAGCTCCACTCCATGCTGGTGCTGCAGGTTCATAAACCCCACTTGGAAGAACAGGTCTAGATCACTGATCTCTCATTTGGGAATGGAGGTAGCAATGAGGATTCATCCTACTTCTGAATAAACCTTTACAGTCATTCATTGTCTACAAAACTTAAGTCCAGAGTCCCTGCTATGTCCCTTAGCATAACTTAAAGAAACTCTTTGAATCAGGTACCAACGTCATCTCCAACTACCCTCTTTTCCCCTCAAACCTGAATTATTCACCATTCGTCTACCTGCCATGTTCCTGCACACCTGATGACTAATCCTTTCCTTCTGAAACATATTACATGATCAGCTACTAGGCTGTGAGCTCCTTTGGTAGTTCAAATAGTGCCATATTAATGTTCATAGCTCAACATTCATCATATTGGCAGTATAATGATCACAGTAAATGTTAATTAAATAAAACAGGTTCTGCTCCTACTCATTCTCCAAAGTGTGAAATAAATGTCACCTCTTCTATGAAACCTTTCCTGGAATGACCAGATGGAGCTCTAGTCAGCACCTTCTATAGTCTTCTTATATAACACTTAAGTGAATTTTAATGTATGTTTGCCTTTTCTGCTGGATTGTGAATTTCTTGAGAACTGAGATAGTGTCTTGTCCATCTCTGATTCACCTTCACCTAGCACAGGTCTAAGCCCATAGAGTACCCACAGTAAATGTTTGCTGAGTAAGTTATTCCATGTGATGAACAAAAAAAATGAAGGTGTGCTTGAAGAGCCGGGCTTTGTTTTGTTTAAAAGAAATTCAGAACCACACACCTTCCAATTTCCATTCCATGAGTGAACCTCTACTTCCTTCTGTAACTCTTATGTAAAGGACATAGGTGTGATGTGCTCCCCCTTAGCAAGCTCTTAATCTGTCAGGGCAGTGATGTTGTGGATGGAGTCCAATGGGTGGGGTTCCCCTGGATCACTTTTTGATCACTTTGTGGCATTTTGACCTGCCCAGAGTTGGAAAGATTGTCTTGTCCCACTCTCTGATAAGGATTCAGACTGTCAAGTAGTTAATGATAATGTGGGAGTCTGAAATGACAGCAGGATTGAACTGCTCTATATGGAAACCTGTGGAAGGTAGAAAATCATAAGGAGGCCATGGAATTCTTCAGGTATTCCCTCTGGAGGCCCTAATTCAGAATCTACGCTGACCAGGTAAGTTACTAGAAAAGGAAAGTGAGAGTCTAGTAAGTACTGAACTCCCGCCGCGTGCTAGATGCTTTCGTCCATTATTCCATTCATTTCTCACAGTGGCACTGCAAGGTCAGGAGTACCATAAGAGTTCTAAAAATAGCTGCTATGTAATAAGCACTTTATCCAATTATCTTCCTAGATGTTGAAAACAACATTGTGTGACACTATTACCTGCCATTTTTCAAGTAAAAAAGTGAACATGAGAGCAGCTGAGAAACTTAACTAGGCCATAGAGCCCTCATGTGATAAGGTACACATGTGATTCTGCTTCTGAGATGTGCATTTCAACACCATATCATACGTTTGGACTGTTCTATAGTTTGGTTTCCTTCACTAGGCATGTAAGCTTCTGGAGACCCATTTTTTATTCATATTCACACTCCCTGTTCCATCGACTTTAACTGAATTGAGTTGAATTTTCTACACCAAATTGCCTCACGTTTGAGAAGGTGTGCCATTTACTTTTTATATCATCAGTGTCTGGGACAGTGCCTCTTGCACAGGTGAATAAGTGATTATTGGATGATGGGAAGGATGGATGGATGGATGGATGAATGAATGGGAAGGACCAGAAAAGAAATTAGCAAAATTCTTCTACTGGCTTTGGAGGTGAAGGAGGGGATGTGAGGTGAAAAATAACAAAGATGCTGTAATGGGAGAGGATCTTGAAAATCAGTGACTAGGTGAAACATCTGAAGAAGGTTGCTTTTGTCAGGTACAGTTTAGATCAGAAGAAGGTTGGGAAGCACTGACACGAGGTGCTGTAGTGTATCTCTACATTTTCAGGACTACCTGTGGTCACTTTATTGCTATGGCAGGACTCATAGCCTCTTCCATGCAGCCTGTATCTTACGAATCAAATCAATTTGATCTGCAGCAGTGACTTGAGTGAGGACAATACGACTTGAGTTGTTCCCTCAAACAGCTTGCAGACTAACAGAAAAAAAAAGGTATGTTATCTTCATAAACAGTTGTAACCCAAGATGAAAAGAGAAATGCACTGAGATAGGGCTATGAGTACTTGCCAAAGGGAGAAGTTGAGACAGTTGTACAATGGAGGTAGTTTTTGTCTACAGGCTTCTTGAGTGAGTTCAGAGAATGAGGGCATGTGGATCAGGGGAAAGGATAGCTTGAACAAACTGGAAGAACATCCCTACACAAGAGAAACAAATGTCTTCCATTTAAAAATAATGCTACTAAAATTCACAAAGGGAGAGTGAATAGCTGAAGATCACACAGTGCATGAGTGGTGCAGGCAGAATTCAAACCTAACGTTTCTTATGCCAAAACCCCAGTCTTTCTGCATTTGCCAGGGACTTCCTCAGTTAAGGTGGTGAATGGATAGGAGAAAACAACTGGGAAGAAATTGGGTAACAATAATAATATCAATAGCAGATACTTACAGAATCACACACTCTTCAAATAATAACTCATTCAGTCTTCACAAACAGCCCTGTTTCATGGACGAAGAAACCAAGTCCAGACAGGTTAAGTCGTTTGCCTAAGGCCACTGCACTGGTAACATTCTGAGCCCAGGTAGCCTGGCTCCAGCATGTATTTTGAAATAAAAACTAGAGGAAGTGGGGATTAGAGATGATGAAGGATTAGTATCTTCTAGATGTACCAGTCTTCCAGGAATGGTTACCTCAGAACTAAAGCCAAAGGTTCTAACCTCCTTTCTCCTGAGGGTCTATTTTGGGTCAGAAATATGATCCTTCCTTATTTCTCTCACTTTAAAACCAGGGAGTGGGGTGGGGGGAAAAAACTAACTAAAAAACAAATTGTAATTAGGATCCTTATCATTTGAATTCAAAACAAAAATTAAAAAGCAGCTGAAAGGACTTTGAAATGAAAAGGAAACTATTTTAGATTACAAAAAGTATGCTAATTAAAAATGATTGATATGTTATTTTGTTAGTGACTCATGTTACCTTGTTACAGTTTCATTCATTTCTTGTTGACTAATGAGCTCATTGAAATAAAGAGAGGAATTTAGATTGCATTTTAATTTTCTTTAGGATTTCATATATGTTTACATTTCATTTTGGTTGTTAAGCAACCCCTAAAGTTTACTTCTATTTTCTATTTAATTTGAAACTAAGGAGACAAAGAGAAGAAGAACTTGCAGTCTGACTGAGACACACGCCTGCCTTGTTTATTGGTGTGTGTTGACTGTTTAAAATAATGGAAACTTCTTTCCCTTAATAATAAACAAATTATAATCAAAGAAATAGAATCTTTCTTGGCCAAGTATGATCACTAAGAGATGGTGGGGAAAAATTCTCAGTACTAATTACTTTTCTGACTTTTTTTTTCCAATATGAAAATAGGAATGGATTTACAGTGTTAAGCCTCCTGCCAACATCCATTTTTAGCCATGAGACGTGGCATCTCTGAGCCTTTACTCACTTTGTTGTTATGTAGAAATCTGCTCTTTCCTTATTTATATGGGTGATGTGAGGTCCACAAGGTATGGTGTACAAGAGTACTCTAAGATGTATCTTGGCAGAGAAATACATGGACTTATTAGTATTATTTCTAATTTTGGCACTTTTAGTCCAGGGGAAAATGTCTTGGAAAGTCACAAGCTGTTAACAAAGGTCCCGCCTCCATATCCCCATCTACATTAATGAGACAGATAATGTAGAAGAAAGAGCAGGGAGTATAAAACTAGCTTACTGACTGCTTTAAAAAAAAAAACACTTTTATCTTGATCAGTCTTTATCTCAATTTTATTAATCTTTGCAAGGAGTTGAATTTTTCTATTATTATTGTTTTTTTGAATTTCATTGATTTCAGCTCTTTATCTTTTCTTGCCTCTACATTTTGATTCTCAAGAGGTGGGTGCCTGAGGTGCTCAGCAATGTCCATAATGGTTGGGGTAAAACTTTAACCTCCTCTGCCCTATGCAATCACTAGTATTTCTCTTTAGCTCTCAGCCCCGCAGCAGCCACTCTCTGTGAGGCTTGTTATATGTTGTTCTGATCATGGGCAGCCTAACACATGATAACAGTTCCATAGTGAACTCTCACTCATACTTCTGTGATTTATCTCCTGCACAGTTCAGTCAGTCTCTCAAATGCCGTGAGCCTCTCAAATACCTGCTCAAATATATCAGCGGCCCCAAATCTGGCCTTTTCCTCCTCAGACTTCATTTGGTTTCCACTTTGCTGTGCTATAGCCCAGAAAATGCACCTAGGCAGAAAGTTGGAGCAAATATTTGACTCAGTTCATCTCTCAAAGACCTCAGTCTTCTGCTGACTAGTATCCAGTGTCTGAAATCAGTGTCCTCATATATTCCATCCAGCTGTAAAGTTTTTATTTTTCAATAGGAGGACAAATTTAGCACCAGTTAGTCTGTCATGGCTACAGGCAGAAGAAACACCATGTTTCTAAGAACTGGGAGACCAAAGGTCTAGTTATGGACTGCATCCAAATCTGTACCCTGTACCTAGTTTGCTTACATGCCCAATTGGTATTAGTATCATCTTTTAATTTACTCACAGGATCTTGTTGAAGACCAGTTTAAATGAT
The DNA here is from genome assembly GCF_030020395.1 of Manis pentadactyla. Classification (NCBI taxonomy): domain Eukaryota; kingdom Metazoa; phylum Chordata; class Mammalia; order Pholidota; family Manidae; genus Manis; species Manis pentadactyla. Next base: position 34,719,208 of record NC_080027.1, read on the forward strand.
GGTTGTGGAAGTGTTTTGTACCCTAAAAAATATGTGTGTTATGTAAAAATCATGTAACATTAAGTATGAATATTACTCATTAAGCACAGATGCTTAAAAGGATTAGTCAATGCACATGATGAAATAAGTGTTTTCTGGCATCTTAGAAAAGGAGATAAGACAAAGGAATAACATTTATAATTAATTACTATGTGCCACATGCTACACTTATGGCTTTATTTGAGCAACTCTATAATACACATGTTAATTTTATTCCCATTTTACAGATGAAGAACAGAGGCTCAGAGAGGTTAAATCACTTGCACAACAGCAATAAATGATAGATTCAAAGCTCGATCTGTGGATTGCAAAGCCTATACTCTGGATGTGTTTTCCAGACTGAGTGATCTCATAGAACAATCTAGACCAGATTGTTGAACCTCTGAGATTTGCCAACTGCTAAACGAGACACAGCCTATTACAGTATCCTGTTTTATTCCCATGGCTGTATTTTTTTGAAGGGGGGTACTTTTTAAAAGTTTATTGTGTATATGGTTCTAAGAACAAGAACATCATTAACAATAGCCACATCCCTAAATAACAGAGTCACTCATTTGTGTTCATGTACACATAAGATGGTATGCATGTGTGTATGTGTGTTTCTGGAATTACTTCTAAGTAAACACTCTCCTTCATTCTTACACCAGAAGTCTGGCTTGAAATAAAACTATTAAATGTAGTGTAAATATTTTAAATTGGGATGTTAACATTTAAAAATTGTTCCATGTCTTTTTAATGTGTTTTGCTGTTTTCCATGCCTAATTATCATTCTTTTCAATATTTATAAGTTAACATGACCTTTTCCTGATTGAATAACTTCAACTGGCTCTGAAGTGCTCACAACATCTTACTTTTAAAATTAAATTATGTTCCAAAATGATGAGTGAATCATATCACAAAAAGAAACAGGGTGGTGGAAAGGTCATAACATCTGTCAAATCCTCAGAGCCATTGCTTTTACACATAAGAATCAGGGACCCTAAGAATAAAGTCGAGGCACAGACAGTGCCTGAATTGTCACCATGTAGGCTGTGTTACGAGCAATTTCATGTACGTCACCTCACTGAACATCCACAAAAATCCAACAAGGAGGAAATTGTTATCGCTCTTGACAGTAATTGCCTCAGAGGAGAAACAAGCTTGCACAGCTCAGCGTGGAGGTGGAGCTGGGATGTGCCTCTAGATCTTTCTGATACACAGCTTGAATCTTTTTTTTCCCCTATACAAATGGCCATTAAGTGTGTTCTTAAAAGTAGAAACTTTTTTTAATTTTATGATGAACTCTAAATATGTCAAATCAGGTTCTTTGGTGATGGAGCAGCTCATGTCCCTTCTGCCTGGGGTTGTCCTTCCCCGCCTCTCCCATCCACGCTGAGTCATTCACTTTAATTGCCAAAATGGCCATTTCAAACTTGCAAGCTTCCTTCCAAAGAATAAAAGTTTACTCTGATGTAAGTAATGATGGCCTGTGTTTCACACTGCAATTATGATTCACCAGGGAGAGTTTAGAAATCACTTGAACTGAAGGGCATCCTCAGGAATGCCTTCCATTCACACAGTATGTGTGCCAAACCATCCTTATGTCACTTTGAAGTTAACTGTAGGTGATATGTAACACTAGATGGACAGTTTTTTATCATTTTGGCCTTCGATTCAACCAACTTTTATTGAATGCCAGATAGGCACTAGGCACAGCACCACCTGCTTTCATATCTACTATCTCATGCAATTTTTTAAGGGGGTTAGTGTCACATAGTAAAAATAACACAAGTTTTAGGGTCAGACAATCTGGGCAGCCACCTGGGCCCTGCTACCTGCTAACTGTGGGATGTTCCAAGTTGCTTAAGTGTCTAAGCCTCAGTTTCCTCATATGAAATACAGAAGTAGTGATAGCTATCTCAGAAATGGTTGTGGAGAATTCAGGGACGTCACATCTAAAAAAACACCTAAACCGTCACCGCAAGTGGCAAGTAAAGGGTACCTTATAAATTATCCCCATTTAATAAGAGAAGTAAACTTGGATTCAAGATGGTTAAAAGGTCATAGAATTCTGAAGATCGAGAATTGGGTGTCAAGAGGCATGTAGGATCTTAAAATATCCTAATGAGTCCTATTCCCTAATGGGTCACAGTTGCATTTCAGGGATACCTTATTGAATTATGTTAGGGTGTAATGCCTTAAATCACTCAGAGTGCCTTCCTTCACCCTGCCTCCTTTCCTGTGACCACAGTTCACTGACTCAGTTGTCTTTACTTCTGTCCACTGTAGAGAACTGCATTCTGAATTCGGGATTCCTCTTTAAAAAATGGCCCATTTATTTAATGATTGCAAACAAATCTCTAATACCACTTCTCTAGACTTAATGCTTCTCACTTCTTGGGCCTCTCCATCGCCTGAATTCTATTTATTAACTCTGGTCCTTATGAGGCTCTTTCATGATCATTCTGAAAATGAACTGCCCGTCAGCTTATCTGTCAGCCGTATTCTTCAAATAGAAAAGCTATCTTTGGACTCCTCATTTGCACAGCAGAGCAGGTATTCCCAGGAAAATCATTTATATACACATTCTATTTGGAATCATCACATGCTAAACCTTTCTAGAGGCAAAGGAAGAGCTAGTTCACAGCCCTCTTGTGACTGAAAACCTTTGAAGGCAGTAACTAAGAACTAGCTGCTGTAACCAGACATGCAACAGCATTTGTGTGTTTGCTCCTTACAGCAAAGTTGGGAACTAGGTGGTGTTCCTCCCATTTCATTGCTGAATATGAAAAACTCTGAAAGCAGCTCATTTGTGTTCCTTCTCTCCCCAAGTGAAATAAAGGCAAGGGAAGAGTCGTGAGGAGGCTGACACCTGCACCCCAGATGACCCAGGTCAGGGGCCAAGCGTAAACACTGGAGACACTCTGAGCTGCAGTTGCTTTGCCAAATGCTTTTGATTACCTCAGGCAAAAATGATGTCATTTGTAATCAAAACCATTGCAGGCCTTACAGAGCTATTCGCTTTGGATGGAAACTTTTTTTCCTCCTGCAACTTTTCAAGTGGAGAAGAAAGAAAATACTAATATTTAGTGAGCACCTACTTTGTGCCATGCACTCATTGAGGACTGTCATATGCATTAGCTATTGATATTTTTTTTATTAAGGTATCATTGATATACAATCTTATAAAGGTTACACATGAGTAACATTGTGGTTACTACATTCCACCCTACTATCTAGTCCCTACCACACACCCCATTATAGTCACTGTCCATCAGTATAGTAAGATGCTATAGACTCACTGCTTGTCTTCTCTGTGCTATACTGCCTTCCCTGTGCCCCCCACTACATTATGTGTACTAATCATAATACCCCTTAACCCTCTTCTCCCTCCCTTCCCATCCACCCTCCCCACCTCCTTTCCCTCTGGTAACTGCTACTTCATTCTTGGGTTCTGTAAGTCTGATGCTGTTTTGTTCCTCCAGTTTTTGCTTTGTTCTTATACTCCACAAATGAGTGAAATCATTTGGTACTTGTCTTTCTCCGCCTGGCTTATTTAACTGAGCATAATACCCTCTAGCTCTATCCATGTTGTTGCGAATGGTAGGATTTGTTTCTTCTTATGGCTGAATAATATTCCATTGTGTATATGTACCACATCTTCTTTATCCATTCATCTACTGATGGACACTTAGGTTGCTTCCATTTCTTGGCTATTGTAAATAGTGCTGCAATAAATGTAGGGGTTCATATGGCTTTTTGAATCTGTAATCCTGTTTTCTTATGATGAATTCCTAGGAGTGGAATTTCTGGGTCAAATGGTATTTCTATTTTGATTTTTTTGAGGACCCTCCATACCGCTTTCCACAATGGTTGAACTAGTTTACATTCCCACCAGCAGTGTACGAGGGTTCCCTTTCTCCACATCCTTGCCAGCATTTGTTGTTTCTTGTCTTTTGGATGTTGGGCATCCTAACTGGTGTGAGGTGATATCTCATTATGATTTTAATTTGCATTTCCCTGATGATTAGTGATGTGGAGCATTTTTCATGTGCCTGTCGGCCGTCTAAATTTCTTCTTTGGAGAAATGTCTGTTCATATCCTCTGCCCATATTTGAATTGGGTTAATTGCTTTTTGGGTGTCGAGGCATGTGAGCTCTTTATATGTTTTGGAGGTTAACACCTTATCAGATATGTCATTTATGAATATATTCTCCCATACTGCAGGATGCCTTTTTGTTCTACTGATGTTGTCCTTTGCTGTACAGAAGTTTTTTAGTTTGATGTAGTCCCGTTTGTTCATTTTTGCTTTTGTTTCCCTTGCCCAGGGAGATGTGTTTAGGAAAAAGTTGCTTATGTTTATATTCAAGAGATTTTTGCCTATGTTTTCTTCTAAGAGTTTTATGGTTTCATGACTTACATTCAGGTCTTTGATCCATTTTGAGTTTACTTTTCTGTGTGGAGTTAGACAGTGATCCAGTTTCATTCTCTTACATCTAGCTGTCCAGTTTTGCCCACACCAGTTGTTAAAGAGTCTGTCAGTACTAAATTGTTTTGATTACCATGGCTTTGTAGTAGAGCTTGAAGTTGGGGAGCATAATACCCCCAGCTTTATTCTTCCTTCTCAGGATTGCTTTGGCTATTCAGGATCTTTTGTGGTTCCATATGAATTTTAGTACTATTTGTTTTAGTTTGTTGAAGAATGCTATTGGTATTTTGATAGGGATTGCATTGAATCTGTAGATTGCTTTAGGCAGGATGGCCGTTTTGACAATATTAATTCTTCCTACCCATGAGCATGGGATGTATTTCCATTTATTGGTATCTTCTTTAATTTCTCTCGAGTGTCTTATAGTTTTCAGAGTATAGGCCTTTCACCTCCTTGGTTAGGTTTATTCTGAAGTATTTTATTCTTTTAGATGCAATTATAAATGGAATTGTTTCCCTGATTTCCTGGTTTCTCTTTCTGCTAGTTCATTGTTAGTATATAGGAATGAAACAGATTTCTGTGTATTAATTTTGCATCCTGCAACTTTGCTGAATTCAGTTATTAGGTCTAGTGGTTTTGCTATTGATCTTTCTTATGTGTTATCTTCTTGTTTATAAATTGGGGTAATTATGTCTTCAAGAGGTTATGTAATTGATTTAAAGTCACCAAAGTCTCATGTAAACACATAGTGCAGCGGTCAAGTGCATGAGCTCTGGAGATGTGCAGGACAGAATTTGAAACTATACACAACTCTTTTCAACTGTATGGCTGAGGCCAAGTTCTGAAACATCTTGAACCTATGACCTACATCGTCAGCTACAAAATGGGATACTAACAGGGTGTTTTGTGAGGATTAAGTGAGATAATGCCTGTGGGTGCACTTAACACTTTCCCTGGCACATCGTAAATATTTAGGAAACATTAACTAGCTTTTTAGTGGGGAGTGGTGATCGGATTAATGCCAGAACCAGTGTTTGTTTTAGTTTGATTCCCAAGTCCAAGTCTTTTATCATATCATACAATATTCTAGAATAACCGTTTCTCTTTCTAGGAATTCTTTATTTTCATATGCTAATTAACTTGATAGAGGCAGCTTAAGCCATCCATAATCTGAAACTGATGTAGAAAGATGATATGTAGTCTCACATTAAACCTATTAAATCCTTGGTCACTAAGATGGTTGCTTTATTTAATTTCCCCCTCTCTTGGTAAGTCTTCCCATGGGTTGCATTGTTTTAAGTCCCACAGATGTGATCTGTGCCATTCTCTCTGGGAAGAAATTCAGCACAATAACCATCAATTACAACTGGGGTGGAAGACTGGTTCTTGGACTATCTGGGGGGACAGTGCCCACCAGGATGGCAGATCAAGGTATACAAAGAAAGCTTGTTAGCTCCAATTAGCAGAGGCCACTCTTTCCCCTTTGGAGCATATGAGGATTGGTGGCACAGAAAGCCCCACAGTGGACTTCTACAAAGGAAAGGCCCAGTTACTATGGTGTACTAGGGCATCTTTTTATTTCCTCATTCTCTGTGTTCACTCAGTTCTCAGTATGAGATCTCAGCTGTGTACTAGCCCAAGTGTGAAGCCAGAAGACTGAAGCCTTATTGGCCAAAAAGCTGATATGCTTGGAGTTGTAAGACTTCAATTGGAGATTTGAATCCAGCACTTACTAGCAGAATCACCTTAAGCAAATCATTTTCCCCACATGTACTTCAGTTTCCTATAATACAGAGGAAGATGGTAATAAATTTGTAAAACCTAATGCCTGCCCTTTCTATCTCCCAGAAGTATTGGAATTACCCCTGAGATAATGGGCACAAAAATGGATTACGTTGGCCTAGTCGGCAAATATTTATTGGGTTCCCATGTGTCAGATACAGTGAAGCTCTAAAACAGTATACAGAATAGTTGTCTTTATTGTGGCCATGGTATTAGACATTAATTGTTTCCCGTTCACCAGAGAAAAGCAGTCGAATATTCATCCTGTGCTATTCACCTAAGTCCTATTTCTAGCTTGTCTTCACACTTTGGGCAGAACCTCAGGCCACACATTAGGCCACTTGCTGTCCCTCGAACATACCAAGTCCAGCCAGTCCTCTGCACTTGCATCCAAGCTTCTTTTTCTCACTGAATGCTTCCCTCTTTCTTTTTTCACTGTCCAAATAATGCTCATGGCTCAGATATTTGCATTGAGAGTAAACCCAGGTCAGTTTAGTCCCAAAGCCCATCTTCTTTTTACAGCACATGCCCTTTCTTCTCAGAGCTCCCCAAACTTTGTTGTGCACATTGATCACCTGGGGATCTTGCTGAAATGCCAATTCTGGGAGTCTGCATTTCTAACAAGCTCCCTGGTGATGCTGGAGCTTCCAATCTGTGCACTGGATGTTAAGCAGCCAGGTCCTAGAATACTAATTCTGGACCTACACTATTCATTGCCAATAATACACAACCACACTTTTTAAAATTAAAATTTACTGGAAAATTCCTCTCTGCTAATACACAGAAAAAAGAAGAGCCTTGTGGTTTTAATCATAAGAGACATGCAAGCTTAGACAACTCCCATAGCCCCTTCATACCCCATCTTCTCATCTGCACCACCAGCACAAGGCCAGTCCCCGCCTGGCTCCCCTCTCAGCATCCCTGTAAGTGGCTTCAGCGTACCCCGTGTCTAACTGTGCCATGCAGGCCTTTTTAGAAATAATTATTTTCCTCTCACTGATTTTCCCTTCCTTTTTATGTTTAAGTCTCTTTGAAAGTTTTTTCAATGGGGATTGTCAAGGAACAAAAAACAATGTTAAGAAGCAATTGGTGTTTTATAATTGTCAGAGTCTCTGCTAAACTAAAGGTGAAATGTTCCAAAATCAAGGCCTCCCAAAGGAAACTGATCCCCAAGTACCTCCAATTGTTGTCCCTTCTTCAAGTGCAGTGCTTAGGGTGTCTTTCTTTGTGTCTGTATTTCATAAATTTGCATTTTCTCTTTCTCCCTCTCATGGCATAGTAACAAGAGCATGGAGGTTGTAGTCAGCCACTTGGTGGAATGTGGGCACTGTTGATTCCAAGTGAGCTTGCCTCCCTGAGACAAAAATTTCCTCATCTAATAATCTGTCAAGTGGAATTAGTAGCAATAAAAATAATAATATTAGGAGGAAAGAAGGAGGAGGAGACAAAGACAAAGGTGGGGAAGGAAAAGGAGAAGTGAAAGAGGAAAGATAAAACTGCCTTACGAAGATTTTTGAAGGTCAAATTAGATCAGATAAGGTATCTGGTTTGTACTAGGGACTTTATGAATGTTAATTCCTCCCCCAACCTCTCCTTAGCTATCTTTTTTCTCTCTGTTCCTTATCTTCTCTCTTTTCCAAACTTTGTATTCTTCATTGGGCTTCTTTTATCCCACATCATCCAAAAATATATATGTGAATAGATGAATGAATAGATGAAAGAATGAACTAGCCATGTGAGTTATACAGATAATACTTGCATTCTTATTTTGGCATGTGACTACTACTTATTCAAATCTCTGGAGCATTTTCTTATTTTGGACTTATATCACCCTTGTAAGATATTATTTTTAACTTCCTTTTGGACCTATTTGCTTTACCTGTGGTTCTTGTATTCTTATGGCTTATCAGCATATCTGAGAACTTCCTGAGGTCAAGAACTAGTTCCTCCTTTCTGCATCAGTTATGTCAAGCACAGTGCTTGGCACCCAAGATTCTCTCAGTAATGTTTGTTGAATGAGTGGATGAGGATAGGGAAAGAGGAGGGAAGGATTAATAAAAAAAGAACAAATAAATGGAAATGAGTTTACTTTTCTGGATTGAGGGTGGCTTATCTTGCACAGTACCTGGCACAGAATAGGTACTCAATACATATTCATCAATGATGTGCAGTTGTCATTTTAAGCCTTGGGTAGATTCCCAAATGCCAAGCAGCTCACAAGAAGTGTTTGATTTGGGGGCTTGTGATGACAAACACAAAAAGTAACTAGGGAAAATGAAACAAGCAAAGCCATCTTTTTTCAGGGCAAAGATGCCCCAGCTTTCCTGTCAGTGTCCTCTGTACTTCTGGAGTCTGATGGTTGCCAGGGCAACAGTGGTGCCAAGACTTTGCATTCACATACTTTTCCATTGATAATTGCTAATGTGAACAAGTGCTGGCTTGTGCTTTACACCTGCCTGGCTTGTAAGTCTACCTTAATTGGATGTGCCAAGATTGAGGAAAAAGTAATCTGCCCTTTCAAGAGAACTGACAGGGAGCTGAAGTTGTTTGGGCCTTTATTGTTACAATTTTGCTGACAAAATTACTATGAACTAACTGTCTTCCCTCCATGCATAGCCTGCCTTTGTTGACAGAACCCTCATGTTTACCTTCTGGGTATATTAAGTGGTATAGTAAGTCAGGGGAAATTTGATGGAATGTTTGGAGCAGTTTGGTAGAAATTCACTTAACTTTTTTCTTTACCTGTGGTTCTTGTGCAGTGAGGAGAGGTGTGGCAGTGGGGAGGAACCTGGGGCCATGAGAAATTAGGAAGGGGTAAAAAGGAACTGATCACCTACTATGTGTAAGACATGTCCTAGTCTTTCCAGTGCACCTGGTCTTAATCTTTCCAACATGCCAGAGAAAGGTTTAAAATCTCTAGGCTAGAGATGAGAAGCCTGCCTCTAAAGGTGAATTCCTTTGTTTAAATTCTCAGACTGAAATTAACATATGCTCTCAGCATTCCAAGTCAGGTCTTCTGGATGATACAATTTGTTCCTTTATCTCTTCCTGGCTCCCAGTGGGAATGTGGACAAGTTACTTCCCTCCTAGCTATCATCCCTTAATTGTTCTCATTTTTGTTTTCTGTAGTTTACATCTGGATTCTAGATTCTAAAAGAAGAGGCCAGGAAGGAACCAATTAGAACAATTAAATGGAGTCGGTTAAGAAGAATGAAGCCCGGGTTGGTTCTCTTGGGCACAGAGGGCAAGAGTGAACACACTTTGGGAAAGCTGAAATGTCAAGGGCAGATGCGTTTTACTGGAGACCAGGGCCAGCAAAGGCCCAGAGGAATGAAATACCATTTCAGGGGTGGAAAACTGCAGATAATTTAGTATTTCAAGGGCAAAACGTGACACTGGAGATAGTGGAGAAAGTGACAGTGGAGAAGGGGGCTTACCAGGCATGTTAAGGAGTGAGGTCGTAAACCCAGGGAGGGAGAGATGGTTCCTTTGCAGGGACAAATCTCCACTGGCATTTTTTTTTATGAGTAGGATTGGCAAACTTTCTGCAAAGGACTGGAGAGTAAATATTTTAGGCTATGCAGATCGCATATGGTCTCTGCCACATATTCTTCCTTTTCTTTTTTTTTTTTTACTTTTACAACCTTTTCAGTAATGTGAAAAACATTCTTCACTTGTAGATGTACAAAAAAAAAAAAAAAGGCTACAAGCCACATTTTGCCCACAAGCCATAGTTCACTGAGTCCTGTTGTATAGTATGGTCTTTAATCTGTCACAATCTTGGTCACCAATCTTTCACTTATGTTTTCCTCTTAAAATGTAATGCTTAGTTAAAATCAGTGTGTACTATCTTATTTAATCTGCATGCCTATTTATAGTTATAAAGTTATAAACTGTATTTATAAACTGTCAAGTTATAGTTACAAACTTATAAAGGCTCAGTGATTTTTTTAAATTAAGTAAACCCTGAAGATAAGCAGGAACTCTTTATAATTCTCTATCCATTTTCCATTCACCATTAAAGGCTTGTTAATTTTTAGAAGGTAAAATAGTCAGTCTTTTATATTGGCCATTTAGTAAAATAAGGGTTTTCAAAGTTGTTTGGGGCTACCTGAAGTTTCTCTCCTGTGTGCTGATTTTAGGAGTGAATTTTGCCCCAATGAAGTGTGCATGGTATAGTGGGACAATATGTTCCCTGGCCTAGATCCTAAATCTCTAAAAATGCAACTCAGAGTAGATTAGTCAAGGTCATTTGTTGGTTGCTGTTTGTTTTACAAGTCAAGTCACACGTTCACACTGCAGCTTGTTTTCTTTCCTACCATGGCCAAACCTTACCTCCCCAATTCCATACAAGCAAGACTGTGTTGCTATTGCTGTTGTTCATTTCTAACTTAAATGCAAACCTTTTCTTTTTATACTTACCCAATTCAGTTTTACCACCTTAATTTTAACTCCCTGATCAAACCGTTGAAGTGATCACAAATCTTGTCATCCACCACATTGTCTGTCCTTCTAAATTTCATGGAACCTTAGGGCTGGACAGTCCTTTAAGGTATCCTATCCGTGGAGCCGTGAGTTGGCACTTACCATCTTTCTGCCGCACTCCCTCTGTGTGCACTTCCAGTGGTGGGGAATGGGAATGGGAATCGATACCTCCTACTGCATTATTGAACATCTCTAATTGTTCAAAATATGGGGTAAATAAAAGAAGCAAACACATATCAGTGATCAGCAGTTTGTGTATATAATCTTATCTTATCCTTCAAACAACCAAACGAATGAAGGATTCTTGGATCAACATTACGGATGAGAAAACTGAGGGTAAGAGAATGTTAGCACGTTTGTTGCCCTAGCTGGTAAGAAATGGAATGAAAATTGAATGCCTCTCTGACTCCTAAGTCCAGTGATGGTTCCTTGATTCCACAGGTGCCTCATTATAGCTAAAGATCTTTTCTAATGTTGAACCAAAGTTCCTTTCTTTTATTCTGTGTTCATTCTGCCCTCTGGCACAACACAGAATAAATAAACTCCCTCTTCTCTTGCCTTTGGCTGCTGAAGGGCACTGTTCAGAGGCAGAATACTGTAGCAGATGACAAACTCTCGTGAAGAAGTGGAGCTGTGGGGTGGCACAGCATGGGGCTGTGGACAGGAATATTGGCTCCAGATAAATCTGGGCTTCGGTCCCAGCTCTTATACTTACTTTGTAACCGTGGTCAAGCCATATCAGTTCTCTGAGCTTTGTCTCCTCAGTGTAAAATGAACAATATTAATAAATAAATTTTCAAAGAAGCCCTCCCTCCTAGTGGTATTTCTGTGAGCAATAACAAGGCGCGCTGAGAAGAGCTCGCAGAGTGAGTGCTGCCGAATCTGTAGCTTTCATGTCATTCTGGAGGATTCTGCTTTCCATAATAAATAGTAAAATATTTATTTATCTGTGTCTCAAAAGGCAATAATCATTATTTATTGTGCAACTTTTTTTTCTTTGAAAAACACTGATGGAAACATTGAATAATAGTAGCTTGCACTTTTATGCTTTCTCGAGTGCCATGGAGTTTAAGCTTATCACATATATTACCTCATTTCATCCTCATAGTATCTTTATAAGATAAATGCTATTATGATCATCCCCACTTTATGATGGGTAAACTGAATCTCAAAAAGGTTTTGCAATTTGCCCAAGGTCACAAAGGTAGATAGCAGTAGAGCTGGGTTGCAATTAACCTCTATGCTGAACTGCCTCCCAGAGCAACTGAGGGCCCTGGGGCATAGATTTCATCTGACTCTTGCTCCAAATGCTGCTCAGCCTTATTCCTCTGTGTTTTCCAAAATTCCCCAAATCCTCAGTACTATTGGTTTTCCACGACTTGTCCGGTCTTCCTCAAGAATGTTAACTTAATTCTCACTAATATGAACAAACGGTTTGGGCTCTTTAAACCTGTGTCCCCTTCTATAAAATGGGGATAAAGGTACATATTCACCAACACTGTTCTGAATACTAAGTGTAGTGATTCAGAGTGCTCAGATTGGTGTCTGGTGCATCTGAATAAGTACATCTTCCTGTTCCCTTTGCTCACTGCCTGGCAGCATTCGTGTTAAAGGAGAATGATAGGATAGGATCATTCATTTATTTATTTACTCAACAACTACTTGTATAGGGCTTGGTGTCTGCATTGGATGAAGGAGAAAAAATTATCCTGTAACATTTTACAAAATGTAAGAAGAAACAGATGTGGTATAATGGGAGTCTAGAAGGCCAGGTAGAGCTTCCTAGACTCAAAGGAATTTGATCTGGGTGTTGAAGAATGAGTAGGAGTTATTTAGACAGCAGGAGAAGAAAGAAAGCCTTCTAGACATAGTCAACTACTATCGTTCATTTTCTTTCAGTGACTACTATCTTATATGATAAAAAAAAATTCCCAGTGATAACTGTCTTGAGAGACATATAATAAAATTGCCAAGCACATAGAATTTGAATAAAATATCTGGGTTCAAATTCTGGTACAACAAGTACTAGCTGTTTCACCCCCAAGTAATTTATTTAAACTCTGCTCTAGTTTTGTTGCTGTAGTTGTGTTTCTCTCTAAAATGGAGATTAGTAGTAACTACTTCATGTTTATTGTCATGAAATTAAATAAGTTGCATATGAAGCACTGAGGATAGTGCCAAGCTATTAATGATGGCTGTGATTATTAATATGTAATGTCTGTCTATTTTTGCATAAATGTAAATATACCTGATTGATTTGATTCTTAGCCCAAAACACACTCATTTCTTGTTTTACTCCAGCCTTATGATGTCTTTTAATAAGAATCTTATAGAATTGCAGCATTATTGCAGCAATTCATCAATTTGCTTGATGTCTACTTTGTTCCTGAACCTTGTCCTAGGCTCCTAAAAGCTCATTATCTGGAGAGGAAACAGAGGAACCAGCATATGATGACAATGCAGTGTGGTAATAACCATCTACCCACAAGGCTGGCAAGGCTCTTTAGGACTCAGAACTCAACACTGCACTGTGACCCACTGGACGCCTGACTGAGGTGGCTTCAGCCCATTCCTCCAGCCTCTTGCACGAATCCCTACCTCTCCCTTCTTCATTCTCCCCCACTTCACCTGCTTTCTTCTGGTTCCTGTGCTCCTGTTTTGTCTCAGGACCTTTGCACATGTTCCTCCTCAAACAGGAACCCTCTCCACCCTTTACCTGTTGCCTCTTTCTCACTGTTATCTCAGCTTAAGTGTCGTTTCAGTGAAGGTGATAGATATGTGGGTTGAATCTCGCCAGGTGCATAAACATTCACCAAGAGGTCAAGAAGAAATCAGAAGTGGTTAAGAATCATGATCTGTAGGCAAGCATACAAATTAAGGGTATATTCAGATTTAGGCTTTAAATCCCAGTCGTGCTACATACTAGCTATATGAATTTGGGCAAATCATCTCAATGTCATGGCCCATATCATCATCACTTGGGAAATTGAAATAATAGCACCTAATTGCATCTTCATCTGTGAAATGGAAATAGCACTTCACCTCGTTGTGGGGAGTAGACCTGAGATACCCAAAGCATGTAAGCAAATAAAAATCAATAGCATTATTAAACAAGTTTTCAGATGTGATAAGGAGGATTGTGAATTGCATGTACTGAACATATTTCAGTGCATCAGGTCCTCATGTCTCAGCCTGAGAGCAAGAGACCATGTTCTGACCTGAAGCACTGGGCTGCGGGGAGGAACATGGAATCGTTGCAAAGTCTTTGTTGGTACAAAATGCCCACAGCCAGTTCCTTAAGGACAGAGATTTACAGAATTTGGGGTTTTTTTTTAACTGCATCCAGAGGATGTAAAAATAATGGTTCCTTCTTATCTCAGTCACTAGTTTGAATGCTATATATGTATAGTAGCTCCTTTAATCCTAACCATCTAGGAACTAGTATTTCTCTGGCTCTACAAATGAGGAAACTGAGACATGAGATGTTAAAAAAACTTGCTCAAGATCACAGAGCTTGTAAGTGACTGAGAGGGGACTTCAAGCCAAACAGTGTGGCCTCACAGTCCATGTTTTTACCCAGGGCTGTACACTGCCTGTGTGTAGCAGAAAGCCCTGTGGAATTTCAATGTTACATATTGAGTTCAAATCCCTACTGCACCACTTACTTATTGTGTTGTCTTGGGCAAGGTTTTTAATCTTCCTGAGCTTTTGTTTCTTCATTTAAAAGACAGAAAGACAATGGCATCTACTTTGAAGAGGTTGTGACATTTAAATAAACCACCATATGTAGCTGGTGGTTGCCAGCCGTGTAGCTGATGCTCAGTAGGAAGTGGCTAACATTATTCCAAGTCGTACTAAAACCTGCTCATGGGTCTTGACGTGGCTGCGATTTTACAAGCCTTGATGGCTTTTAATTGAAGAATATGCATCTGTGACAGGTAATCAATACATTCATTTGGCAGCCAGGTTCCAGATGAAATAAAGCTAAACGATGATGCAATTAGAATATACAAACAAATCCCCCTCAGAAGCCAAACAGACTTGCCTGCCTTCTCCAGCCTAATCATGCTGCCGTGTTTGGAATGCATCTGGAAGGCATTTTTCCCCAGTAAATCTGAACACAGCTCAATATACAGGGCTTCCCTTCCTCACCGGCTGTTTACCTTACCTGCTTTCTCCTTGCAGCTCAGTCTCTGCCCAAGAGTAGACAGCACGTAGGCCTGCCTCCCTAAGTGTGAAGGACACTCTGCCCACCTCACTGACAAACACTGTCCCCTGAAACCCACTTTATCATTTCTTTTCCTGCTGTCAGACAGAATGACAATAGCTGGTGATTTTAATGGGAAACCAGTCCAGGTAGCAGGTTCTCCACAGTCTCTGGCAAATCTTTCTTAAAAAAACCTTCTCTTTTTTTTTTATTGGAGCGTGTAAATTGCTAAACAACAAGCCTGTTTTTGTGATTACTCTCACACTAACCTTCTCCAACTTTCTCTTTCTGTATTCACAGCTGTAGTTTATTAACTTGATTTTAAAATTTATCTTATCTGCTAGATGCCAGTGATCAGCCAGTGAGCATAGTTGCTCTTGGTTAAAATCCTAGACCCCATTCTTAGGAGCTCTGTGTCTTGGGCAAGTAATGTTAGTCCTACTGCCTCTGCTTCCTCATTTATCCAAAAAGGGTGAATATAGTACATGGTGTCTGGCTTGATGGGAAGACCAAATGCGATAACATAGGTGAAGTTCTGACATCACTGGCTAGCTCCCAATGCATACTAGCTATTGTTATCATTACCACCCCATATTTTCAGTCAAATATCAGAAATGAGATTTGGGTCAGTCAACTTTCCTATAGTCTTACTGGTAGGCTTGTGATATTGCAAAGAACATGAGCTTTAGGGACAGATCAACTTGGTTCAGATTTTGGTTCTCCCACTTCTGTGTGACCTTGGGTGGTTACTTCACCTCTTGGAATTCTAGTATCCTTGTTTGTAAACTTTTTAAAGAGTATATGCAAATATAAACATCTCCTGCCAGAAATTAGGAATTTTAGCTTAAGCTAAAGCAAGAAAACTTGTAAATTAGAGTCAGCGACTGTTAGGTATCCATGAAGATCTCGACACTAGCATGATATCTAAAACTGCGTAGTTAGTCATAGGACCAGTAAACTGGAAGGCCCTTTGGGTATCACCTTGCCTAATGCATTTTATTTTTTAGGGAAAAAAAAAAAAAAAAACAAGGTTCAAAAAGTTAAGTGACTCATCTGAGAGGACATATCTAGTAGAAGGCTGAGTCCAAGAGGAGAGCCCAGTATTCCTACTGAGATCAATGCTCTGTCCTTGTCTGTCAAAATAGAAGAACAAAATTAACAAAATGATGAACTCAAATGAAAAATAGAAGTTGAAAGAAAGGAAGAGAAGGAAAGGAGGGAGGGACGGAGGTGGGATAGGGAGAAAAATTGAATAGAGCACATGATATCATTTGGAGCACATGACAGTCCCACGGTGCAGATTGCAGAAAAGCCAGCATGATGGGGTGGTGAAGAGAGCAGGGCAGATAAGACCGTGTGGACTCACCTCAGCTCAGCCACCTTTGAGCCGTGTAACCTGCGCCCAAGGACTTCACTGCTCCATGCCTCCATTTTCTAATAGCACCCTTTCTACATGGTTGCTGGGAGGACTGAGAGGTGATTGTTATAAAATTATTAGCACAGGTCCTAGCATGCAGAAAATGTTCAACACATTTAGTTTTTCTTGTTTTTAGATGGAGAGGTAGGTGACAGCCATCTCTCTGTCTCTGTCTCTCTGTCTCTCTCTCTTTTCTACTTTTAAAGCAGCTATTTTAAAGTCATTGAGATATTTTATGCTTTTTCTGTTAAATGCCATGGAGCTAGTGCTGTGATAAGATGTTGGATATAATTACATGAGAAGCAACTGGCTGGGGCAGGGGACTGTGGAGGAAGCAAGCACAAATACCTATGCAGTGCCTGTTAACTACGTGCGAGGCTCTGTGGGGAGAGCTTCCAGGTCTTGTACGTGATCCTTATCGCAGGCCTGTGGGCTGGGTATTAGGCCTTCATTTTACAGATGAGGAAAATTAAACAGAGTGATTAAGTCATTTGGCCAAGGCATTTGTGACACAAAAAACCTCTTTCCTCTTCCTTCCAATAAAGTGCCTGCCTACCAGGAAGGCACTGGATATAAGTCTGCTTCTTAAAGAACCCACCTACACCCCCAGAAACCTTCAGAAGAAAGATCCAAGAGAACCATCTATTATTGTTTTGTTTGGTTTGGGTTTTGGTTTTTAGGCAAACCATCACTGTTAGCTGTTCTGTACCACTTCACTGAAGAGCTCTCATTCATTTTTGCATCCTTTTACTCCCTTCTATAAACTATGAATCACCAGATGTAAAAGTAGGCAGTCTCTGAGTTTATGTGTCTCCCTGTGTTTTCTCATTCCCAGGATAAACAGCACTGCTGCTCACATGAGAGCCTGAGTCATGGTGTTCTTCTTGGACATTGATGGAAATGTCTAATTAAGGTAAAATACATATTTTTAAATTAAATTTTATATATGATTACATTTCTTATACTTGTTCTGTGCTGTAGTGTTTGCGGTTTGCAGAAACATGTTGGTGGACAAGGTGGGAGGGGAAAAGCAGTAACTCTGGTTATTTCCCTGTTCTCTTTTATCTTGAGCATATGGATTAGAAAGTGGAATTCTCAACAGACATCTGTCAGTAGGTTCTGTCACAGTTGGTAGAGGTGATTGGCATTAAATGTGCAGATCTCTTTGGCTTGAGTGGATTGTTTTTCTTCTTTGTGACACTTTTTTTAATCTTTGGAAAAGTCCAAACGAGAGGACTGAGCCTTTATTTGCAGTGCAAAGGGAAGGTCCTGCACTTAGAAAACTAATACAGATTAGATTTTCTCTGTTTAAGTTGATTGAAATAGATTCTAATTAAACATGCAAAGGGCTATATTTAAGTAAGTTTAAGTAGATTGTTCGGTATATAAGAGGAAAAAATTTTCCTCTACCCTCTTAGGTTTAGTTCCTGGGGTTTGTGAATTAACAGGAGAAAATTTATTTACACATACAATAAACATACACATAGAAGTACACAGCGATGAGCAAATCAAAGGAGTGGTTATATGTTGGGTCTTCTATATCTAATTCAGTATGGGAAAGGGAGGGAGGATAAAAGCTGCTATGGAAGGAACAAATAGGTTTCTTTAGGAAAGACAAATGCTTTTTTAGGAGAACAAATGGGAGATAAGAAAGTTTGTGATAATGCTTGTCTATACAGGTATGAGTGGTCTTTCCATCCTTTTTAGGGCCAAAAAAATCCCCAGAAGAGCAGATTGTATAGTAGGTTTACTCTTAGTCTCTCTCCTGGGGGCAGACCTGCCCCAAACGGAATTTATGGCAAGCCTCATTTCTCAGCTGTTTCTGCTTTTAGTCAGGAAAGGGAAGCCCCAAGAAGGGAAGCGTCTTTCTGCGTCTGTTGAATCTCAAGTATCTTCAGCTTAAAATCATCTTTATGCCAGCTCTGGGTTCTAAGTGTGTCCCCACATTGGCTGTCAGAAAATAATCCCACATTTGTCTTTTGTGTGTGTTTGTGTTGACATTTTATAGTGTATCTTTTTAGCTGTAGTAATCAGTAGTTAGCAGGACATATGTTAAAATACAGTATATTTTAACAGGAACTCATGAGAATTATTGGATATTCCATGCTTTTCCATATTTTAGTCTTTGATTTTGACCACAGCTCATGTTTAAGAGAGAGAATTCCAAAGGAGACTGTATGGTATGTCCCTGTAGTGCTGATGTTCTTTCAGATTGCAAAGAACGCAGGGGTATTCACGTCATCTCAGATGCTGGGGAATTATTTTAAATGCACCTGGAAAAGTAAGAAATCAGAGAAAATCATCTGAGCAATAGTATAGTCAGGCTTTATGAAAAAGAGGAACACCATTCAGCATATGAGTGACCCAAAGGTGTAGTCCAGACTGCTTCTTCTAACCATTCCTTTATAACTGCTGAGAACCACCTCTGACTGTAGCCAGTCCTCCACACTTGTAAATCTGAGAGAAATGAGCCTTCCCCTCCACTCCCAGAACTACAGCTGCCTCTGCTTCTGTGTGTCTCATGGCTTCTGGGCCACGCTGAAGTGCACCTCACACCCACATTACCAATGTAAAAGAATCAGTTTGAGTTGGTTTGCCACTCTCCATTATAGGACATCCTAGTGGGAAGGGTCCCTGTGTGAATCATTCTCTAGGTGTTTGGACTCTCTTATGCTCAGCACACAGCGTTTGTCTATAGACGTTGTGCAAATACATGGCCCAGTGAGTTCTGGCCAGGCATACAAGTCTACATGACTTCAGTGTGACAAAATAAAAGAAATAGTCTTCACCCTCTTTCCTAGGCAGAGACTGTGGTAATTTTAGGCACTTGTAAAAAAGCCACCATTCTTTGTGATGCTTGGTCTCTGGTATGGTTAGGCTATTGACTGCGATTCCCCCACGCATTCTGATGTCCTAAGAATAGCAGAATTTCTTTGGTTCATATGTGAAGACATGACTGAAAACTGTTTGGACAAATTCAACAGAAAGCCTGCCATTGAATAGGAAAACACAAAGTTGGACCATAAAAAATACAAGGTACAAGGTGAACTATAACTCTATGCTATATGGAGCAACATAAGGGACAAGCTAAGCACAATGAGGGAACTTGTAAAGCAACCAAAAGGAGATGTTTGAGAGGAGAAGGGTCCAGAAGCAGGATGTAGGTGATCCCAGACTCTTCCACATGTCTAGCTTCAAGATAAGAGTTTGGAATCCCTTGAGGATCATGGAAGGAATAATGAGTTGTACTTTTCTGCAAATCAGAGGTCCAGAGTCCGAGAGAAGCTAATGAAAGCCAACTTCAATAAGACCCTTGATTCATCCACCCCAAAGGCTCAGAGAGTAACTCAAGACAGGAGAGATATGAGCAGAAAACACAACAGAGAGAGATCGATGAGGAAATTACTGAGTTTCTAGAAGGAAAAATTGTCCACTGTCCCTACCCTCTTTCTATCCAAACCTCTAATGTAGTGGAGTAATCTAAAATAGCAAATACTGTTGTTTTCCCACTTGTTCTAAAGTATTCCTCTGCAAAAAATCAAATAATACCAGACCTTTTCTTTCTCAGAAAAATAAGTAAATGGATAAAATGTCTCAATTTAAAATTTTCTACCACTGTTTTCCCTTAACCATTTGCAACCTGCTCTTATTCGCCCTTTCATGTGCACCTGCCAATGACAAAATTAATGAAAATGTCACAAATGATGTTAATGGAAAGATTCAGAAAGAGGTGATCATGCCTAGGTCATGTTGTATTTTTTACAGAGATTTGAATTACCTTGTTCTGGTTTTCTGTTGCATTTATATACTGCAATCTAGTCATATTTTCTGATCATAAAGCCATACCCAGTGTAGATTCTGGGATCAACTGTGCTGGAGCTCTGCAATGATTATGGTGGTCAGTGACTTCCAGGTGTTCTGCCACCTGGACTATGTACAAAACCACCATTCGGGGTCATAGTTTCCATACGTGACCAACCTGTGGATGCAGTTATTTGTTATTGTGTATTGCATTTACCAGAATCTCTTTTTGAAGCACTTCACTAGGAGTTTTCACATGCATAACGGTATATTTGCCCAGGTTAACTAGGCAGAGTTGAGGCTTGTGCTGTGATAATCTATAGGTAACCCAAGCCCACGGAGACACATGGTAAATTCAAGTAAATGTCAGTTTACTGAGTTTCCCAGGATGATCAGGGGCTACTCCGTCTTCCAGGAAACTCCCTAGCCAGAGGGCAAATGAATGACCTGATACTGCTCTTACCAAACAGAGGCTGAAGACACTTCATGACTAGTTAACTAGGCCCTGGGGCGATGGGGCTGGCTTCAGCTCAGTTAGATGAATACCCTGCTGTCAGCAGACAGGAAGCAGATGCAGCTCAACTCCTGTCTGAACCATATAAATGCTACCCTTGAATGTACCGACTGACAGACACATCACCTTTACAGATATTCCAGGGGCAGAAAATACAAAGAAGGAATCTGAAGAGTTGGTCAACAATATTTATTGAGCTACTGCCTTGTGCTTAGGAATGAGGTCAGCTGAGGAGGAAGTTTTCCAGGCTGATCTTTTGAATCAGAAGAACCAGTTAATGGGAGGAGGAAACCAAAATATGAATCACAAGGAAGCCTCCAAATTAATGGACCTGAGTAAGAGTTCTCCACCCAGAGATAAGGATGGTGAAATCCATGTCTGAATTTGGGGAATGAGGTTACTTAGAAGGCTAATGCCAGAAATCAGGTTTCCAGATGCTGGCTAAAGAGAGTGAATTTTTATCTTGGTATCCAAACTATGGACTCCAAGCCAAAGCCCCTGAGAAATGGTCAGGTTTTAAGCAACATAATAAACTAAATATAAACTGAAGTCTGAAGGGCAAGGTTTCCCTTAAGAAAGCAGTAAGAGGAGACAAAAACAACAGTCAGAAGTAAAATGTCTACATTTATGGAACATTTACCATGTAAGTGCCAGTCACTGTTCAATATTCACACATAGTAACTCATTTAATGAGGCACAGAGAGTTTAAATAACTTTCCCAGGTCATACAACTAGGAAGCTGTGTATTTGAACTCAGGTAACATGGCTTCAGAAATCATCTTCCTAATGGACACACTATATTGCCTCTCTAATTTTAAAGGAACTTGTTTGGATCTGGCCTTGAACAAATGAGGAGAATTCAAGATGATTCACCCAAATGAAATCAAGTCTTTAGTTTGCCTCTATGTCCTGTGTGTGTGGTCGGTGTGTGTCAGACAGGCCTCAAGTTCGAGCAAGGGGACAGAATACTTAGGATTATATCCAGTGGTCAGGAATTCTCTGGCAATGACCTGGTACAACACTTGGACCTTCTCAGTTCTGAATACAGGTTTAGCGTGGGATACGCTCTATGAAGATCCCTTCTTTGCATTTTCTGCCACTGGAATATCTGTAAGGTGATGTGTCTGTCAGTCAGTCCTACCAGGTACATTCAAGGGTAGCATTTATATGGTTCAGACAGGAGTTGAGCTGCATCTGCCTCCTGTCTGCCGACATCAGGGTATTCATCTGAGCTGAAGCCAGCACTGTGGCTCCAGTACCGACAGCCATGATTCAATTGCTTCCAAATTGGCACCAGGTGTCCTCAACCTTCAGTTGCATTTCCTGGCCTCTGAGCACAGGGTTGGCCGAGGTGATCCTCCCTCACCCCGAGGAAACAGAAGGCCTCACAAATCTTTCTGTCCTTGCGTCCTGGAGACCGTCCAGCTCCTGAAATGCTGCATGAGAGTTTTTGCAACTCCTGTCCTATAAGAAAAGGTTTTTGGTATTGTAGCTTGCAAATAAGACTAGGGAAATCAGATCAATTTACTTTTTCCCCACCATGCACTACTTTCATAAATAAGGAACCAAAGAGCCCTTTCCTCCACTCCCCCATGCTAGTGCACACCCTCCTCAGCACTGCAGCAGTCTCTTTACCCCAGATTGTCAGCAAAGCACTGGCTGACAGGTTGTGTTATGGCTTCTGACCCCCTTGGTCACATCATGTAACGTCTTAACTCCTAATCTGTTCGATGGATGCAGCTTGACAGGGCATAGTGAGGCCTCTTGGCCCAGCTTTCCCAAGCTGTGCTTAAGACCCTGCCTCGCTGCAGGCCACTGCAGATAAGAGACTGCATAGCATCCCAAGCACTTCAGGGCATATTTCTTGGTCAAAATTGGTGCAAGGGCAGT